>NC_133132.1:160971668-161591668 GCF_048418815.1 Hemitrygon akajei
TTCAGAAGAAAGAGGGGTGACTTCATTGGAAGCTATCAAATGTTGAAAGGCCTTGATAGATTGGATGTGAAGAGGATGCTTCCTATGGTGGAGGAGTCTACGACTAGAGGTCACAGCCTCAGAATAGAGGGATGTCCTTTTAGAACAGAGATGAGGAGGAATTTCTTTAGTTAGAGTGGTGAATCTGTGGAATTCAGTGCCACAGGCGGCTGTCAAGGCCAAGCCATTGGGTACATTTAAGACAGAGCTTGATTAGAGTCTTGATTAGTCAGGGCATGAAGGGATACGAGCAGAAGGCAGAATATTGGGGCTGAGCAGGAATGGATCAGCCATGATGAAATGGTGGAGCAGACTCAAATGAGACAAAGGGCCTATTTATACTCAATATCTGATGGACTTACGTTTCCAGGTTACGTTATTGCAACAAACCATACATGCCCTTGTTCAGAGATATTTCAAGTATCCTCTGCCAGTAATGTCCCAACAGGCAATATTTAGAACATCTACTAGATAAAGTTTCAATAGCATGTTTGGGAAACAAAAACGTACAATTATCAGTGACTTTTAGACTATTGCAGATTACTGTACATTCCCCAAGAGTGCAGCATCATGTCAGGTTTAAGACATCAAACACATTATGTAAACAGGTAAAAAGTCTAGTGAGCTTTTATATAGCAATAGCAGTTTACTCGTAGGAGCCAGAGTTTAAAGACAAGCCCAGACTTCAATTATCCTGCTGATAAATGTCCAGGGTCAAAGTGTGATTATCATATTTAAATACATTCAGTAGATTCCCAGACTTGTCAAGAGTCATAGAGCGTACAGCTGCAAAACAGGCCCTGCGGCCCATCAAGTCAAGACAAGTCATTTACTGTCATTTTACTATATACATGTATGCCACCAAACAAAACAACATTACTCCGAAGGAGGGTGTAAAGCACAGTTGTACACAAAACACACAATAACCTAGGAAAGTAAGAATTTAATCTATAAATGTATCATGCATAAATTAAATGTTGTAGGGTACAGGACAAATTTTCCAGTCACATTTGAAATGCAATGCGGTAGGGAGTTCAGAAGCAAAATGGCCTGAGGGAAGAAACTGTTCTCCATGTTGACTGTTCCTCTCTTTATGCATTGGTGTCCCCTGCCTGAAGGTAGAAAGTCAAAGAGGGAGCTGGATGGATGGGAGGATGGGATCGTTGATAATACTAATGGCCCCGCATACTGATAAATGTCTCTGATGGATGGTAGGGAGACCCCAGTAATTCGCTTGGCTGGTCTCACAGTCCTCTGTAAGAACCACTGGTCTGATGCTCAGCTGCTCCCATATCGGAGATGGAACTTGTCAGGATGCTCTCAATGTTGCTCCTATAAAATGCAGTTAAGATGGGGGGAGGGGGTGCGGTGAGTCTCCCTTTCCCCAATCTCTGATGTAGGGACTTCTGCTCCGACGATCGGCTGCTCCCACACCAGATGGGGAAGCAGCTAGAGAACTGGTGCTTACAGAACTATTATTCGGCCTAATCCCATCAATCTGCATCCAGACCATAGCCCTCCATTCCCTTCCCATCCTTGTACTTATCCAAATTTCTCTTAAATGTTGAAATCAAATTGCATCCACTATGTCTGCTAGCAGAGAGTGAGCACACTCTCACTACCCTGAGTAAAGAATTTTCCCCACATGTTCACCCCTCAAGCATTTCACCGTTAACCGATGACCCCTCGCTCTTCTCTTAGCCAATTTCAGTGTTGTAAGGGTGCAATGTGAGAAAGGCAAAGCTGACGATCTCTTTGATAAACTAGTTACTGCCACATGCCCCGGGCTTACTTTTAATGCTGCCAGGTAGCCTTGTCTAGAAGAGGGTGTAATGCCAGCAGTGTAGAGCCAAGGGTGGACACCCGTCACACAACATCTCTGTCCTTACAGCAACTTGGATTTCAATCCCACCACCAATCAGAACGAAACTTGGAGTCAGAAAAATTATACCAGGAGATTATTCCCACTTCCTCGCCATGTGATTGTAAATACCCTAGGAATACATCGGCTGGTGATGATGATGATGATGGTGAGACCCGTCTACTTCAGCTGCTCCCCTTCTACAAAGGATTTACCAAGAACAATTTTGCAAAGATGTATTTGTTTTAAATTCTGTACAGATGATCTTTAAGTTTAGTGCCAAGAATTAAACAACTAAATGATTAAATTTGGTGTAGAGGTCAAGTCATTCATTCCTTTAATAATGTTTTGAATATAACATCATAAACTGTACTGTGCAAAGGTCAGGCACATATGTACAGCTGGACTTTTGAACTAGACTGCAATTTCAATTTACTGCTTAAAATTTACAATTTACATTAAAAACTGAAGATGGGTTCGTGTTGGAATTAATATCTGCCACATTCACGTAACTCCAGAATACTCCCTAACAGCAAGCATAAAACACACAGCGCTCATCAGGGAGCGAATCTCATTGCCACTTACAGTACTGTGCAAAAGTCTTAGGCAATTATGTTCCCACATTTCTGACTTTGAATTTGCACCCAATCAATTTGTGGCACTGCATGTACTTTCAAATTGTGTTTTGATTATGTGCAATTGGATATCAGGAATCCATAATCAGTAACCTTCAAAAAATATTTCCAATCAGCGCTGAATGAAGGTCTCCTCAATAAACACAATGTGTCTTGCGGAGCATTTAAGCTTTGTTTTTGTTTCCAGTTACCTCAGTTATTGTAAATTTGTTTCCTTTTTATGTACATCCAAGAACTGTATCTCCTAAATCACCAGAATAGCTTTTTTATTGTTAGTAAAATGGTGCCAATGTTAAAAACAAACCCTGCTGTTGGTGATTAGAATACGTAGAGGTGGAATAATCAGCCAACATATGGTTGTTGCATAGAATGATTCCCACTGAAAACAGCAAACTTGACCATCTGCGCTCTGCAGAATATCCGTGAAGTGCCCTTATCTCTTAGATATTTGTGTTTCTATTGGAAAATGGTCAGGAGAATCCAGGCAAAATACATAAAACATTAATTCTGGAGCTTCGGAAAGTACCTAAGATCTGGCTTCTTTCATCTTCCCACCCACACTAAGCCTTTCTTGGAGTAAAGTTTGCACAAGGAAGGTTCAGTGTGGGAGGAAAAGTGAAAGAAACTAGATCCTAGTGTGTGAATTGGTGAAATGTCCCCCAACATATGCACTTGTTGATTATGTGCTGTGTTGTATGATGTGGGCAATTATGGTCTTCTCATGACCACGATTGGTTTTGGCAATTTTTTGCTCCAGAAGTGGTTTGCCATTGCTTCCTTCTGGGCAGTGTCTTTACAAGACGGGTGGCCCCAGCCATTATCAATACTCCTCAGAGAGCATCTGCCTGGCATCAGTGATTGCAAAACCAGGACTTCTGATGTGCACCAGCTGCTCATACGGCCCTCCACCACTTGCTCTGATGGCTTCACATGATCCTGATTGGGGGCTAAGCAGGTGCTACACCTTGCCCAAGGGTGACCTGCAGGCTAGCAGAAGGAGGGAA
Organism: Hemitrygon akajei; assembly: GCF_048418815.1. Classification (NCBI taxonomy): domain Eukaryota; kingdom Metazoa; phylum Chordata; class Chondrichthyes; order Myliobatiformes; family Dasyatidae; genus Hemitrygon; species Hemitrygon akajei. The sequence continues at coordinate 160,975,208 of NC_133132.1, forward strand.
CGCAATACACATCCTTTGGTAGAGACGTATCTCCTCCCCGCTAGTGAGAAATGTGTAGAAATTTCAAAGTCAATTCTCTTATTAATTTCATAGAATTGCTTTGATAGCCAGAGAATGAAATCAATAACAAAAGGATATTTTGTCATTTTTGCTACTCATTTTTACTCAAGGACTATTTTCTTTAAAAATGTTAAATTGAGCTGGCTGTGTGTAACGGCTTTTCTCTCTCTCTCAGTCAGCCAACTTCGCCCACTCCAGTCTTTGTCAAGCTATGTTGAAGAGAAGCCAGCATTAGGTGAAGGTATGAACTGATAGGTAGAAAAACAAAGGTGAAGGACACAGGCTGTTCAGTTTCCACACGGTAGTAACTATAAACTCAGACGGCTGCACCATTGCCCTTAGCAAGTCTATTTCTCAGGGCTGTTCTCACTCAGACAGAACACAGAACTGTACAGTAACACAAGAGATTCCACAGATGCCAGAAATCTTGAGCATCACACACCAAATGCTGGAGGAATTCAGTTGGTCAGGCAGCACCTATGGAGAAGTATAAATAGTCAAAATTTTGGGCCAAGACCCTTCATCGGGACTTGAAAGCATAGAACAGTACAGCACAAGAACATCCCTTCAGACCATGATGTCTCTATTGAACACATTCCCAAATCAAACCAAATCTAATATTCCTCCACTCTTTACGTATTTAGATGCAGATTTATCACTTGTACATTCAAGCACACAGTAAGATGCATCATTTGTGTTCACATCCAGAACAGCCAAGGACATGCTGGGGCAGCCTGCAAGTGTCTCCACACATTCAGGCGCCAATATATCATGCTCACAATGTTCAGCAGAACATACTCATGTATCTGTCTAAAAGCCTTTTCAAAACCTGGCAGCCCAGTCCATTCGCCTGTGTAAAAATTATTGCCACACATATCACTAGTCTTACCTCTTTAAATGCAGACCCTCTAGTACTTAACGTTTCTACTCTGGGAAAATTATTCTGACCGTCCACCTTATCAACGCCTCATGGAATTTTGTATGTTATACCGCTTCACCAGAAATGAGATCAAATCCTGAGGGCAGAAGGCTTCCATCAAAGTAACAGTGACAGAACAAGCGAGTGACAAGGACTGCATTATGGCTCAGATCAAAACTGAATCAAACCAGAAAACCAATCAACAATGACCAATAGCCTCAAAACGATGGCGCTAACTTCAAAATGTCATGGAAGAACTTGTGTTAAACCTGACACCTGTGAACACAGTTGGTTCCCAAGTTGGAGATTCGACTAATGTTCCTTCATTGCATGAAGAAATGGTGGAACTAATTTTAAGCCCCAAGCTTTATGGCTAGCATAACGCTTTACAGTACCAGCGATTGGGTTTCAGTACCTGCCCTGTCTGTGGAGAGTTTGTATGTTCTCCTCGTGACCGTGTGGGTTTCCTCCAGGTGCTCCATTTTCCTCTCAAACACTCATGTATTAGGAAGGGCTAGTAAGCTGTGGGCAGGATATGTTCAAAGAACGGTAATACTCGCAGACTGCCTCCAGCGTGTATTCAGACTGTGCTCGTTGTTGTTGCAAAACAACATATTTCACGGTATGCTTTGATGTTTTGACATCTGTATGACACATAAAGCTAATCTTTCTTTCGAGAAAGCATGCTTAAAGCAAACAGTTCGTCAAAATGACTGTGGTATCAGGAGGGCACTGAGCAATTCTACTAGCCAAGCTTCATCAGAACGCCATTTCCTGGCTTCAGTGCAAGGAAGTCATTTGGCCAGTTAAAATCATGTGGGAGGATATTACATCTGTTGCTGAACCCAGGAGGGGGAGGATTTTCTTATGGGGCTTGGAGAGTGCTAATACTTCTCTTGGCTCACAAGGAAAGCAGAAATAGAACTTAACACTTACACAGCTGAGCCTCTTGACTGCCTGGTTTCCATTCCTGTTGACAGAGATCACAATGGAAACAGGCTGTTGGGCCCACCACATCCATGCCAACCAGTGGCCACCTACTGTATCTTTCCAGCACTTAGGCCATTAGCTTTCTACGCCAAGGCAATTCAAATGCTTGTTATTCCAGGTACTCATCACTGTGGGCAAAGTAGGCTCCCCCTCAGACCTCCGAAATATCTGACCCAAAAATTGAGTCCTCAGATCCAAACCCCAGACCAACCCAGAGTAGGCCTAAAGCCTTACTTACCAATTCACCATATTCGCAGGGTACAACTGAAGTGCTCCGTCCCAGCAGCCAAGATCCTGATGGATCTCATTAACACCCTCTCCCAACACTAGCACATCATTTACCTTTGGGTTATAATGGCAAATGGAGCCCCTATCATATGATCAAACCATTAGCTGCATATTTAAGAGGCACTATGATAACTTTGGAACAGTAATTCTTGCTGTCTGCAATTTAGGAGTAGTTAGCAACAAAGTAATGGAGGAGCTTCACAATATATTAACTGATTCCAGGTTTCCACTGGCTAAGATGAGGTCAAATGAATCTTGAGAATCTGTGAAAGACTGGAAGACAAAGGAACAGAATTTGGCCCATTGAATCTGCTCTGCCATTGGATCATTGCTGATTTATTTTCCCGCTCAACCCCAACCACCTGCTTTCTCTGCACAACCTTTGACACCCCCTTCTAACCAGTAACCTGTCAACTTTCACTTTAGATATTACCAATGACTTGGCTTCCATGGCTGTCTGTGCAATGAATTCCAAAGATTTACCACCCTCTGGCTAAAGAAATTCCTCCTCATCTCTGTTCTAAAGTGATGTCCTACTATTCTGAGACTGTGCCTTCTGGAGTCCTTGGCTCTCCCACAATTGGAAACATCCTCTGTCTAGGCCAGCAGTTCCCAACCTGGGGTCCACAGACCCCTCCCTCAATTAATGATAGAGGTCCAGGTCATAAAAAAGGTCAGGAACCTCTGAACTAGGACTTTTGAGACTAGAAGAGAAATCTAAATACGGATGGCCCAAAATTGGTGGCATGGTTTCAGAGCTTCCAGGGAAAGTCAATATGCATTGTGCATTATAATAGAATGAAAATACAAATTAGATTTCAAGCAGTATTGAAAGTAACAAAAAAATAGTAAATTCATTATGGTTTTAAACATTACATAGAATCTTAGGAAAGCACAGCACAGAAACAGGCACCTCAACCATCTAGTCCATGCTGAACCATTTAAACAGCCTACCTTTATTGATCTGCACCAGGACCATAACCGTCCATACTCCAATCATCCATGCACCTATCCAAACTTCTTTGAAACATTGAAATTGAGCTTGCATGCACCACTTGTGCTGGCAGCTCCATTGCATCAAAGGATCATATTTATGTTTTTCATCTGACTTTGTCCTTGTACAGGGCTCTGCTGAACACAATCTCCAATAAACTCTAACTCAAGGGTTCCCAACCTGGGGTCCACAGACTCCTCGGTTAATAGTAGGGGTCCATGGCATTAAAAAGTTTAAGAACTCCCTGCTCTAACCAAACACAATAAGGTAGTTCTGATAAAGGGTCCTGGAACTAAAGCATTAATTCTGGTTCTCCCTCCACAGATGCTGCCCGATTGACTGAGTACCTCCAACATTTCCATGTGGTTTTTTTTAAGGTGTACCCTGACACTAGAAAATAGTCCAATATGAATGACAGTGAGTTGCAACAAGTTTTACATCTTTCCTAATTCTATTGATCCGTGTTGATGAAATGTAGGAACTTAGGAAAGGAATTGTGAGACGTTTTGGACTCCTTATTTAAGAAAAGATGTACTAGCATTAGAGAGAATCCAGAAGAGGTTCATGAGAATGATCCCGGGAATGAAAGGGTTAACATATGATGATCATTTGATGGCTCTGGGCCTGTACTTGCTGGAGTTTAGAAGAATGAGGGGTAATTTCATTGAAACCTGTCACATATTGAAAGGTCTGGATAGAGTGGATGTGGAGAGGACATTTCCAAGAGTGGGGAGTCCAGGACCAGAGGGCACAGCTTCAGAATTGAGGGACATTTAGAATAAATATGAGGAAAAATTTATTTAGTCAGAGGTTGGTGAATCTGTGGAATTCATTACCACAGACGGCTGTGGAGGCCAAGTTTTTGGGTATATTTAAGTCAGAGGTTGAATGATCCTTGGTTAGTCAGAGAATCAAAGGTTATGGGGAGAAGGCAGGAGAATGGGGTTGAGAGGCATAATAAATCAGACAAGATGGAATGGTGTTGCAGTCTCAGTGGGCCAGGTAGTCTAATTCTGCTCCTATGTCTTGTGGTCTTCATTTATCTCACTTTCTCATCCACTTCCTCAAGATCAGGGACACCTGAAGCCCTTGATTAATGGTAGAGGTCCATGGCATTAAAAAAGCTGGGAATCCCTGCTTTAGAGTCCACCACTCAGCTACACACTTGGGACAACTTACTGTAAACAGTTAGCATGTCTTTGGAATGCGGGAGGAAATCACGGCACCTGGTGAAACCCACAGGGTAGACATAGTCAAAAGGTTCAGTTGTTGTTCAGATCAAATATCGGAATGGGGAAGAAATGTGATCCAAGTGACTTCGATCGAGGAATGAGTGTTGGTGCCAGACAGGGTGATTTGAGTATCTCAGCAACTGATCTCCTGGGATTTTCACACACAACAGTCACTAGAGTAGGGGCTTCCCAACCTGGGGTCCATGCGTAATGGTATTGGTCCATGGCATAAAATAAAGTTGGGAGCCCCTGCTCTAGAGTTTACAAAGAGTGGTGTAAAATACTAAAAGCTAAAAGCTCACATCCAGTGAGTAGTAGCTCTGTGGATTAAATACCTCGTTCATGAGAGAGGTCAGAGGAGAATGGCCAGACTGATAACGGCTGACAGGAAGGCAACAGAAACTTAAATAAACATGTGTTACTATGGTGCTGTGCAGATCACATTGAACCTTGAAGTTCCTCGACCAAGACCACATAATAAGCAGCAGAAGACCACAGACATACACTCAGTGGCCAGTGGACACCAACCTACTGCCCTCTATTGTACCTATTGTCTTTATTGTACTGCCTGCACTGTTTTGTGCACTTTATGCAGTCCTGTGTAGGTCTGTAGTCTAATGTAGTTTTTGTGTTGTTTTACATAGGTTCAGTGTAGTTTTTGTACTGTTTCATGTAGCACCATGGTCCTGAAAAATGTTGTCTTGTTTTTACTGTGTACTGTACCAGCAGTTATGGTCAAAATGACAATAAAAAGTGACTTGACTTGACCTGACCTTACTAGGCACAGGAAGTACCTAATAAAGTGGCCACTGAGTGTGTATGATGAGTAACATATGCTAAAAGGACAGTGCTTGCCATTATAAATAACCGAGCTCAAAAGCTCATTTTTTTTCCATAGAATGAAGCTACTATTCTCTATCAAATGTGCTAGCCATGAAAGAATTTTAGTTTATTCCACCAGTACTTTTAATTTTCAAGGACTAATAAGGAATCAAAACGCTTGCTTACGCTCACCACGGTGTCACGAATAAAATTACATTATAATTGTGCATCTCTAAATGGAATGTAACAAGCATTACAATTTTTCAAAGGCTTGAAGCATGGGTACCCCCCCCCCCTCCGGGACTTCTTCCAGTGCAGAGGTTGGCTGATTTGATGATAAACAAGAAGAATTCAAGAGAGAGTGCAATGAGCATCAAGAAACTGTGAGATCACCACATCATTAGTAAATTCAGCCTTTGTTCTTAGTAGAGACTAGGGTAGTATTTTCAGAGATCATTTGCGCACAATTACAGTCTTTCATTCGCAGAGTAATAGAGAGCACGTCTCTTTTATGGTTAAGCAACTGTAGAATACTACTGTACAATGTGTTCCCAGTTCCAATTTAGCTATACAAGGTTAAATGCCTTGGGACAAGTATCATACTTAACCTTGTAAATTCCTTGACCACTTTAAGCAAAACAGTAATCATTATTTAGTGACAGGCACATCAATCTCCATTAATCCAGGCAAGAAATTAATGCAGATTTCAATAACATATTGTGAGTTATTGGGAAGTAATGGTCACTTCAAAACTATTTTCATGATAAATGGGATCACTGTTCTGGATTATTCGTAATATAGACCAAATTATCCTGCCAACACTGGATCCACAAACTGAAGAAGCAAATAGCTCAAATATTCTCGACTAAACATGAAGTAAATCAATGTGTCATTTATTCATTATTTAAAGAGACCGATTTCATGAAAAATCTCAAGGTCACTGGTTCAATGTGGTAGACTGATCTGTCTGCACTATACACTCTGTGGCTAGTTTTTTTTTTGGCCTCCTATGTTCATGGTCTTCTGCTGCTGTAGACCATCCACTTCAAGGTTTGACGTGTTGTGCACTCAGAGATTCTCTTCTGCACACCACTAATGTAACACGTGGTTATCTGAGTTACAGTCGCCTTCCTGTCAGCTTGAACCAGTCTGGCCATTCTCCTCTGACCTCTCTCAATAACATGGTGCTCTGACCCACGGAACTGCCACTCACTGGATGTATTTTTAATGTGTTTTTCGCACCATTCTCTGCAAACTCTAGAGACTGTTGTACCCTGCTGTCGTTAATTCCTCTCCACGCCTCGTGGTGCATCGGGCCGCAACCTTGCCGCTTCTTTAACACTTGGCCGCTCCGCGCTCAACCCAGCACACATGGAGACCGTGCGAGGAGCCAGCTGGGTTCGAACCCGGGGCCACTCGTCTCCATGTCCGGTGGGGATGCCACTACACCACCGGCTGCCTTTGTTGTGTGTGCAAAATCCCTGGAAATCAGCAGCTAAAGAGACACTCAAACCACCCTGCCGGGCTCCAACAATCATTCCACGATCAAAGTCAGTTAGATATCATTCTTCTCCATTCTGATATTTAGAACAACGACTGAACTGCTTGACCATGTGTGCATGCTTCTATGCACTGAGTTGCTGCCATGTGATTGTCTAATTATATACCTGTATTAACAAGCAGGCGTACAGGTGCAAAGTGGCCACTGAGCACGTTGCCCGCACTTCATCATAAACTATTTAAAGTACTGCTCATTTAAAGGAAACCTATCATTCATGCTATTGCAAGTATCCCTCCCCTCTCCCACATCTCTTTTTGGCTTCTTCCCCCTCAATTCCAGTCAAGTCCTGTTGAGAGGGATAGATAGAGTTGACGTGAGTAGGCTGTTTCCATTGAGAGTAGGGGAGATTCAAACGAGAGGACATGATTTGAGAGTTAGGGGGCAAAAGTTTAAGGGAAACACGAGGGGGTATTTCTTTACTCGGAGAGTGATAGCTGTGTGGAATGAGCTTCCTGTAGAAGTAGTAGAGGCCAGTTCAGTTGAGTCATTTAAGGTAAAATTGGATAGGTATATGGACAGGAAAGGAGTGGAGGGTTATGGGCTGAGTGCGGGTAGGTGGGACTAGGTGAGATTAAGAGTTCGGCACGGACTAGGAGTCCGTTTCCGTGCTGTGATTGTTATATGGTTATATGGTTAAGTCCTGATGAAGGGCCTCGGCCTTTACTCCTCTCCGGAGATGCTGGCTGACCTACTAAGCTCTTCCAGCATTCAGTCTGCTCATGTGCTTTACTCTTAAAGGACATTCACTTGGTTCTTGGTTTGCAATTATTCATATCCAATTAATCTGTGTTGCAATTTAAGTCACTTATATGTTCAACCATCAGGCTCTTGAACAAAAGGGGGATAACTACACTTATTTAAGGACTCTTGTCTTGTTATTTCATTCCCTTTATTTATTGCTATTTATTTAATAACTGCAATTACAGTTACTTTAGTTTACAGTTACTGATGTTTACTGTTATTTAATTGAATTGACTTTATTTCTTACATTTTTCACATATAGGAGGAGTAAAAGTCTTCATGTTACATCTCGGACTAAATGTGTAATGCATAGTTTATAATAAATAGTATGTACAACAGGACAATATAGCATAGAAATTGAATTGTACCAGCATGAATTAATCAGTCTGATGGCCTGGTGGAAGAAGCTGTCCCAGAGCCTGTTCGTCCTGGCTTTTATGCTGCGGTACCATTTCCCAGATAGTAGCAGCTGGAACAGTTTGTGGTTGGGGTGACTCAGGTCCCTAATGATCCTTCAGGCCCTTTTTACACACTTGTCTCTGTAAGTATCCTGAACAGTGGGAAGTTCACAACTACAAATGTGCTGGACTGTCTGAACCACTCTCTGCAGAGTCCTGTGATTGAGGGAAGTATGGTTCCCATACCAGGCTGTGATGCAGCCAGTCAGGATGCTCTCAATTGTGCCCTTGTAGGAAGTCCTCATGCCAAACTTCTTCAACCATCTGAGGTGAATGAGGCGCTGTTGTGCATTTTGCACCACACAGCCGGTATGTACAGACCACTTGAGATCCTCAGTGATATGTATGCCGAGGAACTTAAAGCTGTTCACCCTCTCAACTCCAGATCCATTAATGTCAACAGGGGTTAGCTTGTCTCCATTTCTCCCGTAGTCCACAAACAGCTCCTTTGTTTGTGCGACAAAAAATAGATTTGCTTAGTATGCCCACAGAAATCCCATGGTTGTACGTGGTGAAACGTATGTACTCTGATAATAAATTTTACTTTGAACTTTTTAAACTTTAATATACATGTGCTTTTGCATCCTTTTGCTCTGCTTCCTCCCTACAATTTTATTTCTAAAGTTATATGTGAACATTTTATTCTTCTTGTCAAAGCCAAGTACTTTCCCTTTATCTGTACTGAAATTAATTTACCAATTATATCCCCATTCTCTAGAAGAACCAGTAACTCTTTTCTCCGAGATAGAATATATCTCTAGCGCAGATAGTGGAATAAACCTGCTTGCATTTACCCTGAGGTTGGGTGAGGCTACAACTGGAGGTCTTAAGTTAAGAAGATATGTTGAAGGGGAACATGAACAGGGACTTCTTCACTCAGAGGGTGGTGAGAATTTAAGTGAGAGGCTGATGAAATTGGTGAATGTGGATTCGATTGCAAGTTTCCCAAGTTTCCCTTGGATAAGTACATGAAAGCTATGGTCAGAGTGCAGGTTGATAGGATGAGACAGTATAATAGTTTGGCACAGACTAGATGGGCCCAAGAGCCTGTAGTGTTCTAACACTGTATAAAAGTTCAACTCCATCTGGATCACAAGAGAAAGGTCAGTCAGTCAATTGGGAAATCTCTCAAATTGCTCAAGTTTTTACATAGGCTGACACAGGTGCAGTCGGCTGAACACTTCTTCACTCTCTAATCTTAAGAAATTGTAGAATTTTAAAATCCTACAGAGAACAATTTTTAAAAAAAACATTTCTAGGAATAGCATATATATATATATATAAATAGATTCTTCCAATGATAAGCAAGAAACAAAAAACTATTTTGTGTCCTTCAAAAGTTATTTACAAAAGTATTAATATAAATTTTGGAAGTACAAGATTATTATGGTAAGAGGCAATGGAAGATTGCCTATGAGAGTAAATAACAACCACATAAAATTTTAGTTTGATATTAAAGTACAGTAATTTAGTTTTATGTTCAAATGAAATCTGAACTTGAACATGACCACTCAGGCCATGCTCTCATCTCGCTGCTGCCATCAGGTAAAAGGTACAAGAGCCTCAGGATTCACACCACCAGAGTCAAGAACACTTACTACCCATCAATCATATGGCTCTTGAATGAAAAGGGAATAACATCACTCAACTTCACTTGCCACACCCAATTATCTCACTTCCAAGGACTCCATCTCATTATCTTATGTTCTCATTATTTAATGCTACTTATTTGTATTTTCATAGTTTGTTGTCTTCTGCACTCTGGTTGATCGTCCATTGATCCTGTTATAGTTAGTATTTTATAGATTTGCTGAGTATGCCCGCAAGAAAATGAACCTCAGGGTTGTACATCGTGACATATATGTACTTTGATAATAAAATTTATTTTGAACTTTGAACTTCTAGAAGTCTAAATTGAGATTTTCCAGAGATGTTCCATAAATCCAGGAACAAAACAGGGATTGCTGTCCTTATTCTGAACACATTACAAGTCCTTCAATAATTTTAGTCAATGCTATAATGTTTCCAGAACTTGTGTGCGTACAAGAATAGAAGTGCAATTTTTAAAATAATATTTACTAAAAGGCTCTATTTTTGGTTGTTCCCCTCTCTAATCCAGACAAAGGACCTCGGCCAAAAATATCGACTCTTTAATCCCCTCCATAGATGCTGCCTGGCCTGCTGAGTTCCTCCAGCATTTTGTGTGGTGCTCTGGATCTCCAGCATCTGCAGAATCTTGTGTTTATTATTTACTGAAAGGGTTCAGAATAATTAATTTAAGTCCAAATCCAATGGCCAGGAAATAGTTGCTGATGGTTGGAGAGAAGACCTGCAGATTAAATAGTAAGCCATTTCTAGGGGACAGAGGTGACCACAGGGACATTGAGCTGGAAGGGATTGTTGAGGTAAGAATGAAAGAAGGGACATTGCTAGGGAGATGAAGGAATCTACTAGATATGAAAATAAAAGAGACCAATTTCAAGCAAGTGATATGAAATGCAAAATTCATCATAGGATATAATGTAGAGAAGTCTGAATGGTCTCTATTTGTGGACAAGATACATGTATAGTTATCCCTAGTGACAATATGACAAGAGCTATGTAAAGATGAATGAAGTTAATTGGGCGGCACAATGGCATAGCAGTTAGCGCAGCACTTTTTAAAACACGAGCGATCAATTCCCGCTGCAGTCTGTGAGGAGTTAGTACATTCTCCCCAGGACTACGCGGGTTTTCTCAGATGCTCCATTCTCCTCCCACATTGCAAAGACAAACGGGTTAGGCTCAGTGAGACGTGGGCATGCTATGTTGGCGCAGGATGTGGGACGTCACATGTGGGCCTCCGCCAGCAGAGTCCTCAGACTGTGTCGGTCATAGACGCAAATGATGCACTTCACTGCCTGTTTGACAAATAAAGCTCAGCTCTTCTCTTTGAGTGGCCAAGATATTAAAATAGATTCCCTCATTTTTAAGCTCTTTTGAAATCAGATTATTGAACACGGTACATTAGAGCAGAGAAACAGGCCCATCATGTCTCCAATGACCGTGATGCTAATTTACAGTAACTCATCTCACCTGCCTGCATGTGGTCCATATCCCTCTATTCCCTGCCTGTTCTGTCAAAATGGTTGTCAGACATTGCTTTCGTGTCTAGTTCAATCACTTCCTTTGGCACCTACTGCCCCGTGTAAAAAGTTGCCTCACCATTCAACTCAGGTTTAATTGTCATTTAACCATACATGAATATTCATGATACAGTCAAATGAGATAGCATTACTACAGGTCAAGGTGCAAAGACACGTAACCAACAGTCAACACAGGTCACAATCATGTATTACGAGTCTCCACCAACTCCCCCCCTCCACCCACCCGCGACACCCTGGTTTGACGCACAATCCTCACACATACAAGTCAATAAAACCATACAGAATATCAGTAAAATACATCGAGGCGGAATATGCACGTATATAGTCCAGACACCCCAGCCCACTGACATCATCTGTCGATCGGCCCCAACAACCCCTAGGCAACATTGTGGCTTTGAGGCCCAGTCCTTGCCCCACTGCCCGACTCCAGCCTGGTGACACCACTGATTTGAAGCCAATCCTCACCCCGATGGCCGACTCCAGCCAGACGATACAACTGCTTTTACACCCAGTCCTCGCCCCATTGCCCAACTCCAGTCAGGCGATACCACAGCTTGAGGCCCAGTCCTTACCCCATTGCCCAACTCCAGCCAGGCGATACCACAGTTTGTTGGCCCAGTCCTTATCCCATTGCCTAACTCCAGCCAGGCGATACCACAGTTTGAGGCCCAGTCCTTATCCCATTGCCCAACTCCAGCCAGGCGATACCACAGTTTGAGGCCCAGTCCTTATCCCATTGCCCAACTCCAGCCAGGCGATACCACAGTTTGAGGCCCAGTCCTTATCCCATTGCCCAACTCCAGCCAGGCGATACCACAGTTTGAGGCCCAGTCCTTATCCCATTGCCCAACTCCAGCCAGGCGATACCACAGTTTGAGGCCCAGTCCTTATCCCATTGCCCAACTCCAGCCAGGCGATACCACAGTTTGAGGCCCAGTCCTTATCCCATTGCCCAACTCCAGCCAGGCGATACCACAGTTTGAGGCCCAGTGCTTGCACATATAGAATATTAGTAAAAACACAACCACAGAAACATAAACATACATACAAGTGGGTGGGTTAGTAAATTTGCAAATGATATTAAGATTGGTGGTCTTGAGGAGAGCATAGATGACTGGTAAAAAAAATTACATCTGGATATAGATCAGTTGCCGATATGGGCAGAGAAATAATGGATGGAGTCTAACCCTGACAAATGTTAAATTTGCTGCACCTCGGTAAATGAAACATAAAGAGACAGTACGTTGTTAAGGCCAAGACCTTTGACGAGCACAGGGATCTTGGGATCCAAGTTCACAACTCCCTAAGAAATGCCTACACAGGTTGAAAGGGTGGTTAAGGCAACATATGACATGCTTGCTTTTATTAGTCAAGGCATTGAGATCAAAAGTCAGGCAGTTATGTTGCTGTTTATAAAACTCTAGTTAGGCCACATCTGAACAATTGCATACAGTTCTGGTCACCACATTATAGGAAGGATGTCAAAGCTTTGGAAAGAGTGCAGAAGAGGTTTACCAGGATGCAGCCTGGATTAGAGTGTCTTATAGGGACAGTGTCTTTTTCCTCCAGGGTTAAAATGTCTAATACCAGAGGGCATGCACTTAAAGCAAGAGGAGGTAATTTCAAAGAAGATGTGAGGGACATTTTTTTTAAAATACAGAGTGGTGGATGGCTGGAATGCACTGCCTCAGGTGGTGGCAGAGACAGATACATTAGGGACTTTTAAGAGACATTCAGATAGGCACATGAATAAGGAAAATGAAAGGATATGGAGATTGTGTAGCAAAATGAATTAGTTTAGTTGGCCATTTGATTGCTAATTTAATTGGTTCTGCACAACATAGTGGGCCAAAGGGCCTGGACCTATGCTGTACTGGTCCATGTTCTATCACAAGCAAGAGAAAAATCTGCAGATGCTGGAAATCCAAGCAACACACACTACATGCTGAAGGCCAGGCAGCATCTACGGAAAAGAGTAAACAGTCGACGTTTTCGGGCTGAGACCCTACATCAGGCCTTGATGAAGGGTTTCAGCCCAAAACATCAACTATAATCTTTTCCATAGATGTTGCTTGACCTGCTCAGTTCCTCCAGTACTTTGTGTGTGTTACTTGGTCCATGTTCTATCTAGATTCCCAGCTTAAAGCTATGCCCTTTATTATTTGAAATTTTTTCACACTGCGGACAAAGGAATCTGGCAACTTACACTAACTGAGCCTCTCTACTTTATACACTTCTACATGGACTTCAAGTTTATCAAAAGCAATGGAGCATAATGTAGGCATGTCAATGAGTAACAGAGTTTGCAGTGAAACTTTTGCCCTTTTAACATATACTGACCTTAATACAAGAAAAGCTTGTCTAGAAATCTGTGCCAGTTAATGGGGAAGCTGCAGCTTGCCATTAAAGGACAGGATGTGATGCTGGCAGAAGAGTGGGATAATTGTTCAGAGCGACAAAGCAGACACGAGAACAAAAATGCTAGCTTTGATAGTGAAAAACTGAAAGGCCAAGAGAGGAGGCCAATTTGGAGACAAATTGCCAAACTGATTGCTAATCAAGTGCACCCTGGCACAAAGCCAACAGGTTCAACCTCGGGAGTTGAATCTTGCGCAAGGAAAGCAGTTGAGAAAAGAAGCGTCAAGCATTTTTAAAATAACATTTGTGTCCGTTTTCATCTGCTGTGTCATAAACCTGGCAGAGCCACAGTGGTCAAAGTGTTGGAGATAAGCAAATGTTTGCTTTAACAGCCATCCCTTGTAGCTTCTCTTACTCTCTCCTAAAATATCATGATTTAATTGACAAAATATACATCAAAACATAGTGAAATGCATTGGTTTCCATCAAATGAAATTGCTGGGCAGCCCTCAAGCATCACCACAATTCCGGCGCCAACACAGCATGCCCACAACTCACTAATCCCAAACTGTGCGTCTTCAGTATGTGGGAGAAAGCCAAGCAACTGGACAAATCCCAGAGTCACAGGGAGAACATACAAATCCCTAACAGACAGTGGGACTCCACCACTACTTTATTATTTCCCTTCAGTCACCATATGTACAGCCTAGTGTCACATTACGGACATACAATCAATGTATATAAGCTATCTTATGTATTTATATTGATGGTGCATTTTTTATCATTGTTTTTTATCTTTTGCATGTTTTTTTTCCTTACACTTGTGCACAGGAAATGACATCAAGCAATCTTGAATTGAACCCTGGACACTAACGCTGTATTAGCTGTACACAAACCGCAAGACTACCATGTCACCCTCGCCATGTTACCACATACATCAGGGCATAATTAAAATTTAAAGAAAAACTGCATGATTCACAGTCTAAATGCTTTATAATTGTCCTGGTTAACCTGCGTATTAAGAAATGTAAAAGATCTTTTTCCCCACATGAAGGTAAACAATATTTTCCTTTATTAAATGTCCATTACACAGTTTGTGGTTTAATTTTTTTATACCTTGTTTGCAGGAGTAATCTAAACTAATTTGTTGGTATTAGTAGACTTCAATATTACTTGGGGAAATTCACCTACAAACTCAAATGTATCAGCTCGTTATTTGTAGCTCAAAATGCTCATTCCCAACTCAAGTCAAAATCCAGAAAATGTAACTTTCTAGATGCTTTGTACTGTTCAAAGTAAATTTATAATCAAATTACATACTTGTCACCATGCACAACCCTGGAATTCATTTTCTTCCAGGCCATCAAAGTAGATACAAGAAATGCGAAGGAATCAATGGAAGACTATATCCGACAGGACAGTCAACAGCCAATGTGCAAAAATATCAAACTGTGCTAATAGAAACAGAAAAAGAAAAAAAGAAACTGCAGGACAGACAGTGGAGAATCAGTTGATGTTGTGTACTTGGATTTTCACAAGCTACAAGCCCATTGCATTACAGGAGAGATTCTAGCATGGAGAAAGCAGTGGCCGTTTGGTCGGAGGCAAAGACTGGGAATACGGGAGTCTTTTCTGGTTGGCTGCCAGTGACTAGTGGTTTTCCACACACGGGTCTGTGTTGGGACCGATTCATTTTATGTTACATGTCAATGATATAGATGATGGAATTGATGGCTTTGTGGCAAAGTTTGCAGAGGATATGGAGAAACGTGGAGGAGCAGGTAGTTTTGAGGAAATAGAGAGGCTACAGAAGGATTTAAACAAATTACATGAATGGGCAATGAAGTGACAGATGGAATAGAGTTTCGGAAAGTGTAAGGTCATGAACTTTGGTAGAAGAAAAGAAAGAGATGACTATTTTTAAATGGACAGAAAAAAAAACAAAAAATTAAGATGCCAAGGGATTTGCGAGTCCTGGTGCAGGATTCCCTAAAGGTTCATTTGCAGGTTGAGTCTGTGGTGAGGAAGGCAAAGGTGATGTTTGCATTCATTTCAAGAGGACTAGAATATAAAAGTAAGGATGTGATGTTGAAACTTTTTAATGTTGAGGACTCACTTGGAGCACTGTGAGCAGTTTTGGGCCACTTAGAAAGGATGTGCCGAAACTGTAGAGGGTTCAAAGAAGGTTCACAAAAATGATTCATCATTAAACGGCTTATCATATGAAACACTTTGGATGGCTCTGGGCCTGCATTCACAGGAACTCAGAAGAGAGACCAGATCGAAACCTATTGACTGGTGAAAGGCCTTGATAGAGTGGATGTGGAGAGGATGTTTCCTACAGTGGGAGTGCCTAAGACCAGAAGACACAGCCTCAGAATACAGACGCGTCATTTTAGAACGGAGATGAGGAGGAATTACTTTAGCCAGAGAATACTGAATCTGCAGAATTTGTTGCCATAGGCAGCTGAGGCTGCCAAGTCTTCATGTATATTTAAGCTAGAGGCTGGTAGATTCTAGATTAGTCAAGGAATGAAGGGACATGGGGGGAACGGGGATGTGAAGGCAGGAGATTGGGCCTGAGAAGAAAAGTAGATCAGCCATGATGAAATGGCAGAGCAGACTTGATAGGCCAAATGGCCTCATTCTGTTCCTGTAGCTTATGCAATAATAATTAATAAGTAAACAATAAATATCAAGAACATGAGATGAAGAGTCTGTGAAAGTGAGTCCATTGGTTATGGGAACATTTCAGTATCGGGGCAAGTGAAGTTGAGTGAACTTATCCCCTCTGGTTTAAGAGCCTGACGTTGAGGGGTAAAAACTGCTCCTGAACCTGCGGCTCCTGCACGTTCTTCCTGGTGGCGTGCGGTGAGAAGAGAACACGTCCTGGGTGGTTGGGGTCCCTGATGATGAATGCTGCTTTCCTGCAACAGTGCTCCATGCAGGTGAGCTCAGTGGTGGAGAACTGAGCCATATCCACTATTTAATTTTGTAAGATTTGTTTGTTCCGGTGTTTTGGTGTTTCCATACCAGGCTGTGCTGCTGCCAGTCAATATACTCTCCACCACACATCCATAGAAGCTTGTCAGAGTTGAAAGCAAGGCAAAACTTCTGTACTGCAATCCATTGTTGAAATGGAGTGAATGGACATACGACTTGAGCAAATGTTTCAGGAACCTATTGTGTACTTCTTCACTCAGGGGGTGGTGAGAGTGTGGAATGAGCTGGAAGCGAAAGTGGTGGATGCGATTTTGATTGCAACATTTAAGAGAGGTTTGGTTAGGTACATGGATGGTAGGAGTATGGAGGGCTATGGTCTCGGTGCAACTCAATGGAAATAGGCAGTTTAAATGGTTCAGCATGGACTAGACGGGCCAAAGTGCCTGCATCTGTCTTGTACTTTTCTATGACTATATGATCTGTTAAAAAAAACGTGGGCCAGAAATTCACTCCCACAAAAACATGCAACACTATGAGTTTCCATGAGAGACCTGGGCCAGTCTGTCATAGTGATAGAGGGGGAAAGACTTCTTTCTGCCCTAGGCTTTGTTTGCTCATATGCAATCCCATATATAGAGATATGCAGATTAATTATGCATATCTTGGAGTGTTGTGCATTATACATTAAATAAACCTTATTCAGTGTGATGTTCGATCTTTTAAAGTGGTAATACGACTTACGTCTCTGACAAAGAGAATGTTGATAGAAGTGGGTACCTGGAAAGTGGACTGAAGTACTTTGGCAGGAAACCCCCAGGAAGTTAGTAGGCCTCACCTATGTTTGAAAGGGAAAGCAGATTCATCATTGTGACTGAGCTCAACGCGTTACAGACTGCGGCACAGGTCAAGGACTCAAATACCGCCAGACCAGGTCTGACACCTTCATAATCCAACGTGGCAACAGCTGCATGGAGAATGCGTCCCACACCAAGCAGTCCTCAGCTTTGCCTACAGCACATCAAGCACGCATAGCTATACAGCCTAATAATTCAAAGCTACACAATTCAGGACACATGATCTCAATTACATTTAGCAATTGATTTTCACCATAATTAAATCATACAAGTGTATAAATACATGTGTTGTCTGATTCAATTTCTAGGCCCTGACCTCCCAGAGGAACTGGTAATTGGTGATTGTATTTTCATGCTTTTACTATGATTCAATCTTGTGGACATCTTCAGCCATTTAAAGCAATAACTAGCCTCAGCATGGCTATTGTCCTCAATATACAGCAAAGATGGTCAAACGCACTGACAACTTAGCAATAACTGTGCCTCCTTGATTTAAGCAGACCTTCCACATCTTTTCCAATAAATCTGACAAAAGCAGGCAAACGGACCTTCATTGGATTCTTAGTCAAAATCAAAGCATGGAGTTAGGTATCTGCGCATGGTGTGAATACTGCACCTCTCTAACCACCAAAAGACAACAATCTTTCTTACTTCTGTAAATATTGCATTCTATGACCACTGTCCCCTCTAACCCTGCGTGGGTGCACGGTCACACTTTAACAGAAATGCTCCCGCACACATTGCCGTTGTTGTCGCACAGTTGGGATTCAGCGCAGCTGGAAAAAGTAAAATATTTTCTTTGTTATTCTGTATTTCATTATACCCTTCAATTGATAAATACAATCAAAATTATGTGATACTTCATCTTTCATTTTGAATATTCATAGAAAGCACATTACTAAAAATACAATTAACATGCTGTACAGTTTTCAGGTCATGTAAAAATTTTGCGCTCAGAGCAATGGTTGGTCTACGCAGCTGTATAAAAATTACTTTGTTTTCCTCTGATATCCTACATGTCTGGCAAATAGAAGAACTTATACTCAACAGCCATGTTCTTAGGTACCTCCTGTACCCAATAAAGTGGCCAGTCAATGTATGCTCGTGATATTCTGCTACTGTAGCCCATTCACTTCAAGGTTCGAGGAGTTACGCATTCAGAGAAACTCTTCTGCACACCACTGTTGTAATGTGTGGTTATTTGAGCTACTCTTGCCTTCCTACTAGTCTAGCCATTCTCCTCTGATTAACAAGGCATTTCTGACCACAGAACATCTGCTCACCAGATGTTTTACTCTGTAAACTCTAGAGACTGCCGTGCATGAGAATCCCAGGAGATCAGCAATTTCTGAGATACTCAAACCACCCCATCTGGCACAATTGATCATTTCACGGTCAAAATCACTTAGAACACATTTCTTCCCCATTCTGATATTTGGTCTGAACAACAAATGAACCTTGTGACCATGTCTGCATACTTTTATGCATTAGGTTGATGCCACACGATTGGCTGATTAGATATTTGCATTAACGAGCATTATTAGATGTACCTAATAAAGTGACCACTGAGTGTATCTGCCTCATAAAACAAAAACTTCAGCATGTTTTATTAACAGCTGACTTTAGCCCCGGTTAACTCCCCCCAGAGCAACTCCTTCTTCCCTTTCTCTTATGGTCCACTCTCCTCTCCTATCAGGTTCCTTCTTCTCCAGCCTTTACCTCTGCCGCCCACTCAGCACTCTGTGTATGTTGCTCTGGATTTCAGCAACTGCAGAATCACTTGTGTTTCTAGTCAACTATACAGCTAGTTCCTTTGGGAAATGGCTTCAAAATATCCTGAACAAATTTCATTCAACACTACTAAATCCAAGAGAAAACCTTCCCTACCCTTACATTCACATCCACATCACAAAGAAGAAAGGAAAACAAAGCAATACTCTCTGCAGCACGAGTCTTACCCTATATAACCGCATAATTATGATGTTTCCTCAACTTTAGTCTCACCCCGTATACTAGTCAGCTATAATGCTTGCAGAGCACATTCTAAATTTACATGCCTATATGCTGGCATTGATAAACCAATCTCCAACAAACTTGCCCTGCTTCAGCTTGCTTCCAGACTGGTTCAGTGCAGAAGTATTTTTCTAAGGTGTTATTTTGTCATCTGCACTTTCAGCTTCTGACTAAGCAATAACTCTGCAAGGAATGTGCTTCTTTATGATGAAGAATAAGAATAGTTCAGTAAAACTAATATTGCTAAATTATTGGCAACCTTGCCCATTCATTATGGGCTGCGTAGGCGGAAATGATTGCTCTTGGCAAATTTTTCTACAGAAGTAGTTTGCCATTGCCTTCTTCTGGGCAGTGTCTTTACAAGACGGGTGACCCCAGCCATTATCAATACCCTTCAGAGACTGTCTGCCTGGCGTCAGTCGTCACGTAACCAGGACTTGTGATGTGCACCAACTGCTTATTATACCATCCACCACCTGTTCCCATGGCTTCACGTGACCGTGTCTTGGGGGCTAAGCAGGTGCTACACCTTGCCCAAGGGTGACCTGCCGGCTAGCAGAGGGAAGGAGCATCGTACACCTCCTTCGGTGGAGACTCATCTCATTGGTAATTTACTGCTTGGAGTTAGGGAAGGAGATTCAACTTCACATTTGACTCACATATCAGAATCAATTGACAGAACTCAGTACCAGGCCCTTCAGTTCATAATATTGTGCTGACCTTTTAACTCCCTCCAAAATCAATCCAACCTGTTCATCCTACAAAGCCCACCCATTTTTCTGCCACGTAACAAATAATCTGCTAGCTTCTGTGATATCTTATGAATCTGGCAAACATATTCATTAGAATGACCCATGAAAGAAATACCACAGGTACTTCATTAAACCTTCAAGAGGACCACAACCTCATCGTAGGGTTTGGAAGCCTGCATACCTTAATGACACAGAGGTATGTTGGCTGGAGCCAGGGCCTGTGCTTTGGGTCTTGATAGGGTCACCCATGCCAAACAGATCAAAAGGTAGAGGCCAGACCAAGCATGGTCCACTGGTCCTCCAGGTTCAAGGGTTCATCTCAGGGCTAACAACTCTGACAGGTAAAAGAAAATTGTTACGGAAACAGCAATAAGAATTCTTTTCCAAGATGGCGGCGCGACGCAGCTTGCAGCGGTCACTCCAGAGCTGATTATCTGTTATTTGTGAAGCGGGGTGCCGTGCGCAATCATAATCGGATGAAAAACGGACTTGGGAACACGGAGGAATATCTGAAATCTCCAAGAAGACCTTCTTCGTTGCTGCTGCTGCTGTGAGGTCCGGGCCTCTGCTGGGAAGAACAGGCCCCCAGTCCTCGGGATCGTGTTGCTGATGGCCGTTGGCGGGGCCGTCTTAATACGCTCAGCAGAGGATGGTGCTCGGAGAAGCTGTACCGGAGGGGATGGTCAGGGGTTTGACGGACTCGGAATCCGCTGTGGTCGGGTCGCTTTCACTGTGTGCTATGTCTGCGAGGCTGGGTTCGACGAAGCTTTCATTGTGTGCTGCGTCTGCAAAGCCTTCGGACGGCGCTGTGGAAGTCCATAGCGAGGGTATTCCCTTCTGCCGCCAGCGTGGAATGACGAGTCAATCGGGGACCCTGAGGACTTGTGGAAACTGTGTGCTGGTTTCTTTCGAACTTATAGTCTCTTAACATCTTTGGACTATTTTTACTGTGCCCATGGTCTGTTTTTTTTATCAATTATGCTATTGTTTGCACTGTTGTAACTATATGTTTTAATATGTGGTTTTGTGCAGGACTTGTAGCTTCAGTTTTTGGTCTTGTTTGTCTGGTGGGACTAGAGCTCCTTTCCAGGGAACGCGCTAAGACGGTAGCGCGATATTAATACGCAGCAGCCTCTCTGGACTCTGGATTGGGGATTGCCAAACGTTATGTGGATTTTCTGGTGTAGTCTGTTTTGCCGTGTGTTTTTGTGATATCATTCTGGAGGAACGTTGTCTCATTTTTTAACTGCATTGCATTTGTGGTTTTTAAATGACAATAAACTGAATCTGAATCTGAATCTTTTACATCTAAGTGAGACAGCATTCCTGAGTCTCCACTAGGGACTACATGCAGTAGTGAAAACTGAGAGGAAGCTACTGATATGATAGAAGCCCGATACTGAAAAAACTGACAGTAGTGAAGACCGAGAGGAATCTACTGACATGATGAAGGAAGCAAGAGGACCGCAACCTTGCTGTAGGGTTTGGAGGCTTGTGAGCCTTAATAACTTGGAGAGCTCTGTTGGCTGAGTCAGGGCCTTGTGACTTGGCTCTTGCTCGGGTCACCCATGCCAAATAGGTCAAAGAGTAAAGGCCAGAATAAGAGTGGTAAATCAGTCTTCCAGGTTCAGGGCTTCAGCTCAAGGCTTTAGACCCTGACTGGTCTAAAAACAATTGTTGCCAGAAACAGCAACAAAGAATTCTTCTACACCTGTGTGCAACTGAGGACCCTGAACCAGACCTGGGGCACAATAGAGAAGATGGCCAAGGTCAGACAGAGATAGAAGACCTTCACTGCTGCCCTATACACCAGTGGCATACAGGCAGGTGTCCGTGTTCAGACGATCAGTGACATGCATATTCATATAACCTACAATCTTCATTGCATTACATTGCCTGGCAGTTTGATCAGGTTTGGAGATGTATTCATGTAGATTACTTTAAACGTCATTTACCTGCAAAAGTTTTCCAGAGTGGAAAAGGATATATTGCAGCTGTCAACATAAAATGAATGAATGTAAAACATGTAGAAAACACTGAGTCATCTTAAAAAATAAAAATATTAAAATTGATTTTCTGAAAGTCTTCAAATTTTGCATTAATCATCATTAATATTGAAACATGGACAATGGGTATGGATTAAATACGAGTTAAACCTATTTCATACATTTCCATTAAGATCCTCTGTAAAAGAGATTACAATTCAGTGTCTCACCAAATTGGGTAGGGAAAAATATCAACTGGGTTCCTTTCAGAACACCCAGGCATAGGAACAAGAGAATCTGCTGCTTGTAGTCTTAAGACAGCAATCATAGTTAACAAAAGAGCAAGGTTGACAAAAAACATTTTACTCCAAAAAATTATCTGCAAAGAGAGAAAATATTATTTTTATTACCATATTTAAACATATTTAAAAGTTGAGGTACCTTGAAGTGTACCAGTTAATTCCTGTATGTAAATTTCCTTCTAAGTAAAGTCAAAGACGAAAACAAAATCATTATTTACTCCCTTGCAATCTGCCTGCACCACGTGCAGTCCCAACCCAACCTCAGACTCCCCATCACAACACTCAAGAGATTTGACTGAACAAGCCAGGACCACTAGATTCAAAAACAGTTACCGGTACTTTCCCCAAGCAGCAAGGCTGACCAACACTAACCCATCCTACCAGTACTACTTTATCATTTCTTGCCTGCCACCTTATGTTCAGACACTCCTGTACCTATCGTTACTTCATGTACGTGCAATCAATGTACAGTCCATGAGCCATCTTATGTTTTTATATTTATTGTATTTTTATTATTATTGTGTTCTTAATCTTATAGTGTTTTTCATGCTGCATTGGATCCAGATTAATAATTATTTTGTTCTCCTTTACACTTATGTATGGGAAATGACATTAAACAATCTTGAATCTTGTATTCTACATTTCATGGAGATCTTGAGCACTGCACAGAAAATACTGAAGGAAATTAACAAGCCAGGCAGTAACTATGGAGTTCACACAAAATGCCATTCAGGGCTCCATCACCATTCAAGGCCTAGCAATCATTCCAGGTGAAGCATCACTTCATCTGAGAGTCTGCCTGGGTCATTTATTGAATACAATGCGGCCTCCTTGACATCGATTAAGGTGTGATGTAAATTGGAGGACTGCCTCATCAAGCGCCTTTGCTCCGTCTGTTGCCAACAGGTGAGATTTCCCAGAGGCCACCATTTCAATTCAACTCCCCACTCCCTTCTGACATGTAGGTCCATGGCTTCCTCCACTGCCACAATAAGTCCAGACTCAGGTTCTGTCTCAATAGCCTACAACCTGATGTCATGAAAATTGTTTTCTCTAATTTCCAGTAATTTCTCCCCCCCCCCCTCTTTCCATTCCTCATTCTGTTTTCCTTCTCTTCTCATTGCCCATCACTTCCCTTTCTTCCATGGCCCAATGTCCTGTCTTCAACTTCTTCCACTCTTTACCTCTTCCATCCATCATCTTCCAGCTTCTTACTTCACCCCTCCCCTACACACCCACTTTTTCCTCTCACCTGGTCTCACTTATCACCTGCCAGCTTGTACTCCATCTCCCCTCCACTTCTCAATCTGGCTTCCTTCCCCTTCCTTTGCAGCCCTGATGAAGGATCTCAGCCTAAAATGTCAACTGTTCATTCCACTCCATAGATGCCATTTGACTTATTGAGTTCATCCAGCATTTTGCGTGTTGCAATTTAATTGAATTACTTCTTCCAATGTCTACCAGATGATTCTAAATATTATGCTTCTTTTAGGGTTGAAGCCATTTTTGTAAATATATTTACAAATCTGTATAAAATCAATTCAAGGTAAATGGATTCATATTTTATTCCCCCAAATGTTAACCTACAAACTCACAGAGCATTGTTCTTTTCAAATGTTGCATTCACTAACCTAAATTTTATTTGGTCATAATTTCTTATTTCACTTTTCATCATGGACAAAGCCCTCCCCACCACTGAGCACATCTACATGAAACACTGTCGCAGGAAAGCGGCATCCATCATCAGAGACCCCCACCACCCAGGACATGTTCTCTTCTCGCTGCTGACATCAGGAAGGTGGTACAGGAGCTTCAGGACTGACACCACCAGGTTCAGGAACAGCTACTACTCCTCAACCTTCAGGTTCTTGAACCAAAGGGGAGAACTTCACTCGGCACATCACTAAACTGTTCCCACAACCTGGGGACTTACTTTCAATGACTCTTCAGCTCATGTTCTTGATATTTATTTATAATTATTATTTCTCTCTTTTTGTATTTGCACAGTTTAGTGTTTTTTGCACACTGGTTAAAGGCCCAAGTCGGTGCAGTCTTTCATTGAGTCTGTATTGGTTATTATTCTATGGATTCATTGAATATGCCCACAAGACCATGAATCTCAGCATTGCATGTGATGACATATGTGCTTTGATAATACATTTACTTTGAACTTTGAAGTACTTTGGACTGAATCAATTCGCGATTTTCTAGACCACGGAGTTCTCTAGTATTAAGTTGGTAGCTAATCCTCCATAGCATGATTGTCATAAGATGGTCTGATGTGTACTATGCAAAGCATTAAGAGGACTTCTGTACATCGTACTTCCATTATCCAGTGTTTCATTGGTTTCAATTTAATAGTTTTGCCAAATTCTCTGCATTTTACTCCCACTACTACATCTGCTCATCCTGTGCTGATTTCACTTCATCATATTGAAGTCAGGTTTGATGTTCTCCAAAGGGGTTGTCTATTGCTGGGTCCACAGGTGGCTGTAGAGACCAATCTATATAAGAGCACAAGACATAGCAGCAGAATATGGCCATCTGGCCCATCAAGTCTACTCTTCCATTCAATCATTGGTTATTTATTATCCTTCTCAACTCCATTTTCCTACCCTCTCCCTTTAACCTTTGTTACGCTGACTAATCAAGAACTTATTAACCTCCACTTTAAATATACCCAATAGCTTGGCCTCCACAGCCATCTGTGACAATGAATTCCAGAATTTCACCATCCTCTAGCTAAAGAGGAGGTTCACCAGGTTGATTCCAGAGATGAAGGGGTTAACCTATGAGGAGGGATTGAGTCGCCTGGGACTATACTCTCTGGAATTCAGAAGAATGAAAGGGGATCTTATAGAAACATACAAAATTTTGAAAGGGGTAGATAAGCTAGAAGTAGGAAAGTTGTTTCCATTGGTAGTTGAGACTAGAACTAGGGGAAATTGCCTCAAGATTCATGGAAGATGATTTAGGATGGAGATGAGGCAAAACTGTTTCTCCCAGAGAGTGGAATTCCATGCCCAGGGAAGCAGTTGAGGCTTCTTCACTAAATATATTTAGGATACAGTTAGGTTTTTTTTTTACATAGTAGGGGAATTAAGGGTTATGGAGAAAAGGCAGGTAGATGGAGCTGAGTTTACAGACAGATCAGCCATGATCTTATTGAATGGCGGGGCAGGCTCGCTGGACCGAATGGCCTACTCCTACTCCTATTTCTTATGTTTTTATCATTCTTCTAAACACCAATGAGTAAAGGCCCAGAGCCGAGATGGTAATGTGGATTCACGTCATGGAGAATGCCTGTCTGAGACGGGTTTAACGTGGGGAAACTGATGCACAGGCAGCCACCACACAGTCCTTGACAAGTACGAATCAGGGTTGAGGTGTAGTACGACTGAAGAACCTTCATTACTGCAGTCTTCCTCCGGCTTCACAACTGTCGTGATGCGTCATCACCTTCCATCAGCTCCACCACTCAGATGTTGGCTGGATGGCACTTTGTCCGGAACCTCCTCCTTAACTTTACTGCCATGGGTGACCCTAGCAAGAGCTGAGTGTCAGATTGCTAAACTCCAAATATTGCTCTCGGGATCTCAGAAACTCAGAAACCCACCACGACGAAGTGACAATTCACGTACAGTTACGAGAAATTGTAATGTTGCATGTAATCTTTCTCATTTTTCTTATGAAGTATTGCATATACAGGTGCCCCCCGCTTTACGCCACTTCGCTTTTACGAAAGACCTACATCAGTACCTGTTTTCGCTAACCGAAAGAAATCCAAAGAGGATTTTTGCTTTTATGAGAAAAGGCGCCTGCTTTAAACTTGTGTTTACCCTGAGAAAGACTACCATGAACGTGAAGCCTTGCGTGGGCAGGTGTGTGCGCATACGTGTACGTGCAGATTTTTTTCTACAAATTGGTTTTGGTTAAATCTTCCCGATTCTGTAAGTGAAACTACACTGTACATACATTTCTACTGTATATAGGCTGAATCTACTTCATTCCTGCGTTTACTATATGTTCGTGGTATTTTAGGCTTTAAGTGTTATTTGCTTTGATTTGGTAGGTTATTTTTTGGGTCTGGGAACGCTCAAAAATTTTTCCCATATAAATTAATGGTAATTGCTTTTTCGCTTTACGCCATTTCAGCTTACAAAAGGCTTCATAGGAACGCTCTACTTTCGGATAGTGGGGGAAACCTGTACAGATTAGGTACAACTGTGGTCCTCACTCAGTCTTATACCCAGTCTGTATCTTATAATTTAACAAGTTTCTTTGCCAGTGCTCATCCTCAACTGTTGTGAATTCAACTTGATTTTCCCCATTGTAATGCATTAACAGCGTCAGTTCTCGTTAAAAATCTTATCAAAACCCAGTGTGGTCACATGTATGTTTTTAGGTTTTGTCATCTTCCCCCTTCACGAACCCAATGGATCCAAGCTCAATTGACCCAGCTGAGAGCAAGAAATTACTCCAGCTGAAGTGTGGATTTGACACTGTTTGGATCTGAAGGTTATAGTTTTGACCCCCCTCATAAAATGAGGAATTGTTAATTATACTGACTGTCCAATGCAAAAGAGTTCATTCTTCAAATAAGTCAATAAATCTGTTTGTCTCTTAGTTTGGTTCAGCTGGAATTTAAATTTCTATTACGTCATTCAGCTGGGAAGCTTCCCCAATGTCCAGCCAAGATTTAACTCTTTAAATAAATCAAAAGACAAGTTGACTGGTTGTTTGCCCATCTGTTTGTGGAACAAAGCTGGTACAAAATGCTGTTTGCATTTCTCTAAATAGCAACTGTCAGACTTTAAAAAGATACACACAGTGGCCACTCTCTTAGCTACCTCCAGTACCTAATGAAGTGGTCACTGAGTGTATATTCATGGTCTTCTGCTGTAGTCAAATCTACTTCAAGGTTCAGCATGCTGTGCATTCAGACACCATGGTCATTTGAAGTACTGCCATCTTCCCATCAGATTGAACCAGTCTGGCCATTCTCCTCTGACCGCTCTCATTAACAAGGTATTTCTGCCCACAGAAATACCACTCACTCGATTTTTTTCTTTTTTTCATTTTTCACACCATTCCCTGCAAACTTTAGACTATTGTGCATGAAAATCTCAGGAATTTCTGCAATTCTCAAATCACCCCATCTGGCACCAACAAACATTCCATGACCAAAGTTACTTAGATCACATTTCTTCCCCATTCCGAACAACAACTGAATTACTTAACCATGTTTGCATGATTTTATGTATTGAGTTGCTGCCATATGATTGGCTGATTAGATACTGAAAGATTCAAAGTACATTTATTATCAAAGAATATATGCAGTATGCAACCCTAAGATTTGTTTTCCCACAGACAGTCACGAAACAAAGAAACACCGTGGAACCTGCTCAAAGAAAAACATCAACCCCCTCCCCCCCATGCAAAAAGAAATACCAATTGTGCAAATGGCAAAAAAATTAGCAAAAAAAAACACAAAATATAAAAAAAGCAAGAGATACTTTAATTAATGTGCAGGTGTTTCTAATAATATGACGACCGGAAGTAATTTATTATTTAAAATCATATCAGAGAAAATATTTTAAAGTGTTAATTTATCATTAAAATCCTGGACAAATTCAAATTGTTGCTGCCATTATTTCATTGTAGTAATATATAATGCAAATGCAACAATTATCATCTTTCTTCAATTTCAAATTATTGGTCTCCATAGCTCAATTGATAAACCAAGTGACAATGTCCAAATCTAGCATAATACAAGACAGAAAAATCCATGCTATATTTTCTCAATGACACTAACTTCTTTTCACCTTCTATACAATAGCTAACTCATTTCAAGTGTCACAGAGACCTTTACCTAGGTTATTCCCACATGTAAACCCCTTCATTCCATTGTGCTCCTATCAAACTCTCATCTCTTATGCTTAGATTACAGTTCATCCAAAGCTCCATTTTACAAGTCTTTAGACACACATACACACACACAGACACAATGCTGGAGGTTCTTAGCAATTTGGGCAGCATCTATGGAGGGGAATGAATAATCAATATTTTGGCTGAGACCCTTCATCAGCTGTTTATTCCCATCCATAGACTTGCTGAGTTCCTCCTGCATTTTGTTTGTACTGCTCTAGACTTCAGCATTTATTTGTTGACCAACCAAAACTGGAGCACCCAGAGGAAACCCGCACAGTTTGAGAGAAAACTCCTTATAGGGAGAACCCAGGTTGTCTATGTTGTAAGACGTTGTGCTAACTGCTATACTACTGTGCCATCCCTGTAGAATTTCCTAAATCTTTTCCCACATTGAATGCTCCCTTATCTCCCAATACATCAAGCACTCTAAAATTCACACCTTGTTTTTAAACCCTTTCTAGATCTGCCCTTCCCAATCTCTGGAAACTCATCCTGGCCTAGAGCACCACACTAGAACTGAAAGAGCAAAATCATACAGATGTAGGAAATCTTAAACAAAAACAGAATAGGTTGGAAATATTCAAAATATACCAGGACTGATGAAGGGTCTTGGCCCGAAACATCAACTGTTTATTCCTTTCCATATATGCTGCCTGACCTGCTGAGTTCCTGCAGCATTTTGTGTGTTCTGTTGGGTTGAGCATGAGGCTAGCAACCTCTTCCTGTAAAAACCCAGAGCTACAGAAACATCACAGAAGCTCCAAAGACTTCATCACTGAGAGAGAAAGGATCTTCGAAGAGTGGCCTACACCTGGGGTGGCCTTGAAAGAGTGGCCCTGCAAGAAGATTCTGGGGAGCTGCTGTCTACAGCATGTGCCCCAATAGGGATGATGGGCTTCAGCTTTGAAACCCCTCCCTCTTTGGCCAAGCTCTGGATCACTTCTCTTGTTATCTGCTTTCCTCTGACTATCTCGTTCTAATTACAGGCACTACACGAAAGTCATGGTTTCTGTGGGGATATCCAATGCCAATTTCAAAGTTCAAAGTTGAACTTTGAACTTGTTGTTAAGTAAAATAACAAAAATGTGAAGTTTTCTTACAGGTTTCTTCACCCTTTTCATCCCCAACCCAGAAACAGAATCTTATTCCAAAAACTGAAATAAATTTGCTTCCATCACATCTGTTCCCAGGTTGAGCTGTATCTTTCCAAGACATCAAAGATATCTTTCTTCTTCACAGGACAGGGTTTCTCTTCCTCCACCAATGATACTGCCCCTCTCGAGTCTCCTGTTTTCCTGGACATCCACGCTTACCCCATCTTCCTGCCACCTTATCAGGGATAGAGATACTCATCCTCACCTACCACCCCACAAGCCTCTAAATCATTCTCCACAATTTCTGCCATCCTCCACGGGATCCCAGCACCAAACACAACTTTACCTTCACCCAACTCTTTGCTATCTGCAGAGATTGCTCCCTCCACAATTCCCTTGTCCATTCATCCCTCCCCAAGAACATCCCTCCTGGTATATGTCTGTGCAAACCACAGAAGTACTACACCTGCCCAATCATCTCTTCCCTCACTCCATTCAGGGTCCCAAAGAGTCCTTCAAGGTGAGAAAACACTTCACCTGCAAATCTGATTCCATGTAAATTGGGGGACCACTTTGTTGAGAGCCACTACTCCATCAGCAGAATTTCCCAATAGCAAGCCATTTTAATTCCTATTCCCATTTCAACATGTCAGTCCATGAACTCCTCTTGTGCCACGATGAGGCCACTCTCTGGGTGGAGGAACAATATCTCATATTCCATCCATCCTGATGGCATGGACATTGATTTCTCCTTCTGGTAATTTTTATTCCTATCTTCCCCCCTCTTATTTTCCATACTGTGGCCTCTTGCTTCTCCTCATCTGCCTATCACCTTCCTCTGGAATCCCCCCTTCTTCCCTTTCTCCCATGGTCCACTCTGCACTCCTATCAGATTCCTTCTTCTCCAGCCCTTTACCTTTCCCACCCACCTAGGTTGCCCTATCACCTTCTAGCTCAGGGATTCTCAACCTTTTTTATGCCATGGACCAATACCATTAAGTAAGGGGTCCATGGACCTCAGGTTGGGAACCCCTGTTCTAGTAAGTCCTCCTCACCCTTCCATCCCACCTCTCCCCGTCTTTTCATTCTGACATCTTCCCCCTTCCTTTCCAGTCCTGAAGAAGGATCTCAGCCAGAAGCATTGACTGTTTATTCATTTCCATAGATGCTGCCTGACCTGCTGAGTTCTTCCAGCATTGTGTGTCTGTGTTGCTCTGGATTTCCAGCACCTGCAGAATCTCTTGCATAATTCAAAACAGGTCTGTGGGTTTTTTAAAAACCTAGTACAACATAATCCAGAATATCTTTTATATGCTACCATGCAAAATTGATAATTATGTGAAATAGAACATCTATCATCACAATTTTGACTATAATAAATTATTATATATAGGGGAATTCCAGAAGCTATGACAGTAACTAAATGAATGGAGAAGATAGCATCCCTATAGTAGCATGAAAAAACGAAAATTCATAATACCCCGACACTGTCTTATCATAACACTTATTAAATTACCTCAAGCTTAACACAATATTTAATGATCACCCATCATAGCGTGACATCTCTTGGTATTTATTTCAGGATACCATCAGATTTGAACGAATCATTCATTTTTCGCCGTGGGAAACACAATAGATGGGAGCGTTTTCTGATGGGAAAAGTGATCAAAGTGACTATTCCACGAACCGCGTGCATTCCTGCGATACCACAGGAAGCAAATTAAAATTTTGTGGAAGTATCTGCTGAAAATTGCATGGCACCATTCAAGACAACCTTTCGGCGTGAAAAGGGGTCGTGTCACTCCGGGTCTAGTTTTTTTTTAATGAATGGGAACATCCCGAGCATTGTTTCGCCGTTGCTTGGCAAAGCTGTTCTTCAGAATTGAATTAATTTTCTCAACAAAATAAAAGGACAGAACACGAGGCTCACGTGAACTGTATATCGGAGGAGTCTTTGACCAGAGGGCACAGCCTCAAAACACAAGGACGACCCTTCAGAATAGAGAAGAGGAGGCATTTATTTCGCAAGAGGTGACTAATCTGTGGAATTCATTGCCACAGACGGCTGTGGAGGCCGAGTAATTCGGTATACTTAAAGCAGAGGTTGATAGGTTCTTGATTAGTCGGCGTCAAAGGTTACGGGCAGGAGAAGGAGAACGAACCAGCCGCGATGTAAAGGCAGTGCAGACTCGATGGGCCGAATGGCCTAATCCGCTCCTATGTCTTTTGGCCCCAAGTGAAAGACCGATTGAATTGCAATTTACATTAATCTGTTCGCCCTCTTTAAATTGTTGGAATGGTACAGCGTTTTAAACGGGAGGCTGTCTCGGTGAAAGAGATCACGCCAATCGGGAGAAAGGAGGAAGACCAACCCCTGTGACTTCCTCCCGAAGAGGCTCCTCTCCCTCCCCTTCCAACTTCCACAACAAAAGGCAGAACGGCTTGTCCCCACTGAGCGGCAGGGGTGGCGTTAGGATGCGGGTCACATCTCCCGAGCCATTGTTCGGGGCGGAAAAAAAGGTCCATTCATTAAAACTGCAGCAGATGGCTCCGCAACGGGCAGAAAGCAGCATGAAACGGGGCCGCCAGCTGGCAGTCGCTGCCCCGGCGCGGCTGCACGCTTCCACCCACCCGCATTCCACGCCGTTACGGAGCAGGGATCCCCGAGCAAATTCAAATATGAACGGGGGGGAGGTGACACTTGCTCTTCATCGCATGCTTTGCTAAGAACTGACTCACTCCCCACCATCGTCCCGTGCTAAAACAAAGCAAACTGAACGGTTCCTCCTTCACTTCAAAGCACCGAAGTTAAAAATTAATTTCATTGCAATAAATTTGACACTTTGTTTTCGTTACCGACTACTGAACTGTATTTATCCAGATCATTAAAACGTTCTGTTATACAAGAAAATCGGAAGAAAAGATCGATCGATAACCCCCCCGTCCAGAAGACCATGAGGCACAAGAACAGAATCAGTGCCGTTCGGCCCATCGAGACTGCTCCACTATTCCATCATCACTATTCCTCTTAACCCCATTCTCCGGCCTTCTCCCCGATAATCTTTCACAAACTGACTAATCAAGAATCTATCGACCTCCGCTTCAAATATACCGAATGACACGGCCTCCACAGCCGTCTGGTGGCACAGATTCCCCACTCTCTGGCTAAAGAAATTCCTCATCTCCTTTCTAAAGGGGCGTCCTTCTATTCTGAGGCTGTCCCCTCTGGTCTCAGACTCCCCTGCTATAGGAAACATCCTCTCTACGTCCACACTGTTTGACAGTCAAGGCCTTTCAATATTCGATAGGTTTCGGTGAAATCCACCCCCCCCCCCCCCCACCCCATCCTAACCACCACTTGTCTAAACTCCAGCGAGCGCAGGCTGTCAAATAACGATACAGATAATCCCTGAAGAGTTCATAAAAGCAACGAAACACTCCCAGCGAAACTGCTACGATGTGAAAAATCTTGTCTGGTTTTAAGCGCTTAGAAACAGCCAACAGCATAATGAGAGATTTAACATGGAAGGTACAATAGTTTATAAACAGAATTCAGGACAACAATTTTTCCCCACATATTTAGTAGGAACTCGACAGCCTTTCCTAACATAGTGATCTCTGATTCTGTCCGTGTTGATGTTACACTGTCAGGAGACTGGCTATGGGTAATCCTATACTTTTACTTCGAACTAGCCTCCGCCCTTTACCTCCTAGTTCCCGCCTGCCGCAAAGCGAGCGAGAATAAAGAACAGTGGAAGCAGACAAGCCACTCGTTACTGATACCGATTCCCAGTGCGAGCAATTATACTTCATAAAAATGAGCTGGTGGAAGCTGGGGCCAAGCGAGCAAGATTTTTCACAGATGCCGTTCCTCGTCTTTACCTGCGCGCAGACAATAAGGGTTCAATACATTTCGATTCCTTCAACGGATGGCAAATGTTTGCCAGACAACTCTTCAATACTGTTTAATATCATTTCCTGTACACACGCGTGAAGGAAAACGAAACAATTGTTGCTCCAGATCGGATGCAGCTCAAAAAATATACAATAGATTAAAAAAACACAATAAATACGATAACAAATATTGATTGTATGTATATAAAGTGACATTAGGTACCGGAATGTCTGAACATAAGGCGACTGACAGGAAACACTAAAGTAGTGGTGGTGGGTTAGTGACTGGATGTGTTGATCAGCCTTAATGCTTGGGGAAAGTAACTGCTTTAGAGTCTGGTGGTCCCGGTATGATGTTAACTAGCCTCCTCCTCTTGCAACATAGAGGGAACTTGCATCATTCTACCACTTATTTCATGCTCTGTCAAGTTCACTACATAATTAACAATTTTAATTCAGTGTATTATCATTCAGTAATTCCTTTATTCCTTGGAACACAGAAGATTTGGAGGAGATTTGATAGAAGTATACAAAATTATGAGGGGTATAAATAGGGTAAATGCAAGCAGGCTTTTCCCACTGAGGTTGGGTGGGTCATGGGTGAAGGGTGAAAGGTTAAGGGGAGCATGAGAGGAAATTTCTTCACTCAGAGGGTCGTGAAAGTGTGGAATGAGCTGCCAGCACAAGAGAAGTTTAGATAGGTACATGGACAGTCGGGGTGCAGAGGGTTAGAATCCTGGTGCAGGTCAATGGGAATAGGCAGTTTAAATGACTCAGCACGGACTAGATGGGCCAAGGGGCCTGTTTCTCTGCTTTAATTCTCTATATCTCTAATTTACTCCAATTGGTGATCTCCTCATGCTATTCCTTAAGGTGCAAAGTGTTATATTACTTTATAAATTAACCAGAGTTCTCAATGAGAATGGGCAGTTTCAATGGTTTGGCATGCACTAGATGGGTCAAAGGGCCGGTTTCTGTACTGTACTTTTCTATGACTATGAGTCTATAATGCACCTTAACCAATAGCAATGAGGATAACATCAAAAGAACCCGATTCCACCAAAAACAGCACTTATACAATCTCTGAAGTTTTATTGCTTATGGTAGGGGAACAAAGCAAGGTCATTAGGGAATAGACACGGTGTAATGAAATATTGAGGAAAACTACAGAGAAACCTTTATGAAATGTTAATGACAGAGTACATTTGCAGTAAATGGAACCTTCCACAGATAGCTTCAGGCACACACACACATGCACTTTGCTTAACAGAAATTGGTCACCTTACAGTCTCATCAACCACTACCACATACATTAAAAGTTTTGATCATCCAAAATGTACAACATCATTTAAATTTGACAATAATAAATGAAATGTCACAAATTGGATTTTAAAAATCATACTAAAAGTTGTGGGGAAACCTTAATGTTACCGGAATCTCCACACACTGCAAACCCCAATGTGCACATTATCCAAACAATACTCTGTACTCTCCGATCTTGGCAACTTACTTGCAAACATTTTGTCACCGTACAAGGACAAGTCATCAGTATGCCTCAGATGGTTGATGGTTGGGTTGAGCTGTTCTCTGATTTTGACAATTTACTTACAAAATAGTCATTACCATACAAGGAGACATCTTTAATATGCAACAACTCAACCGCACCATCAACCACCCAAGCTACATGCTTTCTGAATTATTTCCAACTCTGTACTCTATTCTTCTCCAAGAGGACCACAACCTTGTCATTGTGTTTGGAGGCTTGCATGCCTCAAAGACCAGGAAAGCCATGGTGGCTGGAGTCAGGGCTTTACGGTTTGGTTCTTGGTAGAGTCACAGGCCAAAGGGTAGCGGCCAGACTAAAAGTGGTCCACCAGTCCTCCAGGTTTGGGGGTTCAGCTCAGGGCTAACAAACTTGACTGGTAAAACAAAATCGTTACAGAAACAGCAATGAAGAATCCTCCTACATCTGAGTGCAATGGCATTCCTGAGTCTCCACCTGGGAATTGCATGACTACTTACAGTAGTGAAAACTGAGAGGAAGCTACTGATATGATGAAGAAAGGCTGAACACCACCAGAGATGGAAGACCTTCATTGCTGCCCAAAATGCCAACAGTGTTACAAGCAGTAAGTACTCTATTCTAACCAGAAGAAGAAATAAATGACTTGACATTCTTAATGCCTAAACCTGCAAATTCCAAAACTTTTCTAATGGATCTAAAATTTTGAATGACAGCTAAAGCATACCATCTTACACTGACAAGATCGCCAGGCAATAACTAGCATAGAGAAGGCAATTAAATTCTATAATTAGTGTTGAGTAAGCTAGAGATCCTACAGTGAATTTAAAAGTGGCCAGTAGTAGCACTTTTGTCAGCTGCACAGTGTTCTAATAGAAGGTGCTTCAATCACAAAAATATTAAGAATTTATGTTGGGAGGAATTAATTCATCTAAAGAGACACAAAGCAGATAAACTTCCTAATGGGAGTCCCAATTCTCTATAGTGTGCTTCTTTACCAAAGGCATTGTATTCACACTGAAAATGTTTGCAGTCATCGACCAGTGCTACTCTCAGAAAAAAATTAATAAAATTTAGAATATACAACAGTACAGCACAGGAACAGGCCCTTCGGACCATCAATGTTGTGCCAAACCAATTAAATTAGTAGTCAAATGGCCAACTGAATTAATCTCTTCTGCTTACACAATGTCCATACTTCTCACTATTTTTCTCACTTTTGTATGCCCCATCTAAACTTCTCTTACAAGTCCCTAATGTTTCTGCCCCCACCACCACTCCAGGCAGCACATTACAGACACCCAACACACTCTGTTAAAAATTTTGCACCTCACATCTCCTTTGAAATTACTCCCTTTAGCCTTAAATGCATGCCCTTTGGTCTTAGACATTTCAACCCTTGGAAAAAGATATTGTCTGTCCACCACTTACGCCTCTCACAATAAATAGAATTTTAGGATAAACTGCACAGGAACCCTAAACTGGTAACTGGTGTCAAAGTTGACATATTGTACGTCTTTCTAATCAAGAGTTGAAATTGCGTCAGTAAATACCAAAAAACTACTTTTCTACAAAACAACTAAGGCATAGAAGGCTGTCAACTAACTAACAGCAAATGGGATTAATACAGATAGGCACTCGGTTGTCACCTAAAGGACCTAAATATCCATACTCTATATAACATGGCGGGTGACAGGGTGAAAATACGTCTCTACCAAAGGAGATGTAAGGTGCTCCTTCCCTCCACTAGCCTGTAGGTCACCCTTGGACCTAGTTAGGCCCCCAACCCCCAAATCAGGATCATGTAAAGCCATGGGAGTAAATTGTATGTATGAGCAGCTGGTGCATATTGCAAGTCCCGGTTATGCAACCACTGCCACTAGACAAACAATCTCTGAAGATCATTGATAATAGCTGGGGTCACCCGTCTTGTAAAGTCAGTGCCCAGAAGGCAGCAATGGCAAACCACTTCTGTAGAAATATTTGCCAGCAACAATTGCAGTTATGGAAAGACCATGAAAGACATAGCTCATAATGATGATCATAATGACAATATAAGCATGCTTTTAATGTTTCTTAGGATGAACAATCTGTTGCCATATATACACGTAATTTTGCAGATGCTGGAAATCCAGAGCATCACACACACAAAGCTGAAGGAACTCAGCAGGTCAGTCAGCATTCATGAGTGAGATCCTTTTTCAAGATCAGAAAGGAAGGAGGAAATATGCCAGAAATAAAAAGGTATGGGAGGACGAGGAGGATAGCCAGAACGTGATAGGTGAAGCCAGGCAGGTGGGAAAGGGAGAGCGGTGGAGATAAATGAATCTGATAGGAGACGAGAGTGAACCATGGGAGGAAGGGATGGAGGAGGGGCACCAGGGGAAGGTGATTGGCAGGTGAGGAGAGGAAAGAGACCAGAGTGGGGAACAGAATAAGAGGAGAGGGGGGTGGGAATGTTTTAAACTCGAAGGAGAAATCAATATTCATGCCATCAGGTTGGAGGCTACCCAGACAGAATACAAAGTGTTGCTCCTCCACTGTGAGGGTGGCCTCCTCATGGCACAACAGGTCACAACGGGAATGGGAATTAAAATATCTGGCCACCTCTAAGTTACTCTTTTGGCAGATGGAGCAGAGGTACTCAGTGAAGCAGTCCCCCAAGTTACGATGGGCCTTCCCATTGCAGAGGAGGCCACATTGTGAGCATTGGACACAAAAGATGACCCCCAGCAGATTCAAAGGTGAAGAACTGCCTCACTTGAAAGGACTGTTTGGAGCCCTAAACTTGGGAGATGGAGGAGTGAATGAGCAGGTGTACATTTCGGCTTCTTGCAGGATTAAGACCCTAGAGGGAGATTAGTGGGGAGGGTCAAACGGACAAAGGAATTGTGTTGTGGGAAGCGGAGAGTAGGGGGATGGAGGGGGTTAGAGGTAAGGATGTGTCTGGTGGTAGGGTCCC
Source organism: Hemitrygon akajei (assembly GCF_048418815.1). Taxonomy (NCBI): domain Eukaryota; kingdom Metazoa; phylum Chordata; class Chondrichthyes; order Myliobatiformes; family Dasyatidae; genus Hemitrygon; species Hemitrygon akajei. The sequence goes on from NC_133132.1 coordinate 161,013,029, forward strand.
TCTGGAGATGGCAGAAGCTACAGGGAGTGATGTGTTGGATGTAGAGGCTCATCAGGTGGTAGGTAAGGAGAAGAGCAACTCCATCACATTTAAGGCAGCAGGAAGATGGGTGAGCGCAGATATCCAGCAAATGGAGGAGATGCGGGCGAGGGCATCCTCTGTTCCATTATTCGTAACAAACCTGAACTTACAAAAACCTAATCATGTTTCCAAATGTACAAATTATTTAGTCACTACCAGAAAGCCTGTCAATCATAATATGAAAATTTCATTTGAATTCCCACTAATACATCTGGGATCATATGAAAAAAAAATACTGACTTCAAAAATATTTTCCTCACTATTAAAGAACTACCCACTTCAATGTGAATCCATATTCATGCAGTTTACTTCTACACTGCCAAATTACCTCAGTTTTCTCACACATTGCCTCAATGACCTAATGCTAATAAACTCTACTTGATTTAGTAACTTAATAAACACATTTCTGCTGTTGCCCTTTTCACATACGTCAGCGATTCCACAAATATGACTTCTCAGCTTTTTGAAGAATTGTATACTATTTGTCTGTTCAGACTTGGATTTTTCCTAGCCATAAAAAGATGAAAGGCCATAAGATACAGGAGCAGATTTAGCCATTTGGCCCATTGAGTCTACTCTGCCATTTCATGACAGCTGATCCATTTTCCTCTCAGCCACAATCTCCTGCCTTCTGCCCATATCCCTTCATGCCCTGACTGATCAAGAATCTATCAACCTTTGCCTTAAATATCCATGAGACTTGGCCTCCACAGTTGCCTGTGGCAACAAAGTACCACAGATTCACCACTCTCTGGCTAAAGAAATTATTCCTCATCTCCATTCTAAAAGGACGCCCCTCTATTCTCAGACTGTGTCTTCTGGTCTTAGACTCTCCCACCATAGGAAACATCATCTCCACATCCACTCTATAAAGGCCTTTCATCATTCGATAGGTTTCAATGAGGTCACCCTCATCTTCTGAATTCTAATGAATATAGACGAAGAGCCATCAAACACTCTTCATATAACAAGCCATTCATTCCTGGGATCATTTTCATGAACCTTCTTTGAACCCTCTCCAGTTTCAGCACATCCTTTCTAAGACAAGGGGCCCAAAACTGCTCATAATACTCCAAATAAGCCCACACCAGAGTTTTATAAAGTCTCAATATTACATTCTTGTTTTTTTTTATTCTAGTCCTCTTGAAATGAAAACTAACATTGTATTTGCCTTCCTCACCACAGACACAGAAAGCAAATTTTCTTTTTTGGACAGAAATACACAGTCAACATTATGGGTCAAGATCCCAAAGTTCTTAGCCAGAAGCATTGACAGTTGACTTATTTTCATGGATGCTGTCTGATTTGCTGAAGTTTCTCCAGCATTTTGTGCATGTTGCTCCAGCATCTGCTGAATCGCTTGTGCCTATGGAATTTCCTAATTTACATAAGAAATAAAAATGCATAAATATGTTCACTTCCTAAAGCAAAAATCTAATTATGTGTCATCATCTTCACCGAGGAATACAAATTGTTCCAGGGAAGCTGTGAGCCTGTGTATTTACATGCTACAAAACAATATGCCAAGAAATCAAAAAATCTATTGTTCCATACTTCCTTCGAAGTATTAACAACTGTCTATGGAAATTTCATTCAATTAAGAACAATTCTTGACTAAGAAGTTTGGTTACATCTACTGGTCCTCTTTTAGTCTGATAAACCGAGGTCCTGACTTAACTAATTTCAACAATCCAATGGTGGTGTAGTGGCACAGCACTGGACTTCAAGACGAATGGTCCTGGGTTCAAATCCAGCCAGCATGCTTTCTATCTGTGCTGACCTGAGAATTGAGCTAGCAATTCGGCCTTGGAAAAATGCTAAGGAAACAGCAAGAATGTCGCCCAATGCACCACAAGGCACAATAAAGAACAATAAGAGTAATACTGTCATGTTTAATTGGTATTGGTTTATTATTGTAACATGTACCAAGACATAGTGAAAGCTTGTCTTGCACACTGTACAAATGATTGCATGGCGCATTGAGCTAGAATAAGGTACACCATAGGAATGCAGAATAGAGTGCAAAAGCTACTGAAAAATCAGTGCCGGTAAACAATGAAGAGCAAGGTTGCAATGAGGTTGATTGTGAAGCCAAGGGTCCATCTTATCACACAAGAAGTCATTTCAAGAGTCTGATAACAATAGGATAGAAGCTGTCCTCGATCCTGGTGGTACACTCTTTCAGGCTTTTGTTTCTTCTGTCTGATGGGAGAGGGGAGAAGAGAGAACGTTTGGGAGGGGTCTTTGATCATGCTGGCTGCTTTACTGAGGCAGTGAGAAGTGCAGGCACAGTCCATAGAGGTGAGGCTGCTTCTTGTGATCTGTTCATTCATGATAGCCTATTACACCTAATGTTCTTCTACAGAAGGCTGTAACATGGTTGTGTGAAGATGACAGTTGAAATGATCACCTCTTGCTAGTCACGTCTGCCTCACAGTGACTAGATAAATCTGCAATGAAACACGCAAGCCTACATGTTTGATGGCAAAAATAATTTTTCCAACCATAATATATGGAGAACTTTCTAAAATACAAGGGGAAATAGCACAGAAATAAATTGCAATTATATTTTTAATGAAAAGTTCCAAACACTGGTAAATATCATGTATTCCCATGCAACAGCACACAAAGCCATTCCTGATCACTGGATGCGAACTTCAAAGATCACAAAACCACATCATCCACAACAGATCTACCCAAATACTGTGCATGGTTTACAATTTTTTTTCTCTATACTCCAACAATGCAATGTATTAAACTTAATTTCTTCAAGCTCCATTTGAAACTCAGTTTATCAACCACGATGCACTGACATTCCGAAATCTTGCACAGGACCCATGCAAGCTTGATTTCAATGTTTAAGAGAAGTTTGGATAGGTGCATGGATGGATGGCAGGTATATGTTGGGCTATGGTCCCTATGCTGGTCAATGGGAGTAGGCATTTCAAATTGTTTGGCCCAGGCTAGATGGGCCAAAGGGCATGCTTCTGTGCTCTACTTTTCTAAGAGTCTATGACTGTTGACAACAGCTCTTTGCAAGGGCAGCGTTGCTGATGTCAAAATTCTAGAATGATCCAGACTCCTGAAGTAGCCATTGCTTCCGTTTTGAACGGGCTGAAGGCTACGTTTGTCAAGCCAGAAGAAAACTTTATTCCTAATGAATGAAAACTCTCACTGCCCATTGATTGAACAAGTTTACCGGGTTTTTTTTTAAACTGCCTGTAATGCTACTGGCATTTAGGGCAGTAACGAAGGTCCTCCATCTCTGGCAGTGTTCAGGGCTTCCTTCCTTGTGTCAGTAGCTTCCTCTTGGTTTTCACTACTGTCAGTCATGCAAATCCCGGGTGGAGACTCAGGAATACCAGAGGTACAAGGATTCTTCATTGTTGTTTTCATAACAATTTTGTTTAACCATTCAGGGTTGTTAGCCCTGAGTGAACCACCAAAGCTGGAGGACAAGTTTACAGTTACTGTACTATTTACCTGTGCTGCACACCTCACAGGCATGTTGCATTATATTTTATTTACTCATTTGTGGTAATATTTTGTTTAATATACCTTGTGTGATATATATGAGGAGTGATTGATAAGTTTGTGGCCTAAGGTAGAAGGAGTCCATTTTAGAAAACCTAGCACATTTATTTTTCAACATAGTCCCCTCCTACATTTACACACTTAGTCCTGCGGCTGTGGAGCATACAGATCTTGGACCTGCAGAAAGTGTCCACAACAGGTGTGATTCATGGCCTAAGGTAGAAGGAGATGAGCTATACATCTCTCATTACATGCACATGCAGTTCAACTCTTTCAGTGATTATGCAGAAAGTTTGAAGTTAATAACTCATCTCCTTCTACCTTAGGCCACGAACTTATCAATCACCCCTGCTGTGGACACTTTCTGGAGGTCCAAGATCCGTAAGCTCCACAACCACTGGACTAAGTGTATAAACGTAGGAGGAGACTGTGTTGAAAAATAAATGTGCTAGGTTTTCTAAAATTGACTCCTTCTACCTTGGGCCACGATCTTATCAATCACCCCGGTAATATTGTGGGTGCACCATGGTCCAGAGAAATGTTTCATTTGGTTGTATAAAATGTACAGTCAGTTGACAATGAACTCAAACTTCAACGTCAGGTTTTTGCTAGACTCTCGAGTTTTTGGAAACTTATTTGATGTTAAGCTTTAGCTCCTAGCAGTCCATATCCAGTTATGCAAATCAGTGTTTATTTGAAATAGAGACATTAAAATTTCATGTTGTTTTAGGAAGGAGCATGGAAATTGATCAAAATCGGTAAATTCTTTACTGTTCCTGCAGGACAGAATTGGATTATTCTCATTTCTTCCCCAGCCCTTTTCTTTATTGTCAAATGTGAAATTCTCCATAAAAATAATAGACTAGTTGTAGGAGAGTTTTAATGGGGAAAATAGACGCGTAGATAAACTCTGGGGAAATAACCTATTGACAGTATAAGGCTTTTCGAATGATGTTTTAATTATCAGTTATTCGTGAGTTATAACTGTACCCTTCAAGGCAATTCCAATACATCAATAACTACACCCGAACAATGGAGTCTATCATACACGGCACGTTCCCCACATAGCCCATTGGCATGGCCAAAATGGATACTTTTTAAAAAAAAATCTAATTTAGACAAATGCCTTGAAAACATATGACACAAATACGCATGCAAAAGAAAATTTAGATTGGGCAGTGTCCACATCATTGCTCACGCAAAGAAATACTATCACAGTGTGAAGAAATGGCTGAGAATATCCCCATCGTGTGTCCGTGCCCGTGCTCCGCTTGTTCTAAGTAATTTGTCTTTTTTTGTTTTAAGAGCTTCGAACTTACAGGAATAATGCAAAATATACTGGCGGATGTTTAGTGGAGTTCGACCAGGGTTTTGTCTTCCCCAGACGGGGAGAACCTCCACCACCTCTCTCGCCTGTCTGACGGGTGTACCCTTCCACAGCCAGCGATGAAAGGGAAACAGACAGCTCACAAAGAGCATTAGTGATCATCGCCGGCTTTCGGCTTCCTACCCACAGTCTTGAAAGGGGCACTTGAACAAAAAAAAATACACTGACGATTCTAACCTCAGATAATCTCGCTGTAGTAAAGTCCAAGCTAAATGCACCTCAATGTAACAATTTTTTTTAAAAAAAGAGCGTATCTTTCCATCAACCGGAGATCAATAGAAGCACCGCTCAGTGTCCACCAACAATCACTAATCACTGGCATGATAATGAAGTGGGTTGAAGGTATCGAAAGGATGCTGAAACACAACTCGACTGTTGAATTTCAACTGAATTCGATGCAACAGGATATTCGAGGAATATAACTAGTGTGAGCGTCTCTTCGCACCGCGGTGACTCTAAATGTGACACGAACTGAGGGCGAGGTAGATGAAGAACGGCTATGTTCATAATTTAAAGGAGGCGACAACTTTTTCCCCCCCGGTTGGTGACGGAGGGAGCCCGGTACAGCAGCAGTTGAGTGCGAGTGTGGCCAGTTACCTGATCCATTGCGGTCTCTTTGAGAGAGACTTGGGGGGAGTGGGAGGTCTTCTGAGGCTGGACGGGACTCTCTCTGAGAGGGGCGGGGGTTGGGGTGGCTTTCTTACCTAGTGAATACTTTTCTTATCCTCTGCAGCAGGGTGGGCGACGCGTTGATGGCCTCGGCTGGGATGTTCTCGATGGTGGCAACATGATTGCGCTGCTCGGGGATCATTGCTGGATTAAAATGCAGGGAACATCCTGCAGCGCGGGGACCGATGGTGGGGAGCCGGTTGCACTGGACGCGCCCTCGCCCTCTTCCCCGTCGAGCCGCTGGCGCTGGGACTCGAGCACCGGACTGAAGCGGAGACGAGGGGCTGAGAGGCTGTTGGCAGAGAACGTGTGGCGGATGAGCCAACACCTGCTCTGGATGAGCTGAGTTTCTCGTTCCCTCCGGCAGGGGGGGAATTCTTCCCTCCATCCGCCTGGTCCACGGACACCTGGGACTTGTAGTCAGAGTCTGCTCGGTTATCTCATTCTTTAAACCACGCCCCGGCCGAGGGCGCAAACCGCCTCCCTATCCTCTTCCCGTTCCCAGCCCTAATCTTCCTGGCTATTGTTCAAAATAAGAGCTGACCGGCTTTACCATGCTTTTTTACCCCCTGACTTAATAAACTGTTATGCAGAACACAATTACCTAAGTTGTGTGTGTGTGTGTTCTGCAAAGCAGTTCATGAGTTTATGCCGCCGTCTGGAGTCTCTCAACTAAAACTAGTTGTGTTGAAAGGCCATTGACCTGAAGTCTTAATTTGATTTATCGTGCCATCGATGCTGCCTAAACTGCTGAATACTTCCAGGATTTACAATATATGTCAATGATTTGGATTACAGTATTAATGGATCTGTGGCTAAATTTGGCGATAATACAAAGATAGGGGGAGGAGCTATTATTTAGATAATTATTCAGACTATTATTTAGATGGGGAGAGAATTCAAAATGCAGAGATGTAAGTGGACTTGGGAGTCCTTGTGCAGGATACCCTAAGGTTAACCTACAGGTTGAGGTGGTTCTGAAGAAGACGAATGCAATGTTGGCATTCATTTCTAGAGGTATGGAATATAAGAGCAGGGATGTGATGTTGAGGCTCTATAAGGATTCGTGAGACCACACTTGGAGTATTGTGTGCAGTTTTGGGGTCCTTATTTTAGAAAGGATATACTGACATTGGAGAGGGTTCAGAGAAGATTCACGAGAATGATTCCAGGAATGAAAGGGTTACCATATGAGGAACGTCTGGCAGCTCTTGGGCTGTATTCCCTGGAGTTCCGGAAAATGATGGGGCATCTCATAGAAATATTCCGAATGTTAACAGGCCCGAATAGATTAGATATGGCAAAGTTATTTCCCACAGTAGGAGATTCTAGGACAAGAGGGGACAACTTCAGGATTGAAGGACTTCCTTTTAGAACTGAGATGTGAAGAAATTACTTTAGTCATAGGGTGGTAAATCTGTGGAATTTGTTGCCACGAGTGGCTGTAGAGGCCAAGTCATTGGGTGGATTTAAGGCAGAGATAGATAGGTTCTTGATTAGCCAGGGTGAAAGCTGGGGAGTGGGGATGACTGGAAAATTTGGATCAGCCCATAATTTAATGGTGGAGCAGACTCAATGGGCCAAATGGCCTACTTCTGCTCCTCTATCCTATGGTCTTATATGTCCCCTCTTGTCCTCGAATCTCCTACTGTGGGAAATAACTTGTGGGAAAGATTTTTCAGTCTTTTTCCCCCTTTCTATATTCTGGGTTGCTGCTTCTATGTGTATCTTTAACAGGGGAACACACTAAAGAAAAAAAATGTCAGACAAATCTTTGGAAACACAAACTGTGGAGACACAACAGACTGCAGATGCTGGAATCTGAGGCAATAGACGATGCTGGAGGACCTCAGCAGGCCGAGCAGCATCTCTGGTGGGCTGTCGTCCAGGTGAAGGGACTCAATCTGAAATGTGGACAGTCCACTCCCTCCACGTGTATCAAACAATGGGGTAAATGCAAACACGCCTTTTTCCCCACGGAGGTCATGGATTGGGCTACTAGAGGTCATGGATTAAGGGTGAAAGGTAAAAAGTTTAAGGAGACCATGAAGGGAAACTTCAATCAGAGGGGTCATGAGAGAGTGAAACGAGCTGCCAGCGCAAGTGGTGCTCGCGAGCTCGATTTCAACGTTTACGTGAAGATTGGATGGGTACAGGGATGGCAGGTGTATGGAGGCCTATGGTCCCGGTGCAGGTCGATGGGAGTAGGCAGTTTAAATGGTTTCGGCATGGACTGGATGGGCCGAAGAGCCTGTTCTGTGCTCTGCTTTTCTATGACTCTGACTGGATGCTGCCTGTCCTCCAAGTTCCTCCAGCATTTTGTTTGTTACTTCTTGTTTCAGGTCCTTAGAACAGAAACCATCAGTTACAGTGCAATGAGGTGGACGTGGAGAACAAAGAGAATGTCTGTGATGGGGGGAGACTAAATGAAAGTGAAGGGTTAGATTGGTAACAACTGAGAGAGAGTGAAGATGCCTTGTTAATGGCAGCCAGTCTGTAGAGAATGAGGGGGAAATCTCATTGAAACACACCAAATATTGACATGAAGAGGATGTTTCCTATAGTACAGGGGTCAAAGGCCAGTGGAAGCAGCCTCAGAATGGAGGTATGAACATTTAGGACAAAGATGAGGAGGAATTTCTTTAGCCAGAGGGTGGTGAATTTGTAGAATTCATTGCAACACATGGCTGTGGAGGCTGTGCCATGTCATTGGGTATATTTAAAGTGGAGGTTGGTAAGTTCTTGATTCATAAGGGTGTCAAAGGTTATGGGGAAAGACAGGAGTGGGATAATAAATCAGCCATAATGGAATGGTAGAGCAACCTTGATGGCCCGAATGGCCTAATTCTGCTCTGATGTATTATAGTCTTATGAAAAAAAAATTGCTGGAATTGTCCAGCACGGAACAATGATGTTTTCTGAAATAAAGGAGAAAGCTAGGAAAATTGAGCAGTTGCAAGCAACGTCTGTGGACAAACAAAAATACTGAGTTACATTGGGACTCCCTAAAGATTAAAAATGTAAAATTCTGCAGTGCTGGAAATCTGAAATAAAAACTGAAAGTGTGGGTCACTCAGCAGGCCAGGCAGCATCTGCAGAGAAAGCAACAATTGATGCATCATTCCAAAACTCATACCCATTCCCCACCGCACCTAGAATAGTCATTGACACAAAATACCAGCCCTGCTCAGCCACGCCACCCTCAGACATCTGATCTGTGGAGCATTCCCAGTATTCCCTGCTCTTGTCTCAGTTCAAGCATCTCATTACTTCCAATATTTCTGGTTTTTATTTCAGATCTACAACATCTGCAGTTGTTTAAAAATTAATGCACTTAAATGTCATTTACTTTTCCTCGTACATTTGCAGATTATAGAAGAATAATTGAAATCTTCCTTTAAAATTTCCTGTTCCTTAAAAAAGCACTGTTCATTTCCCTTAAAAAATAATTGAAATTTTTGATATCAACTTGAGTCAAGCTCTGCTATTTTTGTAAAGTTCATAGTGACATAGAATCACAGAACAGTACAGCACAGAAACAGATGTTTCAGCCCATCTAATCCATGCTGAGTTATTGTTCTGCCTAATCCCATCATCCTGCAACCAAGTCATTGCCCTCTGTACTGTTCCAATCCATGTGCCTATCCAAATTTCTCTTAAATGTTGAAATCAAACACTTCCACTGGCATTTTGTTAAGTTTTGGTACATTTTCCAGAATATGACACTGTCTGGCAACATTATCACCTTCTGCTGCACTTCTGGTTTAGGACCGGATTGTTTATTGAATAAGACATAAGCAAATTGCAAAAACCTGTAAATTATGTTAAATGCCACCGCCACTAAGTTAGATGCAACTAGTCAGGGCAACTCAGAAATTAGTACCTACAAAGATCTATGGGGATATATCATCTAAAACCATGGCCTGACTTTTCTTCACTCTATCATTTGCATTGAGCCTGATGTCATTCAGGAGTGCCAAGAGTAAATCTAGCTTTATCTATAACAGGACTAACATGCAAAGTTGCAACAGAAGATTACACTCAGTGGACAGTTTCTTAGGTACCTCCTCTATCCAATAAAGTGGGCACTGAGGAGATGTCTCCAGTCCTCTGCTGTAGTATTCAATATACTTCAAGGTTTGATATGTTGTGCGTTCAGTGATGTTTTCCTAAGCACCACTTTAGTACGCATGGTTTTTTGAATTACTGTCATAGAGTTGCAGAAAACTGCAGTAGAGAAACAGACCCTTCAGCCCATCTAGTCCATGCCAAACCTTTTAAACTGCCTAGACCCACCAGGATCATAGCCCTCTATACCACTCCCAGCCATGTAACTAACCAGACTTCTCTTAAGTGTTGAAATCAATATTGCATCTACCTCTTGCGCAGGCAACTCGTTCCACACTCTCTGAGAGAAGAAGTTTCCCCTCATGCTCGCCTTAAACATTTCACCTTTCAACTTTAACCCATGACCTCTCATTACAGTCTCACCCAATGTCAGTGGGAAAAGCTTGCTTGTATTTACCCTATCTAACCCCTCGTAAATTTATATACCTCCATAAAATCTCCCCTCAAACTTCTATGTTCTATGGGAGAGATGAGGAGAGAAGACCCGAATGGAGAGAGTTGGTAGACTGCCAGATGGAGCGGACTTGGAGCGAGGGTCCGAAGGTCGGTGACGATCGGAGGAGGTCGATGGTGGACAAACGGCCTTATCAGTGAGCTCCAACGTTGCGCATTAGACTGTTTCATGAAAATGGACCCTTTTTCTTTTTTGTTTTCTTTGTTAACAATATAGTTATATTCAGAGTTATAAAGCTCAGTTCGTGGTACTGATTTGTAACAGGGACACATAACATAGCTTCCACCCAAATGAGATTTCTTAAGTTTGGCCAGGCCAGGAAGCTATCATCCCCTATATTAAGCCGCTAGCCGAATCAAGAGTTACACATCTTTCCTGTAGGTAGGTGACCCAAACTGCACATAATACTCCAAATTAGGTCTCACCAACGTCTTATACAACTTCAATACAAACACCCCACCTCCTGTGCTCAATACTTTGCTCTATGAAGGCCAATGTGCAAAAAACTTCCCTGGTACCTGTCAACCTATGATGCCTCTTTCAATAAACTATGGGCCTGTATTCCCTGGTCCCTTTGTTCTATGACATTCCTCAGTGCTCTACAATTCACTGTGTAAGACCCACACTGGTTGGTCCTCCCAAAGTGCAACACCTCACATTTGACTGCATTAAATTACACCTGTCATTTTTCAGCCCGTTTTTTCAGCTAGTCCAGATCCTGATGCAAGTTTTGATAGCCTTTCTCGCTTTCCACTACACCCCCCAATCTTGGTGTCATCCACAAACTTGCTGATCCAGTTAAACACATATCAACCAGGTTACTGATATGGATGATAAACAACAACAGACTCAGCACTAATCCCTGCGGCACACTACTAGTCACAGGCCTCCAGTCAGAGAGACAGCCTTCTACTACCACTCTCTGACTTCTCCCACAAAGCCAATGTCTAATCTAATTTACTACCTCATCTTGAATAACGAGTATATGAACCATCTTGACCAATCTCCCAAAGGCCTTTCTAAAGTCCATGTAGAAAACGTCCAGTGCCTTGCCTTCATCAACCTTCCTGGTATCTTCCACAAAAACACTATAAGATTGGTTAGACATGACCTACTATGCACAATACCATCCTAATCTGTCCCTGTCTCTCCAAATACTCATCTATCCAGTCACTTAACTTTCCCACTACTGATGTCAGGCTCACCGGCCTATAATTTCCTGGTTTATTCTTAGAGCATTTCTTAAGCAGCGGAACAACATTAGCCATCTTCCATTCGTCTGGTACCTCACCTGTTGTTGAGGATGATTTAAATATCTCTACTAGGGCCCCTGGGATTTCCTCCCACAGGGCCTAAGGGAACACCTTGTCAGGCCCTGGGGATTTGTCCACACTAATTTGCCTCAAGGCAGCAAACACTTCATCATCTGTAATCTGTATAGGTTCATGATCCCGCTGCTGCTTTAAACTCACTTCTATAGACTCTGTGTCCTTCACCTCCCCCGTCTCTTTTGGCTCCACACATCAATTACCATTCTAATCTTCCAGAGGACCAATTTTGTCCCTTGCTATCCTTTTGCTCTGAACATCTGTTGAAGCCCTTAGGAGTCTGCTAGAGCAGACAAGGTGAAGGAGAATCCTAAGGAGCTTTGAACACTGACCTCTTAGAGGAATAAGAAGCTTGAGAGGACATAAATCTCTCAGGGTCACTGATGGACCATTAAGGGCAGACACTCACAGCATTTTTGGAGCTTTGAGCAGCAGCCAATCAGCATTTGGGATGGATTCAGCTAGAAAAAAAATTAAGTAAGGCAGGGGCAAGTGGGGCAGCAATCATCACAGTGGCCATCATTGGAGTGGACAGAGTTAGGGTGGAGATTTTGAGGGTTTAGGTCTTCAAGCTTTCAGTGAAGAGAGTCTTCAGTCAAAAACAAAAAGCTGCAGGTAGAGGTTCTCCCCCCATTTTCTTTACATTTGCTCAGCTAGGACAGTAGAGATGCCAGACAGGATAATGGAATGCTCCTCTTGCAGCATGTGGGAAAGCAGGGAGACCTCCAGGGCATTCAGCTGTAGCTTCTAACAATCCATGTTAAGGAGTTGGAGCTGGAACTAGATGAACTCCAGATCATTTGGGAGGCTGAGGGCAAGATAGGACATATGGAGAGGTAGTTAGACCCAAGTTGCGGGACAGAGGAAACTGTGCAACAGTCAGGAAGGGGAAAGGGGCGAAGGATCCAGTGCAGGGTACCCCTGTGGTCATCCCCCTCAACAACAAGTATATCAGTTTGGATACTGTTAGGGGGCATGACCTACCAGAAGGAAATTACAAGGGTCGGGTCTCTGGCGCTGTGACTCAGAAGGGAAGGGGGAGAAGAGGCAAGCTGTGATGATGGGGGATTTGTTAGTTAGGGGAACAGACAGGAGGTTCTGTGGGCAAGAACTAAATTCCCAGATGGTAGGTTACCTCCCAGGTGACAGGGTCCAGGACATCTTGAATCAAGTCCTCAGCATTCTCAAGTGGGAGAGTGAACAACCAGAAGTCATGGGCCATGTAGGTACCAATGACATGTGTAGGACAAGAGACGAGGTCTTGCCTAGGGAGTTTAGGGAGTTAGGTGCAAAGTTAAAGGGCAGGACCTCCAGAGTTGTGATCTCAGGATTGCAGCCCATGCTACGTGCTAGTGAGGCCAGAAATAGGAAGATTATACAGTTTAATACTGTACGTGGCTAAGGAGCTGGTGTAGGAGGGAGGGCATAAGATTTTTGGATCTTTGGACTCTCTTCCAGGGAAGGTGGAACCTGTACAGTTAGTCCTGACAAAGGGTCTCGGCCCAAAACGTCGACAGCGCTTCTTCCTATAGATGCTGCTTGGCCTGCTGCGTTCCACCAGCATTTTGTGTGTGTTGCCTGTACAGACGAGACGGTTTGCACCTGAACTAGAACAGGATTACTATCTTAGCATTAAGGTTTACTAATGCTACACAGTGAGGCTTAAACTAGAGTTGCAGGGGATGGGAACCAGAGTGCCAGAATAGTTAGTGGAGAGGTTGTGGAGACAGATATTGGTAAGACCGCAAAGTTAGGAATCAAAAGGTTGAGCATGGTGCAACTAGAATCCTGATCTGTGTAAATTTCAATGCAAGAAGAATTGTAGGAAAGGCAGTTGAGCCCAGGGCATGGATCAACACCGGGAATTATGATATTGTAGCCATTGGTGAGACTTGGTTGCAGGAGGGGTAGGACTGATAACTCAATATTCCGGGATTCCATTGTTTTAGGCATGACAGCGTGGGATAAATTGAAAGGAGTGAATGGCGTTACTAGTCAGGGAAGATGTTAGGGCAGACTGGAGAATTCATCTAGTGGAACTGAGAAATAAGGAAGGTATAACCATGTTATTGGGTCTATATTACAGACCACCCAACAGTCCAAGGCAGTTAGAGGAACAAATTTGTAGAGAGATAGCAGTCTGTTGAAAGAAACAAACAGTTGTTAAAGTAGGTGATTTTAACTTTCCATACTGGGACTCCCATACTGTCAAAGGACTAGATAGAATAGAGTTTGACAAATGTGTTCAGGAAAGTTTCCTTAATCAGTGCGTAGAAGTCCCAATGATAGTGTGCGATACTGGATCTGCCATTAGCGAATGAGGCTGTGCAGATGTACAGGGGAACACTTTGCATCTGGTGACCACAATGCCTTTAGTTCAAAGGTTCAAAAGTTCATTTATTTTCTAAGTATACAACTCTGAAATTCTTCTTCTCTGGATAGCCATGAAACCAAGAAACGATCATCAACCCCCAAATCCCTCCTCGCAGACAAAAAAAAATGAACAAAACCAGAACATGCACATCGACCTTCAATCCCCCTCCCCAGCACACACCAAAAATGAGAAAGATTGGGCAGAAAACACAAAATACAAAAAAACACCCACTAGACTGGAAAAATGTCCACAGTCCAAGTCCACATCCAAAATGCAGAAAACCTGGACAATATTCTCCCTCTCCGTAGCAGAGCGATCTCACCAGCAATAAAAAGGCAGGCAGCCAGCATTTCCATCTCCCTCGTCGTTTTAATCACCGAACAATAGAAGCTTTAATTGGCGAAATAGAGTCCAACATCGGGTCACAGCCTTCTTGCCACAAGGTTCCTGCAAGCTGCCCGGCCTGGCAGAATCCCCTCGGAGACCACAGAAGCACCAAAGTGATCTCCAAACTGCAAATCCCAGACTTCAAGTTCCAGAATCACAGTCAAGACGAAAAACAAACATAAAAGACATAAAAGAAGTAAAATATTTGGATTCATGATCTGTCCAGAAGATGTCGGCCGAAGGAGCATTGTACGCAGACGCCATCTTGACCGGAAGTCAGTTTTAAAGTAAATATTGAAAAAGATAGGTCTGGTCTATGGGATGAGATTCTATATTGGAGTAAATCCGATTTTTATGGTATCAGAAATTAAATAACAAGTGTGGATTGGGACAGGCTGTTTTCTGGCAAAGATGTACTTGGCAAGCAGGAGGTCTTCAAATGCAAAATTTTGAGAGTACAAAGCTTATATGTGCCTGACAGAATAAAAGGTAAATATAACAAGTGTAGGGAACCTTGGTTTTCAAGAGATATTGAGGCCCTGGTTAAGAGAAACAAGGAGGTGCATAGCAGGTACAAGCAGGTTTAAACAAATGAAGTGCTAATGGAATATAAGAATTGCAAGAGAGCACTTAAGAAAGAAATCTGGAGGGCTAAAAGAAAGCATGAAGTTGCTCTAGTAGCCAAGGTGAAGGAGAATCCCAAGAGATTCTACAGATATGTTAAGAGCAAAGAGATTGCAAGGAACAAAATTGGTCCTCTGGAAGATCAGAACGGTAACCCATGTGTACAGCCAAAACAGATGGGGGAGATCATAACTTTTTATTGTATCTGTATTTATTCATGAGGTGGACACAGAGTCGATAGACATGAGACAAAGTGACATCAACTTCTTGGACTCTGTATAGATTACAGAGGAGGAGGTGTTGGTAAATCAAGTGGATAAATCCCCAGGGCCTGACAAGGTGTTCCCTTGGACACTATAGGAGGCAAATGTAGAAATTGGTGGGTCCCTAGCAAAGATATTTAAATCATCCTTAGTGACAGGAGAGGTATCAGAGGATTAGAGGATACCAATGTTGTTCTGCTATTTAAGAAAGGTTCTAAATTTTAATCAGGAAATTATAGGCCGGTGAGTCTGACATCAGTCATGGGAAAGTTATTGGAAGGTATTCTAAAGGACTAGGTTTATAAGTATTTGGATAGATGTGGACTGATTAAGGATAGTCAGCATGGCTTCATGTGTGATAGGTCATGCCTAACCAATCTTAGAGTTTTTTGAGGAAGTTACCAGGAAAGTTGATGAAGGCTAGGCAGTGGATGTAGTCTACATGGACTTTAGCAAGGCATTTGACAACGTCCCTCATGGGAGGTTGGTCAAGATGGTTCAATCGCTCGGCATTTAAGATGTTAGTAAATTCGTTTAGACATTGGCTTTGTGGGAGAAGCCAGAGAGTGATAGTAGATAGTTGCCTCTCTGACTGGAGGCCTGTGACTAGTGGTGTGCCCCAGGGATCAGTGCTGGGTCCGTTGTTGTTTGTCATCTGTATCAATGATCTGGGTGATAATGCGGCTAACTGGATCAGCAAATATGAGGATGACACCAAAACTGGGAGTGTAAACATGAGGGAAAACTTCTTCACTCAGAGTGTGGAATGAGTTGCCAGCACAAGTGGTGCATGTCAGCTTGGTTTCAACATTTAAGTAAAGTCTGGATAGGTACATGGATGGTAGGGATATGGAGGGCTATGGTCCTGGTCCAGGTCAATGGGAGTAGGCAGTTTAAATGATTTGGCATCTGCCCAACAAAACCCCAAGATGAGGAATAATATCTTTAGCTAGATGATGGTGAATCTGTGAAAATCATTGGCGCAGATAGATGTGGACGCCAAGTCAATGGCCACATCTAAGGCACAGGTTGATAGGTTCTTGATTTTTGGGGGCATCAAGAGTTACGGGGAAAAGGTAGGAGAAGGATAAGAGATCTGCAATGATGCAATCGTGAAGCAGATTCAATGGGCCAAATGGCCTAAATTAGGTCTTGGGGTTTAAATGTGTAAACCTCCTCACCACATAAAAGCAGATAATTGCTACCTAGACAGTTACTGCACTGGGCGTCTACTTTCAACCACAACAAACGGATAGAAGTGCTATCAGGCAGCTCTTTGCTGCTCATTAATAATCAGAATGTGTCATATCAGTATCATTCAATTCCAGACTTCATTAAACCCTTGGCCCAAACATGATCAAAACTGCTGACTTGTTGAGATTTGAATGTAACTCTGTCATTGACATCAAGACAGGTTTAACTGAGTTTGGCATCAAGAAACCCTGATAAATTTGAATCAATATCCCATTCCCAGGACAGAGTTTCTCAGAGAAAAGTCATAGGCCCAATTATCTTCAGTTATCATGCCAATAACCGGCTCCCATTATAAGTTCAGAAGTTGGATTGTTTAATAATATTTGTCAATTTTATTCACAACTCATCATTAAATGAAACATGGAATAGTTATACCACTTGATGCCAAACAATGATCAGATTCAAAAAGAGTTTCATATTTACTCTTTACTGTCAATGGCACTACCACTGACATCTTTGCCATTTCTAACATCCTGGAGGTTAGCAAAATTCACAATCGTAGCATGAGTACTTTGGCCACCAGAGTATATCAGATCCATTCAGATGAAAGGGTATTAACACTGTTTCACTCTCTAGAGAAGCAATTTCTACAGAAGCTGTCTGGCCATCTCCAACATTTAGAGCAAAAACTGATTTCACTCAGTTAATGTTAAATGACTATCATCTGGTGACATTAACATCAGCCATTATGAAATGCTGTGAGCGACTGGGCATGGGGCACATTAAAGCCTTTCTCCCAGCTACATTGGACCATTTCCAATTCACTTATTGCTCAAATCGATCCTCTGATGATGTAATAGCCTCTGCCCTCCACCCTGTCCTGTCCCACTTGAAAATGAGGTCTCATATTTCAGGCTGCTGCTTATAGAGTTCAGTTCGGCATTTAAGACCATCATACCCCAGAAGCTTGTGGGGAAACGGTCCTCACTAGGTCTCAACATCTCCCTCTGAAACTGGATCCTGGACTTCATAACAGTCAGTCCATGTGGTCAGAAGCATCTCTAGTCCCATAACACTGAGCACTGGTCTTGCCAGGGTTGTGTGCTCAGCCCCACTGCTGTTTGCATTGCTGATATATGACTGTGTCATCAAGTTTGCGGATGACACAATTGTGGGTAATCTCATCAACAGCAATGATGAGGCAGAGTACTGAGAAGAAATGGAGTGGCTGGTGGATTGGTGTCTGACTGTGGACCAAGGAAATCACTGCTGACTTCAGGAAGGTGCAGATGGAAACATAGAAAACCTACAGCACAATACAGGCCCTTTGGCCCACCAAGCTGTGCCTAACATGTCCTTACCTTAGAAATCACCTAGGGTTACCCATAGCCCTCTATTTTTCTAAGCTCCATGTACCTATTCAAAAGTCTCTTAAAAGACCTTATCATATCCGCCTCCACCAATGTCGCTAGCAGCCTATTCCATGCACTCACCACTCTCTACATAAAAAAATTTACCCCTGACATCTCCTCTGTACCTAGTCCCCACCACCTTAAAACTGTGTCCTCTTGTGGCAACCATTTCAGCCCTGGGAAAAAGTCTCTTAGTATCCACACAATCAATGCCTCTCATCATCTTATACACCTCTATCAGGTCACCTCTCATCCTCCATCGCTCCAAGGAGAAAAGGCCAAGTTCGCTCAACCTATTCTCATAAAGCATGCTCCCCAATAGAGGCAACATCCTTGTAAATTTCCTCTGCACCCTTTCTATGGCTTCCACATCCTTCCTACAGTGAGGCGACCAGAACTGAGCACAGTACTCCAAGTGGGGTCTGACCAGGGTCCTATATAGCTGCAACATAACCTCTCAGCTCCTAAACTCAATCCCATGACTGATGAAGGCCAATGCACCATATGCCTTCTTAACCACAGAGTCAACCTGCGCAGCAGCTTGTAATGTCCTATGGACTCGGACCCTAAGATGAACCACCCCCCTCTGCGAATGCATGGTTCCTCCTTAGAGAGAGTTAAGTGCACCAGGTTCCTGGGAGTTTACATCATGAAAGACCTCACCTGGTCCTTTAATATCACCTCCCTGAACAAGAAGGCTCAGCAGTGCCCCCACTTCCTAAGGAGATTGAGGCAAGCAAGGTTCCCCCCACCCCACCCCACCTTCACTGAATTTTCCAGGAGCACCATCGAAAGCATTCTGACAAGCTGCATCTCCATCTGGCATGGGAGTAGCTGAGCATCGGACCAGAAGTCCCTACAAAGGACTGTGAGAACGGCTGAGAGGATCCTTGTGGTCTCCCTACCATCCATCGGGGACATTTATCAGGGAGCACTGTGTACACAGGGCCCTTAGTTTTATCAAGGATCCCACCCATCCATCCAGCATCCTCTTTGACTTTCTACCGTCAAGCAGGAGACTCCGATGCATAAAAACAAGAATGGTCAGGATGGGAAAACAATTTCTTCCTTCATGCCATTAGTCTTCTGAGCTCACTGCTGCAACACATTTGTCACTGGCTAATTTGTTCAGTACCTTACAATATTTAATTTATGCACTTTAGTTTGTTGCTTATGCATATTTCATCTGTAGACCATCCCTACTTTCATAAGTTAATGTGTGTTACGTGCTTTACCCCCCCTCACCCAGTTCAGAGAAACATTGTCTCGTTTGACAGTGTACATGTGTACAGTTAAATGACAACAAACTTGACTTGTGTGAGTGACTCACCTCGTAGCTCTGCAAAGACACAAGTCAGGTTTGTAATATTTATCATCATTATGTGCCGTGTCATTTGATGTGGGCAATCATGGTCTCATGACCATTATTGTTCTTAGCGAATATTTCTACAGAAGTGGTTTGCCATTGCCTTCTTCTGGGCAGTGTCTTTACAAAATGAGTGACCCCAGCCATTATCAATACTCTTCAGAGACTCTGCTACTGGTCACATCACCAGGACTTGTGATGTTCACCATTCACCACCTGCTCCCATGGCTTCACATGACCCTGAAAGGGCTGGGGGAAGGGAGTTCTAAGCAGATGCTACACCTTGCCCAAAGGTGACCTGCAGGCTATCAGAGGGAAGGAGTGCCTCACACCTCCTTTGGTAGAGATGTATCTCCACCCTGACACCCATTCAAATATGAAACCCTTGATTCATGTGTGTGTGTGTGTGCAGCCTCATGTTTGGTTGGTTGGTACTTCTCAAACCTCTAACTTCAACCATCCAGAAGCGCCAAGGTAACAGGCACATTGGAACAAGAGGCTCTCAAGTTCACCAGGTCACACACCAGCCTGGCTTCAAAATAATCTTCACCCCATTATTGTTGTGTGGAACTCCCTACACAACAACACTGTGGAAATACCTTCATCAGGTAGTTGAATAAAGCACTTTATTATCACCATCTTAAGGGCAGTAAGGGATGAGAAAGAAATACTAGCTCATGGCATTCAAAGGAAGTTTGAATTCTGACTTCTGGCACGGTCTGTGGGGAATTTGCACATCCTCACAGGGACAGTCTGGGTTTCCTGCAGGTTCTCTGGTTTCCTCCCACATTCTAAAGCCTTGCTGGCCGTTTGATTAATCAGCCTCTATATATTGCCCCTCGTGCAGGTGACTGATGGGAGAATCTGCAAGTGTTAATAAGCATATGAGAGAGAACAGGTTACAAGAACACAGCCACCATTGATTGATGGGCCGAATGTCCTCTGTTTCTGTCATAATTAAATCTGAAGGGATGGAATTTCAACCTCCACTTCCAACCTAATTTCACAGCGTGAAGAATTAAATCTCAAAGTCACCAATGTTTTCAATGACTCTTACGAATTGGGTAATCTTCCTAATGCATGGGTCATTAGCCTTGCCAATGATTTTTACTTTTATGAAGTACTTTTATGCAACACTTTTTTCACCCATTAGACCTCCTAAAAGGCCATTGAAACACAAGTTATTGCCGTCTGTATACAATTAAAAGTTTATGTCTTCTTGTTATTCCTCTCTGTCACAGGACCATGAAGCATAATAAGTTCTTCAGGCCTGTATGGGGCACCAGAGAGCATTGGGCCCTAAGGTTTTACAGCACCTGAATTGGTTAATTGTTATTTAATGACAGTCATTAATCATTTAGATTTTCTCAAGTGATTCACTCTTTGTAATGTGGTCTCCTGGTGCTTTCTGTTAAAGCTCAAGTTTATTTTGATAGACTCAGGAAATCCGTGTTAATTGTTTTTAAGAGGATGCCCAATGAGCACTAACCACAGGGTCCTAGTTTTGAGAATGTTACTTCTTGGCTGAGCCATCAACGTTCTTATAGAATTTTTATGAATAAACTCTCATCGCCGTTTCTGTTTCTCCTCCGCACTTGGGTTCCAATATTACCAGCGCACACCATGACAGGAAGACTGCGATCACATGTAGTCACAAAATTAGAGGTGGATATACTTCCTGGAGAACTGCAGAATGTATAAAGAACTATAGTTCCCATAATCCCCAGCAGCTGGACAATGTGCCAAAAGCAGATGCTCCCATAATTCATTGGCACTTGCTACTTTACATATACAGTACTGACTTCCACAGGTGTAATCAACAAGCTACCTTTGCTGAGTTACCCAACAAATCCCAGGTACACTTCTTGCTCAAGGACCTTCATGTATAGTCCTCAGGAGATGTTGGTGCTATTTATTAGGAATTGAGTGCATTCCTCAGATTTGGACTGCAAGGAAAATTGACCCAGTGCACAAACCAACACTAAACAGACTATCCGAAACAGAAAGGTAACAGACAGCACAGACGGGAAGAGGGGGGAGGAGGGTCGAGGGGGAAGGGAAGGGGCAGGGTTACATGTAGTTTTCAAATGTCTGGATCTTCCCACCACACACCAAAAATGAGTGTTGATTACTGTGGTCTCCGGATCCTATTCATGCAATGGGGCATTGATTGCATTCATGCATATGCAGACATGTCATGTCAATTGGACGTTTTCTGTTCCAAGCTGCATTTTAAATTTAATCTACAATATATATTCAGATCTAAAGATTGGTTATGCACTAACAGTCAGCATAAAACGTCCTGTGGCCCATTAGATCTTGTGGGGTGGTTCTCCAAACAGATTGTGAAAATAGTTCATTGTTTGATCTCACTAACAACCACCAAAACCTCACTTTGCTGGCAGTGAGATAGGAGCCCCACAACCCCCACATCACTGCCCCTCCTTCCAATCAGATTGCACAGATGACTTATCCTGGGACAATCCGACATCCTCAGATATCCTAGATCACCTGTCCGGGATGCTTTCAGCATGGAGTTGAGGCCTGACTCAGAACGTCCAGATGCTGGAAATCTGAAATAAGTATTAGGGAAATACATTAGGGGTCAGGCAGAATCTGTGGAAATATAAAAGTTCCTGGTCAATGACCCTTCCTCCTATTTCTTTCTCCACAGATACTGCCTGACTTACTGAGTATTTTCAGCATTCACTATTTTTATTTGACAATTTTCTTCAATTGTGGTCTAGAGATTTTCTGAAGCAGGAAGAACAAGATTTCAGGGAGTATATTGTACATTCTTGTTTGCTACTATATAAAAACAGCCCTGATGAATCTGTAATGTGTCATGATGTATGCTAGCAATGTCATAACCCAAGTGCAGAGAAAAGATAGACTCCAGTGAAGAAACGGCGACCGGACTATATTCATAAGATTTCCAACAGCCGAGCCACACCATTCTCAAAACCAGGACCCCACAATTAGCGCTAATCCAGCGTCCACTTAAATAAAACAAGTAACACAGAATCTGTGAGCTTACCAAAGTACACTTAACAAGTTTACACAAAAAGCACCAGGAGACTGCATTACAAAGAGTCAGTTGCTCGAGAAAAACTCAAAGGAATCTGAATGAAAACAACCCTCATTAACCTACAATTAACAAATTTGGGTGCTCTAGAAACCTCGAAGCCAATGCTGTCCAGCTCACCGCACTGACCCGAAGAGCTCATTACAGTAATGTATTTGTTTAGGAACGAGATTCTGGCGCAGCTGACACACTAGAATTCAAACACAGTTCATTTTGTTCATCATTCACTTGCTATTCATGGCAAATGGATACCTCCCTCTCTGTCTCTCTTGACTTGAGAGACTGTCGGTCCTCAAGTCAGGGGGCTTGGAGAAGCGACGCAGAAGACTGTAAAATGGGAACAGTGAGGTGTTGGTCTCCCACTTGCGTTGTTCCAGGAGCGACTGCTCTCTCCCTCGCTGGAGAGAGAAAGCCTACCTGAGATCCCCAAGGGCTGGTTAAGAACTGTAGATTTTGATGGATTCTAGATGGAGGTTTCATTGGGGGCTTTTTGTATTGCTTGCATGGTGGGGGGAGTGGAGCTGGTGCTTTGGCTGGTACAAGTGGCGGGGGTGGGGGTTGATGCGCTGCTTGTGTGTGTGGGGGGGCGCTTTTGGGTTCTCATATTACTATCATTCATTCCCTGGGGTTTCTTGTTCTTCTGATATTAAATTGAACCACTGGAAATATTATACTTCATTAACGTTAACATTCTTAATATCATCAGCACAAATCCCCTGGCTCAACAGTCCATTCTGAAGATACACCAGGACAGATGATATGGTTATCAGCTCAAAATCAATTTTATGCCATTATTGTGATTATGTCCTGGCTGGACAGACTTTGGGCTGATGGTGGCGGATTGAAACTGGAGGGAATTCTCAGGGACTAGTGGAATGGTGAGTAAATGATAGCAGCATTGATTGCAGATTTAATTTGCATTGTAGTAACTTCATGCTCCAAATATTGAGGAACCGATAAAAGAAAACCAGAAAATATTAGATAGCACTAACATAAGGCTTTCATGGACCAGATATCAACAGCTTAACTGACTTTGGAGAAGATTCCTGAGGTACATCAGAGGAGAGATTCCACAAAACACTAGAACTCTAAGAAAATAATTCAGAATTGCGCTTTTTAATTCTTTGAATGCAATGCCTCTATTCTTGATTCTGTCCAGACAGACAGACAGACATACTTTATTGATCCCGAGAGAAATTAGGTTTCCTTACAGCCGCACCAACCGAGAATAGTGAAGAAATATAGCAATATAAAACCATAAATAATTAAATAATAAGTTATTCATGCCAAGTGGAAATAAGTCCAAAACCCAATTTGCAGAATTATAATTTCAGAATTGTTTGAGCCTCACTTAGTGCCAGAAGATGTAACTTTTCTAAAGCTGTTAGGCTCATGATGGAGAGGTCTGTGAGCTTGAATTGATATTTTAATCAGTGTTGATGCACCAAATTTAGGAGCCTTTGGCCACTTTCCCAACACTACTGATATCTTCAAAGGCTCAACCTTCTGTAGAATTGTATTCAATACCAAAGATTATCGCCCTTTAACCATCAAGCTCCTAAACCAGCATGAATAACTTCACTCACCACAACCTATGGAATCGCTTTCAAGGACTCTACAATCATGTTTTCAGTATTATTTATCTACTGTTATAATTATTTTTGGGTCTTTTTGTCATAAAGTCATAGAATCATAGAAAGTACAGCACAGAAACAGGCTTTTTGGCCCATCTAGTCTGTGGCGAACCATTTAAACTGCCTACTCCGATCCCCGTACACCTCCTATGCCCCTACTATCCGTGTATCTATCCAAACTTCTCTTGAACGTTGAAATTGAGCTTGCATGAACCATTTGTTTTGGCAGCTTGTTTCACACTCTCACAACCCTGTGAGCGAGGAAGTTTCCCCTCATGCTCCCTTAAACTTTACACCTTTCACCCTTAACACATGACCTCTTGTTGTAGTCCCTCACAACTTCAAGGGAAAAAAGCCTGCTTGCACTTTGCTGTGTTTGCAATTTGTCTTATTTTGCACATTGGTTGTTTGTCAGTCTTGGTGTGTAGCTTTTCATTGACTTTATTATATTTCTTCATTCTATTACGAATACCCGCAAGAAAATGAATCTCAGAATGGTATATAGCGATATATTCGTACTTTGTTAATAAAATTACTTTGAACTTTAAAATCATGAGGAACTCTTATAAACATGCATTTATTTGATATACTTACACAGCAAAGAAATTAGATTTTTTTCTAGTGATCCCAGGTTATTTGGCGAAACGCACTATCTAAAGAATGCTTCGGGTGTGTATGAAATCCACGTTCACTCTGCTGCTGAAGCTATTACCCCAGGTAATGAGGAGGAGGGATGGAACCCAAGTCCCAGGGATTCTGAGCGTGACAAAGATGATTGGCATTGGCATTGGTTAATTTTTGTCACATGTACCGAGATACAGTGAAAAGCTTGTCTTGCATACTGTTCATACAGATCAAATCATTACTCGGTGCATTGAGCTAGAATGAGGTAAAACAATAACAATGTAGAATGAAGTGTTAAAGCTTCCAAATTAGTGAAGCTAATGAAGAGGAAAAAAAGGAAACAAAACTACCCAAGAGATATGTATAAAAAATTAATCATGACAACTTCTGGTGGGGTGCACATTATACGTATGTGCTGATGCTGGATGATTATTTGGGGCTGTGACACATGCCTGTGGCTGTCCACTCTATCCAGGCTCCTCATACACCTCTATCAAGTTAACTCTCATCTTCCTTTGCCCCAAGGAGAAAAGCCCCAGCTCACTCAACTCATCCTGTTCTCCAATTCAGGGAGCAACCTGGTAAAAGTCTGCACCCCTTCTGAAGCTTCCACATTCAATAACTGTTTGAAATGGAAATTGAACACATACACTCAGTGCATTCTAAGACTGTGGCCTCATTGCCATACATTTTGTACCTCAATAAACTCAGTATACATGACATGTGCAATCTCTCCGTGCTTTAGATACAATCCAGGAGCATTATAAAGGCATTCAAGTTCTTATCAGTTGAGGCATAGTCTTAAAAATTTGAACAATATAATGTGCAGAAGTGCTCAGTTGCCAATACTCACACCCTGGTGCAGCTGCTAATGATTGTATGACTGTCCTCTGGGGCTTATAAGTGCTGACCAAATCTCATTTAATTAGGTACAGGTTAAACCAGAATAAGCACCCTTGGTGCTTCAGTTGATGACATTTTACTAAACTAATTCTGCCATAAAATGGAAGTTCTTGTTATTGTGACTTATTCTATTTCTTCTCTTGCCTGAGTCTTGATGAGGGGTCTGTTCATTGCCGTCCATACATGCTGTCTGACTTGCAGAGTTTCTCCAGTATTCTGTGTGTGTTGCTCAAGATTTCCGGCAACTGCAGAATTTCTTAACTCTTCTCTTGCTCTGCTGTTCTTTCAGCCTGTGTTCCCATTCCTAGTATGTCGGAACCCAGTTCCAGAATCCCAACGTTGGCCTTTCCCAATTAAGTCTGAATCTCCAGTCAAGATATATTAGCACAAATATCATTACATAAGAACATAAGAAATAGGAGCAGGAGTAGGCCATCCAACCCATCAAGCCTGCTCTGTCATTCAATAAGTTTGTGCATGATCTGTCCGTAAACTCAGCTCCATCTACCTGCCTTTTCCCCATAATCCTTAATTCCCTTACTATGTAAAACCCTATCTAAACTGTTTCTTAAATATATTTAGTGAGGAAGCCTCAACTGCTTCCCGGGCAGAGAATTCCACAGATTCACCACTCTCTGGGAGAAACAGTTTCTCCTCATCTCCATCCTAAATCTTCTCCCCTGAATCTTGAGGCAATGTCCCCTAGTTCTCGTCTCACCTACCAATGGAAGCAACTTTCCTACTTCTATCTTATCTATCCCTTTCAAAATTTTGTATATTTTCTATAAGATCCCCTCTCATTCTTCTGAACTCCAGAGAGTATAGTCCCAGGCGACTCAATCTCTCCTCATAGGTTAACCCCTTCATCCCTGGAATCAACCTGGTGAACCTCCTCTGCACTGCCTCCAAAGCCAGTATACCCTTCCTCAAGTATGGAGACCAGAACTGCACACAGTACTGCAGGTGCAGCTTACCTGTACCCTGTATAGTTGCAGCATGACCTCCCTGCTCTTGAATTCAATCCCTCTAGCAATGAAGGCCAACATTCCGTTTGCCTTCTTAATAACCTGTTGTACCTGCAAGCCAACTTTTTGCGATTCATGAACAAGCACTCCCAAGTCCCTCTGCACAACAGCATGCTGGAATCTTTCGCTATTTAAATAATAACTATGTTCAGAAATTTTTGGCCTTCAGATTCCAAGCACAAGTGTCCAACATATCATTTTCTTTACTGCAGTTATCCACTCCGAACTTGGTAGATGAGCAAGGGAGAGAGAATGAAAACATTTGTCAGATGGTGTCAGAGGTGTTTGCAGACCTGGGTGACTTCTTCAAGTTCATCCGTGAAACAGCTTAAATCTCCTGTTTTCATGACTGTTTTCTTCCCTTTCCAGTTGACTGGGGTCTTGTCAGAGTCCATGATCTACAGCCACACTCAAACTACGTTCTTCACAGATGGTGGTTTCCAGCTTGCATTTCAGGATCTCCAGGAGCAGCTTGGAAGATGTGTGCTTTCAAGGTACAGCCTCATGTGGCCCCGTGATGACATGATTCCTCGCCAATGTCAACAACTGAAGTGTCGCGGAAGATCGGAACATCGAGACAGCGGGTGCAGCTGCTGGGGGCCTCTACATTCGAACAAACGCATTCTCTTTGTCTCTCTCAAGACTGGAGAGATGTCCTCTGCTCTGGAAGGAATAGAGATTCTCCAGCTTGTCTTGTCTAGCAAAATGTTGGCAATGGTGAGAGAGAGTCTGCTGATTCTCAAGTCAGGGAAATTGAAATAAATGACACTGCAGACTGTAACATTGAAACAGTGAGATGTTGGCCTCCCCTCTTGCAGCTTAGTGAGGGAGAGGGCCTGTGAGATGTCAAGGTGATGGAATGAACAGTAGTATTTGATGGACTATAGATCATGGTGGCTGGAGGCTTGCTCTTGCTTGCATAGTTGGTGGTGGGAGGGCTGATACTTTCTGCTGGATCAAGCATTGGAAAGGGAGGAGAAGGTTTGATGCTTTGCCGCAGCTTGTGTGTGGGGGGGGGGGCGGGGGGGGGGGCTTTGTGATACTAATGTTTTTCTGTCTTTATTTCTTTACGGTTTTATTCTCCCTGTTTGGTAGATGTCAGCGGAGAGTAAGAATTTCAGGTTGCATACTGTATATATTCTCTGAGGTTAAATTGAAACAGTGAATCATTGAACCTTTAATTTGTGGTGTTTCAATGTCAACTACATCAATGTAATTTGAACAGCCTCTCAGGAACCCTCCTCTGGAAATAATTGTTGCCTGAGGCTGCCTCATAGTAACAAAGCAGCCCAAGACACCTTACCCTAGGAATTCTTTCTCAGCCTGAAACATGTCTTGCTGATGCTATTTAAAAATCTCAGAAGGGATGGTGACATTTGACAGTGCATTTAAAACACAGTGTTGTCAGACAGCTTCAGTGTGTCTACTATTATTGACAAGCTTGAGACAGATTTGTCAAGGCTCTGGCACTTCGGCAGATGCAAGCCTGTAAGCCAGCCCTTAAAAGCACACAAGCATATGCAACACAACCAGAACGTGCCTAGTTAACAGGGAAGGTGTTGTTTTGCATATGACATCATCTTGGTGAATCCTTAAGGAAAAGAAAATATTCTCAGGTTTCCTCAAAGGAGCACTGAGAGGGTAAAGAATCATATTGCTTACTGCAGAGACGTCCTCTGCTCTGGAAGGAATAGAGATTCTCCAGCTTGTCTCGTCTGGCAAAATGTTGCCAATGGAAGGACCCAAGTGCAGATTTTCCCCCTTGCAAACGCTTGCATTGGCAGCAAGCACCCATCGCCGGCCTGCTTGCCTCTCACAGCTGATGGACAAGTAGATGATGTCCTCTTCTGAGGAGCAGAGAGCATCAGTGACACTTCCTGTGCAGGAATGATCAGTAAACTGGGAAATGTGGCATATATCAGCAGAGGTGGCCTGGAAGGACCCTGAGATAGGGATGACCTTCACTTTGTGTGGGTGAGCGTCTACCTGGGTTGCAGAAAGCAAGTGAAGACATGGTTCTCTGATGAGTTTAGATACAGTCATGCTTCCTGGGTGGATGAAGTGTTGTGAGATGAGTTCTTGTTTACCTTTGGAAAAGTGTCTCACTTGCATCCATGCGCTGCCTGGGTTATTTCCTCGACAAAGAGCTGAGTCAGGTCCTGACAGTCTGGAAAGTAGATGCAGTGCTTGAATTTGAAAGGATTCAAAAGATTCAAAGTACATTTATTATCAAAGTATGTATTCAGAATGCAGCTCAGAGATTTGTCCTCCCACGGGCAACCACGAAACAAAAAAAAACACAATAGAACCCATTGAAGAAAACATCAAACACCCAATGCACAAAAAAAGAACAAATTGCACAAACAGCAAAAAGCGAGTGAACCACACAGAATATCAAACATCAAAGCAGTACTATTCAGTTTAGTTCAGTTCAGCGTTGTGCCACTAGCCAATGCAGGTCGCAGGGCCATTCTTCACAGAAGAGCTGCAGTCCATATCAATTGCCCTGAGCAAACCACAAAAAAAAAGAGCAAAATCCAGGAACACATGCAACATGAACTTCAAGGTCCCTAAAACAAGTCCACAGCCTCGCCAATCAATCCTAGTCACGTGGATCCCAAGACTCTGGAACTTTCCTCTGACAGCAGCTATTGAGAGGGCAAAGCACACCAGTCAAACACACAGGCAGACGGCACTGAACACCACCCCATCCTCTGCTCTCGTCCTCGTCAATTTCAACCTTGCAAGACGCCTCAACTAAAGAGAAGCAAAGTAGTCGATCATGGGCTTGCACCCTCAACGCCTCAATTAGAGAGAAGCAATGGAGTCAATCACGGTCTCACACCCTTGATGCCTCATTTGGAGAGAAGCAATGGAGATGACTATGGGCTCATACCCTGGACACCTCAGTTAGAGGGAAGCAGTGGAGTCGATCATGGGGTCGTGCTCCACCTCCAGGCTACCAGAACTCCAGGGCTGCACACTCCACTCTAAACTTCATTAAACTCCCTCAGAGACAGCAAAGCACCATATCACTCAAGTGGCCCCAAAACACTCCATCAAAGTGTAAATCATAGGTTCCAATTGCACGCATATAGTGGAATCATATTTGAAAGAAGGAGAGGTAAAAGAAGTTGTTCATGAGCTGTCAGCAGGACATTGCGATCGGTCAGGTTGTCTGCTGGTGCCATTGAAGGGAAGAGGCAATCTTCGGTTCCAGGAGAGTGCAGAGGAAGCTTTGTTGATGTAGAGTGGTGTGCAGTAAGTCCTAAAGTCATACGGCATGAACACAGGCCCTTCAGCCCAACTGGCCCATGCTTACCACAACATTCTCCCTGCTAGCCCCAGTTGTCTGCATTCAGCCCAATAGTATTTGCCTCCTCTGATAGCTTGTTGCAAATAATTACCGACCATCAAAATATCTCTTCCAAGAGGACCACAACCTTGTTGTAGGAAGCCTCAAAGACTCAGAGAGCTGTGTTGGTTGGAGTCAGAGCTTTGTGCTTTGACTCTACCAAGATAGCTTCACCCATGCCAAACAGATCAAAGAGCAGAGAGCAGACTAAGAGTGGTCCACTGGTCCTCCAGGTTCGGGGATTCATCTCAGGTCTAACAACCCTGACTGGTCAGAAAAAATTGTTACAGGAACAGCAATGAAGAATCCTATTTCTGTGCTCGACAGTGTTCCTGAGTCTCCACCCGGGATTTGCATGACTGACAGTAGTGAAAACCGAAAGGAAACTACTGGCACGATGAAGAAAGCCCTGAACGCCACCAAGATCAAGCCAGGAAAGATCTCCAACCACACTTTACTCCTTCAGTGTCATGGTCACAGTCAGCATGAGCAAATGTCGGAGATCGAATTGAATTGGCTTTAGTACTTACATCTGTCATATACACGTGGAGTAAAAATCTTTGCGTTATGTCTCCGTCTAAATGTGCAATGGGCAATTATAGTAATTTATAATAAATATTATGTACAACAGGATAGTCAATATAGCTTCGAAATACAGTTGCATTAGCATGAATTAATTAGTCTGATGGCCTGGTGGAAGAAGCTGTCCTGGAACCTGTTGGTCCTGGCTTTTATGCTACGGTACCGTTCCCCAGATGGTAGCAGCTGGAACAGTTTGTGGTTGGGGTGACTCGGGTCTCCAATGATCCTTCAGTCACTTTTTACACACCTGACTTTATAAATGTCCTGAACAGTGGGAAGTTCGTATCTACAGATATGCTGGGCTGTCGGCACCACACTCTGCAGAGTCCAGCGATTGAGGGAGGTACAGTTCCCATACAGTGTTGCAGCCAGTCAGGATGCTCTCAATTGCATCTCTATAAAAAGTTCTTAGAATTTGGAGGCCCATACCAAACTTCCTCAACCCTCTGAGGTGAAAGAGGCGCTGTTGTGCCTTTTTCACCACACAGCCGGTATGTACAGACCGCATGAGATCCTCAGTGATGTTTATGCCGAGGAACTTAAAGCTGTTCACCTTCTCAACCCCAGATTCATTGATGTCTATAGGGGTTAGCCTGTATCCATTCCTTGTGTAGTCCACAACCAGCTCCTTTGTTTCTGCAACTTTGAGGGAGAGGTTGTTTTCTTGACACCACTGTGTCAGGGTGAAGACTTCTTCTCTGTAGGCTGCCTCGTTATTAATTGAGATTAGGCCAATCAGTGTAGCGTCGTCAGCAAATTTAATAATCAGATTGGAGCTGTGGGTGGTGACACAGTCATTGGTATACAGAGAGTAAAGGAGGGGGCTTAGTGCACAGCCCTGAAGGGCACCTGTTGAGGGTCAGAGGGGCAGAGGTGAGGGAGCCCATTCTTACTACCTGCCTGCGATTTGACAGGATTGGACATGTGATGAGAAGGGAGGCCAACTCCATCATCAAGACAGCACTACATTGGACCCCTGAAAGGCAGAGGAAACAAGGAAGAACAAAAACAATTTGGAGCTGTGAAATTGTGGCAGAAATGTGGACCCTGAACAACACTTGGGGCACAATAGAGAAGATGGCAATGGACAGGCAGAAATGGAGGAACGGGCAGTAACTAACCAACTACTATCAAAATATCTCCTTTAAATTTCTCCTGTTGTACCGTAAATCTGTGTCCTTGAGATCTAGACACAGAGCTGGGATAAATATCCTGAACACCCATCCTATCTATTCAGTCATAGAGTAACACAACACGGAACCAGGTACATTAGCCCAACTGATCCATGCTGATCACAGTATCCACTCTGCTACTCCCAGTTACCTCTGGTCAGCCCATAACATTCCAAGCTCCCTACCGTCCTGCACTCATCAATACACTTTGGTACATCTTCAAGTAATTCAGTCAGATTGGTCAGATAGGATCAGTTCTTGACCAAGCCTCATGGTCGTCTGAGATTAGCTCCAAATGATCATTAATCCTCTCATTCAGAACTTGTTCTTGTCTCTCCCCTATCATTGACATTAGACCCATATGTCTATAGTTGCCAAGCTTTTCCTTGCTTTGTGAAGGCTTCAGTTTATCGTCTGCATTTCTGCATGTCAGCTATTTGTAGGCTGCATACAATTTTTGTGAACTTCCAGTTCCTTGTTTCATATTAAGTTAAGGATGAACTCTGAGATGTTGGACCAGAATGAATTACTGTTCCCATTTCATCATCAATGCAATTGAAGGATAGCTCATCTTCTGAAAAAAACTGATTTAACTACTGTGAATTCCGTGCCTTATTCAGCTAATAAATTTGCTCATCTTGAAATGTGAATTGAGTTGATCTTTGCAAAGATTGATTTTCCCACTGTATACAGTATGAATAATGTAATAATCTCCACACCAGCCTACTTTTACAAGCACTTGTGTGCAGCTTTGTGAATTATATACATGAATATAACATTAAGGTGGCCTGAGAATCTGACTTCAAAATAACAAAAGTGTGAAAGATGTTTGAAATGATTTACATGGAATTCCTTATTTATTATTTGTTGTTTCAGTTTCTTTTTTTTTAGGATAAAATGGATTTGACTAAAATAGGTTATCCCCAGAAAATGAACCCATGAACACTAGCTCATTATTTGTGTTTTCCACTGTACAATACATTAATTTCACTGTACTGAAGCCACAAAACAACAAATGTCATGATATACATGCAGTGGCCACTTTGTTAGATACACATATGCACCTACACTTTATTGCAAATATCTTATCAGCCAATCACATGGCAGAAATTCAATGGATAAAAGCATGTAGACATGGTCAAGAAGTTCAGTTGTTGTTCAGACCAAACAACAAAATGGGGAATAAATGTGATCTAAGTGACTTTGACCATGGAATGATTGTTGGTGCCAGATGGGATGGTTTGAGTATCTCAGAAATTACTGATATCCTGGGATTTACACACACGAACATCTCTAGGGTTTACAGAGATTGATGTGAGAAAAATGAATCCAGTGAGCATCAGTTCTGTGGGTAAAAACACCTTTTTAATGAAGGAGGTCAGAGGAGAATAGCCAGACAAGTTCAAGCTGACAGGAAGACGACATCAACTCAAATAACCACATAGTACAACAGTAGCATGTGGAGAAGCATCTCTGAATGTACAACACATCGAACCTTGAAGTGGGTTGGATTTAGCAGCAGAAGACCACCAACACAATAGCCATTTTATTAGGGGCAGGAGATATCTAATAAAATGGCAACTGAATGTCGATCAGTGACATTAGACCTGCCTCTGATTCTGGAAGCAATACACACAAAATGCTGGAGGAACTCAGCAGGTCTGGCAGGATCTGTGGAAAAGAAAAAGCACTTAATGTTTTGGACCAAGACCCTTCATCAGCACTCATGAATGATCCTGTTGAAGGGTCTTGGCCTGAAATGTCGACTGTACTCTTTTCCATAGATGCCGCCTGGCCTGCTGAGTTCCTCCAGCATTCTGTGTGTGTGTTATCTCAGACTCAGAATGACTTTATTGCCAGAATGTGAAACATACCAGAATTGATTGTGATTCGGTGCCAAGCACCAAATACAGGACAGTACCACAACAGACAACACATCGGCAGAATCTGTTATGCTTTTGAGTCTGACAGAATCTTATGCTCACTTCTCCTTTCCCTGTTCCACTACTGCCTCCTTCTGCAGCATTTTCTGATCTACAGGCTGGAGGAGATGCAACACTTTCCACTACCAACAGCATCACCAACCTGCCATTCTACTTATAACCCCCTGCCGTTAAAGGCCATGTTTTCCATGCTTAATGCACCATTTCTGCTTCAATGTAGGGGCTGAGTTTGGCAGCACTACACAAAGCTTGATGTCACTAATTGCCTTCTCTGCATATTTCTAGCAAATGCTTATGATGCACGCTCTATCTATTCTGCTATGTAACACTACATATTAATAAAATGGTTTTATAATTCATGCACAAAATTGGGAGTCTATCAACTCCCAAACCACCATAGTTTGCCATTTGGCAATGCCCTAATCAAAGACCCATTCCCTTGCACTTTCTCCATTACCTATCTAATTACAAGAAATATGTGGTAACTCCTACTTTACAAAAAGACCACTAGACAACTTGATGGCCAAAAGAACATCTTTATCTGGGACGGCAAATGATATTTACAATACAGAGGTTTCCAGGTACCTCGTGCGGCATGGGTGGAGGAACTATATACGATGCATACTGGGAGTGAAAAGAGCGGAAGTAAAGACCCCGCCAACCCCGGATCCCGCCTCTTGCTACCACAGCTTCCCGATTAGTATTAACTTACTTATAATAATACTCACAGTACAACAAAAAAATCACAAGAATGTTGCCGGGTCTGGAGGACCTGAGTTATAAGTAAAGATTGAATAGGTTAGGACTATAATCCCTTGGAACGTCGAAGTTTGAGAGGAGATTTGATACAGATATACAAACATGAGGGGTATAGACAAGGTAAAGGCAAGCAGGCTTTTTTCCACTGAGATTGGGTGGGGCTACAATCAGAGGTCATGGGTTAAGGGTGACAGGTGAGAAGTTTAAGGAGAACATGCAGGGAAGCTTCTTCACTCAGAAAGTCGCGAGAGTGCGGAATGAGCTGCCTGCAGAAGTGGAGCGTGCAAGCTCGATTTCAATGTCTAAGAGAAGTTTGGATGGGTAGATGGATGATAGGGGTATGGAGGGTTATGATCCCAGTGCAGGTTGATGGGAAAAGGCAGTTTAAATGGTTTGGGCCAGTTTCAGAGACCAGCATGTTAAGTGCAATTATAAAGAAAGCTTGTCAGTGCCTCTAGATGTTTGCGAAGATTTTGCATGACAGCGAAAACTTTGACAAACTTCTATAGATGTGTGGTGGAGAGCATATTGGCCTGTGGCATCATGGCCTGGTTTGGAAACACCATTGTCTTTGAACAGAAAGTCCTACAAAAATTAGTGGACACGGCCCAGCCCATCCTGGGTCTATCCCTCCCCACCACTGAGCACATCTATATGGAGTACCGCTGCAGGAAAGCAACATCCATCATCAAGGACACCCACCACCCAGGCATGCTCTCTTCTCACTGCTACCATCAGAAGGAAGGTCCAGGAGCCTCAGGACGTACACCACCAGGTACAGGAACACGTTATCCCTCAACCATCAGGTTCTTGAGCCAGATAACTTCTCTTATCCCATCACTGAACTGTTCCCACAACCGATATTTATTTATTTATTGTTTATTTATAATAATAATTATTATTATTATTTCTCTTTTATATTTGCACAGTTTGTTTCCTTTTGCACATTGGTTGTTTGTCTATTATGTAGGGTGTGGTCTTTCATTGATTCTGTTGCGTTTCTTGGATTTATTGTGTATGCCTGCAAGAAAATGAATCTCAGGATTGTATGTGGTGACATACGTATACCTGGATAATAAATTTACTTTGAACTTCAACCTCACATCAGAAATTCCTTGACTTATTCTAGTACATTTTACCCTCTTTTAGACCTTCCTATCATTCTTAATTTGAAATCAGAACCAGCTGTTCAAAGTTCAAAGTCCAAAGTAAATTTATTATCAAAGTACATATACGTCACCGTATGCAACCCGGAGATTCATTTTCTCGTGGGCATTCAAGAATAATGTGGGCAATCTGTAAAATAATAACCATAACAGAATCAATGAAAGACCACGCTACTTGAGTATTCAATCAGAATGCAGAAGACAACAAGCTGTGCAAATACAAAAAGAAAGAAATAATAATAAATAAGTATCAAGAATTTGAAATGAAGAATCCTTGAAAGTGAGTTCACAGTTCAATGATGGGACAAGTGTAGTGAAGTCAAGTGAAGCTGTCCCCTTTGGTTCAAGAGCCTGATGGCTGAGGGGTGATAACTGTTCCTGAACCTTGTGGTGTGAGTCCTGAGGCTTCTGTGCTTTTGCTCTGGTAACCAACATCTCATGCAGCTTCCTCACAAGTTTGCTACACTTGTAAATGCATTTATTCATGATTTCCAGACCCCATGTGTTTTACTAACCATACTCGCAACATGACGTGCCAAGTTCAAATATTTATGCATCTGTGTACCAGGGCTTTTTTATTCCTGCACCTTCTGCGGAACTGTGTAATTTTATCAAATGAAAGGTAATTATCACAACCAATGTTTTGGTATAGTAGTTACTATTTGTTATAATTCTGACATTTCACAATTTTTAAAACTTCATGGATTTTCCAATTTTTACAAAAAGTTAAAAGCAAAGACATAAGTTATTGGTAGCACTGTTGTCTCTGTTTAAGGAAGGTGTGGATTCAAACTCCAGTGTAAGTTCTTCAGTGAACAGAGATACAAGTTTGCCCCGCTATCCGAAGGTAGAGCGTTCCTATGAAACCGTTTGTAAGCTGAAATGTCGTGAAGCGAAGAAGCAATTACCATTAATTTATATGGGAAAATGTTTTGAGCGTTCCCAGACCCAAAAAATAACCTACCAAATCATACCAAATAGCACGTAAAACCTAAAATAACATGAACATATAGTAAAAGCAGGAATGATATGATAAATATGCAGCCTATATAAAGTAGAAATATTGTATGTACGGTGTAGTTTCACTTATCAGAATGGGGAAGACAGCGAGCCAGGTAGCGAAAACAGGTACTAACGTAGGTCTTTCATAACAGCGAGCTGTCGTAAAGCGAACTTTCAAAAAACAGGGGCCACCTGTATTGCCTTACAAATGAGATGTTCGGCCTGTATTGAAAGTTCAAAGTAAACTTATTAGCAAAGTACTTATGTGTCACCATATACATTTTTGCAGGTATTCACAGTAAAACAAATAAATATAATAGAATCTACACACAAGCAAAGACTGACTAAGAACCAATGTGCAAAACAAGACCATCTGTGAAATAAAAATAAATAAATGAATAACTAAATAAATTATACTGAGAGCATGAGTTGTAGAGTCCTTGAAAATGGTCCATATCTTGTGGAATCAGTTCAGAGTTGAAGTCAATGAAGTTATCCACATTTCCTTTTCTATAGTTGCAAATGACACTATCTTCAAAAATTATTGGCAAGTTTCTAAATGCTGTGGCCAACATTTAACCTCCTAAAATGATCAAATCTCTGATTTTAAACACAAGTAGTTCTGCAGACACTGTAAAATCAAAGTTGGAAGTACTCAGCAGGTCAGGCAGTAGCTATGAAAATTAATGAACAGTCAGCATTTCAGGTCAAGGACCTTGTTAAGGACTGGAAAACAAGGGGAAAAAGCAGAATAAGAAGGTCGGGGAAGGGGGAGGCTAACCAGATGGAATATAAGGTATTGCTCCTCCACCCCGAGGGTGGCCTCATCGTGGAACAAGTGCAGGGCCAACATGTCAAAATAGGAATGGGTATCAGAATTAAAATGCTTGGCCACCAGGAAGTTCTGCTTTCATTGGGCCACGGGGCTTTAGGTGGATGGAGTAGAGGTACTCAATGAAACAGTTCCCCAATTTAAAATGGGCCTCACCAAAGTAGAAAGGCCACATCGGGAGCATCGGATACAGTGGACTCGCAGATAAAGTGTTGCCTCACCTGGATGGACAGTTTGGCTGCAGCCCTTTACCTTTCCCACCCACCTAGCTTCACCTATCACCTTCTAGCTTGTCTGCCTTCCACTCCCCCCCACCTTTTTACTTTAGCATCTTCTCCTTTCTTTCCAGTTCTGAAGAAGGACCTCGGCCTGAACCGTCAGCTGTTTATTCATTTCCATGGGTGCTGACTGACCGACTGCGCTACACTTACAACAATACGGGTTGTAATAAGCTTTTGAACCAGTGTTGCGTTTTAAAGGCTTGCCATCAGGGGTGACCTTTGCAGCTGTTCTGGAGGCATACATTTACATCGCTTGTCACAAACCTTTGCTGAAAAATTTTGCTTGACTTCCGTGGAAATTGCTTTTGAGTTGTCAAAAAATGATGCATGAGAAAAACAACCTTTTCACCTCATAGAGGGATAGATTAAATGAAGTGCTTAGAAATATGGATGCCTTAAAACTTCTGCAACACTGCCTCAGCAGTGCAGTGTACATCAAAAATACCTTTTGTGTTGTTCATGTCCCTGACTGTGGCTATATAGGACAGCTTTATATACCCTTACCATCTATCTTTATGTTTAACAAATGTACTATTTATTGTATTTCAGGTAATTGTTCCTGTAACAGAAAGGTTTTTATAACTAGAAACTGCTTTACAACAGTTCTGGCTGTAGACTACATCCATTCCAATGCAATATAGAACCCCTTTGTTACCAAAGATTTGGACAGAAGGCACAATTAAAGTAAAACTATCGGGTATATTTCCAACCACTGACATTCTGCAATTGTCCAGCTATCACATAATAAGCAAATAATTGCAACCTATATTTTTATTTGACTTATTTTTGCCCCTTTCACAAAAATTGATCTATATGCTGTTCGTTGGTACTTTATAAAGGACCATCCATTGATTTCTACTGGCAGGTTGCTCACTTGAAAAACATTCATTCTTTAGCAATAACAATGCCAGAAATAAATAATCAAAAATTAAACTCAGGTCGCAGGGTGTCCAGCTTCAGCCTCAAACAAATTACAAATAAGAAGTATTCTCAGTTCATGGCGAACGCGGTGCTATTTTCACAGAATAATCAATAGAGTCATAGAAAAGTACAGCACAGAAAAAGTCCCTTCAGCCCTAGTCTCTGCTGAACTGCCTGCCCCAATCGACCTACCCTGCATACCCCTACCATCCATGTTCCTATCCGAACTTCTTACAAATGTTGAAATCAAGCTTGCATGCACACTTGCACCAACAGCTCGTTCCACACTCTCACGAGCCTCATGTAACCCTTAAACTTTTCACCTTTCACCCTTAACTCATGGCCTCTGGTCGTAGTCCCACCCAATCACAGTCTGCTTGCATTTACTCTATCTATTCACCTCATAATTTTGTATACCTCTACCTAATCTCCCCTCAGCCTTCTACGTTCTGAATAAAGTCCTAACTTATGCAGTCTTTCCGTATAGCTTAGCTACTCCACACCTAGCAGCATCCTTGTAAACTTCTTCTGCTCTCTTTCAACCTATTTATATTTTTCCCGTAGGTAGGTGACCAAAACTGCAAACAATACTCCAAATTAGGCCTCACCAATGTCTTCAGCATAAAATCCCATCTCCTGTACTCAGCTCTTTGACTTACAAAGACCAATATGCCAAAAGCTTTCTTTACGACCCATGTACCTGTAATCTAGCTACGCGATGATCAAGTGATGTTCAAAAATGAATTTTCCCTACTGTGATCTTAACGTTTTCCTTTTCTGCCTGATTCAATAGACTCAATTGGACTCAAAACTGTAAGTTAACTCTCATTTATTCATACTACCTCAAGGCAAAAACCTGGGTATTTATTTTCTGCTTAATGTCCAGGTAAACATAAATAAGATGATTCAGTGTAGATTTTAGCACACTTTATTTTAATTATTCATCAGATCTGGATGTCCCAGGCAAGATCAGTAATTATTGTCAAATACTTGACCATCTATTTCAGATGGTCCTATGTGATTCAGTAATGGATGACCTCATTGAAACCTTGTTGAAAGGCCTTGATAGAGTGGATGTGGAGAGGATGTTTCCTATGGTAAGGGACTCTAAGACCAGAGAACACAGCCTCAGAACAGAGTGTCATCCTTTTAGAATGGAGATAAGGAGGAATTTCTTTAGCAAGAGAGAGGTGAATCTGTGGAATTTGTTGCCCCAGGCAGCTGTGGAGGCCAGGCCATATTCAAGGCAGAGGTTGATAGATTTTTGATTGGTCAGGGCATGTAGGGATATGGGGAGAAGGTGGATGTTTGGGGCTGAGACGGAAAATGACTCCATGGGCCAAATGACC
The DNA here is from genome assembly GCF_048418815.1 of Hemitrygon akajei. Classification (NCBI taxonomy): domain Eukaryota; kingdom Metazoa; phylum Chordata; class Chondrichthyes; order Myliobatiformes; family Dasyatidae; genus Hemitrygon; species Hemitrygon akajei. The sequence continues at coordinate 161,052,863 of NC_133132.1, forward strand.
TCATTCTGCTCCTATATCTTATGGTCCCATGGACTTATTCTGCAGCTCACAGTTTCACTATTTTTTTTATTAACTGCACAATGTGTCCTCTTTTGCACATGGGATGTTTGGCAGTCTTTGTTATGTGTGGATTTTTGTGGAATCTATTGTACTTCTTTGATTTCCTGTGGGTGCTTGCAAGAAAATGAATCTCAAGGTTGTATACACCACACAGTACATACGTTAATAATACATTTGCTTTGAACTTTGATTCTGGAATCACAGGTAGGCAGAGGACAAATTGTCCCTGGGAATTAGTGAACTGGATGTGTTTTTAATGACAATCCAGTGGTGTCATGGTGTTCATCACAGGGGCAAACTTTTAATGCCAGAGTTAATTTATACTGGATTTTGTCTAACTCCTGTGCTGGGATTTGAACTCATCTCTCCAAATCAATAGTCTGCGCCTCTTGACAACAATGCAATAATAAATACCATGCTCATAATATAAACACCATGCCCTCCCATATTGCATCTTACAAAGCCCAGCCTAAAAGATTGGTAAATATTTGTGATGAGGCAACATATATATATATTGTTTGATGTTCAATACGTATAAAGATAAAAATAATTTTCAGCAAGTTGGAATATGTCACCCATTTTAAGCGGTATCCATGGAGATGTTTGCTCACTGGATATCTATTCCTACTAATGAAAGTTTTTTATTTCTTACCAAATGACTGGGAAAACATGAGGGGGTAGAACAAGATCAGACACAGCATTTATTTTTCCCTCTGAAGTTGACAACAAAGAATACAAGAAATGTATTTCTAGACTGCAAATAAAAATCTAACCGGTCATAATGACATTCACTTAATTTATGCAACAGGGATGCAAATCGAACAGGGGAGACGGAGATTGTAAAGGATCGTGACTGCTATCTGCATGCAACAGGAAAGAAGATAACTTTGAGGATTCTTGATGAGCGTGAGCTGTCAATAATGGAGAGAGTGTCAGAAAGGCTGCGGACTGGAACCTGGACATTGTGAGGTGGTGAGCTTAAAAAAAATAGACAATCGGTAAAGAGCGACTCTTCCTTTCCTTCGTCAAAAGTAAACATTCAAAGTAAATGCTATTATCAAAGTACAAAGTATGTCACCATTTTCAATCCTGAGATTCATTTTCTTGCGGGCATGCTCAGCCAACCTGTAACAGGATCAATGAAAGGTCAACTGGAGTGCAGAAGACAACAAACTGCAAATGCAAGTTTTAATAAATAATGAGATGAAGTGTCCTTGAAAGTCTCGTGCGCTTCAAAAAGAAAGAACGTAAGTTGGCTGGGAATCACATCCAAGAGAGTCTACAGCCAAAATTATTTATCTTCAGCAATTAAAATAAAAGAAACGCTCTGGATCAAAAGTGCATCCAAAGATGTGAAAGAGCAAAAAGTTTGCCCAACACAGAGCAGACATCAAATGCGATTAGTCTAGCTGTCCCAGGAGAGATTGATAGTGGTGATGGTATTTTTGCAGGTTTGTGGTTGGTAAAGAAAACTAAAGGAGCAGAGAAGCCCCTGTAGATCAGCATCTGTGCCCCTGGGTCACAATAAAATGAATAAAAATCATTTAATTGGAGCAGTCTTCAGTTCAATTTCAAGTACAAGTTCATTGTCATTGGACTTTGCACCCACAATATATATCCATATATATATACATAATATATAAAACCACAAATAAGTTAATAAAATGTAATTAAAATGCATGTGAACTGCACAGCACAGGTAAACAGCAAATGGTACAGTAAGCAGCTCGCTGTCCTAGTGACGAGACCTTGCTGGTGGCAGGGTATTCCTTATTGTCATATCCAGGGGACGAAGTCAGGCAGTCTTAGCCCTAATGCTCCTGAACGTCCTTCCTGATGGGTCAAAGAGATTGTGGGATGGGTGGTAGGGATCCTCAACAGTGCTTTGGGCCCCTCATACACATCACTTCTAGTAAATGTCACAAATAGCGGGGAGGAAGAGCCCGTTGATCCTCATTGCAGTTTTTGCTATCCTCCGTAGGGTTTTGAGGTCTGATGCCTTGCTGCTTCATACCGCACAATGATGCAGCCGTTCAGGATACTCTCGAGGGTAGTCCCGATGCAGAGTTGTTAGAATGCAGGCATGCCTGACACTCCTCAATCTGCTCAGAAAGTGTAGACGCTGCTGTGTCTTCATGATCAATGCGGAGATGTTGTGGGTCCAGGTTAGATCGTCCGTTATGTGCCTACCAAGGAACTTTGCGCTCTTCACTCTCTCCACTGCAGAGCCGTTGATGTGCAATGGAAGTGGTCGACCTGCGCCTTCCTGAAGCCCACAATCACCTCTTTTGTTTTGTCCACATCGAGACTCAGTTTGCTGTTCTCACACGGTTTCCCAAGTCTCTCTACCTCCTCTCTCTATGACGACTCATCATTGTTCCTAATAAGGCCAACCATTGCAGTATCATCTTCCCGTCAGGAAGTCAGAGATCTAGTTACGGAGAGGGGTGTTGAGTCCCAGCCAGGACAGTTTACCCACCAGCCTCTGAGGGTTGATCATGTTAGACACTAAACAATGACTTGGTGTTTGAGGCAGGATAGAGTGGAGGCTATGACATCATCGTGGACTGCTTTGAATGGTAGATGAACCTGAAAGGGTCCAATGTATCTGTAAGGTGGGATTTTATGTGATACGCTACTATCTGCTCGAAGTACATCATGATTACTGGGTTCAGTGCCTCTGGGTGGTAATCGTTTAAGCCAGTCACCGTCGCTCTCATGGGCACCGGGGTGATGGTGGCTGCCTTGAAACCTGTGGGAACAGTGGACTGTTGTAAACAGGTGTTAAAGATGTCCATTAGGACTTCTGTTAGCTAGGCTGCACAATCCCTCAGCACCTGACCAAGTCTGTTGTCCAGTCCGGAAGCTTTGCATGGGTTTACCCTGGCTGGGGTCCTCCTCACCTCAGCTGGAGCCAGGCAGGGGGTAAGGGGCATGACTCAATGCCACATCGTTCATTGTGTCAAATCGTGCATAGAAAGCACTCACCCTGTAAGGACGGGAGGTACAGCTGGCTGTTGATGGGCAGGGTGAACATGCAATCTGTTATGGTTTGTACGTCTTGCCACTTGCACCACATGCCTCTGGTTCCTTTCCCAGAGTAAATGAACGATTGAATAGCGTTTGACTAACATGTGAAAATCTGCAGATCCTGGAAATCCGGTATCCGTGTGTGTGTTGCCTAGCATTTCAGCGTTTACTCCAAACTCTTTGGAGATCAAGGAGATGCTAAAGGCAGCTTAGGGTGTAGTTTGGAAACAATGAAGAACTTGAAGGCTCTAACACGGTAGTGTAGTGGTTGGCACATCACTTTACTGCGCCAGCAATCACCGATTGGGCTTGAATTCCCACTGCCACCTGTAAGGAATTTGTACGTTCTCCCTGTGATTTCGTGGTGTTTTTCCCATAATTCCAGTTTCCTCCCACAGTCTAAAAATGTATGGTTAGCATTAGTGAGTTGTAGGCATGCTATATTGGCATAGATATGTGACGATATTTGTGGGCTGCCCAGAACAATCAATAGACAATAGACAATAGGTGCAGGAGTAGGCCGTTCGGCCCTTCGAGCCAGCACCGCCATTCACTGTGATCATGGCTGATCATCCACAATCAGTACCCCGTCCCTGCCTTCTCCTCATATCCCTTGACTCCGCTATCTTTAAGAGCTCTATCTAACCTCACTGATTTGAATTGATGTGAACATCACATTTCACTGTTCCGATGTACATGTGACAAATAAAGCAAATCTTTCTTTCCTTCTCCCATTCCCTCCTGCTCTCATTCGCACTTCCTCTCTCTCTTTTGAACATTTCAGCACCAGGAACTGCGAACTGCAATGTGTAGGACCCTCACCATGCACTGCCACAGGTAAGCAAGGTTTCCCTAATTAGAGTCTCTACATTTGACAAGGACAGCAAGCAGTTCTGGTCACCTACCTATGGAAAAAAACTATCAGTGAGTTTAAAAGAGTGCAGAGAAAATTTACAAGGATATTGCCTTGACTTGAAGACATAAGTTATTGGGAAAGGCTGTTATAGATTAGGACTTTATTCACTGGAATGCAGAAGAGTGAGGGGGACATCTAACAGAGTAACACAAAATTGTGAGGTGGTATGGATGGGGTAATGGGGTGGCAGGGTGGAGCTACATCTCTACCAAGGCAGGTGTAAGGTGCTCCCTTACACTAGGTCACCCTTAGGCAGGGTGTAGCACCTGCTTAGCTCATGTGAAGCCATGGAAGCAAGTGGTAGATTTGTCATATGAGCAGCTGGTGCAGATCACAATTGAGCTGAATTGAGCTTATTTCTTACATCCTTCACATACATGAGGAGTAAAAATCTTTACGTTACGTCTCTGTCTAAATGTGCAATGTGAAACTTACGGTAATTTATAGTAAATAGAACAGTCAACACAACATAGAAATACACTCAGATCAGTGTGAGTTCATCAGTCTGATGCCCTGGTGGAAGTCCACATCTACAGATGCGCTGGGCTGTCCGCACCTCTCTCTGCAGAGTCCTGTGATTGAGGAAAGTACTGTTCCCATACCAGGCAGTGATGCAGCCAGTCATGGTGTTCTTAATTTTGCCCCTGTAGAAAGTTTTTGGGACTTGGGGGGCCCATATCAAATTTCCTCAACCATCTGAGGTGAAGAAGGCGCTATTGTGTCTTTTTCTCCACACAGCTGGTGTGTACAGATCATGTGAGGTCCTCGGTGACGTGGATGCCGAGGAACTTGAAGCTGTTTACCTTCTCAACCCCAGATCATTTGACGTCAATAGGGGTTAGCCCATCTCCATTCCTCCTGTAATCCACAACCAGCTCCTTTGTTTTTGTGACATTGAGGGGGAGGTAGTTTTCTTGACACCACTGTGTCAGAGAGTTGACTTCTTCCCTGTAGGCCACCTCATTATTGTTTGAGATTAGGCCAATCAATGTAGTGTCTTCGGCAAATTTAATTAGCAGATTGGAGCTGTGGGTGGTGACACAGTCATGGGTACACAGGGAGTAAAGGAGGGGACTTAGGACACAGCCCTGAGGGGCTCCTGTGTTGAGAGCCGGAGGGGTGGAGGTGAGGGAGCCCACTCTTACAACCTGATGGTGATCTGACAGGAAGTCCAGGATCCAGCTGCACAAGGCAGGGTGAAGGCCAAGGTCTCTGAGCTTCTTGTTGAGCCTAGAGGGAATTATGGTGTTGAATGCTGAACTGTAGTCCAAGAACAGCATTCTCACATAAGCATCCTTCTCCAGATGTATAAGGACGGTGTGTAGAGCAGTGGCTGTTGTGTCATCTGTTCATTGGTTGTGTTGGTAGGCGAATTGTAAGGGGTCTGGTTTGGGGGGTAGCAAGCTGTAGATGTAATCCTTGACCAGCCTCTCAAAGCATTTGCTTATTGATGAGGTGAGTGCGACAGGTTGCCAGTCATTCAGACATGTTACCTTGGTCTTTTTTGGTACAGGGACAATGGTGGATAATTTGAGGCAGGAAGGCAGTCTACACTGGGAGAGGAAGAGATTAAAAATGCCTGTGAACACACCTGCCAGTTGTGCTGCGCACATCCTGAGTACCCGCCCTGGGATGCCGTCGAGTCCCGCAGCCTTGCGACTGTCCACTCATCAGCGTACCTCAGCCTCGGAGATGACCAGGCTGCAGGTTGTAGCGGTGGCTTTCCTCCCAGGCTCAGAGTTAGCGACATCGAACCCAGCGTAAAAACGACTGGGCTCATCTGGGAGAGAGGCCACGATCCTGCGTAAGCGACCACTGATATCAGGCAGACAGACTCTGAAGTGTATTGGTCATGGCTGGGGTCACCCGTCTTGTAAGGACACTGCCCAGAAGAAGGCAATGGCAACCACTTCCGTAGAATTTGCCAAGAATAATCGTGGTCATGAGACCATGATCACTCACATCATATGACATGGCACGTGATGATGATGATGATAGATCAGGTAAACACAAGCAAGCTTTTTCCCCTCAAGTTGGATAAGATTAGAACTAGAGGCTTAGGGTGAAAGATGATGTAACTAAGGGGTAGTTTCTTCACTCAGAGGGTGGTGTGAGTGTGGAATGTGTTGCCACATTTAAGAGAAAATTGGATAGATACATGGATGAGAGGGGTGCTGAGGATTTTGGTCTGGGTGCAGTTAATTGGGACTAGGCATGGCTAGATGGGTCAAAGAGCCTGCTTCTGTGCTGTAGTACTCTATGAATCTATGACATAGAAACACCCATCACTTGCACGTTCTAGTTTAAGTCACACACTAACCTAATCTTAATAAATCGCCGCCCTTCCTTGTCACTGAGTTTAGACCCTGGTGCTCTTAACAGCACACGCAGCAATTGGAGAAGACAACCTTTTTTGATCGTGTGGATAGTCAGAGGCTTTTTCCCAGGGCTGAAATGGCTAGCATGAGAGGTCACAGTTTGGAAGTAGGTACAGAGGAGATATCAGGGGTAAGATTTTTACTCAGAGAGTGGTGAGTGTGTGGAATGGGCTGCCAGCAACGGTGGTGGAGGCGGATACGATAGGGTCTTTTAAGAGACTCCTGGACAGGTACAAGGAGCTCAGAAAAATAGAGGGCTATGGGTAACTGTAGGTAATTTCTAAGGAAAGGACATGTTCGGCACAACATTGGGGGCTGAAAAACCTGAATTGCGCTGCAGGATTTCGATCTTTCAATGTCTCTAGGACAGTTACAGCTGGCACCACTAATCTTGTCAATTTTGCCCAAGTCAATAAATTAAGGAAAGGAATTCGCCTTCCTATGCCAAGGTGCAACAAAGCTCTGAGTTCCTGATCTGTGGTCAGCTAAACCTTCGCCTTCATTGTGAAGTCATGGTCGAGATTTTTGTCAAGTCCATGTGTGCAACGAAACACTTACTCACAGCAGCATCACTGACACACAGCAGCAGAGACACCACATTCAAAGATTCAAAGTACAGTTATTATCGAAGTGGTGTCAAACTCATTTTAGGTCACGGGCCGGATTGAGCAAAATGCAGCTTCATGCGGGCCGGATCAGTCGGACGCGTGCGAACGCAGCTTTCGTTGCCTCCGTTTTTTCAGCCTGCTCTCATGTGTCTCAGTCTCTGCTATAACTGCTATAAGTCCATGACATATACACAAATGTTTTCATAAGACAGCGAGCAGAATTTGGCCATTTGTCCCATCAAGTCTGCTCCACCATTCTATCCTCATGCCTTCTCCCCATAATGTTTCAAGAAAAAGCATAATTCAGAATCAGAATCAGTTTTATTATCACTGTAATGTATTGTGAAATTTGTTAACTTAGCAGCAGCAGTTCAATGCAATAGATAATTATAGAAGAAAAGAAGTAAAAATAAATAAATAAATTACAGTATATGTATACTGAATAGATTAGAAATCATGCAAAAGCAGAAATAATATATATTTAAAAAGTGAGGTAGTCTTCATGGGTTCAATGTCCATCTAGGACTTGGATGGCAGAGGGGAAGAAACTGTTCCTGAATCGCTGAGTATGTGCCTTCAGGCTTCTGTACCTCCTACTGATGGTAACAGTGAGAAAAGGGCATGTCCTGGGTGCTGAAGGTCCTTAACAATGGACGCTGCCTTTCTGAAACACCACTTCTTAAAGATGTCCTGGGTACTTTGTAGACTAAATTTATGACCCTCTGCAGTTTCTTTCAGTCCTGTACCAGACAGTGATGCAGCCTGTCAGAATGCTCTCCACGGTACCTCTATAGAAGTTTTTGAGTGTTTTGTTGACATACCAAATCTCTTCAAACTCCTAATGAAATTTAGTCACTGTCTTGCCTTATAGCTGCATCAATATGTTGGGACCAGATTAGATCCTCAGAGATCTTGACAACCAAGAACATGAAAGTGCTCACTCTGTGCAATTCTGATCTCTCTATGAGGATTGGTATGTGTTCCTTTGTCTTACTCTTCCTGAAGGAGAAAGAAAAATTTGAAGAAAGGTAAAGGCAATTGCCATACAAGGTAGTCAAAGTGGTCATCAGGTTGCAGTACTGAGGTAGTGATTTTGGTTATGAAGATTGGTTCAAGATTCAAATGGTGGAAGGGAAGGGGCTGCTGTGAAGCAGAGTCAGGAAGACATCTTAACCCAGAAAGACTCAGCTGCTGTATTTATGGGTACACAGTGGTAGACTTTTAATGGTAGACACGGACCTGAAAGAAACGGTACAGGGCATCTCCAGGTAATGAAAGGGTTCAGTTTTTACAGGGTCTGTAAGATGATTTTGTCCCAAAGCTAGAAAATACACAAAATCACATGACAAAGTAATGCAATCACTTGAGTCACATGAGATGGCATCCAAAGGGGTTGACTATTGGAGCGGCCTCAGGTGGCCGTCGAGGTTGATCTGAGATCGACATAACTGGGATGTGAGGATAGATTCCCTAATGGAGAATGTCTGTGTGTGATTTTCTTTGAAGTGCTGCCTGATGCACGGGCAGCCACCACATGGTCCTTAACAGATCGGGGTCAGGGTCCAGTGGCATGGAGGGCAAGATGACTGGGGACCCTTCACTGCCGTTGTGAGGCGTCATCATGTTCCTCCACCTCCACTGAGGTCTTGGTTGGATCTCTCTTTGTCTGGAACATTCCCCTTGCCACAAGCGACTCTACCAGGACCTAAGCAACGGATGGTTGAACTCCAGACAACATCATTCTTAGGATCTCTGTAACTCATAAGGCTCTCCATCATGACAAGGTGATGGGCCTCAGAGAAGATACATGACACAGTAATCACACCTCCACGGTATTGTAATGAATGGCATCAAAAGCCCATCAGACAGATAAGAAAGAACAATTACTAGAAGTGGACGAGATAGTAAGTTCTCCTTCCAGTAAATGAATTCCCTTCCCTCCCCCCCAACTATTCCCAACACTGACCTTTTACTTCTTCTCACCTCCCTATTACTTCCCCCTGGGTCCCATCCTCCTTCCCTTTCCCCTACGGTCCACTCTCCTCTCCTATCAGATTCTTTCTTCTCCAGCACTTGACCTTTGCCACCCACCTAGCTTCACCTATCACCTTCCAGCTAGTTTCGTTCCCCCCACCTCACCTTTTAATTTTGGCATCTTCCCCCTTCCTTCTCAGTCCTGAAGAAGGGTCTCAGCCCAAAACATCAGCTGTCTGTTCATTTCTATAGATTCTGCCCAACCTGCTGAGTTCCTCCAGCATTTTTTTGTGTGTTGCTTTGGATTTCAAACATCTGCAGATCTTCTCATGTTTATAAGATAGGAAATCGGTTCTTCCATTTGTAGTAGCAAACATATTCATATATATGTCCCCCCCCCCCCCCCCCCACCAAGTTACTCAAACTCCAAACTGACTGGAGCATACATTCACAATGGTTCTTCAGCACTGGCCACGACCTCAGCGTGAAGAGCCCCTGGAGACAAAAGGGAAGAGACTGAGCCTTCTACACATGCTAATCTTATACCCCCTGAGGTGCCTGAAAGCGAATGGGTGCCGTCAACAAGGCAACCAATGGGAAAGAGCTGCTGCATACTTCAAATGGGCCAATCGAAGGCAGGCTCGATGGCAGATGGAAGTGGCTTTCAACCTTGAAGGAAGCTATCCCCCACATGACAATGTTGAACCTCTGATTTTAATAATATCTTGTGAGCCTTTTCATCTCTTGGAGCGTTAATACGCTATGTGTTCTCAACCCAGACTGCCTGTAATCAAATTCAGACCCCTCACAGCAAAATGTTTTTTTACAGGCAACTAAGTGACAAGATTAATATTGTCCACCAGAGTATTTTATTCGATTGTTGGATAGCTTCATTGATTGAAAACAGAAGTTCTCATTAGCAGCATGAGCACAGTGACAAATAGGGTCCTGGTTTCAGATAGCAGATTATACAGCTGTCTGACTGGGTATAACAACTCATCGTACATCAGTCACATCCTTGGCTCTCTCTGTTTATCCCCTAAAGGCTGCTCACAGTTAATCTGCAGAGCGCTAACCTGATGAAACAGAGCATACATACAGCAGAGTCTCACTAATTTGGACAACCAGCATCTCAGGGAGGTATTGACAGGGATTTGACATTCTCAACCCTACATTGATCAAAAAGCAAGACTCAAGAACAAGCATAAGGTTAGGAGCAAGAGTGTGTCGTTCAACCCCTTGTGATGCGCCACCATTCATAAGATCTGTGAACATTCTGTTCCTGAATATCTGGTTTTAGAATCAGTGAGCAATCAGCAGAAGGGTAAGCTGTAATTTTCTACCAGCTCCTCTACCTTCAACATGTTTCTGCACATCAGTAAATGCTGAGGAACTCAGCAGGACAGGCAGCGTCAGAGGAGAATAAACTTTATTTTACTTTATTGGCACCAAACAATTGATACTAGAGCGTACAATCATCACAGTGATATTTGATTTTGCGCTTCGTGCTCCCTGGAGTACAAATTGAAGTAAATATAATAAAAATTTAAATTATAAATCATAATTAGAAAATAGAAAAGGGAAAGTAAGGTAGTGCAAGTCAGGTCCAGATATTTGGAAGGTACGGCCCAGATCTGGGTCAGGATCCGTTCAGCAGTCTTATCACAGTTGGAAAGAAGCTGTTCCCAAATCTGGCTGTACGAATCTTCATGTTCCTGAACCTTCTCCCGGAGGGTGGGCCGTGTCCTTGATTATCCTGGCAGCACTGCTCCGACAGCGTGCGGTGTAAAGTGAGTCCAAAGATGGAAGATTGGTTTGTGATGTGCTGGGCTATGTTCATGATCTTCTGCAGCTTCTTCCGGTCTTGGATAGGACAATTTCCATATCAGGTTATGATCCAGCCTAGAAGAATGCTTTCTACAGTGCACCTACATAAATTAGTAAGGGTTTTAGGGGACAGGCCAAATTTCTTCAGCTTTCTCAGGAAGTAAAGGCGCTGGTGGGCCTTCTTGGCAGTGGACTCTGCTTGGTTAGACCAAGTCAGGTCATTTGTGATATTCACACTGAGGAACTTAAAACTTTTGACCTGTTCCACCTGCGCACCACCGATGTAGATGGGCTTGTGTGGTCTGCTACTCCTTCTGAAGTCAACATCCAATTCCTTTGTCTTGCTGATGTTGAGGGATAGGTTATTGTCTTCGCACTGTGCCACCAGGTTCTTAATTTCCTCTCTGTACTCAGACTCATCATTACCCAAGATACGGCCTACAATTGTAGTGTCATCAGCAAACTAGTATATTGAGTTTGATGGAAACTTGGCTACACAATCATGGGTGTACAGTGACTACAGCAGGGGGCTGAGTACACAGCCTTGTGGGGCACCGGTGCTCAGAGTGATTGTAGAGGAGAGCTTGTCCCCTATTTTTACAGCCTGGGTCCTGTCTGTGAGGAAGTTGAAGATCCAGCTGCAGATCTGAGTGCTAAGACCCAGGTTCCGGAGCTTAGGAATCAGTTTATTTGGAATGATGGTATTAAAGGCAGAGCTGTAGTCAATGAAAAGGAGCCTTACATATGTGTCTTTATTCTCCAGGTGTTCCAAGGAGGAATGTAGTGCCAGAGAGATGGCATCTGCCATTGACCTGTTGCTCCGGTAGGTAGCAAGTCAACGTTTCATATGGAGGGGAATTAAACAGTTGCTGTTTCAGGCTGAGACCTCTCTTTGACAGTTTGGGCTGACAGCTTTCATCAAGATGTGATGAAGGGTCTTGGCCAGAAACATCAACTGTTTATTCCTTCCATAGATACTGGCTGACCTTCTGATTTACTCCAGTATTTTGTGTGTGTGTTGCTTAAGGTTTCCAGCATCTGCGGAATCTCTTGTGTTTATGATTGCACATCAGATTTTCTTTAGTAACATAATGGGAAAAAAAACCTTAATTTATCTAAAGGAATTTTGGAAAAGCAGTGTCTGCAGTGTTTATTGTTGAGGATAAGGTTGTATTTGTCCATAATTTCTAATGTGGAATTGTAGATAAATACTTAATTAAGCTCACGCACAATACTCCTGGCAGAATGGTTGTGCTGGTGCAAGAGAGGTATGCTAAGGTTACATGTTTCAAAGTTCAAAGATCAGAGTTCAAAGTAAATTTATTATCAAAGCACATCTACGTACATTGCCATATACAATGCTGAGATTCATTTTCTTGTGGGAAGTCACAAGAAACACAATAGGACTGATGAAAGACCACACCCAACAGGATGGACCTTGAACAATGAGCAAAAAAAACCAACAAATTGTGCAAACATAAAAAGAAAGAGAAAAAAATTGAAAAACATGAGATGCTGAGTTCTTGAAAGTGAGTGCATTTCAGTGACGAGTGAGTGAAGTTATCCCCTCTAGTTCAAAAGCCTAATGGTTGAGGAGCAATAGCTGTTATTGAACCTGGTGGTGCAAGTCCTGAAGCTCCTGTAACTTCTTCCCAATGGCAGCAGGGAGAAGAGAGCTTGGCCTGGATAGTAGGGGTCCTTTTGTTGGATGCTGCTTTCATGTGACAGTGCTCCGTGTACATGCTCCCAATGGTGGAGAGGGCTTTACCCGAGATGGACTGAGCATTATCCACTGCTTTCTGTAGGCTTTTCCATACAAGGGCATTGGTGTTCCCATACTAGGCTGTAATGCAGCCAGTCACTATACTCCCCACTACATAGCGATAGAAGTTTGTCAAAGTTTTAGATGCCATGCCAAATCTCTCCAAGCTTCCAAGGAAGTAGAGATGCTGTCATGTTTTCTTTGTAATGGCACTTACATGCCGGACTCAGCACAGATCCCCTGAAATGCTAACACTGAGGAACTCTTGACCCTCCCCAACTCTGATCCCCCATGAGGATTGGCTCATGGTCCTCCGGTTTCCTGCTCCTGAAATCAATAATCAGCTCCTCCTTGGTCTTGCTGACATTGAGTGGGAATTTGTTCCTGTGGCACCACTTAACCAGATTTTTAATCTCTCTCCTTTATGCTGATTTGTCACCTTGATTTGGCCAATGACAATAACGTCATCAGCAAACTTCAATATGGCATTGGAGCTGTGCTTAGCTTCAAAATCATAAATATAAAGCAAGCAGAGCAGGGGGCTAAGTATGCAGTCTTGTGGTGTACCTGTGCTGATAGAGATTGAGCAGAAGATGTTGTTGCCAATCTGAACTGACTGGGGTCTGCAAGTGAGGAAATTGAGGATCCAATTGCACAAGGAGATATTGAGGTCTAGACCTTGAAGCTTATTGGTTAGATTTGAAGGGTTGCTAGTATTGAACTGTAATGAAAGAAGAGCATCCTGATGTCTGCATCTTTGCTGTCCAGATGTTCCAGGCTTGAGTGAAGAGCCAATGAAATGGAATCTGCTGTTGACCTTTATTGCCAGTAGGCAAATTGAATAAGATCCAAGTCACTTCTCAGGCAGGAGTTGATATGGTTCATCGCCAACCTCTCAAAATACTTTATCACAGTGGATGGAAGTAAGCTAGATGATAGACATTGAGGCAAGTTATGTGTTCTTCTTAGACACCAATATAATCAAAACCTGCTTGAAGCAGGTGGGTACCTTAGACTGCTGAAATGAGATGTTAAAGATGTTAGTGAACAGTCCAGCCTGTTGATAAGCACGAGTGTTTAGTACTCGGCCAGGTATTCCATCTGGGCCGGATGCTTTCCATAGGTTTACCCTCATGAAGGATGCTCTCTTGGTGACCTCAGAGATTGAAATCACAGGAACATCAGGGGCTGTGGAAGTTCATGAAGGTGCCTCCATGTTTTGATGGTATAAAAGGCATTGAGCTCATCTGGGAGAGAAGCCTTGTCACCTATGTCGCTAGATTTGACGTTGTAGGAGATGATAGCGTTCATGGCCTGCCATAGCTGTTGAGCACTCTTCAGTAATTCACGTTTGGTCTTTGCACACAAGATGGCTTTCCAGAGATCATAACAGGACCTCATGTATTTAATACCTGAACAGGACCCGAACGCTACTGATCTGGCCCTGAGCAGATCGCAAATCTCATAGTTCATCTAGAGCATAGGTGTCAAACACAAGGCCCGCAGGCCATATCCGGCCCGGCGTACAATTATATCCAGCCCGCGAGATCATTTTAGATAGATCTATTATTTTAATTATTAATGGCCCGGCGATATGAAGCGCTGATAACACACAAACTACAGATCCCATAATGCAGCGCAACAGCTGCCGATAGGCTACCTGGGAACATTCCCGCGTCAAGCGTCTGTTGCTGTATACAACGCTATTCTGAAGTCAAAGCTAACCCCTAACAATGGCGAAGAGAAAAGTTGATTCTGAAAAAAAGAGTCTTTCAAAACCGATGAGTATATGCTTACTGACATTGCCGGTAAACCCGTGTGTCTTATTTGTGGAACTAATGTGGCTGACATAACAACACATCTCAGCGTCTTAAACCTTCAGCTCCAGGGACGTGACCACATGATCACTGACATGTATGATGCAGTGAAGGCATTTCAAGTGAAGCTGCTCTTATGGGAGACACAAATGCACCAGTGCAACTTGCCTCATTTTCCCTGTTGCCAAGTAATGTTGAACCAGGTCGGCGCAATGATGTTCCCAAATGCGCACATTGCTGATAAACTGAGCGCACTTCGCACTGAGTTCGCACGGCGCTTTGGTGACTTTGAAGCACAAAAAATTAATTTCGAGCTGCTTCGCAACTCATTTGCCGTCGACGTGGAAACTGCACCTGTACAGATTCAGATGGAGCTGATAGAGCTGCAGTGTAATGGGACACTAAAGGCAAAGTACGACACTGCAGGGCCCGTACAGTTTATTCGCTCCATTCCTGAAGCAATGCCTCAGCTCTGTCTACATGCGGCTCGAACCTTGTGCATGTTTGGTAGCACATATCTGTGTGAGAAGCTTTTCTCGGTGATGAAGATTAACAAAACATCACACAGGAGTCGTCTCACTGATGAACACCTGCAGTCCATCCTGAGAATCTCCACAACACAGAACCTTACACCAAACCTAAACGAACTTATTGCCAAGAAAAGATGCCAAGCATCCAGCTCTGACAAAACGGCATAAGAGCAAAGAAAACTGAGTGTTTTGATTTGTTGTTGTTTTAACTTTTGCTGAAAAGCACAAATTTTATTTATATTTTCAGAGTTTTTTTGCAGCATGCTCATATTTCTAACTTCTATAATACTGACAGGAGATATTTTTATGGAGAGCAAAATATTTAAGTTATTTAAAGTTTTAGTTTATTTTTTTGGGAATAATATTCCTGTCTGTTTTTATTCATATTTATATTCAAAAAATGTTTAGTTTTAGTGTGTTCAATAAATGTTTATCCTGTTCGGCCCGCGACCTAAAGTGTGCTTTGAGTTTTGGCCCCATGTGCAATTGAGTTCGACACCTCTGATCTAGAGCTTCTGGTTAGGGAAGACTGTTATATTTTGTAACTTCAAAACATTAAACTAATCCAAATGAAGATGGGAGTCTGAAACTATGGGTCTAGTTCAAGTTCACTTTTAGCGAGGTGCATACATATTCCAGGGTAGTGTGATGATGTGTGCAATTAACATAATTTTATATATAACCTATTATTAATTATTTAAACAAACAAAAATGCTTAATCAACTAATATGTATATACAAGATTACTCAAATATTATTGAAATATTAAACACACATCAGAGGCTGAATGATTTTGTGGGAACTGTTTTTATAAGGTCCGTGACAAGCATGCTGTATTTGTTCAAATCCTTTGGTGAACCTTTGAATGCAGCCCAATCTACAGACCAGAAGCAATCCCTCAGCCACTCAGCAGCCTCCTCTGATCACCTCTTTGTTATTCTTATCTCTGGAGCCCTGCTCTTTCGCCTCGGCCTGTATGCAGGTAGGAGGAGGGCAACTAAGTGATCAGATTTCTTGAAACGCCATCCAGGCATGGAACACTAGGCATTCCCAATTGTGGTGTAACAGTGCTGTAGTAGTAAGTAGAACATTCAGCACTTAACCATCAGATGTTCAAGAATGCAACAAGAATCTGGGTCCAAGCACCACATCCAGTTTATCGTGAAGCACAGAACCCATTTGCCTTCTCCAAATCAGCAGTCCGGTCCAACGGGTATATCGATATTTAGTTCTCTAATGGCCAGCCAACTGGTCTTTCCTGCAAATGCTCTGGAGGGTGAAGAAGGAAGACAGCATCTGGATGCTTTGTGGCATCTGCCATTCACCTCCCAAGATCTGATAGAGCCTAGGACCCGGCAGTCTCTGGTCACCGACACGGAAGTCAAACCCCATTCCTCCGAATCAATGTTTGATTCACAGAGTGACAAGCAGCTTGGTGATCTCGTCCAGAAATGTCACCGTCAAATTTTAGTTTCTCTGAAGATCTGTGTGATGCTACTAAAACTGTATGACAGTGTACTAGTGGAGCAAGAACACATACTATGGACAGACATATGTCTCTAGTTTCACCTACCAAGTCGATTTGTGTTATACTTCATATATAATTCTATGTGTCTAATTTATTCATTTCAAGAGCTTTTGAGAGTCCTTGTGTATAGTGCTGAAAATGTTAATTAAACACAGTAACAACAGAACTGAGTGGCCTGTCCTGGTCCTGGGTCTGTATGTGTGGATGGAAGAGAGGAAAGACACTTGTGTTGTTGGGTCCCCTTCTCCTTCCCTTTCCCCTATTGTCCACTCTCTTCTCCTATAAGATTCTTTCTTCTCCAGCCCTTTACCTTTCCCACCCACCTGGCTCACCAATCACCTTCCAGCTAGCCTCTTTCCCCTCCCCCCCACCTTTTTTTTATTCTGGTATCTTCCACCTTCCTTCTCAATCCCGAAGAAGGGTCGCAGCTCGAAACATTGACCGTTTACTCTTTTCCACAGGTGCTGCCCTAACCTGCTGAGTTCCTCCGGCATCTTGTGTGTATTGCTTTGAGCTTCCAGCATCTGCAGACTTCCTCGTATTTTGTTTTGCTGTTATTGCTTTGTCACTGCGCATTGTGAGCACACTATGTTGGCTCCACAGTGTGTGACACTTGCAGGCTGCCCCCAGCACATCCTTAGCTTATGCTAGTTGTTAATGCAAATGGTCCCTGCTTCAATATACATGTGATGAAGAAGCAAATCTGAATCTGAATCTAAGGCATCACCTTTTGCAGGTGTCCTCGACGCTGGGGAGCTAGTGCCCATGAGGGAGATGGCTGTGTTTGCAGCTTTCTGCAGATCTTTCCGATCCCGTGAAGTGGCCCTTCTATTCAGGACAGTGAAGCAGCTGATTAGAACGCTCTCCACAGTATAGCTGTAGAAATTTGCGAGAGTCTTTGGTGACATACCAAATCCCCTCAAACTCTGAATGAAACATAGCCGCTCTTGTGACTTCTTTGTAATTGCATCATTATGTTGAGCCCAGGATAGATCTTCAGAGACATTGACTCCCAGGAACTCAAAACTCCTCACTCTTTCCACCGCTGATCCTTTGTTGAGGACTGGTGTGTGTTTCCTTGGCTACCTCTTCCTGAAGTCCACCATCAACTCCTTGGTCTTACTGGCATTGAATGCAAGGTTGTTGTTGTGACACCACTCAACCAGCTGATCTATCTCACTCCTGTGTGCGTCCTCATCACCAACTGAGTTCTGCTAACAATGGTTGTGTTATTGGCAAGTTTATATAATAGATGCCCTCCAGCTTTGTCCAGCCACAAAGTCCCGGGTGTAGAGAAAGTAGAACAGTGGGATAAACACGCATCCTTGAACTGTGCCAGTGTTGACCGTCAGCAAGGAGATGTTATTTCTGTCCCGCGCTGACTGTGGTCTCCCAATGATGAGGCCAAGATCTAGTTGCATAGGGAGGTACAGCAGCCCAGATTTTGGAGCTTGTTAATGAGAACTGAGGGTATAATTGTGTTTAACATTGAGCTGTACTGAGTATTGCTATTGTCCAGGTGATCCAACACTGAGCATCCGCTGTAGACCGATTATGACGATAGGCAAATTGCAGTGGGTCCAGGTGCTTGCTTTGGCATAAGTTGATCCTGGCCATGACCAACCTTTCAAAGCATTTCTTCACAGTAGATGTGAGTGTAGAGTCCTTTGGTACAGGGACGATGGTGACTGATTTGAAGCATGTGGGAACAACAACATGGATGAGTGAAGTGTTGAAGATGTCAGTGAGCTGGTGTACACACTCCCTGGGATGTTGTCTGGCCTGGCCACCTCAGAGGGGTTGACTATCTGCAGAACCCTTCTCACATCTCTTGCTGTTTCAGACATCGGCTGATCACCACGGAGCAGGAGGGTTAGCTTTTGTGGCTGGCATTGTGTTGCATGTCTTGAAATGTACATTAGGGTGCCAGGGTAGTGTAGCAGTTAGCACGGTGCTGTTACAGCCCAGGGTATCGGAGTTTGGAGTTCAGTCCTGGGGTCCTCTGTAAGGGGTTTCTACGTCCACCCCTTGGAATGCATGGATTTTCTCCGGGAGTTCTGCCTTTCTCCTACATTCCAAAGACACACAGGTTAATAGGTTAACTGGTCATTGTAACTAGACTAGGGTTAAAAATTGGGGGTTGCTAGCAGTGCAGCTTGAAGGGCCAGAAGGGCCTAGTCCACACTGTATCTCTAAATAATTTTTTTAAAGTAGCTTAGAGCATCAGGCAGGGAGACATTACTGGGACAATCAAAGCTGTTTTTCCTTGCGCAGTCAGTAATGCGTTTGATGCCCAGCTACATACGCCACGGATTGTTATTGGACAGGTGTTACTGAATTTTTTCTGCAAAGGTGGCCTTTGCCCTCTTGCTGCCCAAGTTGAGGATTCTCTTGGCTGCCCCAAGAGCTGTTCAGTCTCCAGACTTGAAGGCAGTGCTCTTGGCATTTAGTAGAGAGGACGCGTTTCACACAGAGAGTGGTGGGTGCATGGAATGCTCTGGTGGAAGTGATACAATCGGGTCTTTTAAAAGCCTCTTAGATGGGTACATGGAGCTTAGAAAAGTAGAGGGCTAAGCTCTAGGGAAATTCTAGGCAGTGTCTAGAGTAGGTTACATGGTCAGCACAACACTGTGGGCCGAAGGGCCTGGAATGTGAATTTCTATGTTCTATATTCCATATTCTATGTCTGCATTCAGCCAGAGCTTCTAGTTGGGCTATGAGATGACAGGTCTTGAGTTATACTTACAGATGGAGCCAGTGAAAGATGAGCCAGTGAAATATTCCTTGACACCTGTGCCTTCTCCGTTTCTGGCAGCTTCCTTGAACATTTGCCAATTAGTCTGCTTGAAACAGTTCTGAAGCCTAGAGATTGCCTCATTAGGAACAGTGATGATCCTCGTCACTGGTTTCTCCATTTTCAGCTGCAGTGGGTATGCTGGGATTAACATTATGGCAATGTGGTCAGAGGGGTCAAGGTGAGGACGTATGGTAGCTTTGTAAGTACTGCATTTGATCGTACAACCATGGCACAGTCTGTTCTCCTAGTGGCCATGATGACGTGTAGACACAATATTCTGCAGGTTTACTTGATTAAGATCTCTGCAATTAAAGAAGAGACTCTCCTCATATTTGCTTTACGGAGAGCTGATGGTACTCTAAAGCTCTCCCAGTGCTCACACTTGGGAAGGTGTGGACAGCAATGATGAACACAACTGCAAACTCACCTAGCAGATAATGTGGCCAGCATTTAATTGTAAGTTGTTCAATTGCCCCAGAACAGTAACTGCTAACTGCAGATGAATTTGTGCACCAACTTTTGTTAACGTACACATCTCCTTTGGATTTCCCCAACCGGGAAATTCTGTCTGCACAGAACAGAGTTTCTTGTGATCACAAGATCTCGTTGAAAGTTGGTGGTGTGGTATTCTGCAAGTTCAATTCATTTGTTTATTGGTGAATGGTGGGGGAACTGCTTGGCCATGGTGCAGCCTGTTCACAGCCCCCAGGGGAGGCACTGGAGTCAGCGCTGCCCCCAGTGTACACTTGGCCGAAGACAAGCTGTATTGCGCTCAACTGCAGAGTGCTGCAACATTCATGGACTCAGGCGCGCGGACTATCACTTTTTTGAGTGACTGCATTTTACTGATATCTTATATGTTCCAGTTTAAGACGGTGCAGCCACTTCTTTCTGGAAGTTAAGGAAAGAAAGAAAGCAAATAAATACTTTGTTAACTATACTTTATTCTGGCAAACAATAATCACAAGTAATAATCTGTAACTTCCCTTTGGACTTGGAGGCAATTCAATGTGGCAGAACTGAGGCAAGACGGCTCTGTCTCTGGGAATGTGGAAAAGCGTGAAAGGCCGAACCGAGCCATGGGGTCCAGGACCCAGAGCGTGTCGATGCTACCGAATACAATGTTCAGGTGGAGATTTACAGGCCGAGTCGAGGCAGCGAAGTCCGGTGCATCCAAGCAGCAGGGCCCATTGTTCAAACGGAGGTTTGCAGGTTGAATCAAGGCGGTGAAGTCCAGCATTTCCAAGCAGAAGAGCCTATCGCTCGGACAGAGAGTTATGTACCTGGCCAGACTGAAAGGGTCTGGGTGAAAGGCAAGTTGGGGTCCAGATCAGATCACTGCTCCACGACTCTTATACGGCTCCATGGGGCTCCCTTGTGGATTTCAGCTCAGAAACACTATTTGCTTGTTGTTGCTGGTTGCATGATGTTTTTCTTTCATTGCACATTGGGCCTCAGCTGGTCCCTCAACACCAGCTCCATAGCAAAGAAAGCCGAGCAGCGTCTCTACTTTCTGCGGAGGCTGAGGAAAGTCCATCTCCCACCCCCCCATCCTCATCACATTCTACAGGGGTTGTACTGAGAGCATCCTGAGCAGCTGTGTCACTGCCTGGTTCGGAAATTGCACCATCTCGGATCACAAGACCCTGCAGCGGATAGTGAGGTCAGCTGAGAAGATCATCGAGGTCTCTCTTCCCGCCATTACAGACATTTACACTACACACTGCATCCGCAAAGCAAACAGCATTATGAAGGACCCCACGCACCATTCATACAAACTCTTCTCCCTCCTGCCGTCTGGGAAAAGGCACCGAAGCATTTGTGCTCTCACGACCAGACTATGTAACAGTTTCTTCCCCCAAGTCATCAGACTCCTCAATACCCAGAGTCTGGACTGACACCGGCTTACTGCCCTCTACTGTGTCTATTGTCTTGTTTATTATTTATTGTAATGCCTGCACTGTTTTGTGCACTTTATGCAGTCCTGGGTAGGTCTGTAGTCCAGTGTAGTTTTTGTACTGCTTCATGTAGCACCATGGTCCTGAAAAACATTGTCTCGATTTTACTGTTTACTGTGCCAGCAGTTATGGTGTGTGTGTGTGTGTGTGTGTGTGTGTGTGTGTGTGTGTGTGTGTGTGTGTGTGTGTGTGTGTGTGTGTGTGTGTGTGTGTGTGTGTGTGTGTGTGTGTGTGTGTGTGTGTGTGTGTGTGTGTATATATATATATATATATATATAGGTACATACACAGTATATACTGTATGGGTTCTTCTTTTGGGTTTCTTTATTTCTTGGCTACCTACTAGAAGAGGAATCTCAAGTTGTATAATGTATACATATTTAGAGAATAAATGTTATTTGAAACTTTGAAACTTCTGTGCATGCTATCTTATATGTGATATATGTGCTTTGTGCTGTGTATGACTGTTGGTACCGTGTTTTGAATCTTGGCCCTGGAGTAATGCTGCTAAGTCTGGCTGTATTCATGTGTGGTTGAATGACAAGTTAACTTGAACTTGAACTTGAGTCATCCCATTGAGTTGAAATGCTGAGTCTGGCATGTTGTTGTTTAGCCACATTTCAGTGAAAACCAGAATGCAGAAGTTTCCCATCTCACTCATGTGTTCGGTCTCGGTCTCAACGAGTTTTATTTTCTAGCAAGCGGACATTGGCCAGGAATAGTGTTGACATCACCAATCAGGTCGGGTTAGCTCTCAGCCTAGCTGGAGCCTCAGCTCTCTCGCTGTGTTTCTGCTTGCCCTCACACCACCTGCATCTGTCGTTCCCTCAGCTGAGCCACCTCGCCAGGTCCTCATCACCATGTCTGATGTCCATAGAATCCCTAGTCCGTTGAGCGCCATTATTAACTCTGCTGCCAGCAGATTAAAAGTAGTTTTTTCCTAGAGTTCAGCAGTGCTGTATTCATGGAGCTTTGATTGACTGAAATCCTGGGATCCAGAGAAGCTGCTGTGTCACAGTGCTCCACCATTTTAACCAATTCCTGCTGAAGGAATTCTGGTCCTGATGTGGGGTCTCAGCCCAAAATGTTGACTGATAGATAGATAGATAGATAGATAGATAGATACTTTATTCATCCCCATGGGGAAATTCAGCTTTTTTTTCCCAATGTCCCATACACTTGTTGTAGCAAAACTAATTACATACAATACTTAACTCAGTAAAAAAATATGATATGCATCTAAATCACTATCTCAAAAAGCATTAATAATAGCTTTTAAAAAGTTCTTAAGTCCTGGCGGTTGAATTGTAAAGCCTAATGGCATTGGGGAGTATTGACCTCTTCATCCTGTCTGCATCGATAGTAACCTGTCGCTGAAACTGCTTCTCTGTCTCTGGATGGTGCTATGTAGAGGATGTTCAGAGTTTTCCATAATTGACCGTAGCCTACTCAGCGCCCTTCGCTCAGCTACCGATGTTAAACTCTCCAGTACTTTGCCCACGACAGAGCCCGCCTTCCTTACCAGCTTATTATTCCCTTCCATAGATGCCGCCTGGCCTGCTGAGTTCCTCCAGCATTTGTGTGTGTTGATTAGATTTCCAGCATCTGCAGAATCATATCTAGCTATCTATATATGCCATCTCCATATTTTCTATTTTAAATTCCTGATTCAATTTGGTGTAAGGCAACAATAACTTTGTTACACACACAAAATGCTGGAGGAACTCGACAGGTCAGGCAGCATCTATAGAAATGAGTCAACGTTTCAGACCGAGACCCTTCTCCAGAACATTGTTTTTTTTTAAATCTTAAGGTATTTATATAAACTCTTGCAATCTTATTTCATATTTCTGACTAGCTTTACCATATATTCCACCTTTCCGTTTTAAAATATTTTTAACCTTTCGCTGCTGGGGTTTTGTTTGTATATTCCATCCAATCATCTGACTTGCCATCCATCACTGAACAATTATATACCTTAAGAGTGATATTATCCCTACTTTTTTTTAAATTTAACCATGGATGGTGGGTCTTCCCCTTGGAACTCTTCCATTGGAAAGCTGAGAATTGTTTTCTGAGTTCCTCTTAAATATCTGCCACTGTCTTTCAGTCAACTGATCCCTGAATCTAATTTACCTGTTCACATGTAAAAAAATGTAAATCTTAGTTCTTCTTTCATGTCCTCATAATTACCTTTATTAATGTTTCAAATACTAGTTCTAGATTTATTCTTCCCTTGCTCAGACTGAATGTAACATTCATCATATTATGATGATTGGAGGCTTCGCTGCTGGTCAATAATTAATCCTATCCCCTGGCACAATTCCAAGTTGGGTATCACATGTCCTTGGGTTGGCCGTTTTCAGAAATTATCTCATAAAAAGCAAATTCAACTCATCATTTAGGCTATCTTTGTCCTTCTCATTTTCCCATTCTAAATGTAGATTAAAACCGCTCATGATTATCACTGTATCTTTCTGATAAGCTCCCATTATTTCTATCCTTATACTCTATCCTGTCAGTTGGTTATTCTGAAAGGCCAGAGTGCCATATTTGTAAACCAGTTCTTGTCATTGTTATTCTGTATCTCAATGCAAACCTTTTCAACAACCTGATTCTCCCTGTTCCTCTCTTTCTCTCCCTCTCTCCCTATCCCTACCCTCACCCTCTCTGTCTCTTCCTTTCTCTGCCTCACTCTCTCTCCCTCTCCCTCTCTGTCAACATCTCTCCCCCTCACTGTTTCTCTTGCTACTCCTCTCCCTCTCACTCTACCTCTCTCTCTCTTAATGATAAGGCTATCATTATACAACACTTTCAACCTCATTACATGATTGGAAACAGTTCATAGAAATTAAGTGGAATTACACTTGGCAAAGCAACTAAGGACTTTTGTTTTGGGATGCAACTATCACCATCAACTAGCAAGAAGAGCCAGTGGATGTAATGTATTTGGATATCTAAAAAAAAGCATTCGATCTGGTGTCATTTCAGAATCAATAATATAAAACTAAATCTTGTGGGTTTAGTATGGATTGGGGATAGACTTGGAAGGAGGGCTGAAAGCACATGATTCCTTTCTACACTTTAAATAGATTTGATTGTTGACACTTAGGCTGCATAGCAATATTGTTTGGTTACCTGCTGCACAGATTGTTTATCTAATTTCTTCTGCATTGATTATTAAATTATTCATCAAAATACTCTTCATCAGATCAGCTCCACTGTTTCCCTTGTACCATTAATCAGCAGCCTGGCTGTGCTTCGCCGCTATTCTTCTCAAATTAATTAATATGCTAATATTTCTCATTGGTTACTTCAATGGGGCAGCCATTTTAAAGAGCCTGATGATATCAGTAAAATCAAATGATAAACAGTTTATTTCATAAAGCCCAAAGTATTGAATTAACACAAATATCCATTGATTTGTATAAATTTCTTTGCATAAATTAAGTGGATTACCAGATCTGCAGTCTTTTGTTGATGGTGGTATGATTTAATCATCTGGACTGTGTAATTAAACTGTTAAAAATCTTTGCAAGTGAACAGCTCCTGAAATACTTATACAGGGCGTAATAAAATTTCGAAAATCCAGAAACAGGTGCTGAAAACCTGAAATAATGCATCCAATGCTGGAAATGAACAAGGGGGGCATCTGTGATAAGAGGATCAGAATTGAGGTTTCAGGTTGATGATGACTTTTGATCAGAACTAGTGTGATGGTATTGGGTTTGCTGACTGTGAAGTTCTAAATGCAAACAAAGAATTTAAGACCTCTCAGGTATAAATAGGCACAAGTACTCTCACTAAAGATTCTTGATTGTCAGGGTATGAAGGGATACAGGGAGAAGGCCTGAGAAGGAAATTGGATATATGCCATGATGAAATGGTAGAGCAGACTCGATGGGTCAAATGGCCCAATTCTACTATATCTTATAGTCTAAAGGGAGGTTATAATGTAACTACTCAGTCTTTAAAGGCTAGTTCGCTTCCCCGTGTACTTTCCACAGCAAGTAAACTGTGTCTCTCCCCCACAGTTTATTGTCTTCCTTTCTTTACAGCTTCTTAGTTAGGAACAGTAGAGATAGCAGGCAAGGTGCGTTTGCCCCTCAGTTCAATAATATGCAGCATGCCGATGTAACCAATGGTAAACCCAGGGGTGGAACAGTAGGCCAGATTGCAGTTGGTTCTCCGAGTAATTGCCTGCCATAACGTGGGAAGACAGGGAGACAGTCAGTCTCCCTAATGACCACAACTGCGAGAAGAACATCCAGCTGCAGCTTCTAACACTCTGCACAAAGGAGTTGGAGCTGGAACTGGATAAACTCCGGATCATTTGGGAGGGGGGGGGGGGGTGATAGATAGGACATAGAGGTAGTTACACCCACGGTGCAGGACACAGGAAACCGAGTGACAGTCAGGAACGGGAAAGGGGTTAAGCAGCCAGTGCAGAAAGTCAGAGTGGTCAGGTCTCTGGTACTTTGTCTGACTCAGCAAGGGAGAGTGGAGGAGAGCTGTGGTGATAGGAGATTCCTCAGTTAGGGGAATAGAAAGGACATTCTGTGGACGAGAATGAGAGTCCCGGATAGTATGTTGCCTGCCCAGGCGCCGGGGTCCAGGATATCTCCGATCAAGCCCTTAACAGTTTTCAGTGGGAGGGTGAACAGCCTGAGGCCTTGCTCCATGTAAGTATCAATGACATAGGTAGGACAAGTGATGAGGTTTGCTAAAGAGAGTTCAGGTGCTAAGTTAAAGGGGAGGACCTCCAGGGTTGTGATCTCAAGACTGCAAACTATGCAATGTGCTAGTGAAGCCAAAAATAGGAGGACTGTACAATTTAACATTTGACTAAGGAGTTAGTATTGGAGGGAAAGCATATGATTTTTGTATTATTGCACTCTTTTCCAGAGAAGGTGGGACCAATACAGAAGAGATGTATTGCATCTGAAATGCAAGGGGGCTAATATCCTTGTGGGAAGGTTTGCTGGTGATGCATGGGGTTTAAACTAAGGTTGGGAACAAGAGTGCCAGAGCAGACAGTGGAGAGGTTGTGGAGGCAATGTTTCTAAGACCTCAGACAAAGTCTGGAATCAAAAGGATGAGCATTGTGTGACTCCATATATTTCAATGAAAGAAGTATCATAAGAAAGCCAGATGAGCTCAGGGCGTGGAATTATGATGTTGTAGCCATTAGAGCTGGACTTTTCTATGACTTTATTACTCTATAACCTCATGACTGAGCTGATAATAAAAATGGAAAATTTTCACAGGATCTAAACCAGGAGTTAAAAAAGCAATCTTTGCAACTAATATTTTAAACATTTTATGACACATAATAAAGATTGGAAAATGGGAGAAGTTAGGTAGAAGTTGAAGTTTACACAATCTCTAAAAAAGAACTCAACTGGATCCTTGACTTTCTCATCAGGAGACCACAGTCTGTACAGATCAGAAATAATATCCCCACCTTGCTGATTATCAACACTGGCGCACCTCAAGTAAGTGTGCTTAGCCCACTGATCTACTCCCACTCCACATGTGTTTTGCTGCCACAAGCAGCCCAAATTCTATCTACGCTGATGACACAACTATTCTTGGCAGCATTTCAGATGGTGACGAGAAGGTACACAGGAGCAAGGTATATCAGCTGATTGTGTGGTGTCACAGTGACAAGGTTACAATCAACATCAGTAATATCAAAGAATTGATTGTGGACTTAAGAAAAGGCAATACAAGGGAACACACACCGGTCCTCAACGAGGGATCAGAAGTGGAAAGAGTGAGCAGTTTCAAGTTCCTGGTTGTCAACATCTCTGAGGATCTATCCTGTGCTAAACATATCTCTGCAGTCACAAAGAAAGCATGACAGCAGTTTATTTTAATTTGGAGTTTGAGGAGATTTGGTATGTCATCTAAAATATTCAGAAATTTGTACAGAAGAACTGTGCAGAACTTTTTAACTTGTTGCATCAACACCTGGTATGGGGAAAGGGGCACTGCACAAGATCGAAAAAGGCTGCAGGAAGTTGTAACCTCACTCAGCTCCATCATGGGCACTAGCCTCCCCAGCATCCAGGACATCTTCAAGGAGCAATGCTTCAAAAAGGTGGCATTCATCATTTAGAACCGCCATCGCCTAGGGCGTGCCTTGTTTTCTGTGCTGCCATCAGGAAGGAGGTACAGGAGCCTGAAGACACACACTCATAAGTTCAGCAATAATTTCTTCCCCTCTGCCATCAGGTTTCTGAATAGACAGTGAACCCATGTCACCTCTCACTAGTTTTTACTGTAATTTAGTTTTTATTATTATGAATTGCAATGTACTGCTGCTGCAGAACAACAAATTTCACATTTGTCAGTGATAGTCAACTTGTTTCTGATGTTGAAAAGTCTTAATCTAAAAGCTACTATGTTGTGGTGTATTTATCTGAGGGAATTACTACCCACATGTGTACAGTCAGTGTAAGCCTGAGGTTCAGCCAGCACATGTTTGTCTAGGGGAAGACAGCCTCTGGCCCAGCCAGAGAAATGTCATTTGTGTGGATGCTGCGTGACATGTTGCCCAGTTACGAATCCGTACCGCAAAATATCAGACAGTACACTGTATCCAATTAAATGACTAATCTTTATAAATCTGAATCTAACCATAGGATTAAAATATAAAGAAAAAGAGCCCATTATAATGAAACAGTCTACTGTTGGAGCATGTTGGAGCTCACAAATTTGTCCAGTCGTTCCCCATCAACCTCCTCCTTCAGACCTTCAGACCTTCAGACCCTCCCTCCTAGTCCACTCCATCCGCCGGTCTACCAACTCTCTCCACTCACGTCTTCCCTCTTCATCTCTCACCGACAAAAGACCATGAAGTCCCTGCTCCCAGACCTACAAGAAAGAACAACATGCCTCTCATTGGCTAGCATACATTCCAAAGCCCCATTATCTCTAGTCATAAACCAAACATTGCTGCTACAGAGAAACCATTACCTTAGCAGTGAAACAGTAGAGAGGCCATTACGTTAGCAGTGAAACCTTACAGCGTGTTACATTAGCTTTATTTTTAAAGTAGATCTTTAAAATTGTGTCATCTGAAGTTGTCACAAGATCACTGTTTTCTGGAAGTTATACCGGAGAATGAAGCAATTCCTGAAACATTAGAAGGTTATTGTGTGTGACACTGTATTGGTTCCAGTCGGTTCCCCAGTCCTCACAGTCTGGGTCATTGTGGCTGGTAGATATTGCAGCAATCTAACACTCTGTAGATGTTTATGCTCTATTTTATATAATTGTTTCAGCATTTACAAACTTTGGCTGCCCAGAAATCTATGGCTTGTCTCTTCTCCCGTATAACCAATTTAATCAAGCTAGAAGGATCTTGCGTAGCTAGTGCAGACAATTAGAAAAGATGGAAAACAAAGAATTCTGCTTGAAAGTTTCATATATATTTCTTTAAAACTGAGGAGGCCACTTGCCCCATCAAATGCCCATCTGCACCAGGGTTCACCAATGTAACTGGACCCGCTGGTTATTACAACATTGTACCAAGATCATGTAACAACACAGCATTTTGGGATGTGGGAGGAAATCTGCGTGGTCACAGAAGAACGTGTAAACTCCAGCACATCAGGGTCCCCCCACGTCACTGCGCCTCCCAGGTCATTTTAGCCAACTGGAGGCTTTAACCAAGTAATAATCAGGTGGTAGCGTGGAGATACACCTCTCTGCCGAAGGAGGTGTAAAATGCTCCCTCCCTTCCCTAGTCTGCAGATCACCCTCGGGCAAGGTGTAGCATTTGCTTAACTCCCCGTTCAGGGTCACATGAAGCCACGGGAGCAGGTGGTGGATAGTCGTATGAGCAGTATATATGTACTTTGATATTAAATTTACTTTGAACTTCGAGCTTTTTGAATTTTTTTAGCACTGGAACAGAAATTATCCATTCAATATTTGCCAAGTTGACATGATTCCATCTTTGTATTTAGTTTTTCTTCGAACAAATGCGTGTAATCTCTTGAAATACCCCAGGTCTGCTACCTGCTCATTTGAATCCTCAGCTGTTCAGCAATGATTTGGAGTAGCAGCAAATATGTATGGTATCTTTCTGGTGCATGGTCAAGTCCAATCCCATCATATCAATCCTGTGTTTCAGGATCACAGACTTAAATTGGTGATTATTGGCAGATCGTATCACCGCTGTGTTACTTAGGACTAATCCCCTATTAAAATTGCATCACCTTGCTCATACTGGGCATGAACAGTTTATGACATGGTTGCTTGATCGACTAATTTTATTGTATTTTGAGATACTGTACAGTAACAGGCTCTCCCAGTCCAATGAACCTGCACCACCCAGTTACACCCATATTAATCTACAAACCGTTACAGTATGTCTTTGGAATGTAGGATTGCCCAGCTGTGTATCAGGCATATAAACTGTAAAGAATGACATGATCAAGAGCCATGTTGGATTAGGGTCTAGATCAGGGGTTCCCAACCTGGTGTCCACGGACCTCTAGGTTAACCCATGGCATAAAAAAAGTTGGGAAATTCTTATGTAAATTGTTATTTTTCTTGTAGTTTAACTTTTATTATGTTTGCTACATATTTGTATAAGCACCTGTTTGTAAATGTTCCGTGGATTTTCAGTAGTTTGTAGTATAACTGGTTCAATACGCCTGTAGTTTCCGAGCCTGAGGTGCCATCTTGATGAAAACTGTCCTTGCTCTCTCACAGGCCGTTCTTACCAGAGATACCCTTGCCTGTCCAGCCTGAACCGGATTTCATTACAAAAGCTGCAAAGCAGGTTCGTTAAGAGTGAGTTGGTTACGGGAAGTTACCTGCTGCTGCGCTAATATAGATCTCGTGAGAAAGTGTAACATTGTAAAAGTGTAACACACACAAAATGCTGGTGGAACACAGCAGGCCAGGCAGCATCTATAAGGAGAAGCACTGTCGACGTTTCGGGCCGAGACCCTTCGTCAGGACTCCTGATGCTGCCTGACCTGCTGTGTTCCACCAGCATTTTGTGTGTGTTGCTTGAATTTCCAGCATCTGCAGATTTCCTCGCGTTTGCCATTGTAATAGTGTAATCTATTGCAAAAATTGTATACATTGGTGGCATTCATCTATTTGCACTGGAACCTGAATTACTCTAACAAGAAACTTTTAAAACAGAAGCTAGAATAGCAATGCAAAACAAAAAAGGCAAAACAAATCAATTACCAGGATGAATGTTGCATTTGCTAGATTCCATGCAACACTTCAATACTGTATAGTAAACTTACGGTGATGCTGTTCCTCTGCACCTGTTGGAATGGAATTGGTCTATTATCATAAAATGTGCCGCGATACAGTGAAACACTGGTCGTACATATTGTACATTAAGATCAATTCATTACACAGTGCATTGAGGTAGAATGAAGTAAAACAGTAACAGAATGCAGGACGAAGTGGAACAGCTACGGAGAAAGTGCAGTGTAAGCAGATAATAAAGTAGATGGTGAGGTCGAGTCCATCCTATCATCATAGGGAACTATTCAAGCCTTGAAACAGCAGAGTAGCTGCGGTTGCTCTTAATCTTGAGAAGCACAAATCGTGTATATGAAGGCTATTTTCAAAGTAGTCACTCCAGTGATGCAGCCAATATGATTGCCATCGCTTGCAGGCAGTGTATTGAATTTATTTTCATGAGGGTCCATCTGATCCGATTGAGCACCAATTAAAACTACAGCATTAAAGTGACATGTCTAAGCTTTGAAGCCAGTTGAGACTTGAAAACTACCCAATCAACTTCTGAAAAAATGACCAACACCTTCTATCTTATTTGGGTATTTGCATGGCATGGATTTTATTTTACAGTTAAAGTGACCATATCATTCATGAAGCATGAGGAACTGATGATAAACATTAGAAATTCTGCAGATGTTGGAAACTCAGAGCAACACACACAAAATGCTGGAGGAACTTAGCAGGTCAGGCAGCATCCATGGAAGTGAATAAACTGTCAGTGTTTTGTGCCGCAAACTTCCAGGACTGAAAAGGGGGATGACTAAAGATAAGGGGAGGGAAGAAGGACGACAGCTAAAAGGTGATAGGTGAAGCTAGTTGAGTAGGAAAGGGCTAGAGAGGAAGAAGTATAAGAGGAGGACAAGGGTCCCAGGGGAATTGATAGGCAGGTGAGAAAGAGACCAGACTGGAGAATAGAAGGGAGACAGAACGTTTTTTTACTAAAAGGAGAAATTGATATTTATGCCATCAAGTTGGAGGGTACCCAGATGGAATACAGGGAGATGCTCCTCCACCCTGATGGTGGCCTCATCATGGCACAAGGCTGCCACAGACTGGCATATCAGAATAGGCATCAGAATTAAAATGTTTGGCCACCAGCAAGTTCTGCATTTGGCAGATGGAGCCGAGGTGCTTGATGAAGTTTACGATGGGTCTCACCAATGTAGGGGCTGCTTTGGGAACACCTGATACAATAGACGACCCTAACAGATAGGCAGGTGAAGTGTTCCCTCACCTGGAAGAACTGTTTGGGGACCTGAATAGAGGCGAGGGAAGAGGTGAATGGGCAGGTGTAGCACTTCGGCTGCTTGCAGGGTAAGTGCCAGACGAGAGATTAATGGAGAAGGACAAATGGACAAGGATGCTGCCCATATTTGTTGGCTTAGTATTAAACTGATGGCAGCAGATATGCAACCAAGTGAAACTATAGGTTGATACCAAAAGTAAAATAAGCAGAAAATAACTATTTTAATTTAAATTAGATAAATAGGTATAAAATATGAAATCCTGATCCTGATCAACTGTTTACAAAATATTTTCTTTTGAACAGTTATGTCCAATCATAGCAAGGTAACAGGATTTTCTGAAACAAAATGAACAGAGATCCCTGGCAGCCCACTACAACGCTGAACTATGACAGTTCAGAACCAGGTCGCCGTCAATAGAGAGAGATACTACAGATTAATTTTGATGGGGGAAACTGCAAGATCCAATGGAGTTAAAGTTTAATCAAATACCCTAATGTTGAGATACTAAGAACTATCAAAATGAAAAACATTTTGTAAGTCCAAGTACATTAAACATTTAAAGCTACCAGGCAGGTATAACAATCAATCAAAAAAAAACTTAATGGAATATCGGTCTTTATTTCAAGGGGTTTAATTACAAAGATGGAGTTGTGCTTCAGTTGCATTGAGAACCCATCGGGAATACCACTTAGCAAGCACCATACTTCAGAAAGGATACAATGGCCTTTGTCTAGGTGCAGCACAGATCATTTAGCACCAAAGATCACCTTGAATAAAATCTGTTAACATGAGACAAAGTCATGCTAGCATCTCTGCATATTGCCTTCAGTGTAGTTTTATATCTTTAGTGAAGGAGACCAAATACCAAGATGATATATAGGTCTTTGGGAAGAAAACTGACAATTTAACTCGCAGTAAATAAAGGAGATAAAGGGAAACAGAAGATGTTAACAAATTGGTACCACCACTAGCTGCTTATTTTCTTGTGCACATGAAACATCTTTGAGAGGAAGAAGTAAAACTTGGGTGAAATGTCTGACAGTCGAGAGATTTGACCAGCTTTTGGTAAAATGATGCTGGTAAATTCAATATTTAGTTTGAGGTCATCTCCTGATCATTGATTGATTTTCATTGATACTGGCTTTTCCAGATTCTTTAAAGCAAATTGAAATTTATCAAATTACATTTGCGTTAGAGATCCATTCTTTGGATTAGTTCAAACTAATGTGTTACTACAACAATACCCTCAAACACATAGTTGGGAGGGCAATAACATGGCTATTCTCAAATACTGATTACCTCAGGCTTAGTCGCATTGTATTTACTGTTTGATAAATGGAGTTGTGATCCACATAAGATTTTTGGCATCAGCAGTACACATCTTTTTTTTTTCTACCCAACACACCTTAGTGTTGGACTCTTTCAATGGGTTGTAGGGCAGAAGTTGTATACAAAATACCTGTACAAATTTTGTCTCAAGGGCAGGACTACTGATCTGAAGTTATCCATGATAATAACCTACTCATTCAAATTTAAGATAAAACACAAATCTGGAATAAAAATCTAATATCAGTAATGATGACCATGTGCCTATTGGATTCTTGTTAAAAACAAAACAGCTTTTCTTACTGAATTTGCTTCCCTTAATAAGCCAGTCCTTTTTATTTAATTATTTGCTTTCGTTTCATTTCACTACACCGCTCCCCACCACTCTTAGATGTCTGAAAATAGTCCAGCAAGGCAAGAAAAAAAGTTCAAGGAATAATACAAGAATGACAAATGCTGAGTTTCAACACCTAACAATGAATTAAAAAGGCACATTAAGTATACTGTTGTAATGTATTCATAGATTTAGAACATTTATAAGCTGTTGTTTATAACTGCCTACCAGAACTTTTTTTATCATCTATACCACAGTATATTTTACTAATAACAAATTTCAAGTGTTTTTGTTACATCTATTAAGTTTATATATTCTGTGTAAATAGTCAAATTAACACCTTCAATAAACAGAAACATGTGCCATCAATATCCAGTTTTGGGAGAGAAATGTTCAGTCATTCATACATACATTCAATGGACATTTTCATCTGGATTTCAGTGTAATTGGCACTGTTTACATGAGTTAGTGAACTTCCCAAAATTTAAAGTAGTTATGAAATAAACCATATGACACTAAATTATTGCATGACAGAATAGAGAAAGTTAATTTGTGGTATTAAAGGAAATGTCTTTTAAAGTATGTAAGCTATAGATAGAAA
Source organism: Hemitrygon akajei (assembly GCF_048418815.1). Classification (NCBI taxonomy): domain Eukaryota; kingdom Metazoa; phylum Chordata; class Chondrichthyes; order Myliobatiformes; family Dasyatidae; genus Hemitrygon; species Hemitrygon akajei. The sequence goes on from NC_133132.1 coordinate 161,086,837, forward strand.
TAGAAATCAAACTGAAACCATCCTTTCATCAGTATACATGGAACTCTGACAGGATTTTCAACTAAGGCTGAAAGTGCTATTACCGGTATTGTGTTTTTGAGTTAGCAGCCTTTAACTTTCCTTGAGCAAAATGGATTATCACTTTATGCCAGTTATCTCTGCCTTCTGACTTGCATCAGTTGATGGACCCTCTTTAGGTGTGATTTGGCAATGCTATTTCTTATAAACTTAAATCATTTTTATTCAACAATTTTTGAAACAAAAATATTATATGCATTTGTTCCTAGTTCTATTTAATCCTTGTTCCATGGTATCAACAGGAATAGAACTAATTCCCAAAATTGTTACACTTCCAATTAGTCCCATAACTCTCAATTATGGCCTCAGGTCTCCTAATATTAAGGACGGATGTGCAACAGACAAAAGGACGTATATACATCACTGGATTCCTGTGCTCTTCTTCCCCGTGATGGTAAAGTTTACAAATGTTGGATCGGAATACCGGCTCCTATGAGCCACAAGGATGCGGGCTTCCCTTTTCCACACTGGTCTAAGCCATATTTCTATTTGTAAAGCAGCAATAGCATTACAAAACTCGTACAACAACAGAAAAACACTGCAAAACTATGACTCTGCATTGTTCAGTCAAAGGTATCATGATAAACTACAAGTTTATATATCAGTGCATCCACTTCAAGAAACTGTGTTTGGACTTCAAATCATTTAGGATTTTAAAACTTTACCAAAAGCTGAATATTTTATCTCCCAGTATATAAAAAAATAAAACTGAGCCAGTTGCAATCCATGCAGTGGATCACATACCCAGTGAGCTTCACTTTTGAAGTTTGTTCTTTCATGTTTTTCTTAGGTATTCATTTTTATATAAAGTATTTGGCATTTAAACAGATCACGTCACCCAACACTATCTGTTGATACATCTGTCCCAAAACGATTGCGAACAGCAAAATAAAATAAAATCTAAAATCGTGCTTTAATAGCAACAATATTTACGGGGTAATTTTTGCCCTGGCTTGATTTCATCCTGCATTTAATACCAAATTAGTATCAGTCTACAAAACATCTGTATGAACATCAACTAGTTCATGATTTCTCCGCTGCACCACAGAACACAAGTACAAACTACATAATGATACAATAGATAGTGCAATCTCTGACTTTGAAATACTCAGTTGCCATACAAGTACTATTAAAGCATGTGGGAAAAGATGGGATGGTGTGGGGACGCTGCTTTCAAAACAAACTAGAGAGAGCACCAGAGGTCACATTCTGTTGAAGGCTAACTAAAATTGATCAAAACTCAACATACTGCATTAAAATGGTATTTTAAAATAGGAATACGATCATTTTATACATTTATTATACACTCAATTAGTGCAAGGCATTGTACATTATTCATCCATATCATCCGAGGAAGAGTCTAATGATAATCCTTTGAATGCAACTTCATTTTTATATAAAAAGGTCCCATTTGAGAAAAGCCTGAATTATTGTCGAACATAACCTTGCTCATTTTTCTTTAAATAACAGATTGACCCTCACAGACACTTACACAACTAAGAATTGGACAAAGAAAACATATTCTTATCCTCAGCTGCTAAAGAAGGACACTGAACTGGGCTTCCATAGTTCACAGGTGCTTGTAAACATTGTATACTTTGGGTCCCTTTGACTGAAGCCTGGAAATGATTCCGTATTGACTCGGTCATTTTCCCATACGCTGTTCACAGGCTGCAAACTGCTGGAGGGCAGAGATAAACCTTTCATAACTTAAGTTGATGTGCGAAGGCAATGATCTACAAGGGAGAAAAGAACAATTTTGTTTTTACAAGCAAAGCATTAATAGAATTCAATGCGGTACAATTCCTTAAATACATAACATACTCACAGCAAGCTGCAACGCGAGTGATTTTGACTTTTGTGTGTCTCTCTGCTCCAGCCTGCCTGCTGATTACTTGCACCAATGAGAGAAGCCTTTCAAGAACCAATCTCATTTAAACTACACCAGTAGACTACAATGTCCCCAACAGGTAAATCAAAGTATGCATATGTTGCTATAGACTACCTTGAGATCATTTTCTTACAAGCCACAGGAAAAGAAACACAATAGAATTTATGAAAATCTATACATAAACGAAGACCGATAAACAACTTAAGTGCAAAAGACAAACTATGCAATTAAGAACATAAATATTGAGAACAAAAGTTGTAGAGCCTTTGAAAGTCAATCTGTAGGCTGGAAAATCAGTTCAAAGTTAAGGAGAGTGTTGTTCAGGAGCCTGATGGTTATAGGGCAGTAACTGTTCTGAACCTAGTGGTGTGGGACCCAGGGATCCTGTATCTCCTGCCCAATGGAAGGAGTAAGAAGGGAGTATGGCCTGGAAGATAGGGATCCTTGATGATGGATGTTGCTTTCAATTTAATGCTTCTCTTAGTTTGTGCCTTGACCTAACACCCAGGGAAGTCGTTGGTTGAGCTTTGTTGCAAAAGCTTCAACCTTTACTTTAGCACTTGTTATACTGGGTCCAGTCATGGCTCCTCTACCCTGCATCTTGTTGGCAAATGTACAGTCGTTAGAGCACAAAACTCAAGGCCTCAATGCAAGATTGCTGTATTGGAGAGAAATGAGAGCCTGTACTATTCTATGCCTGACTGAAATGAACTGCTGATTTGGAAAAGGAAAAAGGAGGAGGTATGTGTTTTATGATAAACTCTCATTGGTGCTCCAATGTGGCGGTTTTGTCAAACTCTGGTTCCCCCAACTTGGTGCATCTAAAGGTCAAGTGTCACCATTCTATTTACCCAGAGAGTGTTCTCATCCATGATCCTGACCGCAGTTTACTTACTTCCACCAGCCAACTATAATCAAGTACATGAGATATTGCATGATGCCGTCACCAGACAAGAAAGAGTCCATCCCGACACATTTGAAATCATAGTCAGACTTCAATCAGGCTTGTTTGAAGAAACCCCTGCCCAATTATCATTAGCATACAACTTGCAGCACCAGAGGACCCAACATACTAGACTAGTGGTCGCCAACCTGTCGATTGCAATCGACTGGTCGATCTTCGAGACTTTCCCAGTAGGTCCCGAAAAAAAATGAAAATTAGAAACACAAGTACTGTTGAGAGATTGTTTCCAGGTTGTGGGGCTTTAGTTCCATTCTTTCTGCCCAGTGCGCATGTGTGTAGCTCCTCCGCCATGCGCTGGTCCCCAACCACCGAGCCACAAGGAAACGATATGAGTCAGCTGCACCTTTCCTCCTTCACTGTCACGCCCACTGTTGAACTTGAACCCACGCAAGGTCATTACCCAAGCGCATCAGGGATAACTGGTTGGCCTCGGGTAACCGAGAAGTGCCGTTGCTACTGGCCTGGAGCGTGGACAGATGGGCACCGCCTCTAAACCTATTTAGCACACTGACTGTTCATGGGGAAACCCGGTGCTAAAATATTCACAGACGATCTAATTTCGGCTCAGCGTTTCGTTAAGTAGCAGAGCAGCTACTGCGCTGCAATCTACTGCAACAAACTTTTGTCGGCCGATAGATCCTACAAGGGGGGTGGGTGCCCTGTCACACTCCTCGCTCAGTCGGTCGCTCTCCCCAGACTGCGACTGCTGCAGCCCCGGCACGGGAACAGACGCACCTGGCCAAGGCGGTGGGCGGGAGGCTGGAGCTCGGGCCCGGAGGCTGTCTAATGAGGCAATGAAGCACTCGAAACTGCTTCGGTACCTTCAGTCCAAGCACCCTGCACTTAAAGACAAACCCACTGAGTTTTTTTCCAGCGTTAAAAAAGTAAGCAAGTGGGACAGCAGGTAAGTGCTGAGAGCCACTTAAAGTAAATTGCAGAATAGATTGGACATAAGGAACCTGCTTCCAGTCGTGTTTAATGCACCCCCCTCACCCCCTCACGACACCCCCCCAACCCGTCGGCCGGTTAGCAAGAATATTGTCCAATATTAAACGGGTCCGCGGTGCAAAAAAAAGGATGGTGACCCCTGCTGTTCATACATTATTTCTACTTGCGGGTTACGGGGTTTTACTTCCAGTCTTTTCCGCCCTGGTGCGCATGCGTGTAACTAATCGATTTGGAGTCGATCTTGCCTTTCACTAAGGGCGAGGTAGGGGATCTTGGGCTTCAAAAAGTTGGTGACCACTATACTAGACCATTGGTATAACAAGGTAAGAAATACCTACCATATTTCGGGAAATCTGATCACTTGGCTATCCCTCTCCTACCTGCATACAGGCAGAGGCTAAAGAGCAAAGCTCCAGAGAATAGGACATGGGAGGCAGAGGAGAGGCTATGGGATTGCTTCCAGTCCTTGGACTGGGCCATATTCAAGAACTCATCAAGGGATCTGAATGAATACACCAAAGCTGTAATGGACCTTATTAAAACAGCTGTAGACGAGTGCATCCCCACAAAAATCAAGAGTTTTCCAGAATCAGAAGCTCGGAATGAACCATGAGATCCGAAATCCGCTGAGGGCCAGATTAGAGGCATTCAAGTCTAGTGACCAAGAAAGTTACAAAAGTCCAGGTACGATCTTTGGAAAGGCATCCCACGAGTGAAATGAAAATTCCAGACCAAACATGAATCAACAAAGGATGCTCAACAGCTGTGGCAGGGCTTGAATACTATCACCACTTATAAAGTTAAATCAAGTGGCATAGAAGACAGCAGGGCTTCACTTCTAGACAAGTTCAATACCTTCTATGCTCACTTTGGCCATCACAAAACATGGAGGAACCATCATGAACTCCTACATCCTCCGACGGTCCTAGGATTTCTGTCTCTGAAGCCAACATGCCAACTGCCTTCAGGAGGGTGAACCCACTAAAAGCATCCGGCCCAGATGGGGTACCTGGCCACATAACGAAGACCTGTGCTGATCAACTGGCTGGTGTTTTCAGTGAGATCTTTAACTCTTGGCTTCAGCAGTGTGTGATACTTACCTGCTTCAAGCGGTCTTCAATTATACCAATGCCTAAGAATGTTGTGACCTGCCTCAATGACTATCATCTAGTAGCATTTGCATCCACTGTGAAGAAGTATTTTGAGAGGTTGGTGATGAAACATCAACTCATGCCTGAGAAGCAACTTAGATCTGCTCCAAATTGCCAACAGGAGTAACAGGTCCACAGCAGATACCATCTTACTGACTCTTCACTGAACCCTGGAATGTCTGGACAAAGATGCTTACATCAGGATACTCTTTACTGACAACAGCTCAGTATTCAATACCATCATCCCCTCAAAATTAATCAATAAACTCCAAGGTCTTGACCTCAATAATTCCTTGTGCAATTGGATCCTGGATTTCCCCACTTGCAGACCCGTCATTTCGGATTGGCAACAACATCTCCACAATCTCTATCAGCAAAGGTGCCCACAAGGCTGTGTGCTTAGACGCTTGCTGCACTCATTTTACAATTATGACTGTGGGGCTAAGCACACCTCCAATACCACACTGGTTTGTTGATGACAGCACTGTCGTAGGCAGAATCAAAGGTGGTGATGAATCAGCATACAGGAAGGAGATTGAAAATCTGGGTGAGTGGCGTCACAACAACAAACTCTCGCTCAATGCCAGCAAGACCAAGGAGCTGATTATAGACTTCAGGAGAAGGAAACCACAAGTCCATGAGCCAGTCCTCACAGAGGGTCAGAGGTGGAGAGGGTTAGCAATTTTCTGGTGTTATTATTTCGGAGGCAAATGCAATTACAAAAAAATCATAGCAGCACCTCTATTTCCTAAGGAGTTCGCAGAGAATTGGCAAGACATCTTAAACTTCGACAAACTTCTTTTCGATACGTGTTGGGAGTATTTTGACTGGCTACATCATAGCCCAGCAGAGATATTTAAATCCATAGCAACAGGTGACTTATCAGAGGGTGAGGGTTGGAGAATAGCCAACGTTGTGCTGCACAGAGTCGACTGTACTTCCTAAGAAGGTTGGCATCATTCAATGTCTGTAGTGAGATGCTGAAGATGTTCTATAGGTCAGTTGTGGAGAGCGCCCTCTTCTTTGTGGTGGCGTGTTGGGGAGGAAGTATTAAGAAGAGGGACGCCTCACGTCTTAATAAGCTGGTAAGGAAGGCGGGCTCTGTCGTGGGCAAAGTACTGGAGGGTTTAACATCGGTAGCTGAGCGAAGGGCGCTGAGTAGGCTACGGTCAATTATGGATAACTCTGAACATCCTCTACATAGCACCATCCAGAGACAGAGAAGCAGTTTCAGCGACAGGTTACTATCGATGCAATGCTCCTCAGACAGGATGAAGAGGTCAATACTCCCCAATGCCATTAGGCTTTACAATTCTACCGCCAGGACTTAAGAACTTTTTAAAAGCTATTATTAATGCTTTTTGAGATAGTGATTTAGATGCATATCATATTTTTTTACTGAGTTAAGTATTGTATGTAATTAGTTTTGCTACAACAAGTGTATGGGACATTGGAAAAAAGTTGAATTTCCCCATGGGGATGAAGAAAGTATCTATCTATCTATCAATAAACTAGGAAATGATAGGCCGGTGAGCCTGACATCAGCAGCGGGGAATTATTGGAAGATATTCTGAGGGACCAAATATACAAGTATTTGAATAGACATGGACTGATTAAGGATAGTCAGCATTGCTTCATGAGAGACATGTCATGCCTAACCAATATTAAAGTGTTTTTTCCGAGGAAGTTAGTTGTAAAGTTGATGATGGCAAGGTAATGGATGTTATCTACATGGACTTTAGTACGGCACTTGACAAGGTCCCACATGGCAAGTTGGTCAGGAAGGTTCACTCCCTTGGCATTCAAGATGAAGTAGTAAATTGGATTAGACATTGGCTTTGTGGGAGAAGCCAGAGAGTGGCAGTAGATGGCTACCTCTTTGACTGGAGACCAATGACTCATTGAGTGCCACAAGAATCGGTGGATGATAATGTGGTTAAGTGGATCAGCAAATTTGCAGACGACACCACAATTGGGGGTGCAGTGAACAGCGAGGAAGTCTATCATGGCTTGCAGCAGGATCTGAACCAGCTGGAAAAATGGGCTGAAAAATGGTAGACGGAATTTAATGCAGGCATGTGCAAGGTGTTATACTTCAGAAGGTGTTGTCAACCAGGGTAGGTCTTACACAGTCAATGATAGGACACTGAGGAATGGGGTGTTACAAAGGGATCTACACACCGCGTATACACGCAGTGGCCTCTCGGTTGTGGGGGGGGGGGGGGGGGGTAACCAAAGGAGCTTTTTATTTCTTTGTTACATGTGTTTTTATACATAGCAAGACTATTCTTGACTCCAATAACTACATGTAGAGCAGGTCTAGCGCATTAGTGAGCTGTTCGTTTTTCAGAGTAGCCAGCCGCGATGTCACAAGTCAGCTGGCCATTCAGAGAAGGCACATCGGGCTGAGGGGTTCGAGTCCAGCTGTTGGGCCACAGGAGCCAGACTGGGTTCGGAAGAGATGACCTGGGTGCAGACCATGCTGCTGCCTGCTACTTGGAGGCACCAGAGCTAGTGCATTTGAGTTGGCGCAAAGGTGCAATGTTATGAAGCCGTGAGTGACTGTCTTGGTCACTTCTTTTGCGAATGCAAGACTCTGGTAGGCCTGCTTCCCTTGTCTGGTGTTTAGATAGGCAGCGAGGCAGCAGTGTTGCCTTGGTTGTAGAGCAGCGTGCGGACTCGTTTGGGGTTGGCCTCTCCCATCAGTGCTGCTCTCCATTGTTGTATCAGTGGAATTACAGGCTGGACTGCCAGGAACTAGCAATTTGCGGTATTTGTCGCTCAGCGTCTTGGACTAAAAACATGCTTTCTTACGTGATTATGTTCTTTTTTCTCCCCCTTTCTTGATATTTTGAATGTGTGAGTATGCTGTTGTACCTTGGCTCGAGAGGAACACCGTCTCGTTTGACTGTATCTATGCATGGCCTGAATGACAATTAAACTTGATTTTATTTGATAGGGTTGTTAAGAAAGCTTTTGGCACATTGGTCTTCATAAATCAAAATACTGAGTACAAGAGATGTCATGCTGAAGTTGTACAAGACATTAGTGAGGTCTCATTTGGGGTACTGTGTGCAGTTTTGGTCACCTACCTACAGGAAAGATGTAAATAACGTTGAAACAGTAGAGAAAATTTGCAAGGATGTTACCAGGTCTGGAAAACCCAAGTTACAAGGAAAGATTGAATAGGTTAGGACTTCATGAAATCTCCTCTCAATCTTCTACATTCCAAAGAACAGAGGTATGCAAAATGATGAGGAGCAGAGATGGAGTAAATGCAAGCAGACTCTTTCCTCTGGGTGGGACTACAACCAGAGGTCAAAGTTCAAGGTGAAAAATTTAAGGGTTACATGAGCGAAAACTTCTTCACTCAGAGATACGCAAATTCAATCAATCACTAAACCTTAAACCACTGATCAAAAATTCCAATGATTCACTATCCTCAGTGAAAAGGTCTCTCTTCATCACAACCCTGAGAGATCCAACTTGAAATTTTGACCACAATGATTAAGGGTAGATTAGTTTTATTTGTTACATATACATCAAAACAGTGAAATGTGTTGTTCTTCATCAATGGATAACACAGAGCAAGAATCGTGCTGGGGGCAGCCCATAAGGGTTTCCGTGCATTCACCACTAGCATTAGCATGCCCACAGCTCACTAATCCTAGACTCAACCGTACATCTTTGGCACATGGGAGGAAACAGCATCGGGAAAAAAAGTAAGCAATCACAGGAAGAAACGTTTACACCCAGTCGCATACAACAAACCCTGGTCAGTGACTGCTGGCACTGTAAAGTGATTGCAATATACTATAATGCCACCCACGTTCTAGACTGTCAAGTAGGGGAAAGAGCATTTGTGCATCTACCCTGTTTAGCCATAGAACTTTGGTATGTTTTAACAAAGTCACCTCTCATTATTCTAAACTCCAGAGAGTACAGCCCCGACCTACTCATTTCCCTTTCGTAGTACAGACCTGCCTTCCTGGGACCCAGTTTGGAGAATACTCCACACTTCCTTTCTTTCCCTAGGTAAAGAAACTGATATTATGCACATTGCTCCAGATATGGTCTCAAAGCTTCATTTGATTGCAATACATCATCTTTACTCCTGTAAGTACAAGAGATTCTGCAGATGCTGGAATTGATGTTGGGTCCTGACATCCATAAGGCCGTAAGACATTGGAGCAGAATTAGGCCATCTGGCCCATCGAGTCTGCTCCACCTTTCAATCATGGCTGATCCTTTTTTAAAATCTCCTCCTGAACCCCAGTTCCTAGCCTTCTTCCCGTAAACTTTGATGCCATGTCCAATCAAGAACCTTTCAATCTCTGCCTTAAATACACCCAACAACCTGGCCTCCGTAACTGCATGTGGCAACAAATTCCACAAATTCACCACCCATTGGCTAAAGAGATTTCTCCACATTTGTTTGGAAAGGGTGCCCCTATATCCTGAGGATATGCCCTCTTGTCCGAGACGCTCCCACCATGGGAAACATCCTTTCCATATCTACTCTGTCTAGAGTATTCACCATTCAAAATGTTTCAATGAGATCCCTTCTCATCTTCCTGAATTTCAGCAAGTAAATTCCAGAGCCATCAAACGTTCCTTGTATGTTAACCCTTTCATTCCCGGAATCATCTTTGTAAACCTCCTCTGGATCCTCTCCAATGCCAGCACATCTTTTCTAAGGTAAGGGGCCCAAAACTGTTCGCAATACTCAAAGTGAGGGCTCACCAGTGCCTTATAAAGCCTCAGCAATATATCCTTGCTCTTGTATTCTAGACCTCTTGAAATGAATGCTAACATGGCATTTGCCTTCCTCACCACCAAATCAACCTGAAAGTTAACCTTTAGGGTGTTCTGCACAAGGACTCCCAAGTCCCTCTGCATCTCAAATTCCTGGATGTTCTCCCCGTTTAGAAAATAGTCCACACATTTATTTCTACTACCAAAGTGCATGACCATGCATTTTCCAACGTTGTATTTCATTTGCCACTTTCTTGCCCATTCTCCTGATCTAAGTCCTTCTGCATCCTACCCATTTCCTCAACACTTCCTGGCCTTCCACCAATCTTTGTATCATCTGCAAACTTGGCAACCAAGCCATCTATTCCACCATCTAAATCATTTATATACAACATAAAATGAAACCATCCCAACACCAACCCCTGTGCAATATCACTAGTCATTGGCAGCCAACCAGAAAAGGATCCCTTTATTTCCACTCGCTGCCTCCTACCAATCAGCCAATGCTTTAGCCATGTTCATAACTTTCCTGTAATACTTTACTTGGCTCTTTACTTGGTAAGCAGTATCATGTGTGGCAACTTGTCAAAGGCCTTCTGAAAGTCCAAATATACAACATCCACTGCATTCCCTTTATCTATCCTACTTGTAGTTTCCTCAAAGAATTCCAACAGGTTCATCAGGCAGGATTTTCACTGAAGGAAACCATGCTGACTTTGTACTATCTTGCCCTGTCATCATGTCCTCATGAATGGTCTTGGCCTGAAATGTCGACCCTCAATTCTTCTCCATAGACACTGCCTGACCTGCTAAGCTCCTCGAGCATTTTGTGTGTTTACTCTTGTAATCCTTTTGTAATTAAGAATTCACACATCACTGGCCTCTTGAACTGCCTGCTGCACCTGTACAGTTATTTCAGTGGCTTGTGCACAAGAACACCCAATTCCTCTTGACCATCAACATAATCCAATCACATTTAAATAATATTCAATCTGTTTTATTATTCCCCTACCAGAAGTGGATAACCTCAAGCTTTCCCACATTTCACTCCGTCTACCACATTTTTAAAATGTTCTCACAACAGAGGCCACCATTTAACCCATTATCAGTATGCCGACACACACTCCTACTCAGTTTAGGGCAGCATGGTAGCATAGCGATCAGCATAATGCTTTACAGTGCAAGCAATCAGAAGGTTGGGGTTTAATTCACACTGCTGTCTGTATGGAGTTTGTATACTGTCTCCATGACCTTGTGGGTTTCCTCTGGGTGCTCTAGTTTCCTCCCACATTCCAAAGACTTACGGGTTAGGGTGAGAAAGTTGTGGGCATGTTATGTTAGCACCAGATACATGGTGACACTTGCCCAGTATAATCCTCGCTCATTTGATCTGACATAAATGACACATTTCACTGTATATGACAAATAAAGCTAATCTTTCACCAATTTTTCCCTTGGAACCCATTCTCCCTACTTTCGCATCAATTCTACCCTTTTCTATCCCCGCACTGGATTTGGACCACCCCACCCATCCAATTAGCTCTTTAATTACCCATCACCATCCATGACTAGCTCCAGAACTTCAGAATTCAGATCTAATTCAATAACTTAATTCCAATCCTTGCTGCTGAGCATGCATGTGGTCTTGTATTACAAAAATACCACCCAAAGAACACAGTTCACATCATTGCTGTCTGCCAATGTCTAACACTATCATCCTTTCATTACCAATTCCCCACACAGGAGTTCCCAAACTAGGAACCACAGACCCCTCAGTTAATGGTAGGGGGCCACTGCATAAAAAAAGGTTAGGAACCCCTGCCCTACACCTAAAGAATGTAATAACACAACAGCATATCCCAGCCCAGAATACTTGCAAGAATGATAATTCCTCTCTTTGGGGATTTGCAGGTTCCCATCCATTATTCCATTGCCTAGTATAAATAAATTTCCTGCTTGTTATCACTGACAATACTTACAAAATATTTTGCTAAAACACGGTACATCAAGAACTGTACAAGTCATCTATGGACAGCAACCCCTTTGCTTTTAAAAAAATGTAACTTTTAACTGAATCAGAATGCATCCACATCTTTAGAAACTGTAGACATTCAAGCAAGTTCAAAAGCACTTACATAATTTCAGTAAGCCTGATGTGCCAAGGCAAGAAGCCAAGAGTGCTGCTTACAGGTCCAAATTTCAAAACTAGATCTGGATCAGGTAAACCCGAAGAATCTTCTAAATGAGAGGAAAAATGAAATAAACTGAGCCTGTGTATCAGTTGTATATATCAAGTCACACAACACATGCCATCTGCAAATGAGGAGAAAAGGTCTCCCGGTCAATGATCTTAAAACCTATGCCCAGTGTCTAGAAAAAGTATTCGCCCCCACCCTATGGAAGTTTACATGTTTTATTATTTTACAACATAAAAGGGCTAGAAGGGCCAAATGGCCTACTCCTGCACCTACTGTCTATTGTCCCGCCAAACCCGTGAGATTGAGATGGCTCTCCCACCCCAAACCCTGGTTTGTGTACAGGGTGTGTAACTTGCTACCCTGTTACAAGTTGGTTCCAAGAAATAACAGACAGCATACTGCATACGATTAAAGGAATTATATTTATAAATCTTAACTAACGGGTTAGTAAAGAAAAGAAAAGGGCCCATTATAATTAAACAGGCAAATGTGCACCAGTTGGAGCTCAATTCACCCTCTGTCGATCTCGCTGTCCAGCTCCATCGAATCACCATCTCCCCACCGGATCATATCCTACGACCGGTTCTCTCCAGTGTCTTCTCTCCTCATCTCACGCCAAACAAAGACCCAGCTCACATTCCAAGCATCCATTATCTCCAACCATAACCCAAACACTGCTTCTACACAAGGACCATTATGTTAGCAGTGAAACCTTTCCCAGGGTGGTACAAGTAGATGCACCTTTGGCAGCAATTACAGCCTTGAGTCTGTGTGGATAGGTTTCAATCAGCTTTGCACATCTGGACAATACAATTATTCCCCATTCTTCTTTACAAAATTGCTCAAACTCTGTCAGATTGCATGGGGATCATGCAACCTTTTCAAGTCCAGCCACAAATACTCAATTGGATTGAGGTCTGGCGTCTGCTTTGTCCACTCCAGGACACTCACTTCGTTGTTTTTAAGCCATTGCTGTGTTGTTTTGACTTTTTGCTTGGGGGTCATTATCTTGCTGGAAAACAAACCTTCTCCCAAGTCCAGACTGCATCAGGTTTTCCTCCAGGATTTCTCTGTATTTTGCCGCATTCACTTTTACCCTCTACCTTCAGAAGCCTTCCAGGGTCTGCTGCTGTGAAGCATCCCCACAGCATGATGCAGCCACCACCATGCTTCACAGCAGTGATGGTGTGTTTTTGATGATATGCAGTGTTCGACTTATGCCAAAGATAGTGTTTAATCTGATGGCCAAAAAGCTCAATTTTGGTTTCATCAGACCATAGAACCTTCTTCCAGTTGACTTCAGAGTCTCCCACATGCCTTCTGGCAAACTCTAGCCAAGATTTTGAGAGTTTTTTTCCCACTCTCCCATAAAGCTGTGACTGGTGAAACACCAAAGTAACAGCTGTATGCGCAGTCTCTCTATCTCAGCCACTGAAGCTTGTAACTCCTCCAGAGTTGTCATAGGTCTCTTGGCCTCCCTCACTAGTCCCCTTCTTACAAAGTCACTCAGATTTTGAGACCGCTTGCTCTAGGCATATTAATAGCTGTGCATGTTCTTCCCATTTCTTGATGATTGACTTAACTGTACTCCAAGGGATATCCCTTGGAAATTGTCTCGTATCCATCTCCTGACTTGTGCTTTTCAATAACATTATCGCAGAGTTGCTTGTAATGTTCTTTTGTCTTCATAGTGTAGTTTTTGGCAGGATATTGACTCACCAGCAGACGGACCTTCCAGATACAGGTGTATTTTACTACAATCAATTGAAACACCTTGACTGCATTCAGGTCTCCAAAAACAGATCTCCGCTTAACTAATAATGTGACTTCTGAACCCAATTGGCTGCACAAGTGATGATCTTGTGTGTCATATTAAAGGGGTGTACACTTATACTCTGTGTTTTATATTTATCATTAATTTAGATCACTTTGTAGAAATTTGTTTTCACTTTGCATTAGTCTTTTTCCGTTGATCAGTGTCAAAAAAGCCGAATTAAATCCACTAGGATTCAATATTGTAAAACAATAAAACATGAAAACTTCCTTGGGGGGGTGGGGGAGATAAATACTTTTTATAGGCACTGTACAATGTGGAGAACAATAGCATAAGACTATTTCCTGCTTTATAGGTCAGTCCAAACATGTTAAAATGGAATCCACAATGTAAATACAGTTGAAAAACAAGTCACATGTGAACATTTGACAGAGTGTGCCAATTATCTTATTTAATGTGTAGATCAATGAATGCTAATTGTATTTTAGTCTTCAATTATGCCTACAGTGAATTAGTACCAAGCAGATTGTTTGGGAGAGGTCAACATTCTCTGGTGTTTTCAACTACAAATTTCCCTTAAATAAGATCCAAAATAGTTACAGGTTCAACATCCATTCATGGCACCCAGCTGACCTCCCAAAAGCAAGCCACTACCTTAATCTTTCTAATTCCTTGTTCTGCATAGATGATCAAATAGAAGGAAAAAACTGTAGGTAAGACAAAAAACACAACTGTCACCAGCACCTGTCAAGCATGTGATCAAAACCAAATATCACTCCAGTCCAAAATGATTGTCTAACCACAAATCCATGACATCAGTAAGACTACCAATTCCATTTTCAGTGCCCCTGCTTCAAATCACCTGTTACTGGAACCACATCTGGTACACAAACTTTTGCTGCTGAAGCCTCCATATTCAGCTATTCCTATAGAAATCAGACCAGTTAGCTTCTACTCTGTATACACCCACATACATTTAATACAATCAAAGGCAAACCCATCTGGACATTCTCATCTCCCCTCTCCCAGTAAATACAAAGGCCTGAAAGCACAAACTGCCAGGCTGAGAGACAGCGTCTATCCCAGTTATCACACTTTTGAACAGACCTCTTGTATGATAAGATGGGCTCTTGGCCTCATTATCCACCTTGTTATGATCTTGCACTTTGTTTGCCTACACTACACTTTTTCAGTAGCCTTTACACTTCATTCTGCATTCTTATTCTAGCTCAATGCACTGTGTAATGACTTGACCTGTAAAAACAGTATGCAGGACAAGCTTTACACTGTATTTCTGCTGCTGATAATCCAACGTGCCTCAAATTTAGCTCACACCTATTGAATGATTTATTAATCTATGATGGTTCCCAGTTTGACAATGTACTAATTGTAAAACTGCCATCCTCAACATCAGACCCCTTCACCACTTACCTGTGCCCTTGCTTGTAACCTTCTTCCTACTAATAACGTCCACCAAGACAGTGTTCTTGTAATTTATGAATCTGGTACACTTCCAAATTTACTTATTCATACATTTATATTGCTAGCTCTGAAATTTGCTTGCCAAACCTCTCCATGACATTTTGCCTGTCCCTCAAAGTGCAACTTTAAAATTTACTTTTGGTCAGATGTCCTAATTTTTTTGTGGTACAGTGTAAAATCGTTTGATAAAGTTGTTGTGAAGCAAATGGACTATACAAATCATGGCAAATGATACTTTTTCCAGTGAAATGTGGCATGCATAATAAATACAGGGTTAACTGATTATATTTATATTTTTGTTGGGATTATGCATGATTATCCTCAGAATATTTGATCAAGTTGTGAGCAGTAAGACAGACTGCCATACAAATTTACTACGTTATAATTATTCAGCTTTAAGTTTTATTTAAATCTAGAAAATACAGTGGACAGAAAGTGTTGCCACTCCAATAGGACCACAACTTGTCAGATTTGGAAGCAAGCATGCCCCAATGGCCCACAGAGAGCTATGTTGGCTGGAGTCAGGGCCTTGTGCTTTGACTCTTGGCAGGGTCACCCATGCCAAACAGGTCAAAGGGTAGAGGCCAGACTAAGAGTGGTCCACCAGTACTCCAGGTTCTGGGGTTCAGCTCAGGGCTAACAAACCTGACCGGTCAAAAAAAATTGCTACAGAAACAGCAATGAAGAATTCCTTCTATATCGGCATGCAACTCAGGACCCTGAACCACACCTGGAGAACAATAAGGGAAGATGGCCAAGAACAGACAGAGATAGAGTACCTTCATTGCTGCCCTAAAAATACACAAAAAGATTTGTCATAAGAGATGCAACGATATGAAGTCGCTTAGAGTAAAATTTACTGAAATAAACAAGGAAACAAAGCAAGTTGACAGTGATGTATTGGATAAAAGTTTGAATGTTATGTTTTATATGGTCATATTTAATAAATTCTAAGTGTAAGAACACATAACAGCATTTTGCTGTCAGAAATTAAATTAAGATGATCTGAACACATTCTCAAAACTATGAGCAAATTACAATTTTGCATTCCTTCCACTGACCAACAGGTGGCACCTACCTCTGAGTAAACTGTCCATAATATTCACATTTAGATCAGCAGACCTCCTTTGCTGTTGAGCAACTAATTGACAGTACTTCTTTGCAGCCTTCACTATATTGGCTTTCCCATCATCAGGTGAAAGCACTTTCACTGTAGTTGGACAAGATAAAACTGTAATAAATTAGAAGTATAGTAGTAAGTCAACAGAAATATTTGGATTGTGTAAAAAATCTAAATTCAGAGACAATAGTGTTCAAATAGTTAAAATATAGGATTTTATCAACTACATTTCTTTTATTCTATATGGCAGCTTATTTATCTGAAAACTTCAAAAGCACATACTCGCTTCAAAAATACTGGCTAGGAAAATAGAATAACAAGCAGGCAAATAAAAATGTATTCTTTACAAAAAAGAACGAGGCTGAATAGAATCCACTTATTACACACGATCCATATAAATTAACAATATAAACTTGGATCAATGCACAAAATTTCATAAAAAGATTTATATTAGGGATATGCTTCAAGTGGCTTCTCTAATATTAAGATTTCACTTACACATTTCTTTTCACATACCGACTTACTCTCAGAAAAATCTGTTTAATAAAATTAGCTAAAACAGTGCCAGTGCCACCGATGCAGCTTATCATAACAAACTGCTGCAAATGGTTGAATGCACGCTGCACAAGTGAAATTGAATTTAAAAACCAGGGTCTCAAATCTGAACAAAAAATACAAGGAAAATGAAGACACAAATTGACTATCATATGGGGAAAATTCCCCATAATATCATTCGTTCATTATGTGCCATATTGTGTGATGTGGGCAATCATGGTCTTTCCGTGACCATGATTGTTCTGGGCAAATTTTTCTACAGGAGTAGTTTCCCAATGCCTTCTTCTGAGCAGTACCATAATATAGGGAAATTTATTTATGGGTTGACTGTGGATAGGCAGCAGATAGCATTTAAAGATCACATACATGAATTACAATTACGCGCTGCTGTCTGGCATAGAAGGAAAGCAATAAAAAGAGCAAAACCATGGCTTCTGAAGGATATCAGGGTTAACGGTACATCCAAGCAAGGCAATTATAATTTTAAAAAAGCAGGGTGAGGATCAGCAGCGATTTAAAATCCAGCTGAACAGGACAAAATGAATGAGGAGTGAGTGGAGGGGAGGGAGAAATATGAAGCATAAGTGCAAATTTTCAGGAAATAAAACTGATTATAATAGGTTCTATCAATATATGAAGAAAGATTAGTGAAGGCATGTCACTACAGTAAATATAGTAAAAAAAAAAGAATCTAGTGCTTTCCTGGCACATGACTATAAACTCTTCTTGGGCTTCCAGCCAGGTACAGATATCTGTACTAGTTAAGACCAAGAAGAGTTTATTCGAGGAATTTATAATTTGAAATAAAGAAATGGCATAATGACTACATGTGTTAGGGAACCTTAGGTTTAGAGAAGGTGGAACTGGAGGAAATTGGTATTAGTGAAACGTAACACTAATAGGGCTAAAGACTGAAAGAAATGGAAAGAGTGGATGTACTGTTGCTCATATATCAAATTTCTTTAGACTAGGGAGCAATTTCTATAAACAGTATCTCCACAATTTACAAAAAAAAAATGCAATATAGGCTAGCTAGCTAAAACATTAGAATCCACTATTAAAGATGCAATAACAGAACACTTGCCATGGTTCTTGGTGACGGCTTAGGTGACATCACATTTAAATTTTTCATGCAAGTTTTGAGCTCTTAATCAAAGGAAAGATGTTCCTTCCACAACGGGAATGAGACAAAGATTTACTACTAGACTGATATCTAGTGATGTACAAGGAGAGATTGGGTAGGTTTCGCTCAGCTTCACACAAAAGAATCCAAATGATATCGATAAAACCCTAGCAGCATTAGGCAGACCAGGTACAGAACAGTATTCATGATAGCAAGGCATCCAATAACCAGAAATTGCACTCTCAGTATTTAGGTATGTTACTTAAGACAGATCAGGAGAAATTTCTTCACCCAGCAGGCTGCGAGTCTGTAGAATTCACTAACACAGGAGGCAGTGAAGGCCAAGTCATTAAACACATTCAAAGAGGTAGTAAATAAATTTCTTAAGTTTAAGAGTAATGAAGTAAATAATCTAGTTGTTATATTTAATGGTGAAGTAGGGATGGGGAACCAAGTGAGCCACTTCTGTCCCTATGTTTAATGAAGAATATATACTATGTATATTCATTACTTCCAAGATTTCAGAAGAGTGAACTTATCATTACATTGCCCTATGCAAGCCCAATCATAAGGAATTATAATATTAATGAACTTTTAAGAGGCTTGAGCAATCTGACCTTTCCAGACAGATCACAAGTTGCAGAAAAGACAACTGAAAAATCATGTGTATTAAGTTCAAGTTTATTGACAATCATATGCATGTGTATCGCCAAACCAAACACCATTCCTCCAGACCAAGGTGCATAAAACAGAACATAATGTATAACTCACATAAAACATAAAGTAATATTACCACACATATAATAAGGTGTATTCATGACACAGGTTAAAAAATAAACAGTTTCATGCTACTGGTGTTTCATACATCGAGACCTGGGGGTTGGCACAGAGTTCAGTAGTCTCCTGGCCTGGGGGAAGAAGCTGTTTCCCAACCTAACAGTCCTTGTTCTAATGCAATGGTACTTCCTGATTGATGGTGGGGGGGGGGGGGGTTAGTGTCAAAAAGATTGTTGGACAGGCAGGAGGGATCATTGACGATGCCAAAAGGGCCCTGGGTATTAGTGAAGAATACAACTAGGAAAATTAATAGGGTTAAAGACTGACAGAAATCAACATCTGGATAATAAATATCCAAAAATACAAAAGGAAATGGCTCTGGAAAGGGTGGGTGCATTGTTGGTCATATTTCAAAATGATTCAGACTCTGGAGCAGTATCTACAAAAGCAAACACAGAGAGGTTACCCACCTTGCTCAGCTTTCCTGCTGCTATTTAAAAATTCAGTAGAATACTTTGAAGAATCCAGACCTAGTAATTCTTGTTGTTGCTTTAAGATTTCCTCCATTAATCTGGAATTATTTCTCTTGAAAATACCTGAAAACAGTCAGGTGATTAAAAACAGTGATTACAATAAGCAAAGCAACAACATAAGTGATTGCAGTACTACTGAAGCAGCTGAGACTGGTCAGTGACTTTACCAAGGACATCAGTGAATGATAGCACCTGCACCCGAGTCAAGACACAGACACCATTCGTGGAGTATGCAAAAGCCAAAAACCAGTAGCACTTCCATTTCTGGTATTCATGGCAGAAATAACTTATTTTTAGGTAACAATAACCTAAAGATCTTCATCTCTTGTTTGAAGTTTGTATTTTTTTTTCCATATCGGTTGTTTGTACGTCCTGTTGGGTACAGTCTTTCATTGATCCTATTGTGTTTCTCGGATTTACTGTGTATGCCCACAAGAACACGAAGCTCAGGGTTGTATATGGTGACATATGTACTTCGATAATAACAGAAGGGTTTGTGAGCAACATCCCATATATGCATGCAAGTACCTCCTCTAGTCGTACTGCTATGATATACTCTACATGAGCAAAAGTGCCTCAAATTCTTGCCTCAGAGAACCAACTGTAGTCTCAGTATCTTTAATCTAAAGTTGACTGGATTAAAAAAAAAGCTTTCAAATCTTAAATTTCAAATTTATTATAAAGCTGAACATTAGCAAAATCATTTAGAGCCTGGGGTAAGAAAAATAATTGTAATAGGTTAAGGCTTTACTATTTGCAGAAAAAAGCAGTCAAATTACTCAGTGCACAATAGAAACAATAGCCACAAGTGCATTTTTATCTCGTCTAGTATTTCAAAGTAAGAATTTGAGCTAACTCTTCCTGCACTAAAGACTGGTATCTTAAAACAGCACAATACAATTAGAATAAAGTGCAATACCTGTCCTACAGTTCAAATACAGTATCATCCATTTATCACTATGCCCGTGTAAGCCTTACGATCTCTGAAATTTGGCTGAATGTGCATCCTTCATTTCTATTGCTCCATAACCAATTGCAGTCTCTTTATTTGACTAGATGCCAGGCTCCAGAATTTTTATTTCTTTCTTCATTGCTTGAAAATATATTTTAACCACCGTCTGGTCTCCCATCGTTACATGGTGCAATGACAGATTTTATAGCTTGAACGATTAAAACCTAATCACAACATTTATAGTAAAGCTTGTAACATTATTGTGGAAATAGCTTTAGGCCTCCCAAATGTAAACTAGGAAGCAAATATTGGTAAAAATGATACTGTGCCAACGGTTAATTTTAAATGTATTAATTGAGATACAACACAGAATAGGCCCTTCTAACAGCAATTCCCAGATTTAACCGGCCTAGTCATGGGAGAATTTACAAAACCAATTAGCCTACCAACCAGCACGTCTTTGGACTGTGGGAAGAAACCCACAGGGAGAACGTACAAACTCCTTACAGATAGCAACGGGAATTGAACCTAAGTCGCCTGTACTGTAAAACATTGTGCTAAGCACTACACTACCTTGCAGCTCAAATTAGCAGCTGATAAATAGTTAACCAGTCATGAAAGAGATGGAACAAAGACAGATTTGAAAGTTAGTTACTAGCCGTAAACTCATTAATAGCCAGAAAGTGAGAAAGTGTCAAGGACTACTTGTATTACCAAGCAGAACTCAGCTGTCCAGAGCGCAAATCACAGCCAGGCAATGAAGAAATGTGTTAAGGGTCATAGGTTGTCAAAGTTTATTATAAATTATTTCTACAGCAAACAGTTCTGTGCAATTTAGGCAATATACTGTATAACAAACTATATTAATATACAATATATAGACATAGTACAATTTATCCATTTCATCCACTGTGACAAGGTGGATAAAATTCCAATGCTATAATTTTGCTTCTGCAGGTTATTTGATGAAACACAAACCATCTGAAGGACTATATCATGAGACACTATTTTAGATAAATTGCACAATTAAAACATATTTTTAAAATTTGTTCACTAGGTTATTCTGGCGCAACTGAACATTATTTTCCTCAGACAAGATGATGACTTAGGTCATTATGACATGAGATAGGCAAGTAAGAAATGGTATATGGTAGAAGCACAGAGTTAGACGAACAGCTTCAACTGTGTTTTAATTCAAATCTTGTATGTAGGGATTCTGGCAGTTACAGATAACTTCATTTGAGAAGGGAGAGGTGATCCCTTCTCAAATGAAGTTATTGATAACTGCCAAACTGTCTGTTTGATTCACTGCAGTCTGTCTACTGAAGATACTTCCACAGCAGTGATGGTAATTCTAGAACTTTAACCTAGCAAACTCAAAGATGACATGTCCAGTTCAGGACTGGAAGAGGAAGCTGAAAGTGTACACGAACAGCTTGACAGATAGTTCTGGATCTTCACTTCAGAGCTAAGTGTTGTGAAACTTAGCAGGATAAGATGGATAATTTTCTAGATGAAGATGGCTGTAAACTCTTGAGTTTCTATGTTTGAATTTAGGCTAATGTCCACCATCACCGAGGGCCCTGTCTTATATCACTCGTATATTTGAGCAGATGGGACTCGTCAGCCCTGGTTGGCAGCTCATCTCAACCTCTGCTGCCTTGCAACTACACCTACTCATAGGGAAAGCTTCAGGAGTAAATCCCCCAAAGGAAAATCCAGAGCTGGAGACCCTATGGCAGTCCTATGTTAAATTCAATGCTGACTGAGAACTCCTGCGACTCTGCAGGTGCCAAACTGTATCAGTCTCTGCCATTCCTTAAGCCAGAGGCTGATAGATTCCTGATTGGTCAGGGCATGAAGGGATACGGGGAGAAGGTAGGAAATTGGGACTGAGACAAAAAATGGATCAGCCATGATGAAATGGTGGAGCAGACTCAATGGGCAAAATGGCCTAATTCTACTCCTACATCTCAAGGTCTTATGGTCTTGTCTTTCTCAGTATGCAGCTTTGTGCTGTAATTTCAATAGACTGAAAGCTCATGACAGTTATAGTGGTATAGTTTCTGGAACGCACTTATATTCTTTACTAAACCCAACCCAGCCTCCAGACTTCACTACAATAGGATGAGAGTTGCACTGAGCCATGAGATTGCAGTTGGCCTTTGTTACAATCAATGACAACATCTACAGTCCAAAGATAAAGAACCTGGTTACATTCTATTGCACATTGTAATGGAGGGTAATAAACGAGGTCAGAAAAATCAATTACTGCTTTAAACAGATTTATGACTGACATTTAAACACTCTCAGATAATAAAAGAATGTCATCAAACTGAGAATTTACTGGTTTTTCATCTGCAATTTAGGGTAGTTAAATTATCTTTTGTCACCATTAATAACAGATTCAACTAATCAAATCTTGGCTTATAGTCCTGTTGACGCTTGCATAATTCATACAAGTGATGGCACGTTCGCAAGCTATGGTTTGGAACAAGAATATACTGACTGGTTTCTTTTGATTATCATAAGCTACCTTTAAAGCAGGACTAATTTCACGAACTACACTGCAAGTCTCAGGCATCTACTCAATCAAAGGCTGCATCAAAATGTGCTTCTCACCTTTCTTCAGCCTGCTCACTGGAAGGCAAGTTGTATTGGGAACCAAATTCTTAATTTTTCTGGACAAAGTACTTTGTCACTGTTTCTTGCAAATTGTGAGGGAACTCAGAACACACAATTTGTTAATCAGTTTTAAGGAGCATGATTAATACATGGTCTACAGTTAAAACTAAAGGCAGCTTTGAAGCCAAGGGAAAATGTTTCTAAATTTGCTCAAGAAAACACTAAGTGCAAGAACATGACAAAGGAGATAAAGTGTGTAGACTAGCAAAAAACTTGCAAGAGCAGGGATGTAAAAAGTATAAGACCAGCATGGATAAATGTGATTTTCATAGACAGCAATGGGAGAAGGAAATCATAAACATGAGAACATATACAGATGCTGAAAATCCAAAGCACCACACATAATGCTTGAAGAACCAGCAGGTCAGTCAGCATCTGAGGAAGTGAATAAACTGTCGATGTTTTGGGCCGAGACCCTTCTTCAGGACTGGAAAGGGGGAAGACGCCAGCATAAAAAAAAGGGGGGGGGGGGGGTTGGGGAGGGGAAAAGTGAGGGGAAGCCAAGTGGGTGAGAAAGGTAAAGGGCCAGAGAAATAAGAATCTGATAGGAGAGGAGAGAGGACTGGTGGAGGCGATAGGCTGGCTAGAAGAGGTAACAGGCCAGAGTGGGGAACAGAGGAAGAGGGGAGGGGGAGGGAATTGTTTACCATTGCAGAAAGATAAATTTAAGAACAAATTACTCTTGCACTCAAATCCTACTGCAGTGAGGACCTGAGTTGTAAGGAAAGACTGATTAGTTTAGGACTGTATTATTGGGAATGTAGAGGATTGATCGGAGATTTGATAGAGGTATACAAAATTATGAGGGGTATAGATAAAGAGTAAATGCAAGCATGCTTTTTCCACTGAGATTTGGAGTGAATACAATTGGAGGTCATGGGTTAAGGGTGCAAGGTGAAAAGTTTAAGGGGAACATGAGAGGAAGCCTCTCACTCAAGAGGGTCGTGAGAATGTGGTACAAACTGCAAGCACAAGTGGTGCATGTGAGCTTGATTTTAATGTTTAAGCAGAGTATGGATAGGTATATGGATAGCAGGAGGGCTACGATCCTGAAGCAGGTCGATGGGAGTAGGCAGTTTAAATGGCCCAGCAGAAACTACATGGGCTGAATGGCCTGTTCCTGCATTGTACTTTTCTATGACTATTGTTACATACCCATGGTTATCTCGTACCTGTCACGTGACCATGATGTAATTGAAGCTATGCTGGACATGAGGTAATGGTTTTGTGATGGTGGAGTGACATCATATCCCCCACCAGTGAGAGGTCATGTGATAGTTTTTTTTCCAACAGGGTATAAAAGGAGAACCCCACCCTGAGGTGGGGCAGTTCATGGCTGAATTCGCCACTGACTCCATGTTGCTGCGTATTCCGATGTTATGCTGGACCGTAACATTACGAATAGGAGAAAACAATATATGTATTGAGAAACTGATATATGTAACGTGAAATAAAGAAACAGCAGAGGAATTAAACAAGTATTTTGTGCCCGACTTCACGGAAGCTGAAGAAAAGTTCCAAGAAGTACTGAAGATTCAATAGCACAAATGAGGAAATGAAATAAAATGGAGAAAATAATGAGCCTAAAAACTGATAATGACCGAATGATCATCACAGAACTTTGAAAAAGAGGTAGCAGATTGTAGAATTTGGAAACAGTAAGACAAGGGAACACACACCAGTCCTGAGGGGTCATAAGTAGAGAGAGTGAGCAATTGCAAGTTCCTGGGTGTTAATATCTCTGAGGATCTAACCTAGTCCCAACATAAAGAAGGCAAGATAGCAGCGATATTTTATTATGAATTTCAGGAGATTTGGTTTGTCACCTAAAACATATGAAAATTTCTACAGATGTACTGTGGAGAGCATTTTGACTGACTGCATCACCATCTGGCTATGGGTGGGGAGGTGGGGGCTACTGCACAGGATTGAAGAAAGATGCAGAGAGTTGTAAAATCCGTCAGCTCCATCCTCCATAGTGTCCAGGACATCTTCAAGGAGCGATGCCTCAAAAGTTAGCATCCACCACTCAAGACATGTCCTCTTCTCATTGTTACCATTGGGAAGGAGATTCAGAAGCCTGAAGGCACACACTCAATAATTCAGGAATAGCTTCTTACCCTCTGCCATTTGATTTCAGAATGGACATTGAACCCATGAACAGTTCTTCTCTACTTTTTTTTTTAATTTCTATTTTTGTACTACTTACTTAATTTAACTATTTAATATAAATTATGTACTTATTGTAGTTCAGTGTTTTCTATACTTATGTATTGCATTGTACTGCTGCCACAAAGTTAAATCTGATTCTAATTGTGATACGGTGGATGCTCTGTAATCATCTTTCATAGATTCCAAAATTATTCCTGCAGTTAAGTGTGACAAATACGGCTTCACTATTTAAGAAAGGAGGGAGGATGCTTAGAAACCCCTTTAGCCGGATATAGGAAATATGAGAATCTATCAGAAAGGATGAGATATCAAAACATTTAGAAACAAATTACTGAGCAGAGCAAACATGGAATTTATGAAAAGGAAGTTACATTTGACTAATCTATACAAGTTCTTTGAGGATGTATTTAGCATGGTAGATGAGGAAGAAATCAGTGGATGTTTTGCGATAATCAAGAACCATACAGCATAGCGGCAGGCTCCTTGATCCACCAAGTCTGGGCATCACTCTACATTAGAATAGAATAGAACTTTAGTGTCTCTGCTCAAGACAATGAGATTGTGATGCTACTTCAGTCTGAGCAAAGCACATATTTACAATGCATGCAATACAGCTTCATTATAAAAAAAATCCGATATTTACATGCAACAAATGTCTTTGATAGTCCATAACACACAAAGGCCATTGGCAAGCCAGGATGTAGCATTATTCAGCTGCACACAGCCCTTGGCTACAGTGCTTCTGCACCTCCTACCAGATGGCAGGAGATTGAACAGACAGTGACCAGGACAGGATGGGTCTTTAATGGTGTTACGAGTGCGTCGTAGGCATTGAGAGTTGTGGATTTTTTCCAGGTCGGATAGTTGAGTCCGAATGATGTGTTGAGCTATCTTCTTATCACCTGCTGGAGTGCTTTGTGATTTGTTTTGCTGCAGCTAGAACACCACACTATCATTCCGTATGTCAGTATGCTCTCCATTGCACATCAATTAAAAGTTGGCCAGTTGTTTTTGCAGCAGATTAGTTCTTCGTACTATCGAAGTTAAGTTGACGGACCAAGAGAGCTCCTCAAAGGTGTTCTTTCACAAAAACTTGAAATTGCAGATGCTTTCAACGGCCTTAGCTTTTATGAATAGTGGGGCTTGTTCAGGACTAAAATCCCATTTTACACATGCCATGTCAGAGTAGTGCATCTTCACGTTTCTCTACCTAGGAGGGTTATGGAGGCTCCAATACTGAATGCATATAAAGCAGAGTTCCACAAATTTCTGAATATTAAAATAATTTCAGATAAGGAGTTAGAACAGAATAATGGAAGCGAGGTAGAAAATCATTCTGAATCTTGTAGAATGACCATTTTGTATATTAGCTCAAAGTGTAATGAAATCAGGATTTGTATTGAGATTATCTAGAATGTCTGGCTTAAAAAAAAGTGGGAGGTTGGTTTTAAAGTCTTAAGTATCAGTCCTTTAAAGCTAATGTTACAGCAGCAAAAACAAACATTAGCTTTCTTAAACCAATATTTCAATAATAGAAGTATATCACAAAGTGCACGAGCCAATGGTATTACAAGGAGTCATCTGAACAGTCCACAAAGTTTTAGTTTACTTAAATTTTATCAAGCCCAAGTTAAAGTTACTACAAGTACCCCCCCATAATGCAGGGGCAGAGTTACTATAAACTCTGGTAACAGTTACCAGTCAGTCCTGACGAAGGGTCTTGGCCCGAAACGTCAACTGTGCTTCTTCCTATAGATGTTGCCTGGCCTGCTGCATTCCACCAGCATTTTGTGTGTGTTACTAGAAAGCAGCCATTTTGTGATTTTCCTTATGTGAAGCCACATCATCTGCACATGTCAAGAAATGCAACTTGTGTTCATTAATTTACTTTTCTTCCACATGCATTCTGTATGTCATAGTTTTGGGTAGTGATTCACGAACTGAGCAAATTTCCATAACCCAAACAGCCAGAATGCAGGATTATGTGTAATTATTTAGATTAAACTTACAATTCTTCTATGATCAATAGAGAAAAAGGAAACACATCAAGTGCAAAGAACAACCGTTAAAAAATGCAAGGAATAATGACAACAGAAGGAAACAACCAAGCTCATAAGTGGACTTCAAATGCTATTCCCCACACACTGCATCAAAATGTCTAGAAGACAGAAGTAAACCTGTTAATTAACAATATAAAAAATTAAACCCACTGAAATTTCTACAGATGCACAGTGGACACCATATTGACTGGCTGTATTACAGCTTCAGTACGGAAAGCCTTTGAATGGAAAATTATACGAAAATTAGCAATCCTGTAACAGTTACTAATCTACAGATTTGCTGAGTATGCCTACAAGAAAATGAATCTCCAGGTTGTATATGGTGACATACAATAAAATTTATTTTGAACTCTGATGCATTTCTTTGTAAGCAACATTCAATATGTTCCCCACATACAAGAAAACACCAATTCTGTGATTAATGGTAAGGTGCTATGATTATGAAGAGTGAAGAGGATAATGGATCATGGGATTGATGGCTTTGTGGCAAAGTTTCCGGATGATATGAAGATAGATGGAGGGTTAGGTCGTGCTGAGGAAGCAATATGATTGCATCAGGACTTAGACAAATTGGAAGAATGGGCAGAAATGTGGCAGATGGAATTGTGTTGGAAAATGCATTTTGGTAAAAGGAACAATAAAGGGGATAAGGTTCAAACTTAAGAGTCCTCATGCAAGACTCCCAGAAGGTTAATTTACAGGTCGAGTCTTTGGTAAAGGTGGCAAATGCAATGTTGGCATTTATTTCAAGGGATATAGAATATAAAAGCAAGCAGATAATGCTGAGGCTTTATAAGACACTAGTCATGCTGCACTTGGGAGTATAGTTTTAGCCCCGTATCTCAGAAAGGAGGTGTTGTCATTGAAGAGTCCAAGGGAGATTCGCAAGGATGATTCCAAGAATGAAGGGGTTTGACAGCTTGGGCCCATACTTACTGGAACTTAGAGGAATGTAGGGGGATCTCACTGAAGCCTATCAAATGGTGAAAGGACCAGATAGGGTGGATGTGGAGTGGACATTTCCTATGGTGAGGGTATCCAAAGCCTGAGGGCACAGCCTCTAAACTGAGCAGTGACCTTTTAGAACAGGAGGAGGACTTTTTTTAGCCAGAGAGTAACAAATCTGTGGAATACTCTGCAACAGACTGTGGGTATGTGTGGATATACTTAAGGTGGAACTCGATAGTTTCTTGATCAGTCAGTGCATCAAAGCATATGGCGAGAAGGCAGATGTATGGGCTGAATGGTCTAATTCTGTTCCTATGTCTTATGGTCTTATTATATTGGACGTACCTTCAACAACACTGCAGTTAGACCTCCTTGGCTCATTTGGGCAGCCAGATGGAAATACAATACAGAATTTCCTCAAAAAGCTAAACTTCTGGTGATGTGCTATTTGTTCATCCTTACAACTGAGTGACAGGCCATAGTATGTGGTTTGAAGCTTCACACAGATAAAGATGACACCATTGAACTAAGCTAACTAACCCAAAGAAAAGGTACCTGAATAATAACCATTATTATCCATCCTATTCAAACATGGATCAACTTCCACTTACCCGTTACTCTTTTTCTTAACTACTGACTTTGGCATCTGGTAAAACCATGTTTTAGTTTAAAGTTCTCATCTCATTTCTCCTCCACAGTTTCCCATTTCTAAATTTTGCCTATCCAATAACTTCCAAGAGATCAGAACTCCAAATTGGTTCTCCCAACAATCTCACATTTTCACTGTTCTGTAGTAGTGGTGCTTTCAGATAGCTAAAGAGGCCTGAAGCTCTACAAACCCACCCAAATATATTTCTACTATTACCCCCCCCCCCCCAACTTCCAACCGTGACGCAAAATCTTTTTCTTTGATAAAATGCTTGGTCATCTACCCTAATACTTATGGGGTTCACCATTAATTGCTGGCACATTTAGGACACTGTATCTGTTAAATTCTAAAGCTTAAACTTTAATTAATCATGCACCTCTGCCTACAAAAATAATAGATTGGCAACAGCATCGAAATATTTAAGCATTTAATTATTTGCCAGGGTGGATGTTGACAACTAAAAGAAATCAATGGGTAGGTCAACTGACCCACCCATAAGCAACAAACTATTCTATTGAAAGGTCAAAGGCTCGAAACACGAATTCCTGTTTCTTCCGCTGTTCAGTGTTGCCCGTCCCGTCGAGGAGTTTCAGATTTCCGGCAGCGCCACGATTTCACTAAATTTCACGAAACCTTAAAGCTACACGTCCACCAATAAAGAGAAAGAGTTAATAGCACGGATTACCGTTACAGAGAGAGGATGTCATGAGCAAGTCATCCGATTTAAAATACGAACCCCGAGTGCATTGCGAAATGGGAATGAATCACCGGTGTTTTAATCCAGTAGTAAGACTTCACCCAGGGGCCCTGGTTCGTGCCTGACAACGACTCTTAATAAGCGTCACAGAAAAGTACTACACAGTGCCGAACTGCCTACTCCCACCGGCATGCACCCATACCCCCAACCATCCAAACTTACCTTGGTTGTCATAGACGCTAACGTAGGAGATGCCCACGGCCATGCACCAGACCACCAGGCTGGCGATGTCGGTGTAGCTGCTCTCCTCCTCGGTGACCACCAGCCCCAGGTGCAGCGGCAGCTTCTTCAACCCGCGCCCGTCGGCCCGCCAGCGCGACCGTCGGCTCCGCCCTTTGTTCTGCAGCGCCGCGTTCCAGCGCGCCCAGGCGCCCGCTCCACGCCGCAGCCAGGCACCCAGCGCCCGCTGCAGCCACAGCACGGCGTGCAGCAGCCGCCACGCCAGCTCGAACACCGCCATGCAGTAGCGGGAGGGGAGGCCGCCACGACACCAACTCTCCGAGCGGGATATCACATCGGAAGGAAGGGGCAGAGCGGCCGCCGCTGCCCACTCGGTAGCTCCTTTCCCGCGGCGATCGCTAAATCAGTGCCAACTCCCCAGGACCAGCGGCGCCATCTTTGCTGTGGCTTCAAAGCGAGTCGCTAACTTTCACCTTTGACTGAAGCAACACATGGAAGGCGGCCATTGGTTCACAGCCTCCCTCCGCCCGCAGCGCGTCGGCCGCCGGCCACCGGCAAGAAGGGTACGGGGACCGGGTCCGAGCTCAGCGCCCCCTTCGCTGGAGGAGCAGAACTGCAACCGCAGGCTGACTCTCCCCTGAGCTGATGGAGCTCCCCCCCTTCCAATGGAGATGGTTCTACAGCTCTGAATGAAAACTCAGGTTTATTGTCAACTCGTGTTCTCAGCCTTCTTTTTTTTCCCCATCTATCTCATCAGCAGCAGTGAACAGCACACTGGTGATGAAACATTGGCAAATGGATTGCCAAGATCGGAGAAGAACTCAAACCAACCATCAAAGCCCCCCCCCCCAACCCGAGCTACACATTTTCCGAGTTATTGCCATCGTCGTCATCGTTATGTGCCGTGTCATATGACAAGAGCGATCTTGGTCTTTCCATGAACATTATTGTTCTTGGTGAAATGTTTCCACAGAGGTGGTTTACCATTGTCTTCTTCAGGGCAGTGTCTTTACAAGATGGGTGACCCCTACCATTATCAACACTCTTCAGAGATTGCTTGGCATCAGTGGTCACATATCCAGTATTTGTGATATGTGATAGCACCATCCACCACCTAACCCTGATGTGGGGGGGGGGGGGGGGTGCTAACCTTATGCTACACTTTGTCAAAGGGTGACCTGCAAGCTAGTGGAACACCTTGTACTTCCTTTGGTAGAGACGTAGCTCCACCACAATATCTATTTATTTATGTATGTATGTGTGTATTTACATATACACAAGAAGGGAAGCTCGGGAAGAATTTATTTGTATATATTTATTTACTTACTTATTGTATTTGCTCTTGGGGGACTCCATATCAGGCTGTGATAAAACCATCAGAATGCTCTCCATCAAACTGGTGTCTTCACTGAGCCATACAGACTAAGAAACTTTATGAATACAAAAACTAGCATGAATGATTGGAAGTCTGGAGAGTGATATAATCCTACCACATCAGGTAATACATGGTCCTATTAAAAATGAAACTTTATAGATATATGCTAATCAATTATCTTCAAGACCCTGGCCTCAATGCCTCTTTGTGCAATTGGATCATCGATTTCCTCCCTTGCAGAACCCAGTCAGTTCAGAATGGCAACAACGTCTTATTCCATAATCTCCATCAGCACAGTTGCACCACAAGGCTGTGTGTTTATTCCCCTGATCTACTCAGTTTATACTTAAAACTGTGGCTAAGCACAGCTCCAATGCCATGTTGAAGTTAGTTGATGGTCGAATCAAAGCTGGTGATGTATCAGCATATATGAGGGACATTTAAAATCTGGCTGAGTGGTGCCATAACAACAACCTCTTGCACAATATCAGCAAGACCAACGAGCTGATTACAGACTTGAGGAGAAGAAAACCAAAGACCCATTAGCCAGACTTAATTGGAGGATCAATTCTGTGCCCAGTATGTAAGTGCACTTATGAAGAAAGTACGGCAGCATCTTGACTTCTTCGAAGTTTGCGGAGCTACGGCATAACATCTAAAACTTTGACAAACTTCTATAGATGTGTGGTGTAATAATTGTAGTATAATAATTGGCTGCATCACAGCTTAGTATGGAAACACCAATGCCCTTGAAAGGAAATTCCTTAAAAAAATTGTGGATTTGGCCCAGTCTGTCAAGGGTAAAGCCCTCCCAGCCACTGAGCACATCTGCATGAAATGCTGCCATAAGAAAGCATCATTCAGCATCAGGGATCCCCACCACCCAGAGCAAGGTGTCTTCTTGCTGCTGCCATCTGGAGTAAGATAACTTCACTCAGACCATTATTGAAATGTTCCCATGGGACTTTCAAGGTGTCTTCATCTCATGTTCTTGATATGTATTGTTTATTCATTTATTATTATTATTGTTCCTTTTTATATTTTCATAGTTTGTTGTCTTCTGCACTTCAGTTGAACGCCCTAGTTGAGTGATCTTTCATTGCTTCTGTTATAGTTGTTACTCTATCAAATTTTTGAGTACGCCCACAAGA
This sequence comes from Hemitrygon akajei, assembly GCF_048418815.1. NCBI lineage: Eukaryota > Metazoa > Chordata > Chondrichthyes > Myliobatiformes > Dasyatidae > Hemitrygon > Hemitrygon akajei. Next base: position 161,119,115 of record NC_133132.1, read on the forward strand.
AAATGAATCTCAGGGTTGTATATGGTGACATATAGTCTGATAATAAAATTTACTTTGAACATTGAAGATCAGCCAAACTGCACAGTACACTCAATCTGTGATAAAGGTCTGCCGAGGTTGATTGGAAGTCTGAGTCTGTGAGTCTCTGTCAGTTCGCTGGGGAAGATGAAGCCCCGTGTCTTTGAATTCTCAAGTCCTCTGGAGGCCAAAGGTGGCCTGTACTGGAGAACTGTGTACGTGTGTGGGAGGATGAGTAAGAGAGAGGAAAGGGGCTTATTTTGCTGTTGATATTTTGTTGCCTGGTGTGTTCTGATTTTTTGTGTTTGGTGTTCTGCTGACAATTTTGGGCATGTGATGCTGGTGCTGGAATGTGTGACAGCACTTGCCGGTTGCCCCGCCACATAGTTTGTGTTGTTTGTTCACACAAGTGACACATTTCACTGTGTTTCTGTGTGCATGTGAAAAAATAAATGAAACTGCATCTGAAGCAAAAGCTTGATTTCATAGGCCCCTGTCTTGTGGTGGTGGTTCCTAAAACACTGCTGCTTGAATTAATGAAGCAGGTTTTCACTTACGCAGCAGAAAGGTACTGCATCTCTGGGTACTACAGAGATGATCAACAAAATAAAACAGGAATCATGGCTGCTCTCAATAACAAAAGCATTCTGAAGATGGAATACGTTTTCATGCTCCCGGTAGCAGTTTGTGGATTAGTCTCTGTAGTTTGTGTTATGATGTGGTTCTGGTTTCTGGTCACTCCTTTTCTCATTGCTACTTTGTTCAATTTTGATCTGAGCAGACTGCAGATAACAGACAACGCAGTGCTAAATTGATCTGAACTGAGGTGAACCGAAAATGCCTGGACCCTTTTGATGACTTTATGGGTTAGTGTTTCACATTCTGTGTTTTTGCTTGTTTTTGTTTTGCTGTTTGCACAATGTTTTTTTTAATGCAAGTTGGTTGAGGGCAGGTTGATGTTTTTCTTTGAAGGAGTTCCATGATTTGTCTTCGTTTTGTGACTGCCTGTGGGAAGACGGATCTCAGGGTTGTATACTGCATACATACTGTGCTAATATATGAACTTTGAATCTTCAGTGACCCAGACAGTTACAGACCCACAGAATCAGGGATGACTTTTACTTTGGTTCTGTGGATTATGAGTTGACCAATAGTATCAATATTAGAACCGCAGACCCTTACACAAACAGAACAGGAAGTGCCTGAAGAGGCTCATGGATGTGTTGTTTGTGGGTGGTTTGTCAGCCTTTCACCTTTCAACTCCAGGTTTCTGTGAATGACGAGCCTATGTTTCCAAGTAACATTAGAAATTCTTCTGCACACTGAGTGGTCACTTTGGGACATTAGGTGCATTCTGTGAAGGTGCAGGGTAATTTCTGAAAACTTAATGATTGCTGTACTTAATTGTGCATGTTCACAATCCATAATTTGCAGATGGATTTCCTCCAATGTAACAGCGAGCAATCATACTTAATTACTTGCTGCCTGTTATGCCGCTGCTGTTTCAGGCAGCAGTGAAGGTCGTCTATCTCTGGTGGTGGTCAGGGCTTCCTTCATCGTGTCAGAAGCTTTCTCTCGATTTTTACTGCTGTCATTCATGCAAGACCTGTGGAGACTGTGGAACACCATCGCACTCAGATGTAGAAGAATTTTTCATTGATGTTTCCGTAACAATCTTGTTTTGCCAATCAGGGTTGTTAGCTCTGAGCTGAACCCCTCAACCTGGTATCAGTAGACCACTCTTAGTCTGTCCTCTACACTTTGACCTGTTTGGCATGGGTGACTCTACTAAGATCCAAAGCATAAAGCCCTGACTCCAGCCAACGTAGCTCTTTGGGTCATTGAGGCATACGAGCCTTCAAACCACAACAAGGTTGTGGTCCTCTTTGAGGTGAGCAATGATAGTCCTGCCATGATTATCACTGCAAACTCCAAATTATTGATATCAATCGCAAACACACAAAGAGGAGCGTATCTACAGCGAATCAGCTTTAACCAATTTTAATCAATTAATGGGGTAGCAGGGTGGAGATACATCTCCACCAAAGGAGGTGTAAGGCACTCCAACTTTGTGGGCCGAAGGGCCTGTACTGCGCTGTAGGTTTTCTATGTTTCTTCCTGCTAGCCTGCAGGTCACCCATGGGCAAGGTGTAGCAACTGCTTAGCCCCCCCAGTCAGGGTCCCATGAAGCCATGGGAGCAGGAGCTGGATGGTCGTATGAGTAGCTGATGCATATCTCAAGTCCTGGCTTTGCGACCACTGATGCCAGGCAATCTCTGAAGAATATTGATAATGGCTTGGTTCACCTGTCTTGTAAAGACACTGCCCAGAAGAAGGCAATGGCAAACCACTTCTGTAGAAAAATCTGCCAAGAACAATCATGGTCATGGAAAGACCATGATAACCTATGTCATACAACACGGCACATAATGAACAAACAAATCAATTAATACCTTCACCTTGAAAGAAACAGTGAGGGAAACAATTCTGAATTTCTATTGCTCAATGAGAGCCAACTTCAATGTTCCATTGACTTTGAATAAGAATCATTATAGAAGTAAGGAAGTAGGTTGGCTACAGCACACACTTGTTTCATCTGGTAAGGTGCCCCAGACATGTCCTTGCAAATAAATTATTATATAATCAATAATACAGTATTATACAGTATACAGTTTTATTACAGTATTATTATTGAAAGTGCATGGAACCAAAATCAGAGGAGCACAGTGATTTTGGAAGATTGTAGGAGCAATATATACTACAGAGAAATTGAAGAGTTAGGTTACAAAAGGATTTAAAGTCAAGGATAATAACGTCAATGCAGAAACATTGCCAGATTGGAAATTGAAGTAGGTTAGTGAGTTCAGTGATCATTGTAATGGGATCAGGCCAGCATTTAATAGAGTGGAGATCAAAAGACATTATATATTGATTAATGCCCTTAATTCAGAAGTAATTTGCATATATCAACTATTGTACTACAAAATCATACTTAATTATCTAAAGTTCTAGCTATGTTGCAGTGCCATGCAGTAAAAAGTTGGAAAGTGGCAATATTGTAATGTGGTGAAAAAGGGGTTGCAAGATTGCTTATTGAATATAAAATAGAAAAGAGAAATACTGTAAATTAAACAGGAATACAAAAATGAAATAATCAGCTGGTTGAATTGTGTTGCAACAACAATCTTATACTCAGTGTCAGCAATTGTGCACTTCAAGAAGGGGAAGTCAGGAGAACCCACACCAATTCTCATCCAACGGTCAGCACGGAATGGGTGAGCAGCTTCAAGTTCCTTGGTGTCTTCATTTCAACCCTGATCCTCAGCCAACAGGTTGATGCAATTATGAAGACCGTTCATTAGGAGTTTGAAGGGATTTGATATGTCACTGAATACTCTAGCAAATTTCTACAGATGAACCGTGGAGAGCACTCTAACTGGTTGTACCATGACTTAGCATGGAGGCACCAATACATCGGGCTGGAAAAAGCTGCAGAGAATTGTAGACTCAGCCAGCTCCATCATGGACTCTAGCCTCTCCCCCGTCGAGTTCATCTTCGAAAGCTGATACCTCAAAAATGCAGCATCCATTATGAAGAATCGTCGCCATCCAGGACATGCCCTCTTCTCAACGTTTTAAGAACAATTTGTTCCCCTCTACCATTAGATTTCTGAACAGCCCATGAACACCACATTATTTTTCTTTTGTGCTATATATTTATTTTGTAATGTTACGAACCCTGTAACTGGGTCACTTACCAGCAAAGATAGAGAGGTCCGTTGAAGTCTGATGGTACTATTTTTAAATGTTTTTATTTATAAAGGGGCACGAAAGTAAGGTTAATACAAACATTCAGATAATATACGTCGTCAATACTCAATCTAAAGCGCGGGTATAGTAATAATCAACAATAAGAAATAGCTCTATCGTTTGTCTAGGGGTAAAAATATTGTCCGATGGAAATATCAAAGTCTCTCGAGTTCATGCAGGCTTTTTGCCTTTTTTGGGGACCGCTAGGTTTCACGTGTTGGAGAGAGAAAGATTTTTGGTGAGAAAATAAACTTGCCAGCCTTTTGGACTCAAATCGTTGAATCGGGAATGTGGGTTCCCCGTTGTCAGTTCTAAGTCCTTTTTGGTGTTATCAGCCACTCGCTCCCCAGGCTAGGGGAAAAACCACACATGGCTTCCGAATAGCTTCCCGTCATCACAGGATCGATGAGCGATGGTGTCTCCTTCTGGTGCGTCGCTAGGGTATTGCCTCCTGCAGCCCTCTTTTTATCTTGACTTGCAGAGTGGTAGATGTCAATCAAGGTGGGGTGATACAATCCCCACCCCACATTGCCCGAGGGTGTGCACGCAGCCCTGATTGCTGGCACGTAGCATAGAGTCGCAATCCACACAGGTGTCTCTAAGAACAATGGTCAAAATCCATTGCTTTGTATTTCTGAGGATTCTCTCTCATTTCCTGGGTCCCAGACCCGAATTAATAGCGATCTTGTGATCCTCAGGAAGGAGGAGGGCTGGGGTCATAACAGTAACCTATAGTCATTTTGATGTCTTAGACTGTAGTGCTGCCACAGAACAACCAATTTCATGACATATTTCGTGGAACATAGAATACTGAGGGGAGACCTTATAGAAATGTTTATCATGCTGAGATGCATTCTAAGATGCGGTGGGACACATCTTCAGTAACTTAGGGTCATCAGGTGTTTCAGGTCTTTCAACATTCTCTCCCAGGCATCCCAGCCAGGGTTGATCAGGCCCTGGGTTGTAAAATCATAGGCCTAGGTAAGGTGGATGGTAGTAGTCTTTTTCCCAGGATATGCTGAGTCCAAAACTAGAGTTTAGCGTGAGAGGGGAAAATATTTAAAAGGGACCCAAGGGACATCTGTTTCACAGAGATTGTGGTGAGTATGGAATGAGCTGCCAGAGGTCGTGGCTGAGTTAGGTACAACTGTATGATTTAAGAAGCACTTGAATATGGATATTTTGGAGGCATGTGGACCAAATGCAGGAAATTAACTCTAGCTGGGTAGGTTCTGTAATTGGTGTGGACATATCCATGCTGTGTTGCTCTATGACTCTCCTAATACGTCAGTGATAATAAACCTGATTCGGATTTTGATTGACTACTGTTGTATTCAAAATTGCAATGGGTCCTGCAGAGGGCACCATGCTCACGAAAAACATTGGACTTCTAGATTCTGCTGACTTGCTCATAAAATATACTGTAATGTATGTGACAGCTGCCAACAGGTTCCTTCACTACTAGGAGAAAATATTGCCTTATATAAAGTCAATATGTGAACACCTTAGATTCTGTATGGGTACCCGCCAATTTGATGGTATGAATATTGATTTCTCATGGTGAACAAAATTTCTCCCTCCCCTTCCTGTATTCCCCACTCTGACCTTTTACTTCTTCTTACCAGCCTATTATTTCCCCTTGGTCTCCTCCTCCTTCCCTTTCTCCTATTGTCCCCTCTCCTCTCCTATCAGATTCTTCCTTCTCCAGCCCTTTTCCTTTCCAACCTTCACCTATCACCTTCCAACTAGCCACTTCCCCTCCCCCCACCCTTTCATTCAGGCATCTCCCCTCGCCCACTTCCCTCTCAGTCCTGAAATAAGGTCTCAGCTCAAAACATCGACTGTCTACTCTTTTCTTTAGATGCTGCCTTATTTACTGAGTTCCTCCAGTACTTTGAATGTGTGGCTTTGGATTTACAGCATCCGCAGATTTTCGCATATATGTGACATGATGTTTTACAAACTTTTTAAAACCTTCACGCATGAATTATTAAATATCTGCATTACTATCTCAAAGCAATCTACATGTTTTGTAATGATTTGCTTCTTGAAATAAAATGTTTAATTAAAAAATCTTTATTCCAAAATCATCATAAAGTAATTACACAATTGCTGATTGTATATCTTAACTTGTTGTTGTACTTATTCTTTATAATTGCATTGTTAATTAGTAATATAATTAGTATCAATTTGTGATCAATATCTGTAATAGATTCAATACTGAAAATCTAATGGTACAAGAACAATAATACTAGCTTAAGCTAAAATTTAAAAAATAAAGTAAGGCATTAATATAAGTAAACAACCACATGATATGCATATTTTTGATTTTATGGCAACACTGATTTAAAACATGAAAAGAACCCAGATATGATTGGCTTTGCACTTAAAAATGCAAATACTCATTTGTTTAAGGCTATAAGGCCATAAGATACAGGAGCAGAATTAGGCCATTTGGCCCAACGTGTCTGCTCCACCATTTCATCATGGCTGATCCATTTTTCCTCTCAGCCACAATCTCCTGGTTTCTCCCCGTATCCCTTCATGCCCTGACCAATCAAGAATCTATCAACCTCTGTCTTAAATGAATCCAATGGCTTGGCCTCCACATATGAATGATAATAAATTGAATGAGACATCTTTTAAAAAAAAAATACACGGCAATGGACAATAAAAATATCCTATCATACCAAATGACCATCATTGACAATTCAGAATTTTCTACTCTGTTGTTGAATCATTGCTTGTACTAACCTTACAGTAACATGCAATGACAATAGTGAATGAGTCAGGAATCTAAATTATAGGTCAACAGAGAAACAGTTAAAAAACTCATAATTAGCTATTCTAAACATTTACATGTGATTTGCCAAGAGTGAAGACAAAGTAAGCATAAAAGGCAAATTACACTAGAACATTGTTTCCTTTTGCACATCAGTCATACGATCATCAATTTTAGAGTAATTGGTGTATTAGTTATTGATTTTCAATAGGTATCATAGTCATAATAATCTTCATAATCAGTTGGACCATTGATGTCTGAGCTGTCATGATTCTGTGCTACTTTGGCATAGCTTGCAAGAAATGATTTTCCTCTCACGCTATGCCAAATATTATATCCACAGCTGTTCAGAATCTTGGTAGAAGATAGCCAGTTCTCACCTTGATAATAGGCTGGGGTTGCACAGTTGCCACTTTTAATCTCCAATTGTTTAGCAGTTAATAAATCCCTTATTCTAATGAGGTCACATGTACAGTTCCATGGGTTTCCATCTAAATAAAGCTGCCTGAGGCGAGGGACGTATGTAAACACTTCTGGGTTTAGAGATGACAATTTGTTATTACGCAGGTTTAGAACTTGCAGCCGCTTCAGATTTTTTACTGTCTCCTTGCAAATGTCCTGTATGTTGTTTCCTTTCAAGTCTAGCCTTACAAGAGTAACAGGGAGCCTGAAGAAAAGACAATGGGTAAGAATTACTGGAATTGTATTAGCATATTCAGTTATTAATAAATACAAGGTTTATGCATAAATACGGATTATTGCAGTGTCAGTATTTGTGGGAGAAATATCACATGGGGCATGTTCCATTATAGATGGAATCTGACTCAGCATTTACAGCCCAATTCATACATGGTAACACACTCAAAATGCAGGTCAGGCCACATCGATGGAGGGAAATAAAGCATTGACATTTTGGGCCGAGACTGCTGAGTTCCTACAGCTTTCTGTCTGTGTTGTTCAGTATTTCCAGGATCTGCAAAATCTCTTGTGTTTCTACATGATTATTTTGGCTAATTGAATTGTAAAGAGTCAATGTTTTGGGTTCAGACCCTTCACCAGAACTAAGTCAACATCGAATCCTGATGAAAGTTTCGGCTGAAACGTTGACTGCTTATTCCTCTCCATAGATGCTGCCTGACCTGCTGAGTTCCTGCAGCATTTTGTGTGTGTTGCTCTGAATTTCCAGAAGCTCTTGTGTTTAGAATTGAAATGTATTTTCATTTCATTGCCTCTATGATTTCTGAAACACCTACCAAAAAACTCTACCTCCCTCTGGACTAACATCCCGAGTATCTGAAGCACTTCAGTGGTCAATTGTGGAATCCAGCATTATCATTGCTCATACTCAGAATCCTCTCCAAGGATCATCACCTTGTCCTGGTGGAGAGCTTAGCTCCTGGTAGTGTCAGCCATGACAGTAAGGTCAAGAGTGATGTTCCAGACAATGAGTGATCCAACCTCGACCTCACTGATGGAGCTGGTGGAAGATGATGACACATCACAACAACAGTGATGGTGAAGGAAATATGCAGCAGTGAGGAGTCCCCTATCATCTTTGATGCCATGCCACTGTGTGGTAAACCATGTATACCTGTCTGGACACGCCCCTCTGCTGACTGTTCCCACAGACCCCTGTATAAAGGTGATTGGGGCACTGCTTCTCCCTCAGTCTCCGAGATGTCGTGCTCCCTTTTTGCTGCTAATAAAAGCCTATCGTTCACTTCCTGTCTCCAAGAGTTATTGATGGTGCATCACACTGGACCTTGACCCAATCTGTCATGGACTGCATGGTGACTGCCCATACATTAATGTTCTCTTATTACATAAGTTATTCATAAGCATTCTCCATTAAGGGGAACATCATAATCAAATGGGCAATGCACTATATGAAATACTTTGGCTCACTTTGCAGTGAAAGCTTTACACTAGTTACCACATTGAGATAACCTCCCAAACACCCTGCGATGCATTTCCAACTGTGCTTATTCACCATGGCTGGGATGATTTTCCAATGCTCTGTAACTTCCAAGATTACTTACTCGCCCTGCTACTGCATAGTGCAATAATTTTTTTGGCAGTATTCTTTCTCACCAGCTTAATAGACAATAGCAACCTTCTATATCCAACCCTCCACCCAACCCAATTCTCCATGGAGTTGAATATTGTGCTGAGTCTGGTTCCGTTTAGATGACCTTGTATAAACGAAAATGAGCTATGTCCCTCGTCTAGCCACTATCAAGCTGTGAAGTTTAATAGTATCTAGATTGATAGTGGCTAGTCTCTTACGTACTTCCAGCAGTTGCACCAATAAACTCATAGTCACCTTTATTTCCACTATGTCCCTGAACAAAATCTGCAGAAAATCGGAAATTAAAATGAGAGAAACTCAAAACATGAATCTGTTGAAAATGTAAGGCAAAGGTGTGCACACTGTCAGAATTTTAGAGCAATAGACTTGATCAGAATAGCCCATCATTCTTTTTTTTTCATCTAGAGATACAGCACACTAACACAGGCCCTTCCTGTCCAATGAGCCTGTGCCGTCTAATTTCACCATATGGCCAATTAACTTACTAACTCGTGTGTCTTTGGAACGTAGAAGAAAACTGGAGAACATGGAGGAAGCCCATTGGGTCACAGGGAGACTTCTTGCACATAGTGGCAGGAATTGAATCCCAATCCCTGTTGCTGTAAAGTGCTACACTACTGTGCCACTCCATTTTGATGTCTTGAAGAGTCATTTTAATTCTTTTACTTCCATTATATTTCATATAATTAATGTTTATCTTTACTAGAATTGTTTCATGCTGTTATAAAATATTAGCTTGTAATCATAGGTGAACTTAAAGCAGAGAAACATACACTAATAGCAAGATTTTAAACAAGTTGGGAACAAAATTAATTGGCACCAAGTGCATTTATAGACAATAGACAGTAGGTGCAGGAGTAGGCCATTCGGCCCTTCTAGCCAGCACTGCTATTCACTGCGATCATGGCTGATCATACACAATCAGTACCCCGTTCCTGCCCTCTCCCCATATCCCTTGACCCCACTATCTACAAGAGCTCTATCTAACTCTCTCTTGAATGCATCCAGAGACTTGGCCTCCACTGCCTTCTGGGGCAGAGCATTCCACATATCCACCACTCTCTGGGTGAACAAGTTTTCCCACATCTCTGTTCTAAATGGCCTACTCCTTATTCTTAAACTGTGGCCTCTAGTTCTGGACTCACCCATCAGTGGGAACATGCTTCCTGCCTCCAGCGTGTCAAATCCCTTAATAATCTTACATGTTTCAATCAGATCCCCTCTCATCCTTCTAAATTCCAGTGTATACAAGCCCAGTCGCTCCAATCTTTCAACATATGACAGTCCCGCCATTCTGGGAATTAACCTTGTGAACCTACGCTGCACTCCCTCAATAGCAAGAATGTCCTTCCTCAAATTTGGAGACCGAAACTGCACACAATACTCCAGGTGGGGTCTCACCAGGGCCCTGTACAGCTGCAGAAGGACCTCTTTACTCCTATACTCAATTCCTCTTGTTATAAAGGCCAGCATGCCATTAGCTTTCTTCACTGCCTGCTGTACCTGCATGCTTGCTTTCATTGACTGATGTACAAGAACACCTAGATCTCATTGTACTTCCCCTTTTCCTAACTTGACTCCATATAGATAGTAATCTGCCTTCCAGTTCTTGCCACCAAAGTGGATAACCTCACATTTATCCACATTAAACTGCATCTGCCATACATTTGTCCACTCACCCAACCTGTCCAAGTCACCCTACATTCTCATAACATCCTCCTGACATTTCACACTGCCACCCAGCTTTGTGTCATTGGCAAATTTGCTAATGTTACTTTTAATCCCTTCATCTAAATCATTAATGTATATTGTAAACAGCTGCGGTCCCAGCACTGAACCTTGCAGTACCCCACTGGTCACAGCCTGCCATTCCAAAAGGGTCCCGTTAATTGCTACTCTTTGTTTCCTGCCAGCCAGCCAATTTTCAATCCATGTCAGTACTTTGCCCCCAATACCATGTGCCCTAATTTTGCCCACTAATCTCCTATGTGGGACTTTATCAAAAGCTTTCTGGAAGTCCAGGTACACTACATCCACTGGCTCTTCCTTGTCCATTTTCATAGTTACATCCTCAAAAAACTCCAGAAGATTAGTCAAGCATGATTTTCCCTTCATAAATCCATGCTGACTCGGACTGATCCTTCTACTGCTATCCAAATGTGTCGTAATTTCCTCTTTTATAGTTGACTTCAGCATCTTTCCCACCACTGACGTCAGGCTAACCGGTCTATAATTCCCTGTTTTCTCTCTCCCTCCTTTCTTGAAAAGTGGGACAACATTAGCCACCCTCCAATCAGCAGGAACTGTTCCTGAATCTATCGAACATTGGAAAATGATTACCAATGCATCCACGATTTCTAGAGCCACCTCTTTAAGTACCCTGGGATGCAGACCATCAGGTCCCGGGGACTTATCAGCCTTCAGACTCAACAGTCTATCCAACACCATTTCTTGCCTAATATAAATTTCCATCAGTTCATCCTTTACCCTAGTTCCTTTGGCTACTATTACATATGGGAAATTGTTTGTGTCTTACCTAGTGAAGACAGATCCAAAGTACCTGTTCAACTCGTCTGCCATTTCCTTGTTCCCCATAATAAATTCACCCGTTTCTGTCTTCAATGGCCCAATTTTGGTCTTAACTATTTTTTCGCTATTCACATACCTAAAGAAGCTTTTACTATCCTCCTTTATATTCTTGGCTAGTTTACCTTCGTACCTCATTTTTTTCTTGGCATATTGCCTTTTTTGTTATCTTCTGTTGCTCTTTAAAAGCTTCCCAGTCCTCCGGCTTCCTGCTCATCTTTGCTATGTTATACTTCTCTTTTATTTTTATACTGCCCTTTACTTCCCTCATCAGCCACGGCCGCCCCTTACTCCCCTTAGGATCTTTCTTCCTCTTTGGAATGAACCGATCCTGCACCTTCTGTATTATTCCCAGAAATACCTGTCATTGTTGTTCCACTGTCTTCCCTGCTAGGGTATTGTTCCATTGAACTTTGGCCAGCTCCTCCCTCATAGCTCCATAGTTCCCTTTGTTCAACTGTAATACTGACACATCCGATTTTCCCTTCTCCTTCTCAAATTTCTCCCAACCTAATTGTACTAACCTACCCTTTTGGAAAAGATGACAGATGATTTTGCTCCAATGCTAGATCGGAAAGTTGTAAACAGTGCTGCAGTGCATCTAGGTCGATGTTGGTAATGTTGTTGTACTCCAGAAACAAATGTTTGAGCCCACACACTCCAGAGAATTCTTGCAGTGTAATCTTTTGTATGAAGTTGTGGCTACAATCCAACATTCGCAGATGTGATGGGAGACCAGCAGGTATTGCCTTCAGCTGGTTTTTGGACAGATCCACTGTAGATAAGTTCGACAAAGTCAGTGCATTATTAGCTGTAGAAATCTGATTTTCAGAAAGGGAGAGCTCAAACAGGTGACTGAGGTAGTTTAAATCTTGCATTTCCAATTCGCTGATCAAATTTTTATCCATCTTTAAAGACCATAACGATGGCGGCATTCCTTGTGGAATCTTCAAAAATTTGTTTCCCGACAAACTAAGAAAGCGTAGAGATGGTAAGAAGTTGAAGAAATTCAAGGGAAGTGAAGACAGTCTGTTATTCTGCATGCTTAAACGTTTCAGGTAAGCAAGTCTTAATGGTCCTGATAACAACTCAAGTCTATTACTATCCAAAATAAGATTTTCTAAACTGACAGCAGATGACAAAACGCTGGAATGAATTATGGAGATCTTATTGTTTTGAAGATCAAGGACCTTCAGTTTTGCCAAACCTTCAAAATCAGCTTCACACAAGGCCTGAATCCTGTTGTTACCCAGTTTTAGCACTTCAACATTGGAGGGAAGTTTACTGGGGACATGTTTCAGCTTGTTTTTCCATAGTTCTAATGTTCTGAGATTTGTTAATGTTGAAAATGTGTATGCCTCTGTTGCTTCCATTCCACATGAAGACAGTGCTAGCTCTTCAATTCCATTAAGTCCACCAAAATCAGATGCCTGCAAAAGATCAACGTACAATAGATGCAGTTCACAGTAAAGACCTGGTAAACGATTCAATCATATCTTTATAAATGTAGGTTATAACATTGGGATAGGGAAAAGGAAAAGGCTGAAAATAATATTTGCCAAATGGAATGAACAACGCTGTACATGCCATACCTGAAATATGAAGACTTCCTTTCTCTTTATTATTCTGATTGCTCCAAAATAAACTTTATTTCCAAAACGCATTTGCAGAAGACGGTATGTCTAATTTTGAGCATGATGCATACCATCTGGGATGGGGGTGGGGGGTGGCTATTGCTCAGGGTTGAAATAAGCTGCAGAAAGTTGTGAACTCAGTCAGCTCCATCATGGGTACTAGCCTCCCCAGCATCCGGGATGTCTTCAAGGAGTGACACCTCAAAAAGGCAGCATCCATCATTAAGGACCCCCGTCACCCAGGACATGTCCTGTTCTCAATGTTACGGTCAGGAAGGAGGTATAGAGGCCTGAATACACACACTCAGTGATCCAGGAACAGCTTCTTCCCCTCTGCCATCCTATTTCTGAATGGACATTACTGTATTATGTATTGCATTGTACTGCTGCCGCAAAGACAGCAAATTTCACAACATATGCTGGTGATATTAAACCTGATTCTGATTAAATTCTTTATATTCAGGCGCATGTTTAAATTCAAACTCAATTTCTAAACCAAACTATTGAGGAACAAACTAGAGAATGGGTTGTTTTAGATCTATTATTTAACCATTTCCTACCCTCTTCCTTCAATTCTGCTCACCCCTCACATTCACCCCTAACCGTGTCCCCTCCCCACCTGGCTACATTGCTCTTCTCCCCCTTCCCTTTCCTAATTTTGTCCTCCGTCCCTATCGTCTCCCTTGTCCCACATATCTTTCTTAGACCATAAACATAGGAGCCATTTGGGCCATCAAGTTGCTATGCCATTTGATCATAGTTGATTTATTACAAGGATGTCTGCTGCTCATCTGCATTGATTGAATGAGAAGAAATTTCTCCACCAAGAAGGAAATTCAATAGCCAAGTAATACTGTGGAGGCCTAGTCACTCGCATTTTCAAGAGAGGAGTGAAACTTTAAAAATTAGGTGGATCAAGGGCATGTAACAGTGCTGAGATAAAAATCAGCAGGTTGGCTGAAAGCAGCTTAGTTTGTGTATATTACTGTATGTTCATGGTCTTCTGCTGTAGCCCATCCACTTCAAGGTTCAACATGTTGTGCATTCAGAGAGGCTGTTCCGCACATCACTGTCTTAATGTGTGGTTATTTGTTTTTACTGCTTGCCTTTGTTATGAGTGCTGAACAGACCTGATGGAAATGGGGTCCAAAGTTAACCCCCTCCCCTTGGGAACTATGCTGCTAGTGAGAGAGAGAGATGCAGAACAGAGGTAAAGGCATCTGCTACAGATAAGAGAGAGAGAGAGATGACTGATTTATGTATTATGGCTTCTTCACTGATGGAAAGGTAAACAATCTTTCGCAGCAAGGACACTTCTTTGCTCATTAACATTCTTGCTGAGACAGCAGGGAGTGGACTAGTTTGATGGACATGGTCATATTGAGTTGATGGATGGCTGATACCCCGTCAGTGGGGATAAAAAAACGTATCTGGGGAGACACCCCTCAGGCACACCAGTGGACACTGACCGAGTGTTGTGCACCAACAGGAAGGTGGGGGCTTAGAGGACCGAATCAGGAGATCGGTCACAAAGCTCACAGTGTTACAGCAGGGTTGGTGGGGACTTGTGTGTGTGTCCACTCATGCCAGAGTGACGAGTCCACCACAGAAGAACGGTCTCACTGAGAACGGAGGGGTCATAACCGAATGACCACAACGGTACAATGGAATAAGAAGACAACAGAAGGTTTGCTGGCTGCAGCTGCTCAATCTCTTGCTCGCTCTCTCTCTCTCTAACAATTGCAACACAACAGCAGCTACCTCAGCCCGAACTGAACTGAACTTTATAATCTTCTATGACAATTGACATTTGACCCCTAGACATTGATAGAGTTTGTTTATTACTATTGATTATTATTCCTACACTTCTGTTTTTATTATTGCTAACCTGTTTTATATGTATATTAGCTTTTTTGATACTGCATTGCTTAGTTTACTAATAAACACCTTTAGTTACAGTACCACCAGACTCCAACGTATCCTTCCATTTCTGCTGGTCTATTAACCCAGTTACAGGGTACATAACACCTTACTCTCAGCTTGAACCACTGATAGAGGAATGGCTGACAGGTAGGAGGCAGCGTGTGAGAATAAAGGGGGCCTTTTCTGGTTGGCTGCCAGTGACCAGTGGTGTTCCTCAGGGGTTAATGTTGGGTCCGCTACTTTTCACATTGTTTGTCAATGATTTAAATAATGGAATTGATGGTTTTGCGGCAAAGTTGGCAGATGATACGAAAGACAGGTGGAGGGGTAGGTAAGTACTGAGGCAACAATGCAATTGCAGCAGGACTTAGACAAATTAGAAGAATGGGCAAAAAAGTGGCAGATGGAATACAGTGTTGGGAAATGTACGATGATGCATTTTGGTAAAAGGAACAATAGCGTGGACTATTATCTAAATGAGGAGAAGGTCAGAGGTGCAGAGGGACTTAGGAGCCCTGGTGTAAGACTCCCAGAAGGTTGATTTACAGGTTGAGTCTGTGCTGAAGAAGGCAAATGCAATGTTAACATTTATTTCGAGGGGAATAGAACATAAAAGCAAGGAGATAATAATGAGACCTTTGAAGACACTAGTCAGACTGCGCTTGGAATATTGTCAACAGCTTTGGGCCCATATCTCAAAAATGATGTGTTGTCATTAGAGAGAGTCCAGAGGAGGTTCATGAGAGTGATTCTGGGAACGAGGGGTTAAGATATGATGATTAAACAGAAAGCACAAAGGCTTAATGACTCTAGATAAGACAGCAATTAACGAATACAGGTGCACAGGCAGGGGTTATGACACCTTTCATTTGGCAGCTTTGGGCCTGTACTCAGTGGAATTTAGAAGAATGCATGGGGATCTCATTGAAACCTACTGAATGTTGAGAGGACTAGATAGGGTGAATGCGGAGAGGATGTTTCCTGCGGTGGGAGTGCGCAGAACTAGAGGGCACAGCCTCAGAAATGAGGAGCAACCTTTTAGAACTGAGGTAAGAAGGAATTTCTTTAGCCCGAGAGTGGTGAATCTGTGGAATGCTCTACCATCATCTGCGGTGGAAGCCAAGTCTGTGGGTAAATTTCTTGATCAGTCGGGGCATCAAAGGATATGGCGAGAAGGCAGCTGTATTGGGTTGAGTGGGATCTGGGAGCAGCCATGATTGAATGGCAGAGCATCAATTGATGGGCTGAATGGCCCAATTCTACTCATATGTCCTGTGGTCCTATGGACCATTCTGCACTGACCTCTCTCATTAACAAGGCATTTTCACCCACAGAAATACCTCTCAATGGATGTTTTTTGTAAGTTTGGTACCATTCTCCGTAAGCTCTAGAAACTGGGGTGCATGAAAATCCCAGGCTGTCGGCAGTTTCTGATACTCAAACCACCCCATATGGTACCAATAATCATTTCATGATCAAAGTCACTTCGATCACATTTCTTCCTCATTCTGATGTTTAGTCTGAACAAAAACTGAATATCTTGGCCTTGTCTGCATGCTTTTATGCATTGAGTTGCTGCCAGATGATTGGTTGATGTTATATTTGCATTACAAAGCAAGTGTACCTAATAAAGTGGCCACCAAAACTATAATGTTAAAACATGAGTTATTTCTTCAGCACTTTGAATTGGGCACGACTGCACAAACACGTGGAGCTTGGCCAGAGAGAACAGCAGGAAGAGTTTAAAAAGAACAGCTTTACAGGGCAGGTGTCTGAGGAGTAAGCACTGGAGTAGAGGGAGACATAGGAAGACTTTGGCTTAACAGGGCTTCAGCGATAAGGGGTCGAGGTGAAGTAGGTTATCTGTTTAAAATACAGACAGAAGGAAGGTGTGTGAGGCCGGTTTTCTGTGCTCGGAGTCAGCCGTGAGAGGTCCTGGAGACTCCCAGCCTCCTGGACGGCCACATCTGCACCAGGTGTGTCGAGCTGCAGCTCCTTAGGGACCGAGTTAGGGAACTGGAGATGCAGCTCGATGACCTTCGTCTAGTCAGGGAAAGCGAGGAGGTGATAGAGAGGAGCTTAAGGCAGGTAGTCAGGGGCCTAGGGAGACAGATAAGCAGGTAACAGTCAGGAGAGGGAAGGGCAGGAAGCAGATGCTAGAGAGTACCCTAGTGGCTGTCTAACAATAAGTACTCCTGTTTGAGTACTGTTGGGGGGACAGCCTACCTGGGGGAATCAACAGTGGCCGTGCCTCTGTCACAGAGTCCGGTCCTGTGGCTCAGAAGGGTAGGGAAAGGAAGAGGATGGCAGCAGTGATAGGGGACTCTATAGTTAGGGGGTCAGACAGGTGATTCTGTGGATGCAGGAAAGAAACACAGACTGTAGTTTGCCTCCTAGGTGAGTGGGTCTTGGATGTTTCTGATCACGTCCACGATATCTTGAAGTGGAAAGGAGAACAGCCAGAGGTCGTGGTACATATTGGTACCAGTGGCATAGGTAGGAAAGGGAAGAGGTTCTGAAAAAAGACTACAGGAGTTAGAAAGAAGCTGAGAAACAGGACCGCAAAGGTAGTAATCTTGGGATTTCTGCCTGTGCCATGTGACAGTGAGTACAGTATAAGTATAGAGTGAGGTGGAGGATAAATGCGTGGCTGAGGGATTGGAGCAGGGGGCAGGGATTCAGATTTCTGGATCATTGAGACCTCTTCTGGGGAAGGTATGAGCTGTACAAAAAGGACGGGTTGCACTTGATTCTGAGGGGGACCAATATCCTGCTGGGGAGGTTTGCAAATGCTATTGGGGAGAGCTTAAACTAGAATTGCTGGGGTGTGGGAACTGAACTAAAGTGACGGAGGAAAGGGAGGTTGGCTCACAAATAGAGAAAGCTTGGAGACAGTGCGTAAGGGAGCATAGGTAAGTGATAGAGAAGGGAGGCGCTCAGACAGATGGTTTGAGATGTGTCTATTTTAATGCAAGGAGTATTGTGAACAAAGCGGATGAGCTTAGAGCATGTATCAGCACTTGGAGCTATGATGTTGTGGCCATTATAGAGACTTGGATGGTGCAGGGACAGGAATGGCCACTTCAAGTGCCAGGCTTTAGATGTTTCAGAAAGGACAGGAGGGAGGCAAAAGAGGTGGGGGCATGGCACTGTTGATCAGTGATAGTGTCATGGCTGCAGAAAGGGAGGAAATCTAGGAGGAGTTGTCTACGGAGTCTCTGTGGGTGGAAGTTAGGAACAGGAATGGGTCAATAACTCTACTGGGTGTTTTTTATAGACCACCAAATACAAATTTTGTAGTATCAAGGACATCAAGAAGCAGATAGGGAGACAGATTCTGGAAAGGAGTAATAATAACAGGGTTGTTGTGATGGGAAATTTTAATTTCCCAAATATTGGTTGGCATTTCCCTAGAATGAGCGGTTTAGATGGGGTGGAGTTTGTTAGGTGTGTTCAGGAAGGTTTCTTGACACAATATGTAGATAAGCCTACAAGAGGAGAGACTGTACTTGATCTGGTATTGGGAAATGAACCTGGTCAGGTGTCAGGTCTCTCAGTGGGAGGGCATTTTGGAGATAATGATCACAATTCTATCTTCTTTTCCACAGCATTGGAGAGGGATAGGAACAGATAAGTTAAGGAAATGTTTAATTGGAGTAAGAGGAAATATGAGGTTATCAGGCAAGAACTTGGAAGCATAAATTGGAAACAGATGTTCTCAGGGAAACGTGTGGAAGATATCTGGCAAATGTTCAGGGGACATTTGCGTGGGGTTCTGCATAGATATGCTCCATGAGACAGGGAAAGGATGGTAGGATACAGGAACTGTGGTGTACAAAGGCTGTTGTAAATCTAGTCAAGAAGAAAAGAAGAGCTTACAAAAGGTTCAAAAAACTAGGTAATGATAGAGATCTAGAAGATTATAAGACTAGCAGGAAGGAGTTTAGGAATGAAATTAGGAGAGCCAGAAGGGGCCATGAGAAGGCCTTGGCATTAAGGAATTAAGGAAAACCCCAAGGCATTCTATAGGATGTGAAGAGGAAGAGAAGACGTGAGAGAATAGGACCGATCAAGTGTGACAGTGGAAAAGTGTGTATGGAACCGGTGGAGGTGACAGAGGTACTTAATGAATTCTTTGCTTCAGTATTCACTACCGAGTAGGATCTTGGCGCTTGTAGTTATGACTTGCAGTGGACTGAAAAGCTTGAGCATGTAGATATTAAGGAAGAGGATGTGCTGGAGCTTCTGGAAAAGCATCAAGTTTGATAAGTTGGAGGAGATTGCTGAGTTTCTACTGATGATCTTTGCATCATCAATGAGGACGGGAGAGGTTTCAGAGGATTGGAGGGTCGTGGATGTTGCTCCCTTGTTCAAGAAAGGGAGTAGGGATAGCCCAGGAAATTATAGACCAGTGAGTCTTACTTCAGTAGTTGGTAAATTGATGGAGAAGATCCTGAGAAGGAGGATTTATGAACATTTAGAGAGGCA
Source organism: Hemitrygon akajei (assembly GCF_048418815.1). Classification (NCBI taxonomy): domain Eukaryota; kingdom Metazoa; phylum Chordata; class Chondrichthyes; order Myliobatiformes; family Dasyatidae; genus Hemitrygon; species Hemitrygon akajei. Next base: position 161,138,445 of record NC_133132.1, read on the forward strand.
TAATATGATTAGGAATAGTCAGCTTGGCTTTGTCAAAGGCAGGTTGTGCCTTAGAGCCTGATTGAATTTTTTGAGGATATGAGTAAACACATTGATGAAGGTAGAGCAGTAGATGTAGTGTATATGGATTTCAGCAAGGCATTTGATAAGGTACCCCATGCAAGGCTTATTGAGAAAGTAAGGAGGCATGGGATCCAAGGGGACATTGCTTTGTGGATCCAGAACTGGCTTGGCCACAGAAGGCAACGAGTGGTTGTAGATGGGTCATATTCTGCATGGAGGCCAGTGACCAGTGGTGTGCCTCAGGGATCTGTTCTGGGACCCCTACTCATTGTGATTTTTATAAATGACCTGGATGAGGAAGTGGAGGGATGGGTTAGTAAATTTGCTGATGACATATAGGTTGGGGGTGTTGTGGATAGTGTAGAGGGCTGTCAGAGTTTGCAGCGGGACTTTGATAGGATGCAAAACTGGGCTGAGAAGTGGCAGATGGAGTTCAACCCAGATAAGTGTGAGGTGGTTCATTTTGGTAGGTCAAATATGATGGCAGAATATAGTATTACTGGTAAGACTCTTAGCAGTGTGGAGGATCAGAACGATCTTGGGGTCCAAGTTCATAGGACACTCAAAGCTACTGCATAGGTTGACTCTGTGGTTAAGAAGGCATATGGTGCATTGGCCTTCATGAATCGTGGGATTGAGTTTAAGAGCCGAGAGGTAATGTTGCAGCTATATAGGACCCTGGTCAGACCCCACTTTGAGTACTGTGTTCAATTCTGGTCGCCTCACTACAGGAAGGACGTGGAAATCATAGAAAAGGTGCAGAGGAGATTTATAAGGATGTTGCCTGGATTGGCGAGCATGTCTTATGAGAATAGGTTGGGTGAAATCGTTTTTTTCTCCTTGGAGCGATGGAGGATGAGAAGTGACCTGATAGAGGTGTACAAGATAATGAGAGGCATTGATCATGTGGATAGTCAGAGACCTTTTCCTGGGTCTGAAATGGCTAGCATGAGAGGGTATAGTTTTAAGGTGCTTGGAAGTAGGTACAGAGGAGATGTCAGGGGTAAGTTTTTTATGTAGAGAGTGGTGAGTGCATGGAATGGGCTGCTGGCAGCAGTGGTGGAGGTGGAAACGATAAGGTCTTTTAAGAGACTCCTGGATGGTTACATGGAGCTTAGAAAAATAGTGGGCTATGGGTAAGCCTAGGTAGTTGTAAGGTATGGACATGTTCGGCACAGCTTTGTGGGCCGAAGGGCCTGTATTGTGCTGTAGGTTTTCTATGTTTCTATGAGTATAATGTGGATTAAAATTTGTTTGCAGATTAAAAGGAAATAATTCTAGTGAATGGGTAGTTATTTAATTTGAAAAGGGTTGAAATTGTGCTCTGAATGCATGTTTCTTCTTGAATATTCACACAACATACAAATGCAAATTTGCTGTTGCCTTGGGGTGTGTATCAAAAAATCAGGGACATTAGATATGAATTTATGATTGGAATGAAAACTCAAAATGGCTGAAATTGTGAAGACACAAATGTGAAATTAATATACATATATTTTAGGGTAGATAATTATTCAGAAAGACAAAGAATATTCAGACACAGATGTCATTAAAATATAATGAGATTTGTAGAAAACAACTGTTAAATCACAGATAGAGTAACCTTAGTTGTCTCATTGAAGAAATGAAAGGTGTCATAGCCCCTGCAGGTCTATGCACCTGTATTTGTTAATTGTCTTATCTAGAGCCACTAAGCCTGTGTGCTTTCTGTTTAACCTAGTCAAGTTTAGTTTGACTGACACGGGTTTTCTGGGTACTGGGATTATCTAAAGCATACTCCCGATTAGCACAACGTCGGGTCCTCGTGTTTCTAGAATGATTTGTCTCATGGTGTCACTCAGTCAAACCACCGAGGTTCTGTTGGAATTCCTGAGTTTGGAGACGACCCACTGTTTGGACAATTTAAACGCTGGGCCAGATGGACTGAAAAGGCAAGGTGTCGGGACCGGAGGTGAAGGTCAAGCTGGTTCTGCTCTATGACGTTTCACCCCTCTCACCTCAGAGCTGAGTCTGTGTCGTGCCCCGGCTGCTCTGGGCTTAAGTGTCTGCGAGCTTCACAGCCATTTGCCTGTGTGATAGACTGAGAATGAGACTATGGACCCTCTCTGGCTGCTCCTGGCTTCATTCTGAATGCTGATGCTTGCTTCATTGCCGGGATGATTTGGTTTGATTTGTGCCCTTTTCCCTCTGTGTTGTTCTTTTTTTTAAATGGGTTCTTTTGGGTTTCTTGTTTTGTGGATGCTTGTAAGGCAGACAAATCTCAAGGTTGTATAATTTATACATACTTTGATAATAATAATTATGCTTTGAATAAACTCTTGTTTCTGTCTCTACATGGGAGTCTGTCATTTCTCCACACTTGGGTTCAGTCATTTGTCAAAGCAAATCCATGACAGAGAGGTGGAGCACAACTTCAGATTGTAAGTTACAGGAGTGATTTGAAATACTGGCATAACTTGTAATGGAGAACAGAGACAAAGGAGCTGTAATAGAAAATTTCAAAGTTTTAAAATGTATGAATGTGGAAAGCATATTTCCTCCAAATGAGAAGCCAATGATAAGGGTCTATTTAATTTGACATTGTTGGAAAGAATTCAGGGAGCAAGCTTATTTCCACAGTGTTTATTGAAGATGATTGTAAGTAGGAAGCAATGAAGAGGGTCCACATCACTTCTTAAGTAGAAAATGAGTAAATCTTCAGTCATAAAAAATACAGGTATGGCGAATTCATTAAGATTTCTATCACATTATTTGAACAAAGCAAAATCACATACATCCAGAGCCTAATGGCCATTGTTGTTGGATGTAGTTTCTTGGTTTAAACAGTATTATTTTCCTGTATTAATGAACTGCAAAATGCTATAAAATAAGTACTTTTATTTATTCACATCGTAGGTAGCTTCACATCATCCCAAAGTGCTTTACTGATAAAAAAGTTTTTTTTAAAAAAATATGGCATTGCATTTTACTGCAATATGTCCAATAAGCTCTCACAAACAGTAATGTGATCCAATAATCCATTTTTATTTGTCTATGTTGCCTATTTAAAACTTGATTTGAGCACCAGGAGTAAAAGCCCATCCTTTTATTTTAAATTGTATAATTATATTTTTAATATTCATGTGAAAGAGCAGGCGGGATTTACAACATGGTTTTTAATCTATTCAATATACCTATACTGTAATAGGTTTACTTATTTATTATTATTATTTTTTCTTCTTCTGCATTAAATATTGCATTGAACTGCTGCTGCAAACTTAACAGATGTCACAACACATGCTGGTGATAATAAACGTGATTCTGATTCAGAAAGGGGTTATAGGGAACATATCGAATCTTGGGCTTTATAAAGGAGGGACAGCGTACAAGAACAAGGAGGTCATAATGAACTTTTATGAAGCACTAGTTTGGCTGCAACTGAAGCAGAGCGTTCCATTCAGAGTGTCATGCCGGAGATAAAATATAAAAGCATTCAGAAAGAATGGGGTGGCACATTCGGCACAATGCTTTACAGTGCCGCTGACCTGGGTTCAATCGTGCCCGAATCTTGTAAGGAGATTGTACGTTTGCTCTGTGACCATGTGGGTTTCCTCTGCGTGCTCCAGTTTCCTCACACAGTTCAAAGACATGCTGGTTGGTAGATTAATTGGTTATTGTACATTGTCACATAATTAATCTAGGTTGAAATCGGGGTTGCGAGGTGGCACACCTCAAAGGGGCCTATTCCACACTGAATCTCAATCAATCAATAAATACAAATACCTATTGACTATGATTCCAGGGATGTGGGATAGTCCAGGATTGTTCTCCTTGGAATAGAGGAAAATAGAAAGGGATCTAATAGGATTATTTAAAATCATGAACGGGAGACACAAGATACAGAAAAAAAAACCTTTTTGTTTCAATGATCCTGCAGATGCTGGAAATCGAGAGCAGAAGACAAACTGCTGGAGGAACTTAGCAGATCAGGCAGCATCTATGTAGGGGAATAAGCGACCGGTGGAGGGTCTGGTCGTCTCTTTATTCCTTTCCAGAGATGTTGCCCGACCTGTTGAACCCCTCTGGCATTTTGCATGTTACCCAGGAAAAAAGCTTTTTTTCTCATATAGCGAGTTGTTATGGTCAGGAATGCCTATCGGGAGTTAAAGTGGATGTAAATTTGGTGTCTGCTAAGTATCTGAAAGGTGGGGAAGAATTGCAGGCCTGGGGTGCGAACCAGATTATGGAACAAGAGATGAATTGCTGTTACATCGAGCCGGTACGAATTCAACGGGCCGAATTATGAGATCCTTGTGCAATCCCGAAAAAAATCCTACTTCATCCGCTGCACTCCCTCGCTGCTCCAACTACACTGGCGAGTCAACTTTCTGCTGCGCGCCCGGGGCAGAGGAACCCAGACACGGAGACGAGACTGAGATCCACAGGGAGGGCACAGAATTAGAAGCTATCACTGACCCATGCTCACACCCTCCGCAAGAACCAATGTCACATGAGTTTTGTTAGAGAAGCTACACTGTTTTGTTTTTACATTTCTGAACGTTTCACATAACACAGCGCTGACTCAAAGACTATTATTTTTAATTTTTGCTTTCTGAGTAAAAATGTAACTCAATTAACGGCATGAAATTCGAAGAGTTACTATCTGTACTTCCCGGACAGCGTCTTATCAAGCATATCCCCTAGACCACGAACGGGATTTTAACCACGCCTAATAAACTGCAGAACTTCTATTAGCCTTGTAGCTTTAAAAAATAATATCTTACCCACGGTTTTTTTTTGGGGGGGAGGGGTGGAATACTGCTTCGCCTACTCATTTGTTACATTTAGATTTCTCAGTCGTGTATGGGGCTTATTTCTCTTTTAGGAACAGCTTCTTCCCCTACGCCATCTGATTTCTGAACGGTTTATGAATCCTACATCGTTATTCCTCTTTTGTACTGTTTATTTATTATTTTAACCTTGTGGCATTTTTAAATGTCTTGCACCGTACTGCTGACAGAAGGTAACAAAATTTCACCAGCTATGCCAGTCAGACGAGTCGTGCAGACGGCAAATTAATCACATTCGAAATGATCGACGCAAACTGCCTCTTAGTGAATATAGTTATTCAAATGAAACCCATGGCTAAGCGCATAACGCAAATCAGGTGGCGAGAAATCAGAGAAATTATGAAAGAAAATACAGTAGTGTACAAGAATAACTGAACCAATGTCAATGAAATAAATCGTAGGAAGATAGAGAGCGCGATATAAGACGTTGTCAAGCTCCTTGTGTGTTTTTTTTAGCCTCACCCGCAGCTGCTTGATGTTGTTGTGTCCGAGGTGGAGTTTTCTGGTATCCGTAGGGATGGCTTTGGGCACAGTCGTAACTCTGTAGCACTGTACTGATTTAGAAGCGTCGCACACACATCTCGTGGGACAATCGCCTTGGCATTCAATCAGAAAGGTCAGCATAGAAAAAGAAATAAATAGCAGCATCTTTTTTGGCTTCTCGGGATCTACTCGTATTAATTACGAATGGTCCACAATAAACCTTAGAAACTGACGTCAGTGCAGAAACCGCTCTGCTTTCGTTGGGAATAATCTCTACCTCTGAAAATGACTTTCTATCTCTCCCTTTTAAGCTTGGTGTCTCTCGTGCGACCGCGTTTCTCTGACTGGAAACGTTGATCAAAGAAAAGAACAGTATTATCCGACCTAAAAAACAAGCCCTTTGTAGCAAACGGAAAAAGTCAGAGCCGAACAATGGTATATTACCCTGATATTTGCAAAGAAGCACAGTGCTAATAGAAACGCCGTCGCAAAATTACTGAATTGTCCATTGTGTAGGATGTCCATCTGCAAACAGGAGGATTATTTTTTGCTTTTCTTTTTCGTCTCTAGCCTGTTTTTGCTGCCGCGTTGAGATAACAACACTTTGTGTGGTTACAATGTATGACATTCCAGGTCCTGGCTGTCGTTTCTAACCCGCTGATGTAAACAAAAGCCCAATAACTTTTGTTGCCACAGGTGGCTGGGCACTCCAAGGTGAGTTCCCGAGCTGCGAGATAAGAGGAAACGAACGCATATTTTACATTTTAAAAGAAAAAAGTACCCCCTTTTAACCGAGCTAGATTTAAAATCCTTAAAGGATATAAAATAACCGTAACATGTCGTGTTTTGGATTACTTTTTAAGATAGAACGTAGAATACGATACACAAATTGTCCATCGTGTGCTAAAGAAAATGACTTTACAAACTTTAGGTAATTTTGAATTAAATGTAGTTTGAAAAGACGCTCCTCCATTTCAGCTATTTTGATGCAGACCCATACATTTATACTTTAAAAAATAATCCGATGTTAGATATGTGTAACAAAAACCAAGTAATAAAATCTAATCTTTTTGTAGTGATTATTGATCGCGACTTTGTTGGCGATTGATCATAGCATCGTTTAGAGTTAAATTGCTGTTTTTACAACAGTTTCATATGGTACAGTATAGAGTTCAGGAGTTCCCAACCTGGGGCCTCGGATCACTCCGTTAATGGTCGGGGGGCCATGGCATAAAGAAAATTGGGAACCCTAGATATAGTTGTATATGAGAATGCTGTATTTACTCTCTTAGTCTTTTAACCCAGTGTGCATCTTTATCGTATGGTCAACTACCCCAAATAATCCAAACTTCAATAGGCCCAAATGAGATTAATTTTTGTGTGGGCATACTCAGTTAATCCAAGAATCATAATAGAATCAATGAAAGACTGCACCCAACAGGGCAAACAACCAATGTGCAAAGGACAGCAAACTGTGCAATTCAAAAGTAAAAAGGAATAATTAAATAGATGGATGGATAGATAAATATGGAGAACATGAGATGAAGAGTCGGTAGGTTGTGGGAACAGTTTAGTGATGGGGCAAGTGAACATCCACACAGGTTCAGGAGCTTGATGGTTGAGGGGTAATAACTGTTCCTGTACCTAGTGATGTGTGTCCTGAGGCTCCTGTACCTTCTTCCTGATGGCAGCTGTGAGAAGAGAACATAACCTGGGTGGTGGAGACCCTAATGATGGCTGCCACTTTCCTACAATAGTGCTCTGTGTAGATGTGCTCAAAGGTGGAGCAGGGCTTTACCCATGGTGGACTGGGTCAAAAGTGGAGCAGGGCTTTACCCATGGTGGACTGGGTCAGAAGTGGAGCAGGGCTTTACCCATGGTGGACTGGGTCAAAAGTGGAGCAGGGCTTTACCCATGGTGGACTGGGTCAGAAGTGGAGCAGGGCTTTACCCATGGTGGACTGGGTCAAAGATGGAGCAGGGCTTTACCCATGGTGGACTGGGTCAAAGATGGAGCAGAGCTTTGCCCATGGTGGACTGGGTCAAAAGTGGAGCAGGGCTTTACTCATGGTGGACTTGGTCAAAAGATGGAGCAGAGCTTTACCCATGGTGGACTGGGTCAAAGATGGAGCAGGGCCTTACCCATGGTGGACTGGGTCAAAAGTGGAGCAGGGCTTTACTCATGGTGGACTTGGTCAAAAGATGGAGCAGAGCTTTACCCATGGTGGACTGGGTCAAAGATGGAGCAGGGCCTTACCCATGGTGGACTGGGTCAAAGATGGAGCAGGGCTTTACCGATGGTGGACTGGGTCAAAAGATGGAGCAGGGCTTTACCCATGGTGGACTTGGTCAAAAGATGGAGCAGGGCTTTACCCATGGTGGACTGGGTCAGAAGTGGAGCAGGGCTTTACCCATGGTGGACTGGGTCAAAGATGGAGCAGGGCTTTACCCATGGTGGACTGGGTCAAAGATGGAGCAGGGCTTTACCCATGGTGGACAGGGTCAAAGATGGAGCAGGGCTTTACCCATGGTGGACTGGGTCAAAGATGGAGCAGGGCTTTACCCATGGTGGACTGGGTCAGAAGTGGAGCAGAGCTTTACCCATGGTGGACTGGGTCAGAAGTGGAGCAGAGCTTTACCCATGGTGGACTGGGTCAAAAGATGGAGCAGGGCTTTACCCATGGTGGACTGGGTCAGAAGTGGAGCAGAGCTTTACCCATGGTGGACTGGGTCAAAGATGGAGCAGGGCTTTACCCATGGTGGACTGAGTCAAAGATGGAGCAGGGCTTTACTCATGGTGGACTGGGTCAAAAGATGGAGCAGGGCTTTACCCATAGTGGACTGGGTCAAAGATGGAGCAGGGCTTTACCCATGGTGGACTGGGTCAAAGATGGAGCAGGGCTTTACCCATGGTGGACTGGGTCAAAAGTGGAGCAGGGCTTTACCCATGGTGGACTGGGTCAAAGATGGAGCAGGGCTTTACCCATGGTGGACTGGGTCAAAAGATGGAGCAGGGCTTTACCCATGGTGGACTGGGTCAAAGATGGAGCAGGGCTTTACCCATGGTGGACTGGGTCAAAAGATGGAGCAGGGCTTTAGCCATGGTGGACTGGGTCAAAAGATGGAGCAGGGCTTTACCCATGGTGGACTGGGTCAAAAGTGGAGCAGGGCTTTACCCATGGTGGACTGGGTCAAAGATGGAGCAGAGCTTTACCCATGGTGGACTGGGTCAAAAGATGGAGCAGGGCTTTACCCATGGTGGACTGGGTCAAAAGATGGAGCAGGGCTTTACCCATGGTGGACTGGGTAAAAGATGGAGCAGGGCTTTACCTATGGTGGACTGGGTCAAAGGTGGAGCAGGGCTTTACCCATGGTGGACTGGGTCAAAGATGGAGCAGGGCTTTACCCATGGTGGACTGGGTCAAAAGATGGAGCAGGGCCTTACCCATGGTGGACTGGGTCAAAGATGGAGCAGGGCTTTACCCATGGTGGACTTGGTCAAAAGATGGAGCAGGGCTTTACCCATGGTGGACTGGGTCAGAAGTGGAGCAGAGCTTTACCCATGGTGGACTGGGTCAAAAGATGGAGCAGGGCTTTACCCATGGTGGACTGGGTCAAAGATGGAGCAGGACTTTACCCATGGTGGACTCGGTCAAAGATGGAGCAGGGCTTTACCCATGGTGGACTGGGTCAAAAGATGGAGCAGGGCTTTACTCATGGTGGACTGGGTCAAAAGATGGAGCAGAGCTTTACCCATGGTGGACTGGGTCAAAAGTGGAGCAGGGCTTTACTCATGATGGACTGTGTCAGAAGTGGAGCAGTTTGTCAAAGTTTTAGATATCATGCTGAATCTTCACAAACTTCCAAGGAAGTAGAGATGCTACCATGCTTTCCTCATAATTACACTTACATGCTGGGCCTAGGACATCTGCATCAATAGCAAGAGCAAATGTATTCTCAGGGAACTTCAGGGATGAAATGCTGGTCCTGCTGTGACAGCAAGAACATAAGTAAAGATTTTTTTTCCTCAATATTCCCACGCTACTAATTCTGAATTTTAGTGAAGATCTACTCTTCATCTGTTTTCTTTCTCATGTACATAATGCATTTTAGTATTTATCTAATAAACACTCAAACAAAGCTCTTCACATGCCTGTTGATCCCTCCAGTAATTTTGTCAGACTATTTATCCAATATCCGCCAACTAAATATGTGAAAAAAATAAAGCAATTATCTTTGACACAGCCAGAGATTCCTAACCCTTACAATTAATCTCATAACCTAGCACACTCCCAGATTTAATAAGACTATTTGCAAACTTAGTTTATACTAAGCTGAACTATAAACATTTGATCCATATTTGCAGGATGTCAAATTCGCCTTTACCTCAGCTTGTCTGTCATTAAAGTTGTCAGCCATGCCTTTGCTACCTGGCTGACTCAGCTACTGCAAAGTAACCCTGGCTGCCTTCCCAAACTATAACTCATCTACAATTTTGCAGGTTGTATTTCAGCATGCTAACACATTATCCACACCGTTGCCTTTTGATGTACATTATATTTCATTGCCTCTGTTGCTGAAGTTCAACACTAACAGCCTTGTGCTTATAGCTTTTTCTAACCCTGCAATGCTCTAAAAACTCTGCATTCCTCCAAACCTTCCCTCTTGAAAATTCCAAAGTCCTTTGGTGAGTATGTATCAGCTATTGAGGCTCTAAGCTTTGGAATTCCCTAATCCTCTTTGCTTCTTCGTTGTTTTCTTCCTTTATGACTTTCCTTGAAGCATGCCCTTTTGACCAAGCTTTCAATCATCCTTTCAGCCATCTCTGTCAGCTCGCAGCTAACTTTGGTCCAGTTATGTTTCTGTTAAATGCCAAAGCACATTTAATCTATTTTATCAATGAGTTATGTTTATTGAAGGTACTTATTGAAACAAACAATAGCGGTGGGGGTAGCGACTAAACAAATAATCACAAAATTGTGAACTTGCCAGCTGAAGCAGAACTGTTGCTGAAACAGTCAGGATGTACTATTTTATCACCATTTTCAGCTTTTAAAAAAATTATTAGAGATAAAGCACAATTACTGACCCTTCTGGCTCAACATGGCTATGCCAACAGTTACACCCATGTTGCCAATTAACCTACTAAACCATATATCTTTGGAATGTGGGATGAAACCAGAGCACCCGGAGGAAACCCGCACAGTCAAAGGGAGAATATACTGTTGTAATGCAAACAAAGTTACTGGAAATACACTGAAGCTAACATTTTATTCAACAAAATGAGTAAGAGGACTGTTCTTCTTAGAAGAAGACGACTGTTTGACCCAATATTACATGACATTTTATATGCTAAAGATCAAACTCAGCAACTGAACAATCCTATAGTTACAAAGCTTCCTTTGAATTACAGATAATTTTTCACACCTCCTTCTTCACAACCCCACTCTAGACACCCAAAATTAATGTTAATCAGCATTGCCTGGTTTTCAATTAACTGGTGTGCACAGCTTCAGGAAACTATTGTCCAAGGCTGCATTTTAAATTGAATCTACAATCCACATTCAGGACTAAATATTGGTTGCTGAAGGTAATATTTGCTATAACCCTAACTGCAGAAAATGTTCTAACATATACAAAACCCTTACAGACAGCAGTGGAATTGAACCTGGCTCACTGGCACTGTAAAGCAGGGGTGTCAAACTCATTTTAGGTCACGGGCCGGATTGAGCAAAATGCAGCTTCATGCGGGCCGGATCAGTCGGACGCGTGCGAATGCAGCTTTCGTTGCATCCGTTTTTTCAGCCTGCTCTCATGTGTCTCAGTCTCTGCTATAACTACAAAGTGTTTCACTTTACAAATTCCGTTTCTTATGAAGAAGACTGCCGAGCAAGACTGCCGAATAAACACTAAAAACCCTGAAAACCTGGTACCTGAATAAACTCAGCATTAGCCATATCATACGCCATAGGCGCTTCGATTACTGGGGCCAGCTTTAATAGTAATTAGATATTATCTCGCGGGCCAAAGATAATTCCACATCCGGCCCGCGGGCCTTGAGTTTGACATATATGCTGTAAAGCATTATGTTAACTGCTACACTACCATATCACCCTAAAAGTTCGGGTTCCTCTGCTCTACTGTTATGAAATCACCGGAGATTTCAACATGCAGGTCAATTGGAGAAAATCAGGTTGGAAATAGATCTCAAGAGAATGAGTTTATTGAATGCCTACGAGGTGGCTTTTTAGAGCAGTTTGTCATTGAGCCTATTAGGGGATCAGCTATACTGGATTCAGTGTTATGTAATGAACCAGAGATGATTAAGGAGCTTAAGGTAGAAAAACCCTTAGAAGTCAGTGATCAGAATATGATTGAGTTCAAGGGTGGATGGTCTGTTGCCTCCAGGGTGCAAGGGTCCAGGATGTCTCTGAGTGGTTGCAGAATATTCTTGAAGGGGAGGGTGAGCAGCCAGAGGTTGTGGTACGTATTGATATCAATGACATAAGCAGGAGAAGGGTAGAGGCCCTGCGCAGAAAGTTTAGGGAGTTAGGAAGGAGGCTGACAGGCAGGACCTCAAAGGTGGTAATCTCTGGATTACTCCCAGCGCCACGAGCTAGTGAAGGTCAGAACAGGAAGATAGCGTAGATGAATGAGTGGCTGAGGAGATGGTGCAGGGGGCAGGGTTTCAAGTTCTTGGATCATTGGAAACGTCTCTGGGGAAGGGGTGACCTGTACAAGTGGGACAGGTTACACTTGAAGTAGAGGGGAACCAATATCCTGGAAGGGAGGTTGCTGATGCTGTTGGGGAGGGTTTAAACAAGATTTGCAAGGGTGTTTGAACTGAATTGAAGAGGCAGAGGATGGGGTGGTTGGTGGAGAAGTAGTGTCAGCTCGTTGGGAGTTTATGAGGAAGGATAGGCAGATGGTAGAGCAAAGAAGCACTCAGCCAGATGGTTTGAGATGTGTCTACTTTAATGCAAGGATTATCATAAGCAAGGTGGACGAACTTAGAGCGTGAATCAATATGTGGAACTATGATGTTGTGGCCATTACAGAGACTTGGATGTCTCAGGGGCAGGAATGGCTGCTTAGTGTGTTGGGCTTTAGATGTTTCAAAAAGGACAGGGAGGGAGGCAAAAGAGGTGGGGGAGTGGCACTGTTAATCAGGGATAATATCACAGCTGCAGAAAAGGAGGAAGTTATGGAGGGATTGTCTGCAGAGTCAGTGTGGGTGGAAGTCAGAAACAGGAAGGGAGCAATAACTCTACTGAGTGTTTTTTATAGACCCCCAATAGTAACAGAGACATCGAGGAGCAGATAGGGAGGCAGATTCTGGAACAGTGCAATAATAATAGGGTTGTTGTGATGGGAGATTTGAACTTTCCTATTATTGACTGGCATCTCCTTAAGAGCAAGAGATTTAGATGGGGTGGCGTTTGTTAGCTGTGTTAAGGAAGGTTTCCTGGCGCAATATGTAGATAAGCCAACTAGAGGAAAGGCTGTACTTGATCTGGTATTGGGAAATGAACCTGGTCAGGTGTCAGATCTCTCAATGGGAGAGCATTTTGTTGGTAGTGATAACAACACTATCTCCTTTACTATGGTGCTCAAGAAGGATGGGAGCAGACAATTTGGGAAAACATTTAATTGGGGTGGGGGAAATATGATGCTTTAGGCAGGAATTTGGGAACATATATTGGGAGCAGATGTTCTGAGGGAAAAGCATGGCAGAACTGTGTTCAGGGAACATGTTCCATTGAGGCAGAGGAAGGATGGTAGGGTAAAAGAACCATGGCATACAAAGGATGTAGAAAATATAGTTAAGAAGGAAAAAAAAGCTTATGAAAGGTTCAAGAAACTAGGTACTGTCTGAGCTTTAGAAAATTACAAGGGTGTCAGGAAGGAGCTCAGGAATGAAATTAGGAGAGCTAGAAAGGGCCTTGAGAAGGCCTTGGCGAGCAAAATTAAGGAAAACCCCAATGCATTTTACAAGTATGTGAAGAGCAAGAGGATGAGCCATGTGAGAATTGGACCAATCAAGTGCGATAGTGGAAACATGCATAGACCGGAGGAGGTAGTGGAGGTACTTAATGGACACTTTGCTTCAGTATTCACCAATAAAAAGGACCTTGGCAGTTGTGGGGATGACTTACGGCAGACTAAATTGCTTGAGTGTATAGACATTAAGAAAGAGGATGTGCTAGAGCTTTTGAAAGATAATAAGTTAGGTAAGTTGCCAGGAATGATTGAGGTATACCCCACGCTACTCTGGGAAGTGAGGGAGGAGATTGCTGAGCCTTGGGTGATGATCTTTGCATCATCATTTGGGACGGCAGAAGTTCCAGAGGATTGGAAGGTTACAAATGTTATTCTCTTGCTCAAGAGATTGAGTGGAGATAACCCTGGAAATTATAGACCAGTGAGTCTTACTTCAGTGGTATGCAAGTTGTTGGAGAAGATCCTGAGAGGCAGGATTTATGAGCATTTGAAGGGACATAATCTGATTAGAGATAGTCAGCATGGCTTTGTCAAGGGCAAGTCATGTCTTATGAACCTGATTGAATTCTTCAAGGATGTAACAAAATGCACTGATGAAGGCAGAGCAGTGGATGTGGTATATATGGATTTCAGTAAGGCATTTGTTAAGGTTCCTATGCAAGAGTCATTCAGAAAGTAATGAGGCATGGGGTCTATGGAGACTTTGCTTTGTGGATCCAGAATTGGCTTGTCCATAGAAGGCAAAGAGTGGTTGTAGATGGTTCATATTCTTCATGGAGGACAGTGACAAGTGGTGTTCTGGGACCCTTCCTTTTTGCGATTTTCATAAATGACCTGGATGAGGAAGTGGAGGGATGGGTTAGTAAGTTTGCTGATGACACAAAAGTTGGGGGTGTTGTGGATAGTGTGGAGGGTTGTCAGAGGTTACAGTGGGACATCGATAGAATGCAAAACTGGGCTGAGAAGTGTCAGATGGAGTTCAATCCAGATAAGTGTGGATTGGTTCATTTTGGTATGTCAAATTTGAAGACAGAATATAATATTAATGGTAAGACTCTTGGCTTTGACAATCAAAGCTGTTGCACAGGTTGACAATGTTGTTAAGAAGGTGTATGCTATGTTGGCCTTCATCAACTGTGGGATTGAGTTCAAGAGCTGTGAGGTAATGTTACAACTATATAAGATCTTAGTTAGACCCCACTTGGAGTACTGTGTTCAGTTCTGGTCACCTCACTACAAGAAGGATGTGGATACTACAAATAGAGTGCAAAGGAGATTTACAAGGATGTTGCCTGGATTGGAGAGCATGCCTTATGAGAATAGGTTGAGAAAACTCGGCCTTTTCTCCTTGGAGCAATGGAGGATGAGAGGTGACCTGATAGAGGTGTAAAAGATGATGAGAGGCATTGATCATGTGGATAGCCAGAGGCTTTTTCCCAGGGTTGAAATGGCTAACATGAGGAGGCATAGTTTTAAGGTGCTTGGAAGTAGGTACAAGGGGAATGTCAGAGGTCAGTTTTTCACACAGAGAATGGTGGGTGCGTGGAATGCACTGCCAGTGACAGTGGTGTAGGTGGATACAATAGGGTTTTTTAAGATACTCTTAGATAGGTACTTAGAGATTAGAAAAATAGAGGGCTGTGTGGTTGGTAGTTTCTAAAGTAGGTTACATGGTTGGCACAAGATTGTGGGCCAAAGGGCCTGTAAATGTGCTGTAGATTTCTATGTTCTATGTTCTAAGTGGCTTTGTTGCCAAGTTTGCAGATGATAAGAAGATTGGTGAAAGGGCAAGTAGTGTTGAGGAAACAGGTAGGCTTCAGAAGGACTTAAACTGATTAGAAGAATGGGCAAGAGAGTGGCAAATGAACTACAATAGTGGAATTCACTTCAGTAGAAGAAATAAATGTGCAGACTATTTTATAAACGGAGAGAAAATCCAATAATCTGAGATGCAAAGTGACTTGGAAATTCCTATGTAGAACACCCTAAAGGTTAACTTGCAGGTTGAGTGATGGGTGAGGAAGGCAAATGCAATGTTAGCATTCATTTCAAGAGATCTAGAAAACAAGAGCAGGGATGTGATGTTGAGGCTTTATAAGGTACTGGTGAGGCTTCACCTTGAGTGTTGTGAACAGTTTTGGGCTCCTCATCTAAGAAAGGATGTGCTGGCATTGGAGAAGGTCCAGAGGAGGTTCACAAGGATGATTTCAGGAATGAAAGGGTTATCATATGAGGAATGTTTGATGGCTCTGGGTCTGTACTTGCTGGAATTCAGAAGGATGAGGGGTCCTCATTGAATCCTTTCAATTGTTGAAAGGCCTAGACAGAGTAGATGTGGTAAGGATGTTTCCCTTGGTGGGGGAGTCTAGGACCAGAGGGCACAGCATTGAGGGAGATCCATTTAAAGTAGAGATGAGGAAAAATTTCTTTAGCCAGAGGGTGGTGAATCGTCAAAATTCTTTGCCACAATTGTCTGTGCAGCCCAAACCATTGGGTATATTTAATGCAGATGTTTATAGGTTCTAGTCAGGGTGTTAAAGGTTACGGGGAGAAGGAAGGAAAATGGGGTTGAAAGGGATAACAAATCTGACATGATGGAATATTGGAGCAGCATTGATGGGCTGAATGGCCTAATTCTGCTCTTAGTTGTTTTGTTATGATCTAAGTGCAAAGGTTACTCAAAAAATGTGAGATCTGCTCTGCTGTGGTTTTGAGTTCCCACTGCAGTCCAGCGTTAAAATTCCAGCAGTATTGAAGGTTATGGGGAGTTGGCACTAGAATCGTGTTGAGAGGGAAATTGCGGAAATGACTCGATGGGCCGAATGGCTCCATTGCCGTATGGCTCAATATGGGACGAAAGCGACTATGTTTAATTCAGACAGGGAGCGAGAGAATCATAGAACCAAAGACAAAGCTAAAGGGCATTTAAAAAAATACTGCCTTTCTTTGACAAGTGAAATCTTAATCCGCTCACCAAATTTAATTGCAAAACTCGGATTACAAAGAAGGTACAGTCCTGCAAAGATTTAGGAAGTGGAGATCGTTGACTGGTGCGCAGAAATGTTGCAAAAACAGTAAAAATCTGCTGGATCCGCCGTGTCTTTCTATTGCATTTCGCGATTCAGCAGTATTAGAGAACACTATGAAGAAGGAAATGATGCATTGCTCGGTGTAAAGGATAGAGGAAGTGTTTACAACAGGCCTCATCAGCTGGGGGTATAGCTCAGTGGCAGAGCATTTGACTGCAGATCAAGAGGTCCCCGGTTCAAATCCGGGTGCCCCCTTAATTTTATTGTGTATTTTAATTTTGTGTATTACCCCCTTCAAATTGTAGTTCCTCATGTCAAATGGAATGTGACTCAAATGTGCATACCATATTTATTATTTTCCAATTTAAGTCTGCATTTTGACTTTGATCTTATAGCCGAAGAGCCTCCTTTATACGTGTATGCCTGGAAGTCTGCAGAACGAGATTAGACCTGATTTTGTGTGTGTTGAAAGGGAGAAACAAGAAATAAGCACCGTTTTTGAAGTCAGCGAAACTCTAGCCAATTTAACTCATCCTGGCGTTGCATGTTTCCTTCTCGAGATTGGCTTTGTGTTGCTGAGGACAATTGTTTGGAAAGGCGAGAAGGAGGGGAAATAGTAAAAGTACAAGCTTAAAGCAAAGGAATTCCTCAAAATGCACGTTTACGTAGGAATATTATATAAAATAAAACATTGACTTTATAATAATCAACTCGCTCGGCTAAATGATGCATAAACATAATGGGTTAGGTGCAAAATGCTGTCTCGAATAGCACGAAGTCTAAACTCGGAGAGTCAATTCATTAAATTGTTGTTCTTGCTCCATCAAAATCACTTTCCTCAGTTCCTTTCGCACGTAGATGGAATTGATGACGTATCGCAGCCAGCCCCCCCCCCCCGTCCCCTTGGCAACCGTTCGATTGCTCGGTTGTCTACTGGCTGTGAGGTGGCAGGTGGAGTAATCGAGTGTCGGCCCTTGACAACCGGAACAGAAGGCGGTGCCGGTGAGAGGAAGCGAGGGGACGGACGGGCACCGGGACTTCCTTCCATCGCAGCGGCAGACATGGCTTCTTCGGCTGGGGGCACGTCGGCGGCTGGTCCCGGCACAGGCTCTGGTCCGGGCCCCGGTCCCGGCCCCTCCATGTTCCGCTGGTTGGAAGTGTTGGAGAAGGAGTTCGACAAGGCCTTCGTGGACGTGGACCTGCTGCTGGGTGAGATCGACCCGGATCAGTCCGAGATCACTTATGAGGGCCGCCAGAAGATGACGGCGCTCAGCTCCTGCTTTGCCCAGCTGTGTCACAAGGCGCAGACTGTCTTCCAGATTAACCACAAGCTGGAGGTAAGGGCGATATTTTAATTATGCAGTGTCAACGGAGACTGCACCACAGTATCCCTGTCTGGTGGCTGAGGAACATCATATTTATGTCTAAATGATGACACTTCTCACAGCTTGGGGGCGAGGGATAATATTTTTATGTTTGAACGGAGACAATGTAGCCATGTTGCAGCCAACTGACTGGGGGGGGGGGGGGGGGTGGTGGTGAGGGACGTTTAATTTATGTCTGAACAGAGACTGTGTCCGTGACGGAAGGAACAATATATTTGTGTGTCTGAATGGAGACAATGTTCTCACACCATTCCTGACTGGAGGCAAGATACAGAAGTCTAAGTGAAAGCAGTACCTGACTGAGGAAAGGTCAATATACAGGGGCGTGCAAAAGTTTGGGCAACCCGGTCAAAATTTCTGTTACTGTGAATAGTTAAGTGAGTAGAAGATGAGCTGATCTCCAAAAGTCATAAAGTTAAAGATGAAACATTCTTTTCAACATTTTAAGGAAGATTAATGTATTATTTTTGTTTTGTACGATTTTAGAGTGGAAAAGAAAGGAAAGGAGCGCCATGCAAAAGTTTGGGCACTCCAAGAGATTTGAGCTCTCAGATAACTTTTACCAAGGTCTCAGACCTTAATTAGCTTGTTAAGACTATGGCTTGTTCACAGTCATTGTTAGGACAATAGACAATAGGTGCAGGAGTGAGGTAAGGCCGGGTAAGTTCCTTTCAAAGGAGAAAGTCTCAAAAGTTGAGGCAAGTATTGGGTAGGTCGTGGCAGCTGAGATTGGCCCCGTGGTTTGTTCATCCTGCAGCATGTGGGAAATCAGGGATACTTCCAGTGTCCCTGACGACTGTGTGCAGGAAGTGTGTCCAACTGCAGCTTCTGGCAGACTGCATTGAGCGTCTGGAGCTGTGATTGGATTCATACTGGAGCATCCGCGATGCTGAGAAAGTCGTGAATAGCACGTTCAGTGAGTTGGCCACACTGCAGGTAAAGGCTACACTGGCAGAAAGGGAAGGGGTGGCCACTAGACAGCGTAGCAGTAGGCAGGTAGTGCAGGAGTCCCCTGGGGTCATCTCCCTCCTAAACAGATATACTGTTGTGGATACTGTTGGGGGAGATGTCTCATCAGGGGAAGGCAGCAACAGCCGAGTTCATTGCACCATGGGTGGCTCTGCGGCACAGGAGGGAAGGAAAAGGAGTAGGAGAGCTATAGTGATGGGGGATTCGATTGTAAGGGGAATAGATAGGTGTTTCTGCGGCCGCAAATGAGACTCCAGGATGGTATGTTGCCTCCCTGGTGCAAGGGTCAAGGATGTCTCTGAGCGGCTGCAGGACATTCTGGAATGGGAGGGTGAACAGCCAGTGGTCATGGTGCACATAGGTACCAACGATATAGGTAAAAAACGGGATGAGGTCCTACAAGGTGAATTTAGGGAGTTAGGAGATAAACTAAAAAGATAAACAAAGGTAATAATCTCTGGATTACTGCCAGTGCCACGTGCTAGTCAGAGTAGAAATAGGAGGATATTTCAGATGAATATGTGGCTTGAAAAATGGTGCAAGGGGGAGGGATTCAAATTTCTGGGGCATTGAAACCAGTTCTGGGGGAGGTGGGACTAGTATAAACAGGATGGTCTGCACCTGGGCTAGACTGGAACCAATGTCCTAGGGGGAGCATTTGCTACTGTTTGCTGTTCAGGAGGCTTTAAACTAATGTGGCAGGGGGATGGGAACAAGTGCAGAGAGACAGAGGGGTGTAAAATGAGGGTAGAAGCAAGAAGTAGTAAGGTGAAAAGTAAAAGTGGTAGGCAGGCAAATCCAGGGCACAAAGCAAAAAGAGCCACTTTTCAACATAATTGTAGAAGGGCTAAGAGTGTTGTAAAAACAAGCCTGAAGGCTTAGTGTGTCAATGCGAGAAGCATTTGTAACAAGGTGGATGAATTGAATGTGCAGATAGTTATTAATGAATATGATGTAGTTGGGATCACAGAGACATTGCTCCAGGGTGACCAAGGATAGGAGCTCAACATCCAGGGATATTCAATATTCAGGAGGGATAGACAGGAAAGAAAAGGAGGTTGAACCTTCTGGGTGAAGAAGTTTTTCCTTAACTCCGTTCTAAATGGTCTACCCCTTATTCTTAAATTGTGGCCTCTGGTTCTGGACTCCCCCAACATTGGGAACATGTTTCCTGCCTCTATTGTGTACAATCCCTTAATAATCTTATATGTTTCAATCAGATCCCCTCTCATCCTTCTAAATTCCGGTGTATACAAGCCCAGTCACTCCAATCTTTCAACATATGACAGTCCCGCCATCCTGGGAATTAACCTCATGAACCTACGCTGCACTCCCTCAATAGCAAGAGTGTCCTTCCTCAAATTTGGAGACCAAAACTGAATACAATACTCCAGGTGTGGTCCAATCAGGGCCCTGTACAACTGCAGAAGGACCTCTTTGCTCCTATACTCAACTCCCCTTGTTATGAAGGCCAACATGTCATTAGCTTTCTTCACTGTCTGCTGTACCTGCATGCTTACTTTCAGTGACTGATGAACAAGGGCACCTAGATCTCGTTGTACTTCCCCTTTTCCTAACTTGACACCATTCAGATAGTAATCTGCCTTCCTGTTCTTGCCACCAAAGTGGATAACCTCACATTTATCCACATTAAACTGCATCTGCCCACTCACCCACTCATCCAAGTCACCCTGCATTCTCCTAACATCCTCCTCATATTTCACACTGCCACCCAGCTTTGTGTCATCTGTATATTTGTTAATGTTACTTTTAATCCCTTCATCTAAATCATTAATGTATATTGTAAATAGCTGCAGTCCCAGCACCGAGCTGGAAAGGCCAGGTGATGCAAATTTCAAAGCTTTATAAATACCCTGACTCCTCAAACCTTGTCCCAACAATCAGCAGCCATGGGGTCCTCTAAGCAGCTGCCTGGCACTCTGAAAATTAAAATAATTGATGCCCACAAAGCAGTAGAAGGCAATAAGAAGATAGCAAAGTGTTTTCAGGTAGCTGTTTCCTCAGTTCGTAATGTAATTAAGAAATGGCAGTTAACAGGAACAGTGGAGGTCAAGTTGAGGTCTGGAAGACCAAGAAAACTTTCCGAGAAAACTGCTCGTAAGATTGCTAGAAAGGCAAATTACAACCCCTGTTTGACTGCAAAAGACCTTCAGGAAGATTTAGCAGACTCTGGAGTGGTGGTGCACTGTTCAACTGTGCAATGACACCTGCACAAATATGACCTTCATGGAAGAGTCATCAGAAGAAAACCTTTCCTGCATCCTCACCTCAAAATTCAGCATCAGAAGTTTGCAAAGGAACATCTAAAGAAGCCTGATGCATTGTGGAAACAAGTCCTGTGTACTGATTAAGTTAAAATAGAACTTTTTGGCTGCAATGAGCAAAGGTATGTTTGGAGAAAAAGGGTGCAGAATTTCATGAAAAGAACACCTCTCCATCAGTTAAGCATGGGGGTGGATCGATCATGCTTTGGGCTTGTGTTGCAGCCAGTGGAACGGGGAATGTTTCACTGGTAGAGGGAAGAAAGAATTCAATTAAACATCAGCAAATTTTGGAAGCAAACATCACACCATCTGTAAAAAAAAAAGCTGAAGATGAAAAGAGGATGGCTTCTACAACAGGATAATGATCCTAAACACACCTCAGAATCCACAATGGGCTACCTCAAGCGGCACAAACTGAATGTTTTGCCATGGCCCTCACAGTTTCCTGACCTAATCATCATCAAAAATCTGTGGATAGATCTTAAAAAGAGCAGTGCATGCAAGACAGCCCAAGAATCTCACAGAACTTGAAGCCTTTTGCAAGGAAGAATGGGCGAAAATCCCCCAAACAAGAATTGAAAGACTCTTAGCTGGCTACAGAAAACGTTTACAAACTGCGATACTTGCCAAAGGGGGTGTTACTAAGTACTGACCACGTAGGGTGCTGAAACTTTTGCTTCGGGCTCTTTTCCTTTTTTGTTATTTTGAAACTGTAAAAGATGGAAATAAAAATAATCTTGCTTAAAATATTAAAGAAATGTGTCATCTTTAGCTTTATGCCATTTGGACATCAGGTAATCTTTTACTTGCTTAGCTATTCACAGTAACAGAAATTTTGATTGGGGTGCCCAAACTTTTGCATGCCACTGCATGAATATTATGAACATTGGCATCCGTGTCTCCAGGAGATATCAATGCATGAATTGCCCAATATTAAGGTCCACTACAGCATCCCAATTGGGGGTGAAGGCTAATCTGTTAACATCTCACTGGAAACTGTGCTCAACAATGTTGTTGATTGGACGAGGATGGAGTTTTAATGCTGCTGTTTATATGTAGTTGAGGACAGAGTTTTTTAAAAATATTGTTAGAATGAGAAACTGTAAAGGGTGAGGTGAAGAGTAAGCAGTCGACATTTCGGACTGAGTCCCTTCTTCAGTCCTGAAATATTGGCTGTTTATTCTTTTCCACAGATATTACCTGACCTGCTGTGTTCCTCCAGCATTTTGTTTGTGGTATTTTGGATTTCCAGTATCTGCAGATTTTTTCATGTTTTTGAGTTACAGATATGCTGTTGCATCAGGTCTAAATATAGAGCCTATATTTTTGATGAACTTCAAACTTCAATAAGATCAACTACTAACATGTCAAATAGATATCATTGCCTGAAAATATACTGCATAACTCAAGTTATTTGAGCACCAAAAATGTCCTTTAGTGTATGAAATAGCCATGACTCAAGGCCACCACTTCGTAAAATCTAAAGCATTTTATAATCACATTAAACTCAAGGGTGACTAGAGACAGAATGCAGAGACTAATCATCAGATGAATGGTTTCGGACTGAAACATTGACAGTTTACTTTTTTCCATAGATGCTGCCTGGCCAGCTGTGTTCCTCCAGCATTTTGTGTGTGTTACGGCATAATGTTACTTGAGATGGAGTATTTCAAAGGATTCAAAGTACATTTACTATCAAACTGCATGCACAGTATACAACCCTGAGATTCATCTTCCCCACAGACAGTCAGGAAACAAAGAAAACCATGGAACCAGTTGAAAGAGAAACATAACACCCAACCCCCACACACACGCGTGCGTGTGCAACAAAGCAAGTTGCGCAAATGGCAGCGAGAAAAGAATGAGTGAAAATCACAGAATATAAAACAAAGAACAAATTTCATTTATAAGGATGATTTGTATAGGCTGTGTTTGTCTTCCTTGGAGGGTTGTAAGTGGAGAGGACACTTGATAGGGTACACAAAATTATAAGGGGCAGAGATTTACAAGGATGTTACCTGGATTGGAGAGCATGCCTTATGAGAGAAGGTTGAGTGAACTTGGTCTTTTCTCCTTGGAGCGACGGAGGATGAGAGGTGACTTGATAGAGGTTTGTAAGATGATGAGAGGCATTGATCGTGTGGATAGTCAGAGGCATTCCCCGGGGCTGAAATGGCTAACATGAGGGGGCATAGTTTTAATGTACTTGGAAGTAGATTCGGGGGCGGGGGGGGGGGGGATGTCAGAGGTAAGTTTCTTTACACAGAAAGTCATGAGTGCATGGAATGTACTGCTAGTGACAGTGGTAGAAGTGAATACAATAGGCTTTTAAGATCCTCTTAGATAGGAGCATGGAGCTTAGAAAAATTAGAGGGCTATGTGATAGGGAAATTCTAGAGTAGGTTACCTAGTCAGCACAACATTGTAGGCTGAAGGACCTGTAATATGCTGTAGATTTCTATGGCTATGTCTATGTCTAAAGACAGGGTGGATAATAAGGAACTCTATCCCTTGGCAATGGTGCATATAAGAATGTATCAGATTAAAGGTAGGACCTCTGAGGAAGGGTGTGGTTGAAATCCAGAACACACTGCCTGAGTTGTGTGGGGACAGGTGATCTTCCAGCATTTATGGAGTATTCAGATGTGCATTGAGATTCCATGGCTTAGAATGCTGCAGGCCGACTATTGGAAATTAAGATGGGTACTTGACTACCGGTGCTGACGTGATTAGTCAAAGGGAGTGTTTTTGTGCTTTATTGCTATAACACTAATATTCCTTGTGTATGATGAAACATCAGTTTCCACTGCTCCACTTTGTGGGCAGTGCACTGATGAAATCTAATCCCATTCCTATGCTATGTAACGGGATATCTCCACTTGCATTGTTTCTGGCGTGGCCATTAGAGCAGAAGTTAATGAACAAAGTAGATCTGCAACAAAGGAACACTCTTCTGTTAACTGTTCAGGTGAAGGCTTCTCTATCTTATTAGTAGCTCTCTGATTTTGCCACAATCTTGATAACAGTATTGGAGAAGCGGTGCTCAAACGTGGAAGTATGTATATGTCACCATAAGAAATTCCTTCTCATCCCCATTCTAAGAAAATGACCCTCTATTCTGAGGCTGTGTCCTCTGGTCTTAGACCCTCCCACCATAGGAAACATCCTTTCCATATCCACTCTATCAAGGCCTTTCACCATTTGATAGGTTTCAATGAGGGCACCTCTCAATCTTCTGAATTCGGACCCAGGTTTTCATATCCATTCAATCCTGGAATCATTTCCATGAACTTCCTTTGAACCGGCTCCAGTTTAAGCACATCCTTTCTAATTTAGGAGGCCCAAAACTGCTCACAGTATGCCAAGTGTGGCTTTACCAGTGCTTCATAAAGTCTCAACCTTACATGCTTGTTTCTATATTCTAGTCCTCTTGAAATGAAAGCTAACATTGCATTTACCACACCTCACCACAAACTTAACCTGCAAATTAACCTGTAGGGAATCCTTGTAGTCCCTTTGTACCTCAGTTGTTTTGTATTTTCTCTCCATTTAGAAAATAGTTAACCTCTTAATTTCTTCTACCAAAGTGCAGAATGGTACACTTCCTGACACTGCCACTTCTTTGCCCATTCTCGTAATATGTTCAAGTCCATATAACGTAAAAAGAATTGGTCCCAGCACAGACCCCTGTGGAACACCACCAGTCACCAGCAGCCAACCAGCAAAGATTCCCTTTATTCCCACTCTTTGCTGCCTACCAACCAGCCACTTTTATCCATGCTAGAATCTTTCCTGTAATACTATGGGCTCTTAGCTTGTTAATCAGCCTCCTGTATGGCACTTTGTCAAAGGCCTTCTGAAAATCCAAGTACATAACATCAACTAATTACCTTTGTCTATCCTGTTTTTATTTCTTCAAAGAATTGCAACAGATTTGTCAAACAAGTTTTTCCCTTGAGGCCATGCTGACTATGGCCTATTGTATCATCTGCTGATCAAATTTGCAGATGTCATGACATTGATTGGCTTTGTTTCTAGTCATAAAAAAATAGCCTACAGAGGAGAGAGGTTAACACCCTGACACAATGGTGCCAGGATAACAACCTCTCCCTTAATGTCCAAAAAACAAAAGAGCTGATGGTGGATTATAGGAGGAACAGAGACAGGCTCACCTTAATCAACATCAATGTGACTGCATTTGAGAGGGTGAGTAGTTTCAGTTTCCTCAGTATGCACATCACTGAAGATCTCACCGGCTGTACGGGGGAAAAAAAAGCACAACAGAGACTCTTCTACCTCAGGCAACTGAATGAAATTCAGCATGAGCCCCCAAATCCTCAAGACCTTCTGCAGCGGCACCATTGAGAGCATCCTGACTGGCTGTATCGCCACCTGATACGGGAACTGCTTTAACCTTGATCGCAAGGCACCGCAGAGAGTGGTACAGACAGCCCAGCACATTGTGGATGTGAACTTCCCTCCATTGAGGATATTTACAGTAGCAGGTGTGTAAAGAAGGCCTGGAGGATCATCGAGGACACCAGTCACCCTAACCATAAACTGTTTTAGCTGCTTCCATCTGGCAAACAGTACCGCAGCAGTAAAGCCAGGACCAACAGGCTACGGGACAGCTTTTTTCTACAAGTCATTAGACTTGTGGGATGGATGTGAGAGTTAAATAAATTCAATTCAATTCATGTGCTTTCAAGTACTCTGAGACCTGATCCTTAATAATCAACTCTAACACCTTCCTAACTACTGACATTTAGTTTCTTCTGCCTCTTTCCCTTCTTGAAGAGTGGAGTGACTTTTGCAGTTTTCCATTGTTCCAGAACCATTCCAGAATCTAGTGATTCTTGAAAGATCATTACTAATGCCTCCTCAATCTCTTCAGAACCCTGGGGTGTACACCATCTGGTCCAGGTGACTTATCTATCTTCAGACCTTTCAGTTTCCCAAAAACCTTTTCTCTAGTAATGGTAACTTAACACCCTTCATGACCCCTGACACCTGGAACTTCCACCATACTGCTACTGTCTTCCATAGTGAAGACTGAAGCAAAATACTTATTCAGTTCGTTCGCCATCTCCTTGTCCCCATACTACCTCTTAAGCAGAATTTTCCAGTTGTCTGATATCCACTCTTGCCTCTCTTTTATACTTCATGTATCTGAAGAAATTCAGGTATTGCTTATTCAGCAGGTAAATTCACACCATGCAAGTGCTAGACGCTAACCATCTCAAGCTTTCAGGTTCAACCATATTTGCCATTGCAGAGTCCCAAAGTCTTTACATTTTCTTCAAGGAAAGGTCAGAGTGTGATGGAAACTCTCCACTTATCTAGGTGGATGCAGTTCCTGTGATAGTCAAAAATCTTGGACAGAATGGCATCTTTGATTAGATCCAATCAGAGCCATCTACGCCATCTGTACATTGCACCGTGATTTTAATTGTAATATCTGTGAAGTGCTCTGTTGTAGCTTCAGTGCCACCTCCAGTTCAGGAACTGGGTTAATGTCTCTTTAATAATGAGACAAAAGTTAACTCCTTGTCATCTCAGCATTTAAAACAAGGGTTATCTCTGGGCTTTGTTTATCATAACTAATGTGCAAAAATCCAACTTGTATCAGTGTGGTGCACTTCTGAAGACATACAGGGAATAGCAAATCCTCAATATTGCAGTGAAATATGTTCAGATATCCCCACCAGCTGCTTTTCGCAGGATCTAAGGACATGGCCAGTGACAACATCTGGGCCAGATGTTTTCTGCAGGTTTCTCCATTTCATAGGAATAAGGGATTTTCTGAAGGCCAAGGACCAGCAAATAAGCATCTGAGACCTAAAGAACAGGCTCTGGGTTGAAAGAATACAGAGGTCCACCAACTGTTGATATCTGTAATATGCTTGGAATGTTAAGCATCACCAAAGCCCTCTATAGTCCAAACCTAAGGACTGAGAGGCAGCTGATGCCAAAAAAAAGCTCTTTGAAGATCTTCACCATTTGGGAAGAGAAGGTACCTTAGAGATAATCTTCAGGAATAGAGATGAGCAATTGCAATACCCACAGAGGATTTCCCTGTTGTCTGCCATTGCAACTATTTTTTCAACTGTTTACCAGTGACCGAAGCTCTCCTTACAAGAGTTGCAATGTGGAATCTGCTTGTCAAGAGTCAGATACGATCTTCACCATGCAGTAAACTCATTGATAAATAGAATTCATCCAGCTCTATGCATGTCTGCCTTCAACTTCATAAAAGTCTTTGACTAAGGCTGATAATGGGCATCTTTCTCAAGTTTTATTGTCCTCAGAAACACATTATCATTCCATATTTACTGTTTGATGGCATGCAAGCTCTAATACTTAACTGTTCATCATAGACCAACTCATAGAGAAAGTGCAGTACATGAACTCACTTCCAATGAGCCAGAAAAAGTGGGATCTCCCAGTGGCCACTCGGCGTACGGCGGCTGTGTTGTGAGCTCCATTCCAAATCTACAGTATACTAGTAATTTCTATGATTTTCTTATTATTTTCTGTTCAAGTAGCTGATAGTCACATCAGATACGATAGACTGACCCTTCTGAACATCGGAAAAACAGCATTTACTCACTATGTGCCGCCTTTCCTACACTGGGATCCCCTGCTTGCGCGATCCATGGGAGACTCATCTCTTACACCGCTACCACCTCAGAAGAAGCGCCAGAGGCGAGGGGGAAGGGCCAGCGCCTGGTGAGGTTGAGATGGCGTAAGTCGACCGCTGCTCCTTAGCATATTCCTGGCTAACGTTCAGTCCCTGGACAACAAGCTTTGTGAACTGACATCCAGAATCTCCTATAAGCAGGAAACAAAGGAATGCAATTTTTGTGCTTTGTGGAGACCTGGCTGACGGAGGAGATACTGGATCGGGCCAGTGAGCCCTCTGGGTTCCAGGCGGACAGGTCAAAAAACCTCTCTGGGAAGAGTAAAGGTCGAGGGATATGCTTTGTGGTCAACAATGCATGGTGCGACCCCCAGAATGTGCATGCAGTCAAATCCTTATGTTCCTCAGACCTGGAATACCTGGTGCTGCTGTTCAGACCCTACTGGCTGCCTAAGGAGTTCATGTCTGTTATCATCACGGTGTACATTCTGCCACAGGCTGATACTGGCCCTCAGGGAATTGTACAAGACCATCAAAACGTTTGAGACTGCACAACCAGAGGCTGCCTTCATTGTTGCCGGTGACTTTACTCGAGCGTTGCTGACGAAAGTCTCTCAAAGTTTTGTCAGCACATCCAGGTGAGCACTCGTGGAGATAAGATGCTTGACCTCTGTTACACTCCTGCAACGCTTACAAAGCTCTCCTTCGCCCAACTTTTGGAAAATCAGATCACTCTTTGATCTTGCTTTTGCTGACGTACAGGCAGGAGCTGAAACAAGAGACAACCATTATTAAAACCATCTACTGTTGGTCCGACCAATCGGCCTCCATGCTGCAGGACTGCTTGATGATGTTGACTGGAATGTCTTCCATGATGAGGTTGTCTCCAAGTTCACTGATAGAGTCATGTATTTCATCCGGAAGTGCACCCCCAGAAATTGGTCAGGGTCTTATTGAACCAGAAACCCCGGGGTCAGTAGTTCCGTGCGAGCAGTACTTACAGCGTGACATAGAGCGTACATCGCTGGCGATTGGCTAGAGCTCAAGAAAAGCAGCTATGATCTGAGCAAAGCTATCAAAGCTGTGAAACAATAATACAGGGACAAGATTGAGTCAAGATTCACAACCACTAGCACGTGACTTGTGGTGAGGGCTGCATACCATCGCAGACTTCAAAGCCAAACATAGTGGTGCCACCAATATCACAGCCTCTCTTCGAGATGCAATCAATCACATTTACGCTCGGTTCGATGCCCTCCTCCGAGGAAAGCCACCGCTACAGCCTGCAATCCGGTCGTCTCTGAGGCTGAGGTACGCAGGTATTTCCAATGAGTGGACAATCGCAAGGCTGCGGGATCGGATGGCATCCCAGGGCAAGTACTCAGGATGTGCACAGCATAGCTGGCAGGTGTGTTTACAGACATTTTTAATCTCTCCCTCTCCCAGTGTAGAGTGCCCTCCTGCTTCAAATTATCCACCATTGTCCCTGTACCAAAAAAGACCATAGAAACATAGAAAATAGGTGCAGGAGTAGGCCATTCGGCCCTTTGAGCCTGCACTGCCATTCAGTATGATCATGGCTGATCATCCAACTCAGAACCCTGTACCTGCTTTCTCTCCATACCCCCGATCCCTTTAGCCACAAGGGCCTTTTATTTTAGAAAGAGACTAAGGTAACATACCTGAACAACTGACGTCCTGTCGCACTCACCTCAATAAGCAAATGCTTTGAGAGGCTGGTCAAGGATTATATCTGCAGCTTGCTACCACCCAAACTGGATCCCCTACAATTCGCCTATCGACACAACCGACAGATGACGCAATAGCCATTGCTCTACTTAACATCCTTGCATATCTGGAGAAGAAGGATGCTTATGTGAGAATGCTGTTCTTGGACTACAGTTCAGCATTCAACACCATTGTTCCATCCAGGCTCGATAAGAAGCTCAGAGACCTTGGCCTTCACCCTGCCTTGTGCAGCTGGATCCTGGACTTCCTGTCAGATCACCAGCAGGTTGTAAGAGTGGGCTCCCTCACCTCTGCCCCTCTGACCCTCAACACAGAAGCCCCTCAGTGCTGTGTACTAAGTTCCCTTCTTTACCCCCTGTATACCTATGACTCTGTCGCTACCCACACCTCTAATCTGATAATTAAATTTGCCGACGACACTACATTGATTGGTCTTCTCTCAAACAATTACGAGGTGGCTTACAGGGAAGGTGTCATCTCTCTGACACAGTGGTGTCAAGAAAACAACCTCCCCTCAATGTCGCAAAAACAAATGAGCTGGTTGTGGATTACAGGAGGAATGGAGACAGGCTAACCCCTATTGACGTCAAATGATCTGGGGTTCAGAGGGTAAACAGCTTTAAGTTTCTTGACATCCACATTACCGAGGACCTCACGTGGTCTGCACACACCAGCTGTGTGGCGAAAAAGACACAACAGTGCCTCTTTCACCTCAGACAGTTGAGGAAGTTTGGTATGGGCCCCGGAATCCTAAGAGCTTTCTACAGGGGCACAATTGAGAACATTCTGACTGGCTGCATCACTGCCTGGTATGGGAACTGTGCCTCCCTTAATCACAGGATTCTGCAGAGAGTGGTGTGAATAGCCCAGCGCATCTGTAGTTGTGAACTTCCCATGATTCAGGACATCTACAAGGACAGGTGTGTAAAAAGGGCCTGTAGGATCATTGGGGACCCAAGTCACCCCAACCACAATCTGTTCCAGCTGCTACCATCCAGGAAATGATACTGCAGCATAAAAACCCAGGACCAACAGGCTCTGGGACTGCTTCTTCCACCAGGCCATTAGAGTGATTAACTCACGCTGATTTAAGTGTACTCTATGTTACGTTGACAGTTTTATTTATTATAAATTATTGTAAATTACTGTTGCATATTTAGATGGAGACATAAAGATCTTTACTCCTAATGTATGTGAAGGATGTAAGCAATAAAGTCAATTCAATTCAATTCAATTCAATTTTAATTCTACTTCCCATTCCTGTTCCAATATGTCAATCCATGACCTCCTTTACTGTTGTGAAGAGGCCGCACTGAGGTTGGAGGAACAACACCTGTCTGGGTAGCCTCCAACCTGATGACATTAACATCGATTTCTTGAACTTCTGGTAATGCCCCCCACCCCCACCATATCCCGTCCTCTTTTCCCTC
This sequence comes from Hemitrygon akajei, assembly GCF_048418815.1. Taxonomy (NCBI): domain Eukaryota; kingdom Metazoa; phylum Chordata; class Chondrichthyes; order Myliobatiformes; family Dasyatidae; genus Hemitrygon; species Hemitrygon akajei. Next base: position 161,169,307 of record NC_133132.1, read on the forward strand.
TCTTCTGTCTCTCACCTTATCTCCTTGCTTCACCACCACCTCCCTCTGGTGCTCCTTCCCCCCTTTTTCTTTCTTCCATGGTCTTCTGTCTTCTCCTATCAGACTCCCTTCTCCAGCCTTGTATCTCTTTTACCAATCAACTTTCCAGCTCTTTACTTCATTCCCCCCCCCCCTTTCTGGTTTCATCTATCACCTTGTGTTTCTCTCTCCCCTCCCGCTTCTTTTAAATCTACTCTTCATTTTTTTTCCCCCACTCCAGTCCCGCCAAATGGTCTCGGCCTGAAATGTCAACGGTACTTTTTTTTTCCATAGATGCTGCCTGGCCTGCTAAATTCCTCCACCGTTTTGTGTGTGTTCCAATATGAGCTTCTCCTTATTATGGATTTAGTCCACTAAATATTCATCTCTATTACAGATTGCGGGCTGATCAACCACAGTCACTAAATTGCCATCCACTGCTGACTTTCCCAGAGATTAGTCCCCCAAGTTGTTAACTTCACTGAATTTTACAAAGGAATGCAGCTCACACTAAACAGCTGAAAAACTAAGGTGGTCTACCATCATGCCTCTGGTCCACAGTCTGGAAAGTCCAGGTCCAAAATGAAACTCAGGAAAAAGGAGATAATTTCCTTATCTTGAGAGCCTCCTCTCAATGAAGAATGACTGTTGAAACTTGCCTAAGGCTCTAATGTACTAATTTGGCTTGAAATGAGGAAAGGAGTATTCAAAGATAAAGATCCCAAACTCAGTACTCCTGATGAAGGGTTTCGGCCCGAAACGTCGTTATTACCGCCTCCCAAAGATGCTGTCTGGCCTGCTGAGTTCTGCCAGCATTTTGTGTTTTTTATTTATTTCCAGCATCTGCAGATTCACTCGTGTTGCCAAACTCAGTACTATGTTTTGCGGCAAATCTGTCATCCCCATCTTTTGGGATCATGGCAAACGCACAAAACACCAGGGGAACTAACACCATGACCAAAGATCCAACAAATAGATTTGCAGACCAATTTTAATATCCTTTTGACAGGCCAACATATCCAGCAGCGAGGCTTTGGCCATGCACATTTCTTGAAGCATGAATGCTTCTCCAATATCAAGAGATTTCAGAATCAGGTTTATTATCACCGGCATATGTCGTGGAATTTATTTTATTTAAAGCAGCAGCAGTTCAATGCAATACATTATATAGAAGAAAGAAAATAGAGTAAATGCTTCAAGGGACCCAAAGTCTTCCTATGCAATGTAACATCCTCATTGAAGAAGTTCACTTCAATCACTGGCCACAACCATTCAGGGTGAAGGACAGAATCCAGGAAGGTCCCATGTTCTTCAGGGGTTATAGTAGGAGCACATTGCAGCCTTTTACATCCTATGGTAGGACTGCACAACATTCCTGACTACCCACCCATTCGCTGCATCAAATGATCCCACGCAGAAATCTTCAGCCGTCTTAGGACTGGAGTAAAAAATAAATCATCCATCACCCTGAGGGATTATCTAAGAGAAAGAAATGTGATAAGCACCAGTAGAACCTGTGGATCAGGCTCAACAATCACTTGAACAACTCGCATGATTACTCTTTCATTGGTTTTTGTACTTTAAGTTTAACAAATAGTTTGTGTTCTAGTCATTACCACAGTAATTCTTACCATGCGTGGAATGAAATGACTGACCAATAGGATGATGTGTAAATGACTGCAGTTGCTTAATAGGAAAAAGAACTGGCTGGAAAAAAACCTCTTATTTTGTACATTTGAATCCTGCAAATAAAGAACAATTAAGTATACGATAATCACAACCAGATTTACACATCCATGAGACTGAATCTACTGTTTTTATGAATAATAGTAGTAAAATTTTATTTCTTGACATATTAAAAAGGATTTGAAAGCCATAGCTCAACATATTACCCCTTCATCAGATATGAATAATACTAACTTGATTACTTTTTGACAATGTCACAGGATTGTTTGGATTTGTAAAATTTAATATAGTGAATTAGTAATTTTTATGTTTTGCGCATGATAAGAGAGTAAAATTTTGTGTGATTGCTTTTATGAAGGGATGAGATTTGATGGCCTAATTCTGCTTCTATGTCTTATTGTCTTGAGATGCTTTTGCTATGTTAAGAGATGATATGTAAAACCAAGATTTTGGCTGTAAGTTGGAAAATGCGCAAAACCACTCATTATGTATAACCATACTTCCAAGGAATTGTAATGCATGTAATTAAAAGCACATAAGACAGATGTGAAAGAACAATTACTAAGAGTGGAGGGAGTATACAGTATTTTGCCATTTTCAGGAATGAATCTACGTACATTGGACTTTTGAATTTGTACAGGTATGTGTTTGGATGTGGTTACAATGCAGCCATGAAGGCCTGTACCAAATCCCTTTGAAAGGTTAGTGCAGCCCAGCAAAACCTGTTAGGGATGACCTGTATTGTCATTGTTGGCTTGCCTTTAAGTAAAGATGCAGCAAAATGATTACTTTAACATTATGTAGTTCAAATTGCTGACTATTGACAAGTGTCTCCACAGTGAAGCTGTTTTCACCCATGCAGTAGTTTTACTGAGAAATGCCTTGTATGGATTTGTCAATACTTTATATTTGCTCAGTGGCCACTTTATTAGGTTTCTCCCATACCTAATAAAGTGGCCACTGAGTGAACATTTATGATCTTCTGCTGCTGTAGCTCATCCACTTCAAGGTTCAGTGTGCTGTGCATTTAGAGATGCTCTTCCGCACACCACTCTTGTAACGTGTGGTTATTTGAGTTACTGTCGCCTTCCTGTCAGCTTGAACTGGTCTGGCCATCTCCTCTGATCTCACTCATTAACAAGGCATTTTTGCCTACAGAACTGCCACTTGCTGGATGTTTTTCACACTATTCTCTGTAAACTCTAGAGACTGTTGTGTATAAGTAAGTAAATAAATAAATAATCCCATGAGATCTACAGTTTCTGAGATACCCTGTCGGGCACCAACAAGCATTAACATTCAGTGTCACTTAGATCACATTTCTTCACCATTCTGATATTTGCAGTGAACAAAAACTGAACCCCTTGACCATGTCTGCATGCGTCTATGCATTGAGTTGCTGCCACATGATGGCTTATTAGATAGTTGCAGGAACGAGCAGGTGTACCTAATAATGTGGCCACTGAAGGCATAGTCAATAAGGACCAGTAGCTTAAAGTGATCAAAAATAGTTATGCCCTTTTTATTTTTTCAGTTAATCTCACCAGGTTTAAAATTCAATGACAAAAAAATGTAGTGACATTGAGAAGGTTCAAAGGACACTTACGAAAATGATTCCGTGATTGAAAGGCTTATCATATGAGGAGTGTTTCATAGCTCTGGGCCTGTACTCACACGAATTCAGAAGAATGAGGGGGGGATCTCATTGAAGCTTATCGAATGTTGAAAAGCCTCGATAGACTGGATGTGGAGAGGACATTTCCTAGAGTGGACAGTGGTCTGAGACCAGAGGACACAGTCTCAGAGTAGAGGGATGCCCATTTAGAATGTGATGCGGAGGAATTTGTTTAGCCAGAGAGTAGTGAATCTGTGAAATTCTTGCCTCACCAGCTAAGGAGGCCAATATTTAAGGAAGAGGTTGATAGATTCTTGACTGGTGAGGGCATGAAAGGGTATGGGGAGAAGGCAGGAGACTGGGGCTGAGGGGGAAATGGATCAGCCACAATGAAATGGTGGAGCGGACTCAATTGGCCAAATGGCCTAATTCTGCTCCTATATTTGATAGATTCACGGACAATACTTAGCAGTGTTTGGGCACTTGATTAATTGGAGTTGTTTATTATCTGAAGGATTATGCCATCTTTCTACTAACTTAGAATATGCTCACTGGCATGTTGGTTCCTTTTATTTCATAGATGCAACTATTGGAAAGGATATTTGTGTTGACCGTCAATGTTTTTAGTTCTTTAGAATGGAACCTATGTACATATTTTTTCATGAACTGTATTGCACAAGTTTATCCATTTCAGCGCAGCATAAGTTCATCCAGTCAATAGTAATAATGTTTCTAATAATCATTCTATTGTTACTGTTGTTCAGTTATATTAACACTGTGACATTCACAGATATCTAGGCAATCTACACAATTAAAAGAGATTTTTAATTTTTCATGGTTGGGTATCATCTATGCAAAGAAAAACTGTCACACACTGGTGCCTTTCATGAAACTGAAGAAGTCAAAAATGTTTTGAAGAGGGAGGGGTGGAGAGAAAGAGGATAAGATGGAAATGAAGAAAGTCAAAAGTGAAAAAAAGTTAGTGGTGCTATCTAAAAGAAGGTGTTCTTTTAAAACTGGGGGTAGATTGTCAGTAATTAAAATAAGAAGTGTTACTTGCTGGGTGCAACTTGGCCTTCTGTATTCAATGTAAAATACATGACAGTGGTGGGGCTCATCACCAACAATGATGAGATGGCCTACAGCGGGGTCTACGAGAAAACTCATTAATGCCTCAACTTTCTGAGGAGGCTGAAGGGAGTTGGACTATGCACATCGATACTCGTGTCCTTCTACAGATGTGCAGTAGAGAGCATCCTAACATGCATCATCAATATATGACACAGAATCTGTACTATGGCAGAGAGGGAGGCTCTACAACAAGTGGTCATAGAAATAGAATTACAATAGAAATACAATTGTGTCAGTGTGAATTAATCATTCTGATGGCCTGGTGGAAGAAGCTGTCCGGGAGCTGGTTTGTCCTGGCTTTTATGCTGTGGTACGATTTCCTGGATGGTAGCAGCTGGAGCAGTTTGTAGTTGGGGTTACTCAGGTCCCCAATGATCCTTTGGGCCCTTTTTATGCACCTATCTCTGTAAATGTCCTGAATAATGGGAAGTTCACATCTACAGATGCGCTGGGCTGTCCGCACCACTCTCTGCAGAGCTCTGCGATTGAGAGAAGTACAGTTCCCATACCAGGCAGTGATGCAGCCAGTCAGATGCTCTCAATTGTGTCCCTGTAGAAAGTCCTTAGGTTTGGGGCACTCATGCCAATCTCCTTCAACTGTTTGAGGTGAAAGAGGCACAGTTGTGCATTTTCACCACACAGCCAGTATGTACAGACCACGTGAGATCTTTGGTGTTGTGTATGCTGAAGAACTTAAAGCTGTTCACCTTCTCTACCCCAGATCCATTGATGTCAATAGGGGTTAGCCTGTCTCCATTTCTCCTGTAGTCCACAACTACCTCTTTTGTTTTTGAGACATTGAGGAAGAGATTGTTTTCTTGACATCACTGTGTCAGGGCGATGACTTCTCTATAGGCTGCCTCATTATTATTTGGGATAAGACCAATCAATGAAGTGTAAGGGGTTTCTTCTTTATGTTACTGCATATGTTAATCAACATGGCTTCTTTGTTATGTTAGAGGTAAGAATGCTTCTGTATGGTGAGAGAGTGCTTTCTCTCGCAGCTTGTTTGGGTTATAATTACTGATAACGAGAATTGTATTCATTTGTTAACCAATTTGGATAGATGTTATTCTGTCTTGTGGGTCTGTAAGCTAGTGTTGTGCGGGCTTTTGGGGAGATGGAGGGGAGATCGAGAGGAAGGAGGTCGTGCTGGATGTGCGCTGGTCGACCACCAAGGTTGGTCCCAGGCGACGGGTCGAGGAGGTTGGAGAAGATCGAATAGTGGACCGAAGACTTCGATAGTTGAGCTCCAACGGTTGTGCACAAATTGACTGAACTCTAATAAGTTTTGGCGCCTTTTCTTTCTTTTCTTTCACATATATTGTATTGCTATTAATTACCTAGTTCTAGTAAGATTTATAAAGTGTATTCTGTAAACGTACATGGTGTGCGGTTTGATATTGTATGTGCGAGTTTGTACCAGTCTGCATTTCACAGCATCCACGGAAACGGGAGACACGGTTTAGCGGGTGGACAGATTCCCCCAGACATACATCAACCGATCGCGTGAGCGTTACAGTAGTATTATCTGCAAATTTAATTAGCAGTTTGGAGCTGTGGGTGGTGATACAGTCCAGGGTATACAGGGAGTAAAGGAGGGGACACAGCTCTGAGGGGCTTCTATGTTGAGGTTCAGAGGGGCAGAGGTGAGGATGCCCACTTTTACCACCAGCTGGTGATCTGACAGGATGTTCAGGATCCAGCTGCACAAGGCAGGGTGAAGGCTGAGGTCTCTGAGCTTCTTGTCAAACTTGGAGGGAATTATGTTGTTGAATGCTGAATTGTAATCCAAGAACAGCAATTTCATAAGCATCCCTCTTCTCCAGGTGTGTAAGGACGGTGTGTAGAGCTGTGGTTATTGCGTCATCTGTTGATTGGTTGTGTTGGTAGACGAATTGTAGGGGACCAGTGTTGGTGATTGCATGCTGCAAATGTAGTCCTTGACCAGCCTCTCAAAGCATTTGCTTATTATTGAGGTGAGTGCGACAGGACACCAGTCATTCAGATGTATTACCTTGCTCTTTTTAGGTACAGGGACAATGGTGGATGTTTTAAAACAGGAGAGCACTCTACACTGGGAGAGGAAGAGATTAAAAATGTTTGTCAACACACCTGCCAGTTGTGCTGCACACATCCTGAGTACTTGCCCTGGGATGCCATCCGATCCCATAGCCTTGCGACTGTCCACTCATTGGAAACATCTGTGTACTTCAGTGTTAGAGGTGACCAAGGTGCAGGTCGCTTCAGTGGCTCTCTTCAGGGGCTCAGTGTTGTCGACATCGAACTGAGTGTAAAAAAAGATTTAGCTCATCTGGGAGAGAGGCAGTGATGTTGGCAGCACCACTGTACATAGCTTTGAAGACTGCGATGGTGTGCAGACCTTGCCATAAGCTGTGTGTGTTTTTGATGGAGAGTTGTGTCGGGATCTTGTTCCTGTATTGTTGTTTCGCTGCCTTGATGACTTTCCGTAGATGGTAGCTGCAGCTCTTGACTTCCTGTTGGTTATCAGGATCATAAGCTCTTGTCTTACGTGGTAAGTGCAGCACACACGGAACTATTGATCCAGGGTTTCTGGTTTGGATGCTCCCTGACTGACTTTTGGGAGACAAAATGAATAACTTCTGGATGAAGCTCTTGACCACTTCTGTGAACTCGGAGACATCCTCGTCATGGAAGACATTCCAGTTGATGTCATCAAAGCAGTCCTGTAGCATGGAGACTGATTGGCCGGATCAATAGTGGACAGTTTTAAATATGGCCGCCTCTTGTTTCAGCTTCTGCCTGTGTACAGGCAGAAGCAAGATGGAGAAGTGATCCAACTTACCAAACGGCGGACGGAGGAGCGCTTTGTTAGCATTGTGGAAGGGAGAGTAGGGAGTAGTCGAGTATGCTATCTCCCTGTGTTCCACAAGCTCTATTAAAGTCTTTGACAACGATGAAAGAAGCCTCTGGAAGAAGCCTCTGGGTGTACAGTTTCCAGGGTGCTGTTGGTCTCATACAGTTCCTTGAGAGCCAGGTCAGTATCAGCCTGTACCTAGCATCACTTTATGAACATACAAATAATCTATGTATATAAGCTCTCTTATGCAATTATATTTATTGTTCTTTTATTATTGTTATTTAGTGTTTTTCTTTTTTTTTGCTGCATTGGATTCGAAGTAACTAATATTTTGTTTTCCTTTATACCTGTGTACTAGAAATGACATTTAAAAAATCTTGAATCATGAATTTAAAATTTAGATTGCAGGCTTGAGTGCCATATTTCCAGTTGTACACTTTTTTGGTCTCATCGGGAGAATTTAGATTTAATTACTCTCTTCTATTTGTACCTTGCTTAGACGAATCCATTTATTATAATCATAAAGATATACAGCAAAGAGATAGACCCTTTTCTGAGCTTTGAGCCTGCCCTCTACAAAATTTCAATTGCTTTTCCCCAGAGGGGAATTACCCGATAGAAATACATAAAATTGAAAGGAACAGATCGGGTTGATAAAGATTTTTATCTTCTGGGTCCACACTAACCAACAATCACCCATATACTGTACATTAATCCTACGCTAACCCCAATTTATTTATTTATTTATTTATTCTCCTCACATTCTCCTCAAATTCCAAGATGGCGGCGCGGCGCAGCTTGCAGCGGCCACTCCGGAGCTGATTATCTGTTTTTTGTGAAGTGGGGTGCCGTGCACAATCATAATCGATTGAAAACGGACGTGGGAGCATGGAGGAACATCGGGAACATCTCCAGGAAGACCTTCTTCGTTGCTGCTGCTGCTGTGAGGTCCGGGACTCTGCTGGGAAGAACAGGCCCCCAGTCCTTGGGGTCGCGTTGCCGATGGCCGTTGGCGGGGCTGTCTTAATACGCTCGGCAGAGGATGGTGCTCGGAGAAGCTGTGCCTGAGGGGATGGTCGTTGACTCGGAGGTTCGACGGACTTGGAGTCCGCTGCGGTCAGGTCGCTTTCGGTGTGTGCTGTGTCTGCGAGGCTGGGTCCGATGGAGCTTTCATTGTGTGCTGCGTCTGCGAGGCTGAGTTGGGCAGCGCCGTGGAAGTCCATAGCGGGGGTATTCCCTTCTGCCGCCGGCGTGGGATGGCGAGTCTGTCGGGACCCTGGGGACTTATGGAAACTGTGTGGTGATTTCTTTTGAACTTATAGTCTTTTAACATCTTTGGACTATTTTTACTGTGCCCATGGTCGTTTTTTTAAAATCAGTTATGCTTTTGTTTGCACTGTTGTAACTATGTGGTTTTGTGCAGGTCTTGTAGCTTTAGATTTTGGTCTTGTTTTGTCTGGTGGATTTGGAGCTCCTTTCCGGGGAACACACTAAGACTGTAGCGCAATATTAATACGCAGCAGCCTCTCCGGACTCTGGATTGGGGATTGCCAAACGTTATGTGGATTTTCTGGTGTAGTCTGTTTTGTCATATGCTTTTGTGATATTATTCTGGAGGAACGTTGTCTCATTTTTTAACTGCATTGCATTTGTGGTTTCTAAATGACAAATAAACTGAATCTGAATTCTTATCATTTCCTAGATTATATCACTCACCAGTGCAGTTTATGCAATTTGTGGTGGTCCATTAAGCAACTAGTCCATGTGTCTTTGGGATATGTGAGGGAACCGGAAGGAATTGACACTACTGTTATTTGTTAACCACTTGTTCTGCTGGTATCATTGCTACGAGTCATTTATTCTTTCCAGGTCTCTGCCATATTATAGAACAACTTTACTTTTCTCAGCAACTTGGAACTGTTTTATTTAGAATTTTGTTTTCTCCCATTTAGATCCTTTAGACAATTAGACCATAAGACATAGGAGCAGAATTAAGCAGTTCGGCCCATCTGCCTCACCGCCCAATCATGGCTGACCCTCAACCCCACACTCCCACACTCCCTTGCAACTATTGACACCCTTACCAATCAAGAAACTGTCAAGCTCTGCCTTAAATAGACCCAGTGTCTTAGCCTCTATAGCCACCATAGGCAATGAATTCCACAAATTCACTACTCTCTGGCTAAAGGAATTCCTCCTCATCTCTGTCCTAAATGGACATCCCTCTGTTCTGACGCTGTGCCTTCTGGTCCTAAATTCCCCCACTCCACATCTACTCTATGTAGGCCTTTCAATACTCGATAGGTTTCAATGAGGCTCTCCCTCATTCTTATAAACTACAGTGAATATATGGCCAGAGTCATCGTGTTCCTCATGTGTTAATTTTTTCTTACTAAAATCATTCTTGTGAACCTCCTGGACTCTCGACAATGCCAGTACATCTTTTGTTAGATAAGACGTCCAAAACTGCTCACATTACTCCAAGTGCAGTCTGACCAATGCCTTAAAGCATTACATCCTTGTTTTTATATTCTAGACCTCTCAGAATGAATGCTAACATTGCATTTGTCTTTCTGACCAATGACTCAACACCTACAAGTAAACCTTTAAGGAATCCCTGCACAAGGACTCTCAGGCCCCTCTACTCCTTTGATTTTTGAATTTTATCCCCAGTTAGAAAGTCTATGCCTTTATTCCTTCTCCAAAGTGCATAACCATACACTTCCCTAAATTATATTGCATCTTACACTTCTTTTCCCATTGTCTCAGTCCTTCAACAGTCTCACTGCTTCCTTAATACTGCCTGCCCCTCCATCTGTTTTTGTATCGACTACAAACTTAGTCACAAAGTCATCAATTCTGTTATCCAAATCACGAAAAGAAGTGGGCCCAGCAATGACAGTCATCAGCAGCCAACCATAGCATGCCTCCTTTATTCCTGCACTTTGCTTTTTGCCAGTTAGCATATCTTCTATCCATATTAATGTCTTTCCTGTAATACCATGGGCTCTTACCTTGTTAAGCAGCTTCTTATCAGCACCTTGTCAATGGCCTTCTTAAAATCCAAGTATATGACATCCACTGACTCTTTCTCTATCCTGTTTATTTCCTCAAAGATTTTCAACAGATTTGTCAGTCAGGGTTTCCCCTTAAGGAAACCATGCAGACTTTAGCCTATTTAATCATGTGCCTCCAAGTACCCCAAAACCTCATCCTTAATAATGGACTCCAGCCTCTTCCCAACCACTGAAGTAAGGCATATTGGCCTGTAATTTCCTTTCTTCTGCCTCCTTCCCTTCTTAAAGAATGCAGTGGCCTCTGCAATTTTTCAGTCCTCTTGAACTATTAAAGAATCTAGAGATTCTTGAAAAATCATTACTAATGCCTCCACAATCTTTTGATCTACCTCTTTCTGAACTCTGGGGTATAGTCCATCTGGTCCAGGAGACTTATCTACCTCAGACTTTTCAGCTTCCTAGAAATCATCTCCTTAGTAATAGCAACTACACACACTTCTCCCTGACACTCTAAAAATTTCTGGCATACTGCTATATCTTCCACAGTGAAGACTGACACAAGATATTTATTAAGTTTATACGCAATTTCTTTGTTCTCTTTTACTCTTTATATATATATGAACAATCTTATGGTATCCTCTGATATTATTGGCTAGCTTAACTTCATATTTCATTTTTTTTCTCTTATGGCTTTTTAGTTGTTTTTTAAAAGCTTCACAAACTTCAAACTAAATTTATGTTGATCTAAGACTTTAATTTGTTTTTTCTCTACACAGCTGATGTCTTGTTAAAAATTTCCAGCTCCAGTATTTTGCTATTGGATTAAAGGGTTTGTTCCTCTTTTTAATGTGGAAATGAAGAGGAGCAAATAGTTGATACCAAGACACTGAAGAGATAGATTTGTGTGAGCCTCTATTTACAAGGTGTGCTGAAGAATGTAATGCTTTGTGATAAAAAGTGGTTGAAGTAGAGATTATTGCATCCTTCAAAGGGAAATTGGAGAGATTTGCAAGGTGTAAAAATGTTTAAATATGATAAGGTGAATGAGAGCATTAGTGGAATCAATGCTAAAAGGGATCATTACAACATTTATTGTTTTAATGATACAGCATGGAACAGGCTGTTGTAGCTTAATGAGCCTCACCACCCAGTCACCCCTGACTTAACCTTAGCTCAATACAGAACAATGTACAATGACTAATTAACCTGTTAACCTGTGGGTCTTTGAAATGTGGGGGGAAACAGGAGCGCTTAAAGTAAACCCACATTATTATGGGAAGGAACACACAAACTCTTTATAAAGGTGACGTCAGAATTGAACTATGAACTCTGACGCCCCAAACTGAAGTAGCATTGTGCTAAGTGCTATGCTGCTTTGTATAGTGAGATACATCTCTGACGGAGGAACTCGGTGCTGACCCTGCCCTTTCTACTTCTGTCCACTGCTTTGCTGGTAACCTGGTTGAGGATTCAGTGCTCTAGAGCACTCACAATAAAATGTTTTTTTTTGCTGCATTACTTAGTGTGGAATGACCCACTGTGGCAATGTGTTATGGTAGCATGTGAGGGTTGGTGTTGGACATGCTGGAACAAGTGTTGCAGCTATTCAGTGCTAAGTTTAGATCTGCATCTGAACTGGCACCGTAAGTGAGTGCCAGTCATTTTTGGCCATTGGCAGTAGCTTATCCACTTGTTGACATACTGTTTGTATCCTTGGTGTTTCTTCATCAGTTGTTCAATGTGATAGAAGTTGTTCACAATGCCCTTTTTGTCAGTCTGGAAATTGCCCCATAGTTACAAATTCAGTGCCCTACTACCTCAAGTGAGATTGTTGGGATTGAGAAAACTGAGTCAGGAGCCTGAACCTGAACCTGGAGGTGTGGGACCTAAGGCTCCTGTACTCCACAGTCAATGGTAGTATTAAGAAAAGGTCATGTGGGGGTCCTTGGTGATAGAGTCGTAGAGTCACGGAAGAGTACAGCACAGAAACAGGCCCTTCAGACCATCCGGTCTGTGACAAACTATTTAAACGGCCTACTCCCATGGACTGCAGTGGGACCATTACTTTCAAACTCCTCTTAAGCATTGAAATCGAACTCATGTGCATCACTTGCACTAGCAGCTTATTCCACACTCTCACAATCCTCTTGACTGAAGAAGTTTCCCCTCATGTTCCCCTTAAATTTTTTCACCTTTCATCCTTAACCCATTACCTCTAGTTGTAGGTCCACCCAACCTCAGTGGAAAAAGCCTGCTTGCATTTACCCTATCTATATCCCTCACAATTTTGTATACCTTTATCAAATCTTCCCTCAATCTTCTACATTCCAAGGAATAAAGTCCTAATTTATTCAGTCTTCCCTTATAACTGTGGTCCTCCAATCCCGGCAACATCCTTGTAAATTTTCTTTGTATTCTTTCAACCTTTACAGCTTTTCTGTAGGTAGGTGACCAAAACAGCACACAACACTCCAAATTAGTCCTTACCAAAGTCTTATACAACTTCAACACAGCATCCCATCTCCTGTATTCAGTACTTTGTTTTATGAAGGCCAGTGTGTCTAAAGTTTTCCTCATGACCATATCTATCCGTTTACCTGTGGTAGTGCTCCTTGTAAATGTGCTCAATGGTGGGGAGAGCTTTGCCTGTGATACACTGTGTCCGCTAAGTTCCTGTAGACTGGCCTGCAGTAATGGGCTGGATTCACTGTGCCAATTCAAAGGCATCCCTTACACTCTTCATCTCTGCATTGTAAGAGCGTACCCTTACCCTGGACAGCCCTCAGGCAGCCACTACGCATTACCTGAATTATTCAGTCCACACTGATCTATGTAGTGTGGAGTTAACTGTTTCATTGCTGCAGGAGTGCCAGCAGAAATCAAAGTTCAGATTAAGTTCCTGACACAGCAGAATACAGCCAGAACAGACGGCTGTTTAATCTCCAGGGAAGTGTGCACTTCTGGGTGTTCTGACATCTGGCTCGAGAAGCTTTTAAAAATGAATATTCTGTAAAGTAGCAAGTGGGTTAACATGTGGGTTGTGCCCAGAACCATTTCACAACTTTCTCATTGGCATAGCGATCAAATTGCTGACATAATCAGTGAGTCTGTAGGATGTGGTGGCTCTAACTTTGTGATTCATACAACGGTACCCTTTTTCTCTGACCATACAGAATATGAAACATATTGTGAATACCATGGCAAGTTACTTCCTTTTGGGTTATGTATTTAATTTATGTAAGATATTTTAGGATGTGAATATGTACAATAGTTGGTTAGAAATTTCCTCATAGTTTGTATAGTTAATATTTGCATAATTATTTGCAATTGGATCTTATCATTAAATTAAAAGTACTGCAAATATTGGCAATTCAAATGAAAAAGAGAAAATGCTAGAAACACACAATTCTGATGGAAGGTTATCAATCTGAAAGATTTACTTTTGTTTCTTATCCATAGATGGCAGCTAATCAGTTGAGTATTTGCATCCTTTTCCATTTTATTGTTATTGAATCATTTCAAGAAATTATACAGTCGGCCCTCCGTATCCGTGGGTTCCGCATCCGTGAATTCAACCAACTGTGGATCGGGATCGGAAAAAAAACCCCGGAAGTTTCCTCTCCAGCACTCGTTGTTTGAGCATGTACAGACTTTTTTTCTTGTCATTATTCCCTAAACAATACAGTATAACAACTATTTACATTGTATTAGGTATTACAAGTAATCTAGAGATGATTTAAAGTATACGGGAGGATGTGCGTAGGTTATATGTAAATACTACACCATTTTATATACGGGACCTGAGTGTCCGTGGAATTTGGTATCTGCGGGGGGTCCCGGAATCAAACCTCCACTGATCCGGAGAGCCGACTGTATGTCTAAACATGGAAATTTAAGTTAATAAAACTCACCAAGTGAACTTGTTCCCCTGTGTGTTTAGTATTCTGTTGCTGCTTCAAAGTACTGTGGAGAGTTCACAGTTACAGTGGTAGTTACTGTAAGATTCACCTAAATTATTGACCATCTTTTAATTATTTGCTTTGTAGGCTCAGCTACTGGACATGAAGTCTGAGCTAATCGATACTCAGGCTGAGAAAGCTGTGTTGGAGAAAGAAGTACATGATCAGCTTTTACAGCTTCATGCTGTCCAACTCCAGTTGCACGCCAAGACTGGGCAGAATGTTGACTCAGGCTCAATCAAGGCTAAGCTGGTATGTTATCATTAAAACAAAATTAATTCATTCTAAAGTTACCTAGCTTTGTTTTGAGCATTGGAATTATTTGGGTTGCTCCTGTTTTATGCAAATTATATTCATGCATCAACTTCAACACAAGGGAGGAAGTGTTAAACCCTTCATGACTCTGGTGATCAATTAAAGGGTCTACCGAACCTCATCCCAGTTTCTAGTACAAGCTTCACAACCTTGTTGATCTTGACTCTTCAACTACACAACAATGATGAGGTTTTATATTTTTTACTACTCTTTCAGGCAGTGAGTTCTAGACTCCTGCCACTTTATGGGTAAAAATAATCCTTCATCTCTTCACCACTCTTAAGAAAATTGATCCTTGCTGTTGACTTTATTTAGGTCCTTCATAACTTTATGCAATTCAGCTATGTTCTTTCACAGCCTTCACTGTTAGAGAAAACAGTCTCAGCCCATCTATTTTTTATTTTAGCTGCAGTTTTCTATTTCTGTACAATCTTTATAAAACCAGTCTGCATCCTTTATAGTATAATCACACCTTTCCTGTATTGACCAAAACTATTTGCAGAACTCAGCACACAAAAAAGTACTGTCGACATTTCAGGCTGAAACCCTTCGAGAAAACCAGTCCTGCCGAAGAATTTTGGCCCGAAGCATTGACTGTACTTTTTTCCATAGATGCTGCCTAGCCTGCTGAGTTCCTTCAACATTTAGTGTGTGTTGCTCGGATTTCCAGCATCTGCAGATTTTCTTTTGCTTGCAGAACTCAAGCTAGTTTTGAGTACAGTTTTAATGTAACTTTCCTATTGTTCTGTGCTTCAGAATTCCATTTTTTAAAAAACTATCTTATAAATTTATCTTGCTGCCTTTGAGGATTTGGGAATATATGTTTCAAGTCTGTCTGCTTCTCCACAATATGAATTGTCCTTCCTTATTTTTCCTACCTCCTTTTTGTTGCATCTCCACTTGTATATTTATGTAATTATCTCAGCTTCTAGTTCCATTTGCCAAACAGAGCAGAACACCTCTATCTCTGTACAGTATCAATACGTTTCCCCTTCACCATTAACCAAGTGGGAAATGCTTCTGTCAATTGGAAATTTCTTTTATTATGTTCCTTCTGTTCTAAGTGATTTACAGTATATTACAATAAAGTGATGTACTGTGTTTTATTTATTTATTGAAATATGGCCCTGAATAGGCCTTTGAGCCGTGCTGCCTAGCAATCCCCCAGCTTAATCACAGGACAGTTTACAATGATTAATTAACCTACCAACCGGTTTGTTTTTAGATAGTGGGAGGAAACCCAGGCAGTCACAGGGAGAATGTACAAACTCCTTACATGTGGCGATGGGAATTGAACCCTGTTGGTTGTACTGTAAACATGATGCAAACCGCAATGCTACCATGCAGCCCCATATTGTAGATTACTATACACTAAAGATTGAGTTCTGACCATAGTGGAATCCTACCAGTAATATTGTATACACATTTGTTGTCCATTTGTAATCTTTTGGATATATAGATGTTTTAACTTAAAATGCTGCTCCTTTCACTGTAGTGCTGTAGAATTATATGGCAATGAATATTATCTCTATGGGGCTTTTGTACAAACTCCTTTGATTTCTCTTTTTTTCAGTGAATGTACCTTTTTAACTGTTTTCTATATGCTAACTTACTAACTTTTTCTTTCCTGTCCCAAGTCTGTCCATTCAGTGGATGAGATGGTAAGTGAGCACGCTGGTGTGGTTTTGTGTTGTGGGCTTTGTGCCAGCTCATGCTGCCTTCCATTAGTTTTGTACTTTCCGTATGTATCACGCTGGAATTTTGATTTTGGACTCTAGCAGAGGACTAACTGTTTGGTAAATAGAGTTAGTGTTTGATGTTTACATTGAGCACAACAGTGATAAATTGAACTAGGCCTCACCAGTAATTCGATATAAATAAGTTAATTCACTGTTACTACAACTCTTAATATGTTGACCATTTTTCACTGGTGTTTTACCAGAGTTATTACAATATACATTTTTTACAAACTCAGTGTAGAATATGTAGAATTCGTAACAAGGTGGATGAATTGAATGTGCAGATAGTTATTAATGAATATGATATAGTTGGGATCACAGAGACATGGCTCCAGGGTGCTCAACATCCAGGGATATTCAATATTCAGGAGAGATAGACAGGAAAGAAAAGGAGGTGGGGTAACATTGCTGGGAGATTAATGCAATAGAAAGGAAGGACATTAGCCTGGAGGATGTGGAATCGATATGGGTAGAGCTGCATAACACTAAGGGGTAGAAAACGCTGGTGGGAGTTGTGTACAGGCCACCTAACAGTAGTAGTGAGGTTGGGGATGGCATTAAACAGGAAATTAGAAATACATGCAATAAAGGAACAGTAGTTATAATGGGTGACTTCAATCTACATATAGATTGGGTGAACCAAATTGGTAAGGGTGCAGAAGAAGAGGATTTCTTGGAATGTATGCGAGATGGTTTTCTGAACCAACATGTCGAGGAACCAGCTAGAGAGCAGGCCATTCTAGATTGGGATTTGAGCAATGAGGAAGGGTTAGTTAGCAATCTTGTCGTGCAAGGCCCCTTGGGTAAGAGTGACCATAATATGGTGGAATTCTTCATTAAGATGGAGAGTGACATAGTTAATTCAGAAACAAAGGTTCTGAACTTAAAGAAGGGTAACTTTGAAGGTATGAGACGTGAATTAGCTAAGATAGACTGGCAAATGATACTTAAAGGGTTGATGGTGGATATGCAATGGCAAGCATTTAAAGATCGCATGGATGAACTGCACCAATTGTTCATCCCAGTTTAGCAAAAGAATAAACCAGGGAAGGCAGACAAGGCGTGGCTGACAAGGGAAATTAGGGATAGTATCAAGTTCAAAGAAGAAACCTATAAATTAGCCAGAAAAAGCGGCGCACCTGAGGACTCTAAGAAATTCAGAGTCCAGCAGAGGAGGACAAAGGGCTTAATTAGGAAAGGGAAAAAAGATTATGAGAGAATGCTGGCAGGGAACATAAAAACTGACTGTAAAAGCTTTTATAGATATGTGAAAAGAAAAAGATTGGTCAAGACAAATGTAGGTCCCTTACAGTCAGAAACAGGTGAATTGATCATAGGGAACAAGGACATGGCAGACCAATTGAATAACTACTTTGGTTCTGTCTTCACTAAGGAGGACATAAATAATCTTCCGGAACTAGTAGGGACCGAGGGTCTAGTGAGATGGAGGAACTGAGGGAAATACATGTTAGTAGGGAAGTGGTGTTAGGTAAATTGAAGGGATTAAAGGCAGATAAATCCCCAGGGCCAGGTGGTCTGCATCCCAGAGTGCTTAAGGAAGTAGCCCAAGAAATAGTGGATGCATTAGTGATAATTTTTCAAAACTCCTTAGATTCTGGATTAGTTCCTGAGGATTGGAGGGTGGCTAATGTAACCCCACTTTTTAAAAAAGGAGAGAGAGAAAAACTGGGGAATTATAGACCAGTTAGTCTGACATCGGTGGTGGGGAAAATGCTAGAGTCGATTATCAAAGATATGATAACAGCACATTTGGAAAGCGGTGAAATCATTGGACAAAGTCATGTCTGACGTATCTTATAGAATTTTTTGAAGATGTAACTAGTAGAGTGGATAGGGGAGAGCCAGTGGATGTGGTATATTTAGATTTTCAAAAGGCTTTTGACAAGGTCCCACACAGGAGATTAGTGTGCAAACTTAAAGCACACGGTATTGGGGGTATGGTATTGATGTGGATAGAGAATTGGTTGGCAGACAGGAAGCAAAGAGTGGGAGTAAACGGGACCTTTTCAGAATGGCAGGCAGTGACTAGTGGGGTACCTCAAGGCTCAGTGCTGGGATCCCAGTTGTTTACAATATATATTAATGATTTAGACGAGGGAATTAAATGCAGCATCTCCAAGTTTGCGGATGACACAAAACTGGGCGGCAGTGTTAGCTGTGAGGAGGATGCTAAGAGGATGCAGGGTGATTTGAATAGGTTAGGTGAGTGGGCAAATTCATGGCAGATGCAATTTAATGTGGATAAATGTGAGGTTATCCACTTTGGCTGCAAGAACAGGAAAACAGATTATTATCTGAATGGTGGCCGATTAGGAAAAGGGGAGATGCAACGAGACCTGGGTGTCATTGTACACCAGTCATTGAAGGTGGGCGTGCAGGTACAGCAGGCGGTGAAAAAGGCAAATGGTATGTTGGCATTCATAGCAAAAGGATTTGAGTACAGGAGCAGGGAGGTTCTACTGCAGTTGTACAAGGCCTTGGTGAGACCACACGTAGAGTATTGTGTGCAGTTTTGGTCCCCTAATCTGAGGAAAGACATTCTTGCCATAGAGGGAGTACAAAGAAGGTTCACCAGATTGATTCCTGGGATGGCAGGACTTTCATATGAAGAAAGACTGGATCGACTAGGCTTATACTCACTGGAATTTAGAAGATTGAGGGGGGATCTTATTGAAACGTATAAAATTCTAAAGGGATTGGACAGGCTAGATGCAGGAAGATTGTTTCCGATGTTGGGGAAGTCCAGAACGAGGGGGTCACAGCTTAAGGATAAAGGGGAAGCCTTTTAGGACCGAGTTGAAGAAAAACTTCTTCACATAGAGAGTGGTGAATCTGTGGAATTCTCTGCCACAGGAAACAGTTGAGGCCGGTTCACTGGCTATATTTAAGAGGAAGTTAGATCTGGCCCTTGTGGCTAAAGGGATCAGGGGGTATGGAGAGAAAGCAGGTACAGGGTTCTGCATTGAATGATCAGCCATGATCATACTGAATGGCGGTGCAGGCTTGAAGGGCCGAATGGCCTACCCCTGCACCTATTTTCTATGTTTCTATGTCTGTTGGGTTAAGAAAAGTTTAATAATTAACAAAGCAAGCACCAAGACAGTTGCACAGCATTAACTACTGTACATATTTCCAGCATCTGTAGAATTTCTTGTGTTAACTTGTTTCATAGTTTATGTTATTTTCAGAACTAAGGAAAATATTAAATATTTTCAAATGTCTTGAGTATTCTGTTTTATGAGCTTCATGTGATAGATCATTGTGGCAAATAGGCTTTGTGTCACCAAAGATCATTGACATAAATGAAATTATATAATTTACATACTCCTGCTTTTGAAATCTAAAGTATATTTTCTTTTTCTACAGCTTAAATATTAAGAAGCTTGACATTGAATAGTAGGAAAGCTAGGTGGAATAATATTCCCTTGCTCCTGGCTTTCTGTTGCTAATTTCTGTTTCTGAGTTTAAAGCCATTTATTAACTTTTGCTTTGTAGTTTTCAGAGACAGCATTTTAATTATGCTTTGAGATAGCCAATAAAAATATCACTGTTAGTACTTGAGTTCTCTTGTCACACTGACTGAATTATTCAAATCCTCCTCCAGATTTTGACTTGGATACTCTTTAGCGTTGTGATATTGTGTTGGGTCTTGGTTCTCATTGCAAAGGATTTTTTGTTTTGATGAGACTGATGACATGTAATGGTAAACAATGTGTATGTGTTTTTTTTTGGAAGGAGAAAGAATTAGAAGCCAATAAAAAAGAAAAAGTGAAGGAAGCAAAACTGGAAGCTGACGTAAAGCTACTAAGAAAAGAGAATGAAGCCCTGCGACGACATATAGCGGTTCTACAAGCTGAAGTGTACGGTGCAAGGCTAGCAGCCAAGTATCTGGATAAAGAGCTAGCGGGCAGGTAAGCAGTGGCTCACAATTACTGACTATTACCACAATTCTAACTAAAAAGCAGTCTAGCTCTGTGCATTTGGTAAATGACTTAGAATTGTAGAGTCATAGAGCACTACAGAAAAAAAACAGGTCATCTCACAGGCTGATCAGTTACATTCTGCCTTTTCCCATCAAACTGCACTTGGACCATCACCCTCCATCCCCTCCTATCCCTGTGCCAATCCAGACTTCTCTAAATGTAATAACTTGAGTTTAGATATCTACATTTTCACAGTTAAATTTAGATATTGATCCAACTGGTAAAGAGACATACAAAACATAACAGAAAATTTGGGAAAATCTACAAAGTCTAGTTATTATGGTGAAAGGAAGAACTTTCCTGTTGAATAGTCACATTTAAAGATTCACTCTATATTTTCTCAGTTTTTGTTACGCCTCAGACAACATAGTGATCAGTTATTAATTCTATTGACTGGCCCTTGGGTAATGTCTTCGCAGAGATTGCAAATAGATAGAGAGATAGATACTTTATTGATCCTAAATGAAATTACCTTGTCACAGTAGCACTACAAGTGCACAGATATAAATGTTCAATATGTAAGCATGGGATTCCTTTATGTCTTTCTGTTTTGCTCCACATCCCAAGATTTGCTAGCTTATTTGGTTACTGAAAATAATTTCTTCATCTCAGGTTAATAGCAAGAAAAGACTCAAAGGAAAGTTGATGTACATTGTTTGCGAGAATAAATTGCGGATATACAGGGAAGTTGAAGAATGGGAACGGGATCAATACGATTATTCCACTGGAAGCCAGTATGGAGCCAGTGGGCCGAACAGCCAGCGTCAATATAAGATTCTGTTCCATTAAAATGAAAATGGGTCTGAATCTGATTTAAATATAACTTCTTTAAGAAACCACCATTTATTTTTAGAGAACACAAAGTGCTGGAGGAACTCAACAGGTCAGGCAGCATCTGTGGAAAGGATTGAAGAGTTGACATTTCGACCCAAGACCCATTCCATTCCATAGATGCTGCCTGCTCTGCTGAGTTTCTCCAGCATTTTGCATGAGTTACTCTGGATTTCTAGCATCTGCTGAATCTCATGATTATGAATTGTAGCATCTTTTTTTTAAAACCTCCTAATTGTTAATATGTTTCATGCAGGGTCCAACAAATCCAGCTTTTGGGTCGAGACATGAAAGGACCTGCTCATGATAAACTCTGGAACCAGCTAGAAGCAGAAATACATCTTCATAGACATAAAACAGTTATTAGGGCATGCCGAGGACGCAACGACCCTAAACGACCCTTGCCCACGCCACCTGGACATGTACACAAAATTTCAAATTTCACTCTTCTAACTAAAGATAATGTTTACTAGTATATTAGCTTGTTTTATTAAGAACCTTCCAAATGATGAAATTCTCCTTGAGCCTCAATAAGAGGTACAAAGTTTGAGATTGAAACATATCTCTAGGTTGAAGTATTACTTCAGTTCTTGATCTTGCTTATGTCTTTAGGAGTGTTTTCAAATGGTGTAAGCGTTCATCTGTCAACATTTCTAATGAATACTTAATAGGTTTTAGTTATCTGATTTGTGCAAATGGTTATTGTATTTATGAACATATTAAAGCAAAGAGTATTATTTTCATTATTACCTTACCTATGCAATTCATATAATTCTTTTACTACTTTCACAAGATTCCTCAAGGCAACCAAAACCACAGAAACCTTAGCAGAAAACAAATGTATGTGCTCAATTTAGATTCAACTGGTGCATGTTTGGGAAACCCTGGTCTGTGATGACATTATGATTGGCGTAATCAAATACTGACAGTGATAGTGCAGAACAAATGAGGGTTAAGTAGAGAAATTGAAGTGTGGACGTGTGGAGTTGCAAATGGAAGAAGCAGTTGACTTAACTTTAATCAAATACATGTTGGGCATTTTAATGCACTCATTTCAAATTGACCTACTGTAATTTTATAATACAGTAAAATCAATCTACATGAGGAATTTTGTTGTAACTAGGAACTTAAACAATTACAATTTTAGGCTGTAAATCCCGACTTAGACGCTTGACTATTTACCAAGAATTTTCTGCCGTACACAAGAGGTATGATTGAAGTGCAGAGAGACCTTCACACCTCTGTACATCATAGGCTTAGGCAGATATAGTACATGTCAATTTTATAAGAAGTTTACTTCAATAAAGAGTGTAATATATAAATCTCTATCAGTGCTGGAGTATTTAAACAATTTTAGTTCTGAAAGTTGAATAATAGTATTACAGGATTTACCTTTTCATAAAAATCAAAATTTTTATTTGATGATGCCCTTTCAAAATCTTAATTAGATCTTAATTAATATTTTTCATTGTTTTCCACAAAATTAGATTTGACTGGAATGTGTGTTCTTAATTAAAATATAAAAATAACTTCAGGTGCTGGACATGAGAAATAAACACAGTGCAATTCAAGCATTTCAGATTGAAGACTCTTCATCAGGGTTCTGATGAATTGCCTTCATTCTGAATAATTCTGTTTTACTTTCTACAATTATAATCTTAATGCTTAAAATTCCAACAGCTGGCTATTAGTGAATTATGTACTTATTTTTGCATTAGAAGATTTTTTTCTAATGTTTAAAAAGCATAGTTATGTTAAATTATTTCATAAATTGCTCAATTTTATAAGATTTTAAAGAAGTATCACAAGGGTTTTCCCTGCTTTTCACATTTAAAAATTATTTATCCGTTCCTCTTTCCTGAAATTAGGATCCAGATATAATTAGAAAGACCCAAGGAGTTGGGCCAATTCGCAAAGTACTGTTGGTTAAAGAGGATCATGAAGGACTTGGTATATCGATTACAGTAAGTCTGCTGTAACATTAATCCAGGTTTATTTTGTTGTAGTAATGAAAACACTGATGTTAACTCAAAACAGAAACTTCATATGAGTATTAATTGTAATGGTTAATTTTATTTAATTTGAATGATGAGCAGCATACGTTTGATCTTTAACTCATGTGAGTTTTAATTTATAATCCCTCAACACTTATTTCAATTTTAATTTCAAATTCTTATGGAATTGGCCAATATTAGTCATCACAATGTGTAATCTTAATTGCCTATAACTTTTTCTTGATTTATCACCTATGTCCTCAAACATTGAAAATCAACATTATAACAGGTTATTTGGATTCAACAGGTAATTTGGATTCTATTTATGGAATAGCTGTTGTATGTCAATGAAGTTTCACAGGTTGAAGGTTTATGAAGGGCTACTCATGGAGTTGTAGATTTGTTGCAGAATAAAACTCATGTTTGTTCTTAAATTTGGTATCCACAGCTTCAAGATTAATGTTCTTTAAAAATTAGCAGAGACTGATAATGTTCCATGATATCCACAAAGTCAATAAGCTTAGACTCTCCTGCTTCATAAGTATGAGGTTGTGAGCAGAGTGTATCTGAGTTTTATATTTTTAATAAAATTTACTGTACCAGTTTGGGGTTAGTTGATTCTTCTGAAAGATTTAAATGGAAAGGTTTAAAAAAGTAGAGTAGAAAAATAAGGCTTGGATAACTTTTGTGTAATTGATAGCACTTGCAACAGTAGAATTAGCGTTTATAGCTGTAGTTCTTGTATATGGTTCGTTTCAAGACCTTATCACTTAATAGATTGTGTGCATATATAAACAAGATAGAAAATTGGAGACAGTGGAAAGATAGCAAAGTCAACTTTGAAGAGAAGTATATTGTAGGAACATTTTAGGTAGATTTGAGATTAAGGATTTATAGTACAGAATCCACAGATTCATTGTAACACACACAAAATGCTGGAGCAACTCAGTAAGTCAGGCAGAACTTATGGAAATAGTCATAGAAAGCTACAGCACAGAAACAGGCCCTTCGGTCCATGTTAAACCATATAAACTGCCTAGTCCCATGGATCTGCACGTGAACCATAGCTCTCCATATTCCTCCCATCCATGTACCTATCCAAACTTCGCATGATACTCCAAAACTGCACACGATATTCCAAATTAGGCTTCACCAACGCCTTATGCAACTTCAACATAACATCTCAACTCATGTAGTCATTACTTTGATCCATGAAGGCCAATGTGCCTAAAGCTTTCTTTATGACCCTATCTATCTGTGACGACAATTCCAATTAATTATAGACCTGTATTCCTAGATCTCTTTGTCCTACTGCACTTCTCAGTACCCTACCGTTCACTGTGTAAGACCTACCCTAGTTCGTCCTCCCAAAGTACAACACTTCACACGTGTCTGCAATGTATTGCATCTCACGACGAAATCTGCAGATGCTGGAAGTTCAAACAGCACACACAAAATGCTGTGTTCCACCAGCATTTTGTGTGTGATGTATTGCATCTGCCATTTTTCAGCCCATTTTCCCAGCTGATCCAGTTCCCGTTGCTATATTTGATAGTTTTCCTTGCTGTCCATTACATCCCCCAATCTTGGTGTCATCTGCAAATTAACTGATCCAGTTAACCACATTATCATCCAGATTGTTGATATAGGTTACAAACAACACCGTTCCCTGCAGCACTCTGCTAGTCACGGGCTACAGTTAGAGAGGTAATCACCGACTACTACTCTCTGCTTCTCTCACAAAGCCAGTGTCTAACCAAATCTTGAGTGTCTCATCTCGAATGCCAAACATCTGAATTTTCTTGACCAACCTCCCATGCAGGACCTTGTCAGATGCCTTGCTAAAGTCCATGTAGACAACATCCACTACCTTTGTTATCTTTCCTCAAACAACTTGATAAGATTGGTTAGACACGATCTACCACACACAAAGCTATGCTGACTATCCTTAGTCAGTCCCTGTCTATCTAAGTATTCACATATCTGGCCCCCTAGAATACCTTCCAATAACTTTCTCACTACTGATGTCAGGTTCACTGGCCTAAATCATGTTCCTGGTTTATTCTTAGTGTCTTTCTTAAATAACGGAACAATATTAGCTATGCTCCAATCCTCTGGTACTTCACCCATTGCTAAGGATGATTTAAGTATCTCTGCTAGTGCCCCTGCAATTTCTGCACTTGCATCCCACAGGGTTCGAGGTAACTCCTTGACAAGCCCTGGGGATTTGTCCACCTTTATTTGTCTCAAGATAGCTAACTCCTTCTCCTCTGTAATCTTTATAGAATCCATGACCTTGCTGCTGCTTTGCCTCACTTCTATAGACTCTGTGTCCATCTGAGTAAACACAGATGCAAAAAATCCATTTAAGATCTCCTCCATCTCTTTCGGCTCCACCTATAGATTACCATTCTGATCTTCCAGAGGACCAGTTTTGTCCATTGCAATCCTTTTACACTAAACATATCTGTAGAAGCCATTTGGGTTCTCCTTCACTGTGTCCGCTAGAGCAACGTCTTGCTTTCTTTTAGCCTTCTTGGTTTGCTTCTTAAGTGTTATCTTCATTTCTTATACTCCTCAAGTGCTTCATTTCTTCCTACCTGCCTATACCTGTTATGCACCTCATTTTTGTTTCTTAACTAGGACCTCAATATCTCTCAAAAACTAAGGTTACCTAAACTTGTTAACTTGCCTTTTGTTCTGACAGGCACATTTCAGCTTTGTACTCTCAAAATTTCATTTTTGAAGGCCTCCCACTTACTAAGTATACCTTTTCCAGAAAACAGCCTGTCCCAATCCATGCTTGCCAGATCCTTTCTGACCTCATCAAAATTGGCTTTTCTCCAATTTAGAATCTCAGCCCGACAACTTTTCCATAATTACCTTTAGACTAATGGCATTATGATCACTAGATGAAAAGTGTTCCCCTACACAAACTTCTCATTCACTAATAGGAGATCAAGTTTTGCACAGTATCGTGTGACTTCTACGTACTGATTATGGAAGCTTCCCTGAACACATTTGACAATCTCTATCCCATCTAGTCCTTTTACATTATGGGAGTCCCAGTCATTATGAGGAAAGTTAAAATCACGTACTATCACGATTTTGTGTTTCTTGCAACAGTCTGTGATCTTTCTACAAATTTGTTCCTCTAAATCCAGACTTTACAAGCTGAAACCCTTCTTCAGGGCTGGAAAGAAAGGGGGAAGATGATAGAATAAAAATCATTTTCATATTCATAAATTCATAACAACTGAATAGCTAAATTATGAGATGTGAAGAATTAATGAATGGATGATGTAATAATCACATCTGTAGGGGATTGGCAAAATAAGCTAATCCTAGTCAGTTGGTTATGAGAACGTTGTGAACTGTGAGATTGTTGGGCCCTGAAGAAATTTTGTACCTCTGTATTCAAATTACCAACTTGGTAGTTGAGTAAAATCTAGGCTTTGACTCTCAATTCCATATCAACCAAGAGACAAAGGTGGTAGTGAAGAGTTAAATGAGTTTAGCTGGAGCAAATGGCACCTTCTCAGAATTTTATTCTGATTGGAAAATACTACGTGAGTTCTCGTATTTCAGATTTATTCAAAATTATGTGTTATATGATTATTGGAGATTATATAAATACAGACAAAAATTCTCTCTGTATATTTAGGAAAATGTGTATGCATTAAAATTTGTTTGTGTTTGTTTATAAAATTTCCATTACATTACTCAATTATCCTAAACAGTTTTTCCTTGAGCTAAGAGTGACTGATCCAAATTGTGTTAGTGTGTACAGCACAGAAACAGGCCTTCAATTCATTATGCTTATTTATTTATTTATCTTTGTTCATTTATACTAATCCCATTTCCCTGCATTAGGAATATCTCTTAAGCATAATGATTACATCTGACTTCATCACTGCTTCTGGTAATGGGTTCCAGATATCAATCACTCTGCGTACGTAAAACCTTTACTTTATATCCTCTTTAATGTTCTTCTCTTCCTAAAGCTGTTCCTGCTTGTTTTTTCACAGCTCTTCGATGAGAAAGGAATTCTATTTATCTGTCCAATACTTCATAAAATTTTATGCACCTCTATTAGCTTATTTTCCATGGAAAATAAATCGAGCCTCTCCAATCTCCCCCATTAACTAAAGTCCTCCAATCTAGATGACACCCTGCGGCGTCTCTTTGACACTCTCTCCATCACAACCACGTCCTTCCTTTAATATGGCAACCAGAATTGTACACCAGTTGTGAGGTAATCTACAATATTAGAGTTCCACAATATAACATATGATGGTTTCAAGAGAGCCATTCTTGCAATGGACATTCATAATGAAAGAGTTTTATTCCCTTTAAAAATGATTAATTGTGATGAAATTCCAGGACAATATTGAAATATGATAGGGTCTTTTAAAAGACTCCTGGACAGGTACATGGAGCTTAGTAAAATAGAGGGCTATGGGTAACCTTAGGTAATTTCTAAGGTAAGGACATGTTTGGCCCAGCTTTATGGGCCAAAGGGCCTGTATTGTGCTGTAGGTTTTCTATGTTCTATGAGTATAAAATGCTTAGACGTTTTCAGTGTTCAGTCATGAACTAAATGCAACATCTTTCTGAATTGTAAAACAGGGTGGCAAGGAGCATGGAGTCCCAATTCTAATATCAGAAATCCACCCAGGCCAGCCTGCTGAGCGATGTGGTGGCCTTCATGTTGGAGATGCCATACTAGCTGTTAATGGAATAAATTTAAGAGATGCAAAACACAAAGAAGCTGTTACAATCCTTTCCCAGCAGGTAAATGAAGAGACCAACGTGGTATAAAGGTGTATGTGTGGTTGCCAAAGTATTGCTTGTGAATGTGAAGCCTTGAGCTTGTGGTTACTCTATATTTGAAATGTTAATCTGGCTTTATTCTCCATGGTTTCATTATAACAGTTGGCCCTCCTTATCCATGGGGTATTAGTTCTGGGACCCCCCCCACGGATACCAGAAAATGCGGATGCTCAAGTCCTTTATTTAACCTGTGTCAGTGTGGTAGACCTTAGGACTCGGCAGAGCTCCAGACCTTATTTAACCTGTCTCAGTGCGGTGGACTTTAGGACATGGCGGAGCTCAGGAACTGCTGCCTGTTCCATTGACGGAAAACGATCACGATTGAAAATAAAGTGGAAATAATAAAGCAATCGGAAAGAGGTGAAATGCCATTGGTCATCGGAAAAGCGTTAGGCTACAGTCGGTCAATGATCGGAACAATTTTAAAGGATAAAGTGAGAATAATCGAGCATGTGAAAGGCCCTGCCCCAATGAAAGCTACAATTATTACTAAGCAACACAGTGATTTAATTATTGAAATACATACGTTTCCCAAGGGTTTTATATGCATAGAAAGGTAAAATATATGCTATATACTAAGACAAATGTTTGACTAACTGACGCTAAGTAATACCGGATGTACCTGTTCCAACTTAGCTTCCGGTTTTCTTTTTCGATCCCGATCCGCGGTAACCTATGCGACATCCTCCTGTATACTTTAAATCATCTCTAGATTACTTATAAAACCTAATACAATATAAATGCTATGTAAATAGATGTTACACCGTATTGTTTAGGGAATGCTGACAAGAAAAAAAAAAGTCTGTACATGCTCAAACAACAAGTGCTGGAGAGAGAACTTCCGGGTTTTCCTGATCTGAGGGTGGTTGAATCTGTGCATTCGGAACCCCCGGATAAGGAGGGCCGACTGTACTTCATATTTGCAACATGTTTACCTTTTATTCCAACCTTGTAGTGTGTGAAGGAAGAGAAGTGGGTACAGTTACTATTACAAGGGAGAAGATGCTCAAAAACCTGAAAGCCAAAGCTGAAAAGGTACACATGTCGCCTGGACCAGATGAACTGCACGCTAGGGTTCTGAAAGGGGTAGTGTTAGAAATGGGGTGGCATTAGAAATGATCTTTCAAAAATCATTGAACTCTAGTATGGTGACAGAGGACTAGAAATGGTCACTTCACTCTTTAAGAAAGGAGGAAGGCAGCAGAAAGAAATTATAGACCAGTTACCCTGACCTGAGTGGATTGGGAAAATGCTAGAGTCTGTTGCTAAGGATGAGGTGATGGAGTACTTGGTGACACAGGACAAGATAATACAAAGTCAGAATGGTTTCCTTCAGGGAAATCCTGCCTGATGAACCTGTTGGAATTCTTTGAGGAGATTACAAGTAGGATAGATAAAGCGGATGCAGCGGATGTTGTATATTTGGATTTTCAGAAGGCCTTTGACAAGATGCCACACGTGAGGCTGCTTACCAAGTTAAGAGCCCATGGTATTACAGGAAAGTTACTAACATGGTTAAAGTGTGATAAGTATGTTGGCTGATTGGTAGGAGGCAGCAAGTGGGAGTAAAAGGATCCTTTACTGGTTGGCTGCCAGTGACCAGTGGTGTTCCGTAAGGGTCGGTGTTGGGACCACTTCTTTGTACGTTGTATATAAACGATTTAGATGATGGAATAGATGGCTTTGTTGCCGAGTTTGCAGATGATACAAAGACTGGTGGAGGGGTAGGTAGTGTTGAGGAAATGGGTAGGGTGCAGAAGGACTTAGATTAGGAGAATGGGCAAGAAAGTGGCAAATGAAATACAGTGTTGGAAAATGCATGGTCATGCACTTTGGTAGTAGAAATAAATGTGTGGACTGTTTTCTAAATGGGGGAGAAAATCCAGGAATCTGAGATGCAGAGGGACTTGGGAGTCCTTGTGCAATACACCCTGAAGGTTAACTTGCAGGTTGACTCAGTGGTGAGGAAGGGAAATGCCATGTTAGCATTCATTTCAAGAGGTCTAGAATACAACAGCATGGATGTGATACTGAGGCTTTATAAGGCACTGGTGAGGCTTCACTTTGAGTATCGTGAACAGTTTTGAGCCCCCTCATCTTAGAAAAGACTTGCTCACATTGGAGAGGGTCCAGAGGAGGTTCACAAGGGTGATTCCAGGAATGAAAGGGTTATCATACCAGGAAAGTTTGATGGCTCTGGGTCTGTACTTGCTGGAATACAGAAGGATGAGGGGGGGATCTTATTTGAAATCTTTTGAATGTTGAAAGGCCTAGATGGAGTAGATGTGGAAAGTATGTTTCCCATGGTGGGAGAGTCTAGGACAAGAGGGCATAGTTTCAGGGTGCCTAAGGTATGGGCACAGTACTGTATTTGTCAGTGTGGAGTGGAGAACAAGTTTGTAAATCTGGTGGGAGCAAAGAATGTTGGGAATGGCGAGGATGGAGTGCCGTGGGAGAGTGTGGCAAAGAAGTAGTGGTAGGGGTGGGGGCTGGCACGGGTACAGACACACCCAGCCCTGAGACACCAGACATTTGATTTCAAACAATTGGTTTATTGATCATTACAGAAAGTCTTTCTGGTGCTTCTCACTCTCTCCCCTCTCCCCTCCCCTTTACCCAACCATGATTTCCCTCTTCCTGTCCCCTTCCCATTCTCAATCCTGAATGGAGACCCATATCAGAATAGGTTTATCAGCCCTCACATATATGTCATCAACTTTTTTGAGACAGCAGTACAGTGCAATACATAAAATTACT
Organism: Hemitrygon akajei; assembly: GCF_048418815.1. Lineage (NCBI taxonomy): Eukaryota > Metazoa > Chordata > Chondrichthyes > Myliobatiformes > Dasyatidae > Hemitrygon > Hemitrygon akajei. The sequence continues at coordinate 161,200,048 of NC_133132.1, forward strand.
ACAGTACTGTGCAAAAGACTTGGGCACCCTAGCTATATATATGTGCCTATGACTTTGTACAGTACTGTACATCTTAACCTTGTATAATCTCATAATCATGTTTAGTCAAACATATTTCATCAGGAGATAATCTGTGTTCAAGCTGGTTAATAGCAAGTACACACTGTATATGCCACAGACAGTAATGACCAGCTTTAGCAGGGGAGGTTTTCATTATCCATACTTGATGTTGAATGCTAGATGCTCATAATGAGTGTGACTATTGTTAAGAAACTCATCTGACATTGACATATAATTACAAAACTTTACCTCAGAGTCTTTATATTCTGCAGTGAATGATTTATCTCTTTACACCATAATGTCTTACCACCATCGACAAGATGCAAGAATGTGATGGAATATTCTCAATTTTCCAGTGATGATAAAACAGTGGCAAGATATTTCCAAATCATTATGGTGTGTTATTTGATGGGACTCCGTGGATACTTTTGGTCCCATGTTTCTGCCCTTGTCCTTCTTGATGATAAAGGTAGATTTGCAAGGTGGGCGCCCAGGCATGGTGAAACAGTAACGAAGGGAATGAATGAATTTTCACTCCTAACAGGCTATTTGTTCAGAATGATGTTGAACTTGAGTATCGTTGGAATCACAACGATCCAGATAAGTGGGGAGTATTCCATTATACTCCTAATCACCCCTGATCTGTGGAAAAGTTTAGGATGGTGTCAGGAAATCAGCAATTGTTGCAAGATATTTAGGATCTTACCTGCTCTTTTATGTGGCTTGTCCATCTGTGTTTTGCAGATTAATGGATGCCTATATTGATGATATTCAATGATCAGGTTTTCTTTTGTTTGATGTGGTCACTGCCAGGGACTTTTGTTGTGAATGTTACTGGCCACTTGGCAGCCCATTTATGAATCTGGGAAAGAGATGGTAGATTAATTCAATTCAACAGGATTAAGGAAAACCCCACGGCGTTCTACAAGTACTGTATGTGAAGAGCAAGAGGATAAGATGTGAGAGAATAGGACCAATCAAGGGTGACAGTGGAAAAGTATGTATGGAACTGGAGGAGATGGCAGAGGTACTTAATGAATACTTTGCTTCAATATTCACTACGGAAAAGGCTCTTGGCGATTGTAGTGATGGCTTGCAGCAGACTGAAAAGCTTGAGCATGTAGATATTAAGGAAGACGATGTGCAGCAGCTTTTGGAAAGCATCAAGTAAGTCACCGGGGTTGGACAGGATGTACCCCCAGGCTGCTGTGGGAAGTGAGGGAGGAGATTGCTGAGCCTCTGGTGATAATCTTTGCATCATCAATGAGGACGGGAGAGGTTCCGGAGGATTGGAGGGTTGCGGATTCAAGAAAGGGAGTAGAGATAGCCCAGAAAATTATAGACCAGTGAGTCTTACTTTAGTGGTTGGTAAGTTGATGAAAAAGATCCTGAGAAGCAGGATTTATGAACATTTGGAGAGGCATAATATGATTAAGAATAGTCAGCATGGCTTTGTCAAAGACAGGTTGTGTCTTACGAGCCTGATTGAATTTTTTGAGGATGTGACTAAACACATTGATGAAGGAAGAGAAGTAGATGTAGTGTATATGGATTTCAGCAAGGCATTTGATAAAGTACCTCATGCAAGGTTTATTGAGAAAGTAAAGAGGCATGGGATCCAAGGGGACATTGCTTTGTGGATCCAGAACTGGCTTGCCCACAGAAGGCTACGAGTGGTTGTAGACGGGTCATATTCTGCATGAAGGCCGGTGACCATCGGTGTGCCTCAGGGATCTGTTCTGGAACCCCTGCTCTTTATGATTTTTATAAATGACCTGGATGAGGAAGTGGAGGGATGGGTTAGTAAATTTGCTGATGACACAAAGGTTGGGAGTGTTGTGGATAGTGTGGAGGGCTGTCAGAGGTTACAGCGGGACATTGATAGGGTGCAAAACTGGGCTGAGAAGTGGCAGATTGAGTTCAACCCAGATAAGTGTGGTTCATTTTGGAAAGGTCAAATATGATGGCTGAATGTAGCATTAATGGTAAGACTCTTGGCAGTGTGGAGGATCAGAGGGATGTTGGGGTCCAAGTCTATAGGACATTCAAAGCTGCTACACAGGTTGACTCTGTGGTTAAGAAGGCATATGGTGCATTGGCCTTCATCAATTGTGGGATTGCGTTTAAGAGCCGAGAGGTAATGTTACAGCTATAAAGGACCCTGGTCACACCCTACTTTGAGTACTGTGCTCAATTCTGGTTGCCTCACTACAGGAAGGACATGGAAACCATAGAAAGGGTGCAGAGGAGATTTACAAGGATGTTGCCTGAAATGGGGAGCATGCCTTAGAATAGGTTGGGTGAACTCGGCCTTTACTCCTTGGAGCGATGGAGGATGAGAGGTGACCTGATAGTGGTGTACAAGATAACGAGAGGCATTGATTGTGTGAAAAGTCAGAGGCTTTTCCCCAGGGCTGAAATGGCTAGCACAAGAGGGCATAGTTTTAAGGTGCTTGGAAGTAGGTACTGAGGAGATGTCAGGGGTAAGTTTTTTACGCAGAGTGGTGAGTGCGTGAGTAACAGGAACAATGTTGCAACATATTTGGATGGAATACTTGTTATAAATGGATTGCAGCCAAAATGGATGTGTGAAGAAATGAAACTTTAATCAAACATTTAGTCAAAAGGTGAAGTAGATTTTTACGTATGTATTTTGGTTTATAGAGGCTGTTTTTTAGGTGAGTGAGGGAATGGGGTACATTAAACAGTGTTTAGCTTGTGGGGAATGGTATTTGAAGGTTCATCTGTAGGCAAAAATATTTTCTTCGCATCTACTCAATTCCACTTTTTAATAATCTTAATATCCATATTAAAATCCTGAAGATGTTATACATGTAAAAAGTTCTAAGAAACTTATATCAAAGTACATGTATGGTCACCGCATACAACCATGAGATTAATTTCCTTGTGGGCATTCATAGTAAATACAAGAAACAAGAGAATCAAAGAAAGGCCGCCCCTAACAAACAGACAAGCATCAATGTGCAAAAGTCAACAAACTGCAAATACAACAGTAAAATAAGTAAGTAAATAAATTAATTAATTTATGATTTCTAGAACATGAGGTGAAGAGACCTTGAAAGTGAGTACATAGGTTGTGGGAATGGTTTAGTTGATCTGTGAGTAAGATTATCCCCTCTGCTTTAAGAGCGTGATAGTTGAGGGTTAATAATTGTTCCTGAAACTGATTGTGTGGGTTCTGAGGCTCCTGTATCTTCTTTCTGATGGCAGCAGTGAGAAGAGAGCATGGCCTGGATGATGGGGTTCCTTGATGCATGCTGCTTTCCTGCTTTCAATGGTGAGGAGGGCTGTACCTGTCATGGACTAAACCATATCCATTACTTTTTGTAGGCTTTTCCATGCAAGGGCATTGGCGTTTCCATACTAGGCTGTGATGCAACCAGACAGTATACTGTCCACTGTGCATCTATAGACATGCCGATTTTTTGCAAACTTCTAAGACAGCAGAGGCACTGCCGTGTATCTACATAATGGCACGTACATGGTGGACGCAGAATGATCCTCTGAAATGAACTTAGGAATTTATTGCTGACCTTCTCCTCCTCTGATCCTCTGATGAGAACTGGCTCAATGACCCTGCAGATTCCTCCTCCTGAAGTAAATAATCAGCTACTTGGTCTTGCTGACATTGAGTGAGAGGTTGTTGTTGTGATACCACTTAGCCAGATTTCAACCTTCCTCCTATTTGTTGATTCATCACCATCTTTGATTCGACCAATGACAGAGGTGTCATCAGCCAATTTAAAAATGTCATTGGAGCTGTGCTTAGCCTCACAGTTAAAAATATAAAATGACTAGAGCAGGGGGCTAAGCACACAGTTGCATATATTGATGGAGATTTTATAGGACATGTGGCTGCTGACTGGGCTCTGCCAGTGAGGAAATTGAGGATCTAGTTGTCGAAGGAGGTATTGAAGCCAACATCTTGGTTTATTAATTAATTTTGAGGGATGCCGAACTGTACTCAATGTAGAGCATCCTGATGTATACATCTTCACAGTCCAGATCTTCCTGGGTTGAGGGAAGAGCCAATGAAATGGCACCTATTTTTGACCTGTTGTGACAGTAGGCAAATTGGAATGGATCCAAATTATTCCTCAGGCAGGAGTTGATATATTTCATCACCAACCTCTCAAAGCACTTCATCACAGTGGATGTAAGTGCTACTGGACGATTGTCATTGAAGAAGGTTACCATGTTCTTCTTGGGTATAATTGAAGCTTGCTTGAAGCAGGTGGGTATTTCAGACTGCTGAAGTGAGAGGTTGATCAGTCTTTAGTTCTTGGCCAGGTAACCCATAAGGGCCGAATGCTTTCTGTGGGTTCACCCTCATGAAGGATGCTCTAACATTTGCTTCAGAGACTGAAATCACAGGGTCATCAGGGGCTGTGGGACTTTGTGAAGGAGGCTCCATATTTTGATGGTCAAAGTGAGCATAAAAGGCATTGAGCTCATCTGTGGGCAAAGCCATGTTGTCACCTATGTTGTTAGGTTTCACTTTGAAGGAGGTGATAGCATTCAAGTCCTGCTACAGCTGTCGAGGATTCTTCAGTGATTCAAGTTTAGTCTGGAATTGCCACTTTGCACATTAGATGGCTTTCTGGAGATCATACCTGGATCTCTTGTATTTTACTTGGTCGCTAGACTTGAATGCCACTGATCTGATCCTCAGCAGGTTGTGTATCTCGTAGTTCATCCAGGGCTTCTGTTGGGGAAGACTCTGAATTATATTGTGAGGACACACTCGCCTACAACTGTCTTATAAGTCCATGACAACTGTGGCACATTTGGTTTAGATCCTCTGAGTCCTTGAACACGGCCCAGTCTACCGAACTGAAGCAATCCTGTAGCCGCACCTCTGCCTCCTGTGACCACCTTTTCATTAACCTTATCTCTGGAGCCTTGCTCTGTAGCCTCTTCCTGTATGTAGGTAAGAGGAGGAAAGCCAAAAGATTAGATTTCCCAGAATGTGGTCTAGGCATGGAATGGTAGGCATTCATTCCTAATTGTAGTATAGCAGTCTTGAGTGTTGGTAGTACAGGTGATATGTTGAATATGATCGTGCAGAGATTTCTTAAACAAGCCTGATTGAAATCCCCGCTAATAGTTTGAAGAGCATGGGTGGGCTGTTTCTTATTTGCTGAAGGCGGCACTCAAAACATCAAGTGTCTGCTTAACAACGACCTTTGGCAGATTGTAATCTGCAGTGAGCATCATGGAGGAGAACTCTCTTGGCAAGTAGAACAGTCGGCACTTAATTATTAGGTGTTCCAGGTTGGGAGGACAAGAGTGTGAGATAAGCATGATAAAAAGACAAGTACAGGTAGTCCCCGAGTTACGAACGTCCGACCTAAGGACAACTCGTACTTACGAACTGAGGAGGACCCTGACCCCGCCTCTCTCTCCCCCCCCCGTTCTGGTTGGCTGGTGGCGCAGTGAGATCAGCGCCGGGCTGGAGAACATTTAACCTGTCTCATTGCTGGTGGTCCTTAGGACCTGGCGGACCTCGGGACCAGCCGCCCGCAGTGTTTCTGTTCCATTGACGGGAAGCGATCGCGTTTGAAAATAAAGTGGAAATAATAAAGCGTTTGGAAAGAGGTGAAACACCATCGGTCATTGGAAAAGCGTTAAGCTACAGTCGGTCAACAATCGGAACAATTTTAAATGATAACGGATAAAGTGAGAATAATGGAGCATATGAAAGGCCCCGCCCCGATGAAAGCTACAGTTATTACTAAGCAACGCAGTGGTTTAATTATCGGAATACATACGTTTCTTAAGTGTTATATGCATAGAAAGGTAAAATATATACTATATACTAAGACAAATGTTTGACTAACTGACGCTAAATAATACCAGATGTACTTGTTCCAACTTACATACAAATCCGACTTAAAGACGGACTCAGGAACAGAACTAGTAAGTAATCTGGGGACTGCCTGCATGTATGTTGCACTACACAAGTTTAACACAACTGCATGGGCAGTACGGTAGTGCAGAGTTATTACAGTGCCAGCAACCGAGTTGAAATTATGTCATGGTCAGTAAGGAGTTTGTACATTCTCCTTGTATCCATATGGGTTTCCTCCCACATTCTAAAGGTAGGTTAATTGGTCACATGAGTGTAACCATTGCGCTGGAAGTGCCCATTACTGTGCTGAATAAGAGCAGAAAATACCATGTTTTTCAATTTTATTGCTCTTATCATGAACTTTGGTATTCTGCTGCTTTCTTATAATCTCATTAAATTGTCACTATTTTTCATGATTTATTATTCTCTATTTATCCTCCTCACTTGGAAACTTATTTTCCAGGAAGCATGTGATACTTGTTCTTCCAAATAAAATGTATTATTTCAGATTTACATATATATAAAAAATAATTGATTAGTAAGTTAGTTTAAAATATACTCTGATGCTTTTTCAGAAAATACAGTAGATATTTGCAATTAGTTCAGTGACTTGAAACGTAGTTCGTACCTGTATCTTTCAGTAGACCATATGCAGCATGTCAAGTTTTTATTTCAGTATTGACAATAGTTTTTTTTTATAACGTTGAATTCTTTAACAGGACTTGACAACTTTATCTTTTTTTTTAAAGAGAGGAGAAATTGAGTTTGAAGTGGTATATGTTGCTCCAGAGATAGACTCTGATGATGAAAACGTGGATTATGAAGATGAGACTGGGCACCGTTATCGCTTGTATCTTGATGAATTGGAGGAAAGCAGAAACGCAGCTGTCAGTAGAAATGATGGAAGTGGGGACGCTAAATCGCTACCAGGTAAATGTTTGAAAATATACTTGGCTGTGGTGTTGTATAGCACAAAAATGCCCGAAGGTGTTAGATATGGAAAACTAACTTATATCAATACAAAATATTTCAAAGCATTCTGCAACTTTTGCATTATAATCACTGTTGTAGAGAAACATGGCAAAACAATCTGCAATTTCAAACTTAGATGTAATAAGTAATGCATGATTAGATGCAAAAAGTGTATTGGCCAAGGAAATGGGAATGTCTTCCAATCTCTTTTCAAATTGTTTCATGTCCTATCAAGATTAATCTATTGTCATAAGTTTATTAAAATATGGTACTTGCTCAGTGCTGACTTGACTTGAGCAATGAGCTCTTGGAGCTGGTACTTGAGCACAGAACTCCATCAATTCAGAGTTGAGAATACTATGCTCGACTGGGTCCTGATGAAGGTTCTCAGCCCGAAACATCAACTGTTTACTCTTTTCCATAGATGCTGCCTGGCCTGCTGAGTTCCTCCAGCATTTTGTGTGTGTTGATTAAATTGGACTTATTTGTTTTTATAGTGAAGTAGCGTTCATGGGTTGATGTCCCATTGAGGAATCTGATCCTCTGAAAATTGAAATATTTGCTGCAGGAGCACCTGTAAAAGGCCAAACTCTCCATCAGCAGGAGGACCCCCTTAACTTCAGATTCCACTAGCACTGTCATAATCTTGAGCATTTTGCAAGTTATATCTTTTCATCAAGTGATAAGTTAAGAATTACACATTCTATACTTTTAATCCAAGTGGTATCACAGCCTTCTGGAATAAAGTATGTCAAAATTAAAAGCTTGTTGTACTTTTTGCTGTAAATCCTGGGTAATACTGCCATTATTGTCACACTGAAATTAGCACTTTAATGGCCTGTTACTTGTAACATTATCCCATCAACAATGGTGTTGTGTATTTAATATTTGAGTAATCTTGTATATTTATTGGTTGACAAAGCATTCTTGTTTGTTTAAATAATAAACTGAGTTGTATGTATAAATACATAAATTGCATGCGTCATCTCACCACACTTAAAGTAAACATGAAGTTAGACTCACGTTTCAGACTCCCATGTTTTCCTTTGAATTAGTTTAATGTTTTGAAGTTAGAAACATAATAATTGGGTCAATATTTCATTTCTTTCACTTAACAATTCTATATTAGATGTTCATTCTTCCTGCTAATATGTCCATAGAATTCCCATTTGGTGGTGCATGTTTGTGTCAACATTTGTTAATCTATCATTACTCCCTAAATAATGAATTATGCTGCAAAATAATGCTGCAATTACATAGTTTTAGAATGATTAAGTTGCAAAAAGTAAATCTTAATGTATATCTTTGCATAATATTTTCATTTTCAAATATTAATGTTGAATAATTTTCTTTTTGTTTCAAAAAAAAATCTAACAGACCAGAAACCAGTTCTGGATGCCATTTTAAATGGAGATGCAGGAACAAATAGTGAAACAGCTTCAGAAGATGCAACATTCAAACAAAAAGATGGTGCAGAATCCTCATCTTAAGTTGGTCTTGCGTTACTTGAACACTAATATAGTTATTTCTGCACTTGACTGGTAGTATGGAAGGAACAATGTATGAATGTGATCACATCAAAAAATAATGTCAAAAGCATAACCTTGTTATGTTCTGGATTAAGGGGTTCCAATGATGCCACAAAACTGCTTTATTAACAGTCCTGCATGTATGAAACTATTTTGACTTTGCAGTAAATTTGTAGGAAGATACAAATTTTGAGTTACACCAAACTTCAACTTGAAACTGGAAGGATTGTTAGCATGTACTAGGTGTGAAACGAAATTTAAAATCAAAAAGCATGTATTAATACCGTGTTGTTGCACTTTCCCTTTGGGTTCTTTTGTGCACAATGTTGGCACAAGAAGCACTTTCAGCATTTTACAATTACAATCTGTTACTCTTTTACTGAGATATTTGCTTCAAGGTTGAACTAAAAAGGTTCAAGGAAAATTATGGATTTATATTTGCTTCTCTTTGTTCATGCATAATTAATCTGAATATATAATCCCCTTAAATATGTGCAGAACTGTTAAACAGAATCTCTTAATAGTAACTGTGACCTGACCCACAGTCATGTCCATAAAGACTGTTGTGCATTGCATTCAATATGATTGTTAGACCTGAATTGACATTGTAGTTTAAATCTATCAAATGTGATATGTTGTAGTAAAATTTAATGAGCCAGTGAGTTATGAATTATTAGGTTGCATAGCTGCATCTCATTGGAAGATTATTTTTCTTAACAAAACATTTTAAAATGCAGCTATAATAATTATTTAAAGATAACCCGAGTTACATTGTTGTTGTAAGTACACAATTCCTATATACTATATATCCATCCAGCATTGAAATGCACTATTTGTAATTATTTAGTTATTCTGCAAAGATGTTAAGTGTAATGTCTGGTGAAGTTGAGATGATAGTGGTATATTTTACATAGTATCACTTCTTCAGGTAACTTGCACCTTTCCAAGAGTACGGTTCCCTGTACACGAGTCACTTGCTCATTCAGAATCAGTAAAATTCTGATTCACACAGTGCAGCTAGTGTAAAATGCAATTTTTTAAACTTCTGTAAACATGCTTGAGAATGTTTTTCATTTAATGACAAGAATTTGGATTATAGAAAAACTGAAGCTACAAAAGATTAGTGTACACCTAGTAAAAATAATAACTTATTTTCTGTACACAGGACGAGTGATACTTGCCACTCCTGTTTTTTTTTGTGTATTTACAAATGGAGGTCAAACTCTTTCTGTTCATATTGTAAGGAAACAAATGCTTCACTTTTTATACTGTATGTTTGTTTTCAGTTGTACTAATAGTTACATTGCTATTTTGCAGTAAATAGCTCAAAGTTGTAAATATGTACTCATTATTGGACTTTTGTATTTATAAAATTATACTCTGTTTATGGTGAATGCTTATTTTTATGTTCTCCCTTTCCACAGCACCCAAGGCCCCCCCCACCCCCAGCAATCTCTGTCTTGTTCTCTCTCACTCCCTCTCTCTATATTGCTCTTTCTCTAGCACGTATGTACATTTTACATGGCTTTAAAGTTAATTTATAAAACAGTGGTGTCTACAATTAAGTATATTCATTTAATTGTTACACTTTACCATTTGGGCTAAGCTGCTGAAACAGTTTGGAGTGACATTTTCTTCATTTTTTTTGTTGCATATTATTTGCAATCACTACAGTTTCTGAAGCTGAATGTGATGCTACTCAAATGGCAAAAAAATCCTCTTTTGGATGGGAACTAATGTAGAAACATGCATGTTCAGAATTTGTGGGGTAATTATATGTTGTACATTTATGAAAATATAGGATTTATCTCAATACAATTGTAAATCAGTTTCTTTTAATAATGACTGATAAACACTTTCTAAAAAGCCTTTGGCAATTTTGCCATCTACTTCTGATTTTTGAAATTTAATGGCACTGTTCTCTTACCTACCTAGAAAAATGTTCATCTGAAAATCCTATTGTTTAATTTACTCAACTACTAGCGTTTGTCCACATTTACATTTTTATATAAAACTGGTGTCAGCAATGAATTCTGTTTACTAGACATTGAAGCCTCACTTCTTTCTTTCAGCACCAGCCTCTTGCTGTGTTAATTGAACAAGAGAGAATTGAAAGAGCTGTTAGTTTATTTTGTTATATTCACTAATACAAAGTGTATAATGTATTGTATGCCTTTTGTTTTACAATCCAATATATTTATGCTATATTATCATTTATTTGTGTCTCGGAAGATCTTAAATTTGCCTAGATGACAATATTTTTATATTTTGTAGTTTTGGTTCTGTGCAGTTGCAGAAAGCATAAAAATGCCAAAGTAAATGGGGGAAGGCAAAGGTAATTTTCTTTCAGGATTGTAAAAGTAGAGATTAAATTTCTTATGCACATATCGGGTAACAGGGAACATGGAAGGATAGAAACATAAACAATTTAAGTTACCTAATTGCAAATATGAATTTATGTAAGAACCATGCGATTATTTGCACAGCTTTCTTCCATAAATTTTAAAATCTGGTTCACATATGTAATCAAAATGTTTAACTTCTCCAGGAACTTTTATTTTTTTTTCAAAGTGTGCAAAAGATATACTTAAACCTTGCATAACTCATGGTTTTATAAAACCATAAGATGTAGGTGCAGAATTAGGCCATTTGGCCATGAAGTCTGCTCTGCCATTTCATCATGGCTGATCGGTTTTCCCTCTCAGCCACAATCTCTTGTCTTCTCCCCATATCCCTTCATGCCCTGACCAATCAAGAATCTATCAACCTCTCCCTTAAGTATACCCAGTGACCTGGCCTCCACAGCCGCCTGTGGCAACAAATTCCACAGGTTCACCACTTTGACTAAAGGAATTCCTTATCAAGCATTGTTTTGTCATTTCCAAATATCTTTAACCAGTTTATGAAGATGATAATGTTACTAGTCACAGAAGGAGTCCGAAACCTGTTTATAGCAGTGCAGAGCCAATAACCAGAGTTACACCAGCACACATTCTGTAATCATCAACACGCATAGTTCCACACAATTGATCAAAGGGCCATGAAAATGGACAAGGGAGAGCCAGTGGATGTAGTGTACCTGGACTTCCAGAAAGCTTTTGATAAAGTCCCACACAGGAGATTAGTGGGCAAAATTAGGGCACGTGGTATTGGGGGCAGAGTACTGACATGGATTGAAAATTGGCTGGCTGACAGGAAACAAAGGGTAGTGATTGACAGATCCCTTTCAGAATGGCAGGCTGTGACCAGTGGGGTACTGCAAGGTTCGGTGCTGGGACCGCAGCTGTTTACAATACATTAATGATTTAGATGACGAGATTAAAAGTAACATTAGCAAATTTGCCAATGACACAAAGCTGGGTGGCAGTGTGAAATGTCAGGAGGATGTTATGAGAATGCAGGGTGACTTGGACAGGTTGGGTGAGTGGGCAAATGTATGGCAGATGCAGTTTAATGTGGATAAATGTGAGGTTATCCACTTTGGTGGCAAGAACAGGAAGGCAGATTACTATCTAAATGGAGTCAAGTTAGGAAAAGGGGAAGTACAACGAGATCTAGGTGTTCTTGTACATCGGTCTATGAAAGCAAGCATGCAGGTACAGCAGGCAGTGAAGAAAGCTAATGGCAGTCTGGCCTTTATATCAAGAGGAATTGAGTATAGGAGTAAAGAGGTCCTTCTGCAGCTGTACAGGGCCCTGGTGAGAGCCCATCTGGAGTATTGTGTGCAGTTTTGGTCTCCAAATTTGAGGAAGGACATTCTTGCTATTGAGGGAGTGCAGCGTAGGTTCACAAGGTTAATTCCCAGAATGGTGGGACTGTCATATGTTGAAAGGTGGAGCGACTGGGCTTGTATTGTTACGTACCCCGTAACTGGGTGTCTTACCAGCAAAGATAGAAGTATCCATTGGAGTCTGGTACTATTTTCAAAACAGTGTATATTAGTAAAATATACAAATCAATATCAACAATGCAAATGTACAGATAATACACGTTAGCAATACTAAACCTAAAAGTATGGGTATAATAATAATAATAACCAAGCTCTATCGTCGTCTAGGGGATAATGAATTATCATGGGAAAGTATTAAGTTCAGTTCAGTTCATGTAGGCTGAGGTAGTTGTTGATTCTTCTGTTGTAACTGTTGGAGGGAGGGAGGGAGAGGGGGAGAGAGAGAGGGAGGGAGGGAGAGGGAGAAAAAAAACAGTGACCGCTACAGTCATTCAAACCTTCCTTTACTTTCTTGATACGTTGATGTGTTGTTGTGGCCATTCAGGTATGACCCCTCTGTCCTTTAGCTAGACCGTTCTTCTATGGTGGACTCATCACCCAGGCAAGGGTGGACACACACACAAGCCCCCACCAGCCTCGCTATAAACACTGAGTTAAAATTGACCGATCCTTCGTTCGGTCTGCGATGCCCCACACTTTCTCGTGGGTTCCAACACTTAAGCAGTTCTCACTAGTGTGTCTCAGGGGTGTCTCCCCAGACCTCACTTTTATCCCTACTCACGGGGTCTCAGATGTCAATCAGTTTTGAATGGCTGTGTCCATCAAACCAGCCCACTCCGGCTGTCCACTGAGGAATTTTAATGAACAGAATGGTACCAAGTAAACAGCCCTCTCCAAAAGACATAACAGTAAATCAATGGCTCCTCTCCTCTCTCTTATCAGCAGCAGATGTTCCAACTTGTTTTCCTCTTATCTGTGTCTTTCTCTCATTCTCTCTCATGAGCAGCGTGGTAACAGTAACAGTTTGTGATTCTCCCAGGGAAGGGGGACATGGGCAACTCTGTACCCTTCTGCCCATCAGAGTTGTTCATCCTTCGTAATAGTATACACTGGAATTTAAAAGGATGAAAGGAGATCTGATTGAAACATATAAGATTATTAAGGGATTGGACACGCTGGAGGCAGGAAGCATGTTCCCGCTGATGGGTGAGTCCAGAACTAGAGGCCACAGTTTAAGAATAAGGGGTAGGCCATTTAGAACAGAGATGCGGAAAAACTTTTTCACCCAGAGAGTGGTGGATATGTGGAATGCTCTGCCCCAGAAGGCAGTGGAGGCCAAGTCTCTGGATGCATTCAAGAGAGAGTTAGATAGAGCTCTTATAGATAATGGGGTCAAGGGATATGGGGAGAGGGCAGGAACTGGGTACTGATTGTGTATGATCAGCCATGATCACAGCGAATGGCCTACTCCTGCACCTACTGCCTATTGTCTATTAAATTTTCATATTGATACAATACTGACATATGCTACCAAAAACCTAGCCTGCTTTCCAATGCATTGATTGGAGTGAGACTATACACTGCAATAACAAACTAGTTCAAACAGTTCACCAAAACTAGGTTGCTTTCTTATAAAATTTGAGATACAAAGCTAAAACTGCTTAGGCAAGCAAGCAACCAGCTTTATGCAGGAGGTAGGCATCAAAGGTGACTTCCTTGATTTGTTGGGAACAGGTTTGTCTTTCATGCTTGCTTAATGACTCAAAACAATGTTATTGTTTGATATGCAACACGAGTGAATCTGCAGATGCTGGAAATAAATAAAAACACAAAATGCTGGCAGAACTCAGCAGGCCAGACAGCATCTATGGGAGGAGGTAATAACGATGTTTCGGGCTGAAACCCTTCATTAGGAGGGTTTGATATATTTATGGTGCTGATGTGTGCACCAGAAAACTACTGCAGAGATATCTTAAATATGGCTACTTATTCTGTACTGCAGCCAACAAACGGACATATGTTTGTACCCTTTTTCAGTTCAATTATTACCAGAGCATAAAGGACGCCTGCTTTGTAGAGTCTTGCTAACAAAAAAAAACATAAACCATGAGTTTATGTTCCTCAGTAAATCTCAATATTTTAGTTCTGAAAATTCAGAATAATTTTCTTAATTATTCTGGGGGAAAAATTTCCTAATGGAATATGTTGGAAAGACAGAGAAGTGACAACTGAAAAATCTTTGTCAAATGAAATCTTTCAGTTGGTTCCCTCTACAACAAACATTTGCAACTGTATTTTATAACTAGATCAAGCAGAGTGTAATTTATTGACAATATTAATGTTATATCTCAAATAAAATAATGAAATGGTATGTGTGCTTAAAAACTATGAAATTTTCAAAATGACTCCATTGACCTTTTGTGGCCAAATGGAGTTCAGGGAAAACTATATTTTCCCGCCGATTTTTTCCACCAGTGGGTGATAGCTTAAGTTATTGATATTTATGAGTATCTGTTATATTCTGTGACCAAGAATAAAAACAAAATGGTTAATACTCCCAAGTATGGAGAAGAAATTGCAGATAGTAAAATTAGTATGAAATAGCAAACATGATTAAAAATAATTCTGTAAGAAACATTCTCCTCTAATGTGATGAAGGCTTTGTTCATAAAAAAAGTCACAAAGACAAAAGGTCCATTGGAGTTATTTGTGTTTCAAATTTAACTATTTGTTAGAGAGGAATGTTGGTGCTCAATATTTAAATAGAATATAAGAACCGTATACTTGCAATGTCTTCATGATAGAACATAGAATAGTACAGCACATTATAGGCCCTTTGGCCCACAATGTTGTGCCGACTGTCAAACCCTGCCTCCCATATAATCCCCCACCTTAAATTCCTCCATATTACCTGTCTAGTAGTCTCTTAGACTTCACTAGTGTATCTGCCTCCACCACTGACTCAGGCAGTGATCACAAACTTAGGAGCATTGTGTATGTTACTGGCTCCATTATCACCTTTTGACATCAATCCAGTTTGAAAGTCACAATATTGCCCAAATGATATTAACAATTGAACAGAAATGGAATATAACAAAAATGGCTTATCAACTAGTTGCAATACACTCAATTTAAAATTTCTGAAATGTGTAAAGTTACATTCTTAAGGACCCTTGATGATCTTTGCTTACTTAAGAGAAACATCAGTGAAACTAGTGTTAGCAGGCTGCAATAAGATCAGGTAGATGAGATCCCTTGTCCATTGTTCATTTGGGCTTTTTTTTGTGGGCTATATTTAGATAGAGCAGGACTTACATCTGCTGAAAACGTGACAAAGTAATTTTTGTTATCAAGGTACGTATATGTCAGCATATACAACTCTGAGTTTCATGTTCTTGTGGGCATACACAATACATCTATAGCATAATAGGCTTAACAAAATCAATGAAAGACTGCTCCACTAGGATGTTCAACCAGAGTGCGGAAAGCAAAAAAAAGCACAACTACCAGAAGCAATAATAAATTAAAAAGGAATAAATATTGAGAGCATGAGACAAAGAATCCTTGAAAGTGAGTCCATTGATTGTGGGAACATCTCAATGATTGGGCAAGTGAAGTTATCACCATTGGTTCAAGAGTCTGATGGTTGAAGGGAAATTACTGTTTCTGAACTTGGTGGTGTGAGTCCTCAGGCTCCTGTATAATCTTCCTGATAGCAGCAGCAAGAATAGAGCATGTCCTTGTGGGTTGGGGGGGGGGGGCAGGGGTTGACCCTGATGATGACAATCAAACTTTCTTGAAGTTAACTGTCTGATAACCAGCAAGTTAACCAATGGCACTCTTGGACCTACACAGTACAGTATTTTAGACTAATTTCCTTTCAACTTTCATTGTTAAAAATCTGGCATTTAATGCATTTTCTTTGTAACTGGTATTCAGATGTCAGGAAAAGCAATGGGATTGAACTTTACTGTACATAGACTCCATACACCTGTTTGATTCTAATAAAATAAATGGAACAGATGGGAAAAGGGTTGTTTAAAATCCTATTCTTGTTACCAATAAGCCTTTGTGTAATTTTCTAATGTGAATGGAAAAAAATTAGTGCTTTCCAGGGTCTTGGTGAATTTGAAAACCAATTCTCTATGACAGTTTACAATTCCCAATCATACATATGCATATTTTATTGAGGAGGTTGATTGAAATAACATTTCCAATAAAATAACTTATAATAACTTCCAATATAACTTGGAGTCCTGCCATGTGCAGAAGTTCGCTGACGACACGGCCATAGTGGGGTGTGTCAGGAATGGACAGGAGGAGGAGTATAGGAAACTGATAGAGGACTTTGTGATATGGTGCAACTCAAACTACCTGCGTCTCAATATCACCAAGACCAAGGAGATGGTGGTGGACTTTAGGAGATCTAGGCCTCATATGGAGCCAGTGATCATTAATGGAGAATGTGTGGAGCAGGTTAAGACCTGGGAGTACAGTTAGACGAGAAGCTAGACTGGACTGCCAACACAGATGCCTTGTGCAGGAAGGCACAGAGTCGACTGTACTTCCTTAGAAGGTTGGCGTCATTCAATGTCTGTAGTGAGATGCTGAAGATGTTCTATAGGTCAGTTGTGGAGAGCGCCCTCTTCTTTGTGGTGGCGTGTTGGGGAGGCAGCATTAAGAAGAGGGATGCCTCACGTCTTAATAAGCTGGTAAGGAAGGCGGGCTCTGTCATGGGCAAAGTGCTGGAGAGTATAACATCGGTAGCTGAGCGAAGGGCGCTGAGTAGGCTACGGTCAATTATGGAAAACCCTGAACATCCTCTACATAGCACCATCCAGAGACAGAGAAGCAGTTTCAGCGACAGGTTGCTATCGATGCAATGCTCCTCAGACAGGATGAAGAGGTCAATACTCCCCAATGCCATTAGGCTTTACAATTCAACCGCCAGGAGTAAGATATGTTAAAGTGCCGGGGTTGATTGTATTTAATGTATTTAAGTAAACTACTTAAGAACTTTTTAAAAGCTATTATTAATGCTTTTTGAGAGAGTGATTTAGATGCATATCATATTTTTACTGAGTTAAGTATTGTATGTAATTAGTTTTGCTACAACAAGTGTATGGGACATTGGAAAAAAATGTTGAATTTCCCCATGGGGATGAATAAAGTATGTATCTATCTATCTATCTATCTATCTATCTATCTATCTATCTATCTATCTATCTATCTATCTATCTATCTATCTATCTATCTATCTTAAGAGAGCTGAGAATTTTAAGGCCATAAAACACAGGAGCAGAATTAGGCCATTTGGCCTATCGAGTCTGCTCTGCCATTCTATCATGGCTGGTTTATTAACCCTTTCAACCCCATCCTCTTGCCTTCTACATGTAGCATTTAACAACTTGACTCATCTAGAACTTTTCAACCTCCACTTTATATATACCTAATGACTTGGTGACCACAGCCTTCCCTCGCATCCAGTGTCTTGTTCAGTGGGGACTATACTGTGTGCCATTTATGAAACACTGCAGTTACATAACCAGGTACTTTTTACATGCCTTCAGTCACAGACAAGAAAATCTACAGATGCTGGAAATCCAAGTAACACCCACAGACTGGAGGACCTCAGCAGGCCAGGCAGTATTTATGGAAAACAGTGCAGTTGATGTTTCAGAAAGGTCTTGGCCCGAAGCATCGAATGTAATCTTTTCCATAGATGCTGCCTGGCCTGCTGAGTCCCTCCAGTATTTTGTGGTTGTTAATAACATCTTCAGTCCCGTATTCCATCACCCTTTTCAAATTTGTCCCCATGTTACTGGAAGTCAAATGCTAATACCTTTCTAAATTTATTGCCTTTTTATTTATTCTGGAGACTTGTAACCTCGCCTACCTTCTTCCCTTTTACTTTATCTTCACTTTTCCAACTTGTTGAACAGTTGAAGCTACCATTTACTTTAAGGACATACTTAAACCCATCACACTGACAGCAATTTTGCTCTATCATCTCCCTCTCCTCCTCAGTCTCACTACACACTGCATCTGCTAGTATACCAACTGTCTCCATCTTTACCCTATCATTCCAGTTCCCATCTTGGGTTCCATAGACCCCTCAGTTCATGGTAAGGCTCCATAGCATTAAAAAAATGTTGGGAACCCTGATTTAAGCCCGCCCGAACAGCTGTGGCAACCCTGACTTCAAGGATATTGGTCTCCTTGAGTTCAGGTGTAATCCATCCTTTTTTTTACAAGTTATACCTTCCCCAGAAGTGCACTGAGTGCATGTTCTCTAAAGGTTGGTAAAGGCTGTGAAGATATAACTGAAGCCCATATGTTATGCAGTCAGATGTCATTTTATTTATTATTGCTGTCTTTAGGCTGAACTTCATCAAGCTTTGAATGATATAATTGAAATTTTGCCTTAAACTGAAATGAATAATTTTCTTTGACACATTATATAAACAATAACCCACTTTAAAGTTAAAAAAAAGGACTATTATGCCGGTATGCAGAGCAATACTCAGCAAATGCTGAAGGAACTCAGCACGTCATGCAGCATCTGTGAAAATGGATGGACAGTCAACATTTCAGGCTGAGACCCTGCATCAGGTCTGAAAAGAAAGGGGGAAAATACCAGAATAAAAAGGTGGGGGAGGGAAGGACTGGAGAAGAAATAATCTGATGGGGGTGGGGGGGGGGGGGGAGAATTCACCATAGGAGAGATGGAAGGTGGTGGGAACCCAGGGGGAGGTGATAAGAGGTAAAAGATCAGAGTAGGGAATGTTGGGATGGGCGGGGGGGGGGTGGTGGAATATAATTCTAAAGAAGTGACTCTGAGGGGAATATCATTAAATTTGTGCAGGTTCAATCAAACAATGATTACATACCAGGTCATTTTTAAATCAGACTGAATTTACTGAATCCTGCACATCGTCAGTGAAATTCAGCTTGATGGGGCCAGAGGCTCAGTTAGTGAGAAGCGCTAAAAACACCTGATTTCTAAAATGAAGCCATTTACTCTGGAGTGTAAATGATTCTTCAGTTTTTGCATCTATTGCCTCCTCCCTCAGTGACTCGGTATTCAAAATTTTTACAGGATTGCGATAGCTCAGTACTGTCACTCTCATCATCAGTAATGATGTAATAAGTTCCAAATAACAAGACCATAAAGCTGCAGATGATTATATTGAGTAAGAAGTAGTGGACGTGGCCCAGTCCATCATGGGTAAAGTCCTCCCCGCCTGCACAACGACACAGAGCATTGTTACAGAAAAGCAGTATCCATCATCGTGACCCCCACCACTCAAGTTGTGCTTTCTGTAAACTGCCATCAGAAAAAGAAGGTACAGGAGCCTCAGGGCTCACACCACCATGTTCAGGAATAGTTACTACCTTTAAACCATCAGGTTCTTGAACCAAAGGAGATAACATCACTCGCCCCCTCACTGAAATGTTCCCACAACCTATGGACTCACTTTCAAGAACTCTCCATCTCATGTTCATGATACTGATTTCTTCTTATTATTGTATTTGCATAATTTGATGTCTTTTGCACACTGGTTGAACACCCAGTTGCTGTAATTTTTCAATGATTCTATTACAGTTACTGAATTTATTAAATATGTCCACAAGAAAGTAACTCTCAGGGTTGTATATGGTGACATGTATGTACTTAGATAATCAATTTACTTTGAACTTTGATATATATGGTTGGAGACTGTAACAGGTTACTGTGTCGACATAAACCACACAGCTTGGAAATGTTTCTTCAGATTCATCAACGACATTACTTGTGAGGCCCCTCATCTGTTCCTTTGGTATCTATGGGAATGGGAGATGGGGTGGGAGAGGGGTGTTAGAAATTACAATACAAATCTATGGTTAAATGTCAGTTGTAGGTTTGAACATGATAAATTAAGCTTCTCTCTCCATAGAGACCACATGACTGTTAACTATCTCTTGCATTTTGGATTTTTTACTTAAACCATCTCCATCTCTTTTCCCCAATTTTCTTATGCTTCTTGTATTTAATCAAACAAATTTGAGCAGATGGCCTCGCCAAAATTCCTTGTAATACTAATTAAATTTAGGAGCACTTGTTTCTAAGCAAAAACATCAGCAAAAGATTGGGGTTATCTTGCAGTAAGAATGCCTCTTTATAATTTTGTTGGAAGTTCAGCTGTGAATTGACCAAGCTATCTGTGTATAAAACATTAACCGTGATCAGCTCTCAGGATTTTCAAATGCATTGAGGTTCAATTTGTGTTTGAAAAGTCAACAGCCACTCTCTGTGGCGGACTGGTACAATTGCACCCCCTGCAGGATGACTGTCACTGCTCAGTATCCATTACAGGCAGCCAAGTGGTTTCATCTTCGCACTACCGCCCCACTCACCCATCCACACCGAACAAGACACAGCGGGCAGCTTGCGAGACATAAGTGGCCCGGTGCTGCAGGACATGCTCCCTTCTCATTACTATCATCAGGGAGGAGATACAGGAGACTGAAGAGGTCCAATATACGAACAGTCCATGAACACTACCTCACTATATTCCTCTTTTTGCACTATTCATTAAAAAATATATTTCTTATTGGAGCTTTCAGTAATTTTTCACATATTGCACTGTACTGCTCCCGCAAAGGAACAAATTTCACGACATATATCAGTGATAATAAGCCCGATTCTGAATCTGAGCTCTTGCCCTTTGGCACAGAAGTCTTGGATTTAATCAGGTGCTGTCTGTGCATAAGTTCACCTTGACCTGCATGCTCTGGATTCCTCCCACATGTACGGGTTAGTAGGTTCATTGTTACTGTACATTGCTCTGCTTTACTCTCATTGCAACCATCAGGATGGAGGTACAGAAGCCTGAAGGCACACACCCAATGATTCAGGAACAGCTTCTTCCCCTCTGCCATCCGATTCCTAAATGGATATTGAACCCATGAACACTACCTCACTACTTTTTCTTAAATTTCTGTTTTTGCACTACTTATCTTAATTTAACTTTTAATATGTACGTATTTACTGTAATACAGTTCTTTTGTTTATTTATCATCTATCGCATTGTATTGCTGCCACTAAGTTAACAAACTTCACGACACATGCTGGTGATTTTAAACCTGATTCTGATTCTAGTGCGTAGGTGGGAGAATGGGATTACTGCAAAAAGGCAGTTGATGATTAGCACAGAGATGATATGTGAAAGGGATTGTTTCTGTAGGGTATCTCTGTTAGTAGTAGTGTGATCACTTGAGTTGAGTATGGGGTTCTCCTAGTGCATAGGAGAGTGGTAGAATCTGAGGGGAGGGGGTTGATGAATTCATGTGGGATTGGGGCAAATGGATGATTGACAAATGCCAAGGACTCAGTGGGCTGTATGTCTGCTGTTTGTCTCCACCATTCAATGACAGTATTTCAGTCTGAAATCATGCTGCATAATGCTTATATGGCATGAGCTTTGAGATTCATCTATACTGTTCAGGATAATACAGAGAATGGAAATTCAGGGCAGAAGGTCCTTCTACGTTTCCTGTTAAATTTTGCCAGACCATTTCTCAAGCTACGTAAACATACTTATTTTTCTGCCAATATTTCTATTGTAGTGTAATGCGAGTTGAGTATGATGTTCTCCTATGGAGTCCTCAAATGGCTGTAGAGGCTGATCTGGAATCACATTTTCCAGTGCAGTGTGGGCAAGAGTAAGTGGTGATTGAGGTTAGTGCTTGGGTCTTTCGGTTGATCGGTCCCCCTGTTCCCAGCTTCCGCTTGTTCTCTGTGGCCCAGCAGAAATCTTTCTCATGTAGCACAGCTCACTCTTGAACAGACTTCCTTCAGTTGCATTGATTGAGTGCAAAGTCTTCCCAGGTTCCTGATGCAATGTTGAATTTCTTCAGGCTGAATGCGATGTTATCTTTGAAGCATTTCCTTTGTCCACCAAGGGCTCACTGAGCTTTCTTCAATTGGGAGCAAAGGGTCTGTTTGGAGAGATATGAGGTAGGCGTCTGGCCTACGTCTCTATGTATCGAAAGGATTCAAATTATTTTTGGTTTCCTTTATAAAGATTCAAGCCAGGTGTCACTCTTTGACTAACACCCCCTGTCATCAGGGAGGCTCAACATTAATATTCATGCCATTTACACTGAGAGAGTAAAGATTAAAACGTGTTAATTAAGTGGACAAGAAGTTGGCAGGTGAAGTATGTCATGAACTGTGAGGTTGTATTGGTCAAGATGGGTGCGAATGCAGACGGTGAGTGAGTGTTCATCGCCGACTGCCTGCCTTTCAATCCCCTCAGCTGCCAGAGAAGCCTATCACTGTGCCCAGAGGGTAGGCCCCTGCGCTTGAGCCATGTCTCTCTCTTTCCACGATGTTGGACAATGATGCCAAGGTTCTGTGTTTATGGATTTGAACTCTGGACTGTGGTCTTTTTCAGTCTTACGGTTTTTATGTTCTGTTTTATCACCCATTCTTTCTCATTTTTTCATGCAGGGAGGGTAAGTTTGGGGTCAATGTTTTTGTTGACTTTTGGTAGTTTTTCTTGTGCTGGGGAGGGGAATTCGGGGGCCTGTCTTTCAAAGTTCTTGTTGCGTTCTTGTTAGTTTTTTGTGTGGGGAGGGGGATTTGGGGGGCTGATATTTTTGTGCAGGGGATGGGTTTTAAGGGGGATGATGATCATGTTGCCTTTTTTTTGTGCGGGGGCTGGGGTGGGTTTGCTGTTTCTCTTTGAACTGACTTCCATGGTTTTCTTTGTTTTGTGGCTATCTGGAGAAGAAGAATCTCAGAGTTGTATATTGCATATTTACTTTGATAATAAATGAATCTTTGATAGGAGCAGTAGCAAAGCAGCATGTTTCTCAAAATGGAAGACACCAAGAAATATTGATTGATACATAGTAATCTGGAAGTATGTTCCTGAAAGACATGAACAGGACAAAAGCATAGCTTGATGATTTTTATCCTAAAGGAATGGAATCAAATCTAAATGTAGCTGGAGTTTTAAAGCTTTAGTGACACTGCGCCTGGAGTATTATCTGCATTTTTTTGTCGGAATGATACGGGCACAATATAACAAACGCGTGTCAAACGGTCGTTGTGACGCGTCTGGTGTGGAGGTGTAGTAGGTATGCTCGTCGCTCTCTCTTTCAGATTCCACTGCTGGCTAGCAGTCTCGCAAAAAGAAGAGCTGAATGCGTAAGTCTCTCCCTGCCGGTACACAGCCTCTCCAGCAGCAACCTCATGTTGTGCCTCCTCACTGGCGCCATACCGAAACTGAACTCCTTTCGGACTCAGGCTGAACTACAGAGGACGGCAAGGAGGTCTGGACCCTGCACACGTAGCATGCAGGCCCACCGGTGTGTGGATACGCCCTGGTGCTCGTGAACCAGATCCTCATCTATGGGAATAAACCCAGACAGCAAATCCGCAATGCAGCCCCTAAACTGGCTGGATGTCACTGAACATCCTTCCGGCAGCTCCTGCAGCCAGGCTGGTGCCAGACGTATTGCTTCACTTTCCTTTGGACTACACAGTGAGGCCGAGAGGGAATCTTGATTACTGGACATCCCAGGATCTCCATACCTTCTGCCCAGACTTGTGCCCTGGAGAGGTCACTAGCTCCATAGTCCTTCGAGACAGACGGATGCCATCATCATCATTACAAATAAAAGCACTTAGGATGCTCCTGCTGCGTTATTCAATAAGATCAAGGATCAAATTTTACCCTAGTGCCACTTTCCTGCAGTATTCCCACATTCCTGATTCCCTTAAAATCCAACAGTCTATTGATCTCTGTCTTGAAAATATTGAATGACTCAGCCTCTGCAGCCCTCATGGGTTGAGAGTTCCAAGGGTTCATTCGTGTCAGGGTGAAGAAACTTCTTCTCATCTCACCCCTAAAAGACCAGCCCCTTATTCTGAAATGCTAGAAGGAAACAAGCTAGTGGAAACATCAACATCACGTCTACCCTATCAAGCCCTTAAACTATTTTGTATGTTTCAATGAGATGATTTTTTGTTCTTCTAAACTTTGGAGAACATTATCATGGTCTGCTTAATCTCTCCCGACAGGATATTCCACTCACCCCTAGATTTCACCTGGTAAACCTTTATTGCATGTATATCCTTGCTAAGGTCAGCAGACAAGACCCATGATGGATGTTCCTAGCATGGCCTCAACATGGCACTATATAATAGGGGTACATAGGGGTCTATACTGAGTAACGGGGTGGATGGGCATCCAGGGATGGGTAGCACTTCTGGTGAAGGGGCTTGTCATGTCCATTCCAGAGAAGCTTGCTCACCTTTGGTCCCCAGCGCTCACCTGTGGCTCATGTGCCTGTTTGCATGTGACAGTGGCCACACCCCAGTAAACTGTTCCGACGGGTGGGCTAAACCAGGTGAGGGTAGCCAGCGGCATCATATTTCTGCTTTCTGAGCTAAGGAAGCAAGTTGAGTTGACCCTCAAGTTCCCAGATAGACATCCCTAATCCTTCACCGTATCTCATTCCCAGTTCCTCCACCCTGTCTTTTGTAGTGCAGCATGTCA
The DNA here is from genome assembly GCF_048418815.1 of Hemitrygon akajei. Classification (NCBI taxonomy): domain Eukaryota; kingdom Metazoa; phylum Chordata; class Chondrichthyes; order Myliobatiformes; family Dasyatidae; genus Hemitrygon; species Hemitrygon akajei. The sequence continues at coordinate 161,224,762 of NC_133132.1, forward strand.
CATGTCAGTTGAGGCTATTGTAAAAACTACCATTTTATATCTGAAGACAAGTATATCCAGACGCCTCATTACTTCCATGGTGTGATTGCTACTAAAATACTTGTTGCACAGGATAGTTCCGGAATAAAAGAACTGAAGTTCAATTTAAGGATATAAAATATTACACATGATCATAAAATTAGGTAATTTAATGCAAGTTAATTATTTTCAATTGTCTCATACTTTATTTTGGCTGCTATATGCTCATTGGCTATTTATTAGGTACACCTGCAGACCTGCTTGTTAATGCAAATTTCTTATCAGACAATAATGTAGCAGCACATTAATGTATAAAAACATGCAGATACAGTCACATGGCTCAGTTGTTGGAAATCACTCTCTGTGTAAAATAAAACTTATCTCTGACACCTGCCCTGTACTTTCCTCCAAACACTTTTAAATAAAGCACTCTTGTATTAGCCATTTCCATTCCGGACAAAAATCTCTGGCTATCCTCTGATTATTTTGTACACCTCTATCAAGTCACCTCTCATCCTCCTTCACTCCAGAGAGAAAAGCCTTAAGATTTGGACAGAAAACAGTGGGAATACCCACACTGAGTAGGTCAGGTGGCATGAGGGAAAAGAAACAAAGTTAAAAGTTCAAATCTGACAAAGGGACATCAGCACAGTAAAAGTCAAGTCACTTTTTATTGTCATTTCAACCATAACTGCTGGTACAGTACACAGTAAAAATGAAACAACATTCCTCCAGGACTCCAGGACATTAATGATTTAGATGAAGGGATTAAAAGTAACATTAGCAAATTTGCAGAAGACACAAAGCTGGGTGGCAGTGTGAAATATGAGGAGGATGTTAGGAGAATGCAGGGTGACTTGGACAGGTTGAGTGAGTGGGCAGATGCATGGCAGATGCATGGCAGATGCAGTTTAATGTAGATAAATGTGAGGTTATCCACTTTGGTGGCAAGAACAGGAAGGCAGATTACTATCTGAATGGTGTCAAGTTAGGAAAAGGGGAAGTACAATGAGATCTAGGTGCCCTTGTTCATCAGTCAATGAAAGCAAGCATGCAGGTACAGCAGGCAGTGAAGAAAGCTAATGACATGTTGGCCTTCATAATAAGGGGAGTTGAGTATAGGAGCAAAGAGGTCCTTCTGCAGTTGTACAGAGCCCTGATGAGACCATACCTGGAGTATTGTGTCCAGTTTTCATCTCCAACTTTGAGGAAGGACATTCTTACTATTGAGGGAGTGCAGCGTAGGTTCACAAGGTTGATTCCCGGGATGGCGGGATTGTCATATGTTGAAAAATTGGAGTGACTGAGCTTGATATACACTGGAATTTAGAAGGATGTGAGGAGATCTGATTGAAACATATAAGATTATTAAGGGATTGGACACGCCAGAGGCAGGAAACATGTTGCCAATGTTGGGGGAGTCCAGAACCAGAGGCCACAGTTTAAGAATAAGAGGTAGACCATTTAGAACAGAGTTGAGGAAAAACTTTTTCACCCAGAGAGTTGTGGATCTATGGAATGCTCTGCCTCAGAAGGCAGTGGAGGCTAATTCTCTGGATGCTTTCAAGAAAGAGTTAGATAGAGCTCTTAAAGATAGCGGAGTCAAGGGATATGGAGAGAAGGCAGGAACGGGGGTACTGATGGTGGATGATCAGCCATGATCACAGTGAATGGCGGTGCTGGCTCGAAGGGCCAAATAGCCTACTCCCGCACCTATTGTCTATTGTCTATTGACCCATGGTGCTACATGAAACAACACAAAACTACTTTAAACCTACACGGGACTACATAAACTGCACAAAACAGTGCAAGACAGTGCAATAATTAATAAACAAGACAATTGGGACAATAAAGAGCAAATTACAATATAATAATGAATGATGTAAATATTAAAAAAACAAGCAAACACCTTTGGCAGCTGTCGGCATTGGGGGTGGGGAGGGGTGGGATTGCTTGGACCCTCCCTGTCTCGCAGGAGTTAGGGTGGGTGTGAAAGGCGGCTGTTTGTTGCTCATCTAGAAAACCTAATTGGGGCAGGTAGGGGAATGCAGCTATGATGTTGGGTTGCTGTCCAGATCAGAGTCAAAATCAGGTTTAATATCAGTGGCACATGTCATGGAAATTGTTGTCTTTGCGATGGCAGTACTTTGCAACACAACATTAGGAAAACGTGAGTTACAATATGAGAGTTAAAAGAAATAAGTAGTGCAAAGATGGAAATAAGAAAGTAGTGAGGTAGTGTTCATGGGTTCAATGTCCATTGGACATTGGAATTTGGATGGCAGAAGGGGAAGAAGCTATTCATGAATTGTTAAGTGTGTGTCTTCAGGCTTCTGTACCTCCTTCCCTATAGTAGCAATGAGAACAAGGCATGACCTGGGTGATGGGGGTCCTTAATGATGGACGCTGCCTTTTTGAGGCATAGTTCCTTGAAGATGTGCTGGATACTATGGAAGCTAGTGCCCATGATGGAGCTGACTGAGTTTACAACTCTCTGCAGCTTACTGTGCACTAGCCCTCCACCACCCCTCTGCCCCATACCAGACAGTGGTATTGAAATTTGCAAATGTTTCAGGTGACATACCAAATTGCCTCAAAATCCTAATGAAATAAAGCCACTGTTGTGCTTTCTTTGTGGCTGCATCGATATGCTGGGTCCAGGTTAGATGCTCAGAGATATTGACACCCAGGAACTTGAAATTCCTTACTCTTTCTGCTATAAAAAATAGTACCAGCCCAATACTACCGCCAGCAGCCAAATTTTCATCAACAGATTTCCAGCACAGATTACATCAGCTTGCAGTTACCAATTAATAATATGCTTTTTGTTGATCATCTGTGAGAAAGGATCATTAAATTTAATTGCTGGAAATCTGAAATAAGAAAAAGCTGGAAATACTCAGCAGGTTAGAGTATATAGAAGAAGAAGAAGAAGAAAGCCCTTATTCCGAGCGGAGTCATCAGGACGCTGTTGTGACAGCATATTTTTAGCAGGCTTTCTTGTTTTTACGAGGCCGAGTTGCTAGCTCAATGTTCAACCCAGCACGGTTGGAAAGCATGTAAGGGAGCTGGCTGGATGGCCTTCGCTCCCAAGTCCGGCACTGATGCCACTATACCACCAGCCAGCCGAAGTTAGAGTATATAGACCAGATCTTACTAACAATTCTACACATGGCCTTTTGAAAGTAGAACTTGTCTGTCTGCTCCACCTTTGGGGATTCCACGTGAATCTTCTGGCCTTCTGAGGACAACTTGTCCATTCCACTGAGGAACCATCTCCTGGATCTCTTGACAGATTAAACCTTGCGCAGGGGGTAAGATCACATTGACCTAAGAGGGATTTTAGAGCAATGAAGGAAAACCGGTGTTTTTTTAAATCGAAGTTTTTGTATTCTCAGTCTCACTTAATATTATTTACTCAAATAATTATAATTTTAATATTTTAAAAATTATTGGACTCAATTTGATTGTTAATTTGAAGTTGTATAAGATGTTACTGAGACCTAATTTGGAGTATTGTGCCTAGTTCTGGTTGCTTATCTACAGAAAAGATGTCAATTAGATTGAAAGAGTACAAAGAAAATTTACAAAGATGTTGCTGGGACTTCAGGACCTGAATTATAGGGAAAAATTGAATAGGTGAGGAATTTAGTCCCTGGAGTGTAGGAGAATGAAGGGAGATTTGATAGATGATGATGATGGGACTCGGGCCTGAGAGGCCAGTGTTGGGCATTTTCATGCCTTACAAGGCACGGAACGAAAGACTGTGTGGTGTGTCACTCCTCACACAGACATTTCACAATATGTTTCTTTATTTTACGAGGTCGAGTTGCGAGCTCAACGCTCAACCCGGCACGGATGGAAAGCGTACTTGGGAACGGCCCGACTGGATTCGAACCCGGCAACCTCTGTTCCGGAGTCTGACGCTGATGTCACTGTACCACCAGCCAACCTCATTTGATAGAGGTATACAAAATTATGAGAGGTATGAATAGAGCAAATCAAGTAGGCTTTTTACACTGAGGTTGGGCGAGACTGGAACTAGAGATCAAAGGTTTAGGGTGAAAGGTGAACTATTTAAAGGGAACTCGAGTGTGGAACGAGCTGCCAGCTGTAGTGGTGTGTGTAGGTTTGACTGCAACATTTAAGAGAAATTTGTATAAGTACATGGATACGGAGCCCTATGGTTAAGGTTCAGGTTGATAGAACTAGGCAGAATAATAGTTGCAGCATGGAATAGATTGGCCGAAGGGCCTTTCACTGTGCTATAGTGCACTATGACTCCATGTCTTGATTAGATCTATCAGGCCAGCTTCCAGTTTTGCAAATTGTCAAAGGTATTTAAGGCCTTTTGGAGCAAAACCTCTTTCCTCGTTGTGCTGCTGGAGCTCCCTGAGCAACACTGGCCCTTCACATCTGAACAAGGTAACAGGGTTTGTGGTGGGACCATGCATAATCCTGGATGGGGCCCAGGCCAGTAAAGTCTAAGCGAAGGTGTGATACTTGTCTGAGTATGTGATACTATCAAAAATGAGTTACCAAAGCTCAAAGTAAATTTATTATCAAATTATGTTTATGAAACCTCCTGGTTTCCTTGGCTGCATAAGTCTAGGGAAAACAACCTCCGGCCCCGCCAAACTGGTGAGATTGGGGCCTGCTCGATCCCACCGCAAACCGCAGTTTGTGTGGATACCGGGTAATTACCTACCCCGTTACAAATTAGTGCCACGAGAGAACAGATGGTACACTCCATACAATTAAAGGGATTATATTTATGAATCTTAACTAAAGGGTTAGTAAAGAATAACAAAAAGAAAAGAGCCCTCGGTCAATGTGAAAGCACACACCACCTTCCGAATATCGCTCGCAATCCATCTCGAACAAACGGGTCTCCCTCTGGACTGTATGCTATGACCGGTTCTCCCCAGGGTCTTCTCTCTCCATCTCCCCCCGAACACAAGCCCGAGCCCAACCTTACTGCCTACCACCAAGAAAAACCTGCCGCTAATTGGATGGCACACATTCCACATCATCCCTTACCTTCGCCAATAACCCAAACAGACTGCTCTTACAGAGCTGTTAAATGAAATACCTACACCATAACAGTAAATATGTGAACCAGGGCATTACCTTATGTCACCTTGAGATTAATTTTATTACAGGCATTCATAGTAGAACAAAGAAATACAACAGAAGCAATGAAAAACTACACACACACAAAAACTGACAAACAACCAATGTGCAAATGAAGAAAAACTGTGAAAGTACAGAAAGTAAGTAAATAATACTGAGAACATGAGTCAGAGAGTCCTTGAAAGTGAGTCCATAGGCTGTAAAATCAGTTCAGTGAAGACACCTCTGTTTTTCAAATTTCTGGATAAAAGTTATTGCATGTAATGAAAAAAAATTGAGTTTTTGGACAAATTTCATAACATAAATAGATTTTCTGCAAGTGAGAAGTTATTATGAAAGGCTCATCTCTAAGAGTATTGCATAAGGTTATTGTGTACGGCAGGTGAAAACCAAAATGTGTTATACATAATCGCTGTGCAGCAAAGCTTGTTCATGTTGATCCATCACCCTTGTGACAGCTGGTTTACATTGCCCATGGCTTTGCAGTTCCTCAATATTCTGTTCCAGTCCTTCTGTGACCATAGATCTCCCTATTTGTGTAAACTCAATCAACATCTCTTGGTGATAGCTACATTCTCTCAGTTATAACACCCCCAATTTTAATTGCTCCATCATTCACGGCTATGTCTTCAGCTGTAAGGCACTGTTTAAAAACAACTCTTGCAAAAGAAAGGAAATCTGACTCTTAGATTGAAGGCTGTGTTTGCCAGTCCTAATAAGTCTTCGAGAATCAAAGTCAGATGATTTTTAATTATACCATTATGATGCACTTCAGGGTGTTGTTGCTTCAGTAAATTTCAATCTAAATTGAAATAAGGAACGTCATTGACTAAGAAAACTAAGAGCCCTGCTAATTCCGTGGAAATGTTTGAGGGAAGCAATTTTTCCTTTTGCAAATCTCTTGACTTAAGTAGAGTTGCGGCAGTGCTGTGATTTTCATTGAGCATGGAAGTCGCTTACATATATAATGAATAAAGCTGTAAAAAGTTTTATCTTGGGCACGAGGGGTACTACAGATGCTGGAAATCTAGAGCAGTACACAGAATGTACTGGTGTTTAATTATCCATATTCCCTTATTCTACCCAAGTTACCAGTAAATTTTCACTGACAGTGTAAGTGATGGCACATGGAGCTAAAATTTATAAAATCCTTTCAAAAGTAAGTTGGAAAACCTCGTTAGACATTACAAAACATATACATATTTATTTATTTAGTGATACAGTGGGGAGTAGACCCTTCCAGCCCATTGAGCCATGCCACCCCAGCAATCCCCAACAAACCTGATAAACCCGAACCTAATCATGGGACAATTTACAATGACCTAATAACCTACCCAGTACATCGTTGGGAGGAAACCAGATCGCCTGGGGAAAATCCATGCATTCCTTATGTAATGCCCTGGGAAAGGTTTCACTGCTAATGTAATGGTTGTTCTGTTCCAGCAGTGTTTGGGTTGTGGCTAGAGATAACGGGGCCTTTGGAATGTGCGCCATCCAATGAAGGGAGTGGTTTTTTTTCTTGCTGTGTGCCTGAGAGTGAGTTGCCTGAGGTTTTTTTTTGTACGGTGGAAGATGGAGAGAGAACGGAGGGGTTGTAGATGGCAGACGGAGTGGACTTGGAGTGAGGGGCCGGGAGTCGATGCTGCCCGGGGGATATCGATGCAGGAATAACGTACGGGAAACTGTGAGCTCCTCCGTGCATATTAGACAGTTTCATTGAAACGGGCCCTTTTTCTTTTTGTTTTTATTTACTAACCCTTTAGTTAAATTAAGAATTATAAAGCTAAGTCGTTTAATTGCATATCATCTGCTGCTTGTTATTTCATGGTACTGATTTGTAACAGGGGAACACATCACACTGCATCCACACAAACAAGAGGTTTTGCACCTCACATATTTCACATGTTTGGCAGGGCCAGAGACCATCTTCCCTAGACTAACGCCGCTGGCCGAACCTGAGGGTTAGATTAGAGATGGTGCCGGAATTGAACTCCAAGTTCCGGAATACCCCGAGCTATAATAGAGTTATGTTAACCATTACACTACCATGCTGTTCATTGTGAAATGTTCGTTTGAATTGCAATTGAAAATATAGAAACTATTAATCAATTGATCTACAATTTTGACGCAACTTGAATTGTCAATTTAATGTTGATAAATGAATGAAATCTGGGCGATGTTTAGTATTTTCCACTCATCATTTTGACCTTGGGACTAAACTTCCTAATTTCACAAAGCATGTGAAAGTGCGGCAGAAAGATTCTATCTCTCTTGTTTTTACAATCAATCCACAGGTAGTTTGATGTAGTGGAAGGCTCTCAGAGAAATTCGAGTGCATCAGAGCCGTGGGAAGTGGTGTGGAGTGAGTTCTGTAGCACCAGCTCTGCACCTGGCCAGGCGAGTGTGCAAGAGAAACATTCCAGCTCAGAGCGGCAGCTGGAAGTGCAACTGGTCTGGGGAAGAACAGCGACGTTTTAGAGGAAGCTAACTTGAAAAGGTCAATGACTAGAATTACAACTCCCCATGCAGCAATGAGTGATAAAATACTGCTGGAAGTAGCCAGTCAATTAGCATTAAACTTCTTTCTAGTTTAAAAAGAACGGTTGTTGCTATAGTTTAAAGAATAAACTTGTTACTCTGGAACAAGCTTGCATGCCAAAGTACATCAGATGAATGATATTTATATTTTAGTAATACCATTAAATATGTTGCATCTGGAAAGTGTGAAGATTACTGCTGCCCTGTACAGTACTGTGCAAGATTCTTAGGCCAGATACCTCCGAGTTCTGCGCAGTACTGTAGTAATTTTATGTATTGCACTGAACTGCTGCCGCAAAATAAACTAATTTCATGACATATGTGAGTGATGATAAACCTGATTCTGATACGGTGTCTCTATTGTAGACTGAGAGTGGGAAGGGGGCAAGGAAACGGGAATCATGGTTCGGGAAAGGAGAAGGGAGCGGGAGGCATTAAAGAGATACTCTGTACTGATCAATCAACCAACAGTTCAGAATCAAATGACCTTGCCTAGTGTCTCAGGGATGGGTGTGTCAGCACCCCCCCCACCCCTTGTAGAACTCCACCCTCTCCAACCCGAACATCCTTTGCTCTTTTGCTCTCAACAAATTTACAAACTTGCTCTTTGCTCCGTGCTAACAGATACAGTATTCTAAAGCACCCTCGCTAAATATAACTGCCCAATACTATATATACATGTAATAAAATAAACAGGGCAAAAAGAGAGAAAAGTAGCAAGGGAGTATTCATGGACCATTCAGAAATCTATTGGCGGAGGAGGAGAAGTCGTTGCCAAACCATTCGGTGTGGGCCTTCAGGCTCCTGTACCTCTTCATTGATGGTAGTAATGAGAGGAGGGCACGTTCAGGGTGGTTAAAGACCTTTTTTCGATGCCGCCTTCTGGAGGCATTGTCCTTTGAGGATGTCTTCAGTGGTCGTGAGGGTTGTGCCCACAAGGGAGCTGACTGAGTGTAGAACCCTCTGCAGGTTTTTTGCGTTGGTATGCATTGGTATGTTTTCCACTGGTACCTCTGTACCAGGAAGTGTTGCAACCAGTCTGACTGCTCTCCACGGTACAGTATATCTGTAGAAAGTTGCTGGAGTCTTCGGTGACAAACCAAGTATTTCTGTGCCCAGCAATCTGATCCAACAACTGTATAGTTTTCAACATGATTTACCCGAAAGTGAACAACAACAAAGAAACTGCGTGCTTCTATTGAGAACCCCTCAACAAAACAAAATGACTCCGTGATTAAGGTTCTTGTGCAGTTGCTTCTGCAATGTAGGATGGTATGACAATCAGTTTGAGTTGTGCATTCCGTTTTTCCCAGGAGCATAGACAGTTAGACAGATCTCTTAATTACCACTTTTCGAAAGGGCCTGGTTCCCTTTTAGCGTTTTTGAAACATGGGATTGAAAGGGAGTTTTGGGAAACTAAGCAATGTAGAGTTCCAGTACCTCCGATACAGCTCCATGTTAAAGATGTTGATACATGTCAAAAGCAGATTATATCCCAAAGAAGACGGAGCATTCAGAAATTGGTTGAAAGGAAGGGAGCAGAAGGCACTAATTAGTTCCGACTGAGGTTAGTACCAAGCAGATAACATCTCTACTGGGGCGTCCACATTTTCTGATTTATTCATGAAGACTGTGTTAAAAGTAACACAGTTTGGTACTTCAGCAGTAGAAACGATGGTTTGTAAAATCAGTAGAAGAATCAAATAAAAACTTAAATAATATTTGCAATATTTTAAACACGAGAAAGTCTGCAGATGCTGGAAATCCAAAGTAACACACACAAAATCCTGGAGGAACTCAGCAGGGCAGGCAGAGACTATAGAAATGAATAAGCAGTCGATGGTTCAGGCCAAGACCCTTCTTTAGGACAATATTTGTCACTTTTGCATGAAAATAAAAACTATCCTCTTTCTGCCTCTTTCTCTATCCGGCATCTCTTCTTCCTTTCTCATTTCAGAGGGGAAGAGCAATGGGACACAGTCTGACTGTCTGAGTTTTAAGCTATGTGGAATTGTTTAAACATTTTTGGAATACTTGGTGGAATACATTTGATAAAAGGAAGAGCCAACAAATTTATATAACTGCATGAGTGAAAATTCCCCTGCTCTGGTTCAAAGTATAAAACTTCAAAGTTCAGCTCAGAAGGGAAGAAGGAGCCCTCAAACTATTCCATATCGATGGGATCTTCAACGAAGTTGTAATAACTCCTTATTGATCATAACAATGGTATTTTAACAGCTAATTAGTGATACTTACTTCAAAGATAATCTGTGCAAGTTTTAAATCTATCAGATATTGAAAGGCCTAAATAGAGTGGATATTGAGAGGATGTTTCCAGCAGTGGGAGAGTCCAGGACCAGATGACACAGACTCAAGAGTATAAGGACGTTCCTTTAGAACGAGATGAGAAGGAACTGCTTTAGCCAGATGATGGTGAATCTGAGGTATTCATTGTGAAACGAGGCAGGGAATGTTGAATAAGAAAATGACCAAGACAACTGGAAGAAGAAAGCAGTTTTTCTAAAAAGAAAACTACGCTATGAAATGAGCTGTGCATGAGGATTAAAATGCAAGCAACTGGGAGAAAACAGCTGACAAAGAAACAGCACAATGTCACAATGGTCCGTGCTGGGAACTCACGGTTCCATTGATGTGGGTTCAACTGGATGCAATCGGTGTGGAGTTTGCATGTTCTCGCCGTAAATGGAGGAATTTCAAAGTTCAAAGGTAATTTATTATCAAAGTACATATATGTCTCCATGTACAACTCTGAGATTCATTTTCTTGTGGGCATACTCAATAAATCCATAATTGAATAATAACAATAATAGAGTCAGTGAAATACCACACCAACTTGGGCACTCAATCAGTGTACAAAAGACAACAGACAGTGCAAATACAAAAAGAAATGAGAATGATAAATAAGTAATAAATATCAAGAGCATGAGATGAAAAGTCTTTGAAACTGAGTCCATAGTTTGAGGGAACATTTCAGTGATGGGGCAAGTGAAGTTCTAGTTCTGACCTGCTTAGTTCTTGCAATGCTCTATTATTTTCTAATCTTTTATATCTTATTGTTATAACTTATTGCCCCTTATGCTGCTGGTGTTTTGGGCAGCAATGGCCCTCCAGCTCTGTCTCTTCACGCAATCGCACACAGATGTGGAAGGATTCTTCATTGCCGTTTCTGTAACAATTTTGTTTTACCAGTCAAGGTTGTTAGCCCTGAGCTGAACCCCTGAACTTGGAGATTCAGTAGACCACTTTTAGTCTGTCCTCTACCCTTTGAGCGGTTAGGGTTAGGGTTAGAGTGACCCTACCAAAAGCCAAAGCACAAAGCCCTGACTGCAGCCAACATGGCTCCCTGGGTCTCTGAGACATTCAGGCCTCCAAATCCTATGACGAGGTTGTTGTCCTTTTGGAAGTTATTATTATAAGAAGGAGTCCAGTTGTCCATTTTGTCCACGTCAGCTCCCAAGAGAGTATTCACATCAATTTTATTCCTTATTCCAGCTTCTTATATTCCATTACCCTGGTATTTATTCTTTCTTATCAATGCTCCATCAATTGTTTTAACGCTTAGTTACTTTGTTAGTTCACATTAATCATTTAGTTTAGTGGCATATCTTTGACGCGAGGTAGGAAAGCAGAGCAAATGATGGAAACTGGGCCCAGCACGTAAGTGCAATTACAAAGAAAGCACGGCAAAGGCAGTGCCTCTACTTCCTCTGGAGTTTGCGCAGATTCGGCACGACACCTAAAACCTAGATAGTAAATTTACTTTGAACTTTGAACCCTGTTTCTACATATGTGCTTAAGGCTGAATAGTGTGAATTAAAACGTGGGACGTAAGGAGCTGCAATAAGGAATGGAATCGATGGAATAACAGAACACTGGAAAACTCAGCAGGTCAGACAGCATCCGTGGAGAGAAAAGGTGTAGGTTGACATTCCACATCAAGACCCCACATCAGGGCACAGGATTTCCTGTGTCCATTAATATTATATTGTATTAAAATTCAAATTGTCCGGTAGTTTAATTAGTTAATCACATTAGTCTCTGGCGATAAAGTAAAAAAATGATAGACTTAATTAATGCAAATTAATTGATCAAAATTATTTTTAAAATGTATTTCCTGGAATTTCTGCAAAGGATGTTACTGATTCACTTATTCTAGAGCAGGGGTTCCCAACCTGGGGTCCATGGACCTCTCGGTTAATGGTAGGGGTGTATGGCGTAGAAAAAGGTTGGGAACCCCTGCTCTAGTGAAAGATCATCAGGGAAATAAGGTTAAACAGTACTCTTCAAACACACACACACACACACACACACACACACACACACACACACACACACACACACACACACACACACACACACACACACACACACACACACACACACACACACACACACACACACACACACACACACACACACTTCCTAAAATAATTTCAATGAATTGCACTCTACTGCTGCTGCATAACAACAAATTTCACAACACATGTCCATGATAGTAAACTTGATTCTTGATTCTGAATAATCCGCCACCAGGTGGCCCCATGGACAGCCCAACAACCTAACCACTGCGTTAAGGAGAGAGAGTGAGTGAGAGAGAGAGAGAGAGAGAGGGAGATGGTTTACTTACCGGTCTTGATCACTGCTCCAGAGCTACAAGTTCAAATCCCAACCTGAGAACCAGGGAATCTGAGTAAAAAAAATAGTTAATTAAAATCTGGAAATTAAATAAAGGCCTGATTTAAATCAGATCAAGTTAAACTGCCCCAGGATCCTGTAATGTGGTGGATTATTTCTGATTTCTCTTGGCATTTTCTGCATTTATCATCTTGAATTTGTTGGTCTTTTATGATGTATTTTTGATTTTTTTTTTGTGTTAACCATCTGGTCTTGTATTGCCACAAGGAACCCCTCTGTTTCTGGGAAGAGATCTCCAACCCTGAACCAGGAGTTTGACGCTAGATGTCAATATCTATTCTGCTCAGATCATGGGGATGTCTTCTGTGGAGGGTCACGCTCTTCCACTGGTTAACGTTTCCTTCTGTAGTGATAACTTCTTCATTTTTCTGGGTCGTGCCCTCATTTAAGTTTAGTGGCGTGTACTTCTCATCAGAATTGCATATGCTCACATGGAGTTCTGAATCCTGTTTTCATTGATGAAAATATATTCTTTGAAGTTTTATCTGGCTGTTAAGTACATTTTTTATGTCGGTTTCTCCTCTTCCTCTTTCTGTCTTTGGGTAGTGTTAATCTAAGTGCATTCGAGTGTACATAGTGTTTTCTAAAATCTGTCGTTTTGTTTTTTTTTCCTGTAAATTTTCCACATTGTTTGGGAACAAGATACAATGTCAAAAGGATATGTTAGTATAGGTATAGCAAAAGTGTTTATTGCCCTTGTTATATTTTTACAATTGAACTCGGTCTGGCAAATTTTATTAAGCCTTGAAGTAAATTCTGTTGAAAGTTTTCCCTCTATCATACTATGATCTATTTCTCTGCGTGTTGAAATCCCAGATACTTATAATTCATTCATTGAATGAATTCTAATTCATTCATTTGTTATATTATATCCTGCTGCTTTGTTTTATATTCTATTAGCTCCATTGCACCTTTCTTTATGTTTAATGATCTGCATTTATCCAGTCCAAAGTTCATGTTTATATCTTTCGAAAATAGTTCTACTATTTGATTTAGTTACTTCAGCTTTACTGATAAAGGAACCTATAACTTTAATTTTCAAATAATAACTTCTATTGTTATTATTTATTTTTAAAGATTAATTTTCTTAACTCAAGCTGGTAAAACCTGAGGTGCAGGCACAACCAAGCATGCCGATTTCTCAATTGCTAGGAACTTTCAGACTATTCCAGTAGTGTTTAGTATTGAGGCTTTCTGAAGATTTACATAGATATTATGTTGTAGCCCTAATTGGTTAATGCTATTGTGGAGTGACTTTGGGATGATACCAATTGTGGATATTAATATTGGGACAATGTATACCCTGTTCATGTACCATTTCAATTTCCTCTTTCAATTCAGCATATTTCTGTTGTTCTTCACATTGATTTCTGTAAGTTTTGTGTGTGTGGAATGGCTGTCTCTATTAGGTAAGATGTTCTTGCTTGTTTTTCCTGCGACGTTTTATCTGGACAGTTATTATGGATTGCCTAATTTGTAATAATGGATTGGTTGTAAAATTGTTTGTAGAATTCTGACTAAAATTGGATCAGGCTTGTACTTATAGTAAGGTATGATCTATTTTTGAGTTTGTTGGTGAGTGATGCTTGCCACTTGATTGTGCCTATATAAGAAATCATATTGAGTTAAACTGCTCCAGGACCCTGTCACTTGCTGGATTGCTTCTGATTTCTCTTGATATTTTCTGCATTTATCATCTTGAATTTGTTGTCTTTTATGATGCATTTTTGATCATTTTTTTGTGTTGGCCATCTGGTCCGGTATTGCCACAAGGAACCCCTCTGTTTCTGGGAAGAGATCTCCAACTCTGAGCCAGGCGTTTGACGCTTCTATGTCAACACCTAATCTGCCCAGATTGAGGGGATGTCTTCTATGGAGGGTCATGCTCTTCCAAAGGTTAACTTTTTATTCTATAGTGATAATGGCTTCATTTTCCTGGGTTGTGCTTTCATGTAAGTTTAGTGGCATTTATTTTTTTTATCAGAATTGCATATGCTCACATGAAGTACTGAATCCTGTTTTCATTGAAGAAAATATATCCTCAGAAGCTTTATCTGACCGTTGTGTAGATTTTTAATGTCTGTTATTTCTCTTTCCCTTCTGTCTTAGGTAGTGTTAATCTAAGCGCATTTGAGGGTACGTAATGTTTTCTGAAATTTGTCATTTCAGTTCTTTATTTTTCTTTGTAAGTTTACTAGATTGGTCTTGGACCAAGATATTATGCCAAAAAAAGCATGTTACTATAGGTATAGAGAAAGTGCTTATTGCCTTTGTCATATTTTTACTGTTGAGCTCCGTGTGGCAGAATTTCAAGCCTTGAAGTAAACTCTGTCAAAAGTTTTTCTTTTATCACACTACGATCTACTTTCTTTGCTTGTTGATATCCCAGATACTTAAATGTTTCATATTCATCCATCGGTTGTGTTGTATCCTGCTGCTCTGTTTTATATTCTGTTAGATCTATTGCACCTTTCTTTAAGCTTACTGTTCTACATTTATCTTGTCAGAAGTTCATGCTTATATCTTTCAAAAATACTGCTACTATTTGAATTAATTGAATTATTACTATTATTATTATTATTACTATTGTTATTATTATTTGCACAGTTTGTCCTGTTTTGCTCATTGCTTGTTTGTCAATCTTTGTTTATGTATAGTTTTCATAAATTCTATTTTATTTCTTTATTTTCCTGTGAATGCCTGCAAGAAAATGAACCTCAGGGTTGTATCTGATGACATATACATATTTTGATAATAAATTTACTTTGACTTGATTTGGTTTTCTTTCTAACATGACAATTATTTTTTTAACTGCAATTTGAAGTCATGTTTACTTGAAACCTTTGAACAAAGTGCAGAAGGAGATAATACTTCATGTTTTGATGTTGAGAGAAGTACTGAAAATCTGGATGGATGTATTTTTCTGACTACTGTTCTGTTACAGCTCGTATTCCCTTTCTCTCTCAGGCATTTTGCTGAAACTATTCCAATGCATTGCCCTCAGCTGGGTTTGAGTATCTGCAGCGGAAATCAGAGCACTTTCACACCCAATATAATACTTGCTAGATGATTGAATTAACTCAAATGGAGACAGAGTATAAAAGAGCTATAGACATCTTTTCTCCTCTATAAAATGATGCTAGCTTCTGCACAGAAAAGGATTTAAATTTTTGACTGTGCTTTTCAAGCAACTTGGCTTTCAGTGAGATTTACTTGAGTGGGCTATTATCTCTCCCTTATTATCTTTCGGGTTGCACCTTAATAGGCGGGGGGCCAGCATTCTGGCAGACAGGTTTGCCACTGCAACACGGATGTGTTTAAACTAAGAAGTGGGGGGGGGGGGAGGGGAGGGGATGAACTGGAAATATAAGGATGGAGTTAAAGGGAAAGTGAAAATAAGAAAAGTTAAAAAGGACAACAGAATCAATGGAGTAGAAAGCTCAAGAAGAGATCATACAGTATGGCCAAGTGAAATAGGAATTGATATGAAAGGAGAGGGGAGTACCGAATTAAAAGTATTATATATGAATGCACGAAGTATAAGGAATAAAGTAGATGAGCTTGAGGCTCAGTTGGAAATTGGTAAGTACGATGTTGTGGGAATAACTGAGACATGGTTTCAAGCGGACAGGGCCTGGGAAATGAATATTCAAGAATATACATCTTATCGAAAGGACAGACTGACTGGCAGAGGGGGTGGGGTGGCTCTGTTGGTGAGGAATGATATTCAGTCCCTTGCGAGGGGGGACATAGAATCTGGGGATGTAGAGTCAGTATGGATAGAACTGAGAAACTCTAAGGGTAGAAAGACCCTAATGGGAGTTATCTACAGGCCCCCAAACAGCAGTCTGGATGTAGGGTGTAAGTTGAATGAAGAGTTAAAATTGGCATGTCGCAAAGGTAATGATACAGTTGTCATGGGGGATTTCAACATGCAGGTAGACTGGGAGAATCAGAATGGTACTGGACCCCAAGAAAGGGAGTTTGTGGAGTGCCTCCGAGATGGATTCTTAGAACAGCTTGTACTGGAGCCTACCAGGGAGAAGGCAATTCTAGATTTAGTGTTGTGCAATGAACCGGATTTGATCAGGGATCTCGAGGTAAAGGAACCATTAGGAGGTAGTGACCATAATATGATATGTTTTAACCTACAATTTGAGAAGGAGAAGGGAAAATCGGATGTGTCAGTATTACAGTTGAACAAAGGGAACTATGGAGCTATGAGGGAGGAGCTGGCCAAAGTTCAATGGAACAATACCCTAGCAGGGAAGACAGTGGAACAAAAATGACAGGTATTTCTGGGAATAATGCAGAAGGTGCAGGATCGGTTCATTCCAAAGAGGAAGAAAGATCCTAAGGGGAGTAAGGGGCGGCCGTGGCTGACGAGGGAAGTAAAGGGCAGTATAAAAATAAAAGAGAAAAAGTATAAAATAGCAAAGATGAGCAGGAAACCAGAGGACTGGGAAGCTTTTAAAGAGCAACAGAAGATAACAAAAAAGGCAATACGCCAAGAAAAAATGAGGTACGAAGGTAAACTAGCCAAGAATATAAAGGAGGATAGTAAAAGCTTCTTTAGGTATGTGAATAGCAAAAAAATAGTTAAGACCAAAATTGGGCCATTGAAGACAGAAATGGGTGAATTTATTATGGGGAACAAGGAAATGGCAGATGAGTTGAACAGGTACTTTGGATCTGTCTTCACTAGGGAAGACACAAACAATCTCCCAGATGTAATAGTGGCCAAAGGAACTAGGGTAAAGGATGAACTGAAGGAAATTTATATTAGGCAAGAAACGGTGTTGGATAGACTGTTGAGTCTAAAGGCTGATAAGTCCCCGGGACCTGATGGTCTGCATCCCAGGGTACTTAAAGAGGTGGCTCTAGAAATCGTGGACGCATTGGTAATCATTTTCCAATGTTCGATAGATTCAGGAACAGTTCCTGCTGATTGGAGGGTGGCTAATGTTGTCCCACTTTTCAAGAAAGGAGGGAGAGAGAAAACAGTGAATTATAGACCGGTTAGCCTGATGTCAGTGGTGGGAAAGATGCTGGAGTCAATTATAAAAGAGGAAATTATGACACATTTGGATAGCAGTAGAAGGATCAGTCTGAGTCAGCATGGATTTATGAAGGGAAAATCATGCCTGACTAATCTTCTGGAGTTTTTTGAGCATGTAACTATGAAAATGGATAAGGGAGAGCCAATGGATGTAGTGTACCTGGACTTCCAGAAAGCTTTTGATAAAGTCCCACATAGGAGATTAGTGGGCAAAATTAGGGCACATGGTATTGGGGGCAGAGTACTGACATGGATTGAAAATTGGCTGGCTGACAGGAAACAAAGAGTAGCGATTAACGGGTCCAGTTTGGAATGGCAGGCTGTGACCAGTGGGGTACCGCAAGGCTCGGTGCTGGGACCGCAGCTGTTTACAATATACATTAATGATTTAGATGAAGGGATTAAAAGTAACATTAGCAAATTTGCTGATGACACAAAGCTGGGTGGCAGTGTGAAATGTCAGGAAGATGTTATGAGAATGCAGGGTGACTTGGACAGGTTGGGTGAGTGGGCAAATGTATGGCAGATGCAGTTTAATGTGTTTAAATGTGAGGTTATCCACTTTGGTGGCAAGAACAGGAAGGCAGATTACCATCTAAATGGAGTCAAGTTAGGAAAAGGGGAAGTACAACGAGATCTAGGTGTCCTTGTACATCAGTCAATGAAAGCAAGCATGCAGGTACAGCAGGCAGTGAAGAAAGCTAATGGCATGCTGGCTTTTATAACGAGAGGAATTGAGTATAGGAGTAAAGAGGTCCTTCTGCGGCTGTACAGGGCACTGGTGAGACCCCACTTGGAGTATTGTGTGCAGTTTTGGTCTCCAAATTTGAGGAAGGACATTCTTGCTATTGAGGGAGTGCAGCGTAGATTCACAAGGTTAATTCCCGGAATGGCGAGACTGTCATATGTTGAAAGATTGGAGCGACTGGGCTTGTATACACTGGAATTTAGAAGGATGAGAAGGGATCTGATTGAAACATATAAGATTATTAAGGGATTGGACACACTGGAGGCAGGAAGCATGTTCCCGCTGATGGGTAAGTCCAGAACTAGAGGTCACAGTTTAAGAATAAGGGGTAGGCCATTTAGAACAGAGATGTGGAAAAACTTTTTCACCCAGAGAATGGTGGATATGTGGAATGCTCTGCCCCAGAAGGCAGTGGAGGCCAAGTCTCTGGATGCATTCAAGAGAGAGTTAGATAGAGCTCTTATAGATAGCAGGGTCAAGGGATATGGGGAGAGGGCAGGAACGGGGTACTGATTGTGTATGATCAGCCATGATCACAGCGAATGGTGGTGCAGGCTAGAAGGGCCGAATGGCCTACTCCTGCACCTACTGTCTATTGTCTATTGTCTCCCCTTGACTTTGCCACCAGGGCCTCCATGCACGGCTCTTGAAAGCAAAGTTGACAAGCTGGTGTAGAGGTACGGGATTATAGCGATGTGTCTGGCTTATTTTATTTCTCATTTCTTTTATAGTAAGTGGTGTTGCTAACAGAAGATGCAAATATTTGAATTTCAGGCTTTTCAGACACAAGTGTAACATCACACTGAAACATTGTTCCCATTTACTGATACAGATAGAGCAGCTGACAACAAACAATGGAACTCTTGTCAAAACAACCAGCTTACAAAGATTGCTTGCACGCTTGTGCCTAACAGCCCTGTTGATGAAAAAAAAACAGGGCAGCCTCTTATGCATTGAACCAAGTACCTCTTATTGAAGGTGTCCACGGGTGGGTAGCGGGCCCGGGAAGATGTTGCACCCGTATTATTTCTCCAGGGCCGGGATTTGACAGTGATAAAGCGGTACTAAATGGTTGTTTTGTCTTTGTTTTGAGTAGACCCTGAAGAAAAGTGCCACGGACCATGAAAAGTCTGAATTCCTGAAGGAGGCACACTTGATGAGGCAGAAGTGTCTCCATTACCAGCATGCCTCTCTTTCTGACACATGAATGAGGGTTGCGGCCTTGTGAGGGAATGTCTTTCATCTGAGCATTCTTACCTTGTTCCTGGACTTTTATGCTCACTGAAAGGAAAGATGAAGACAGAAGAAGAAGCTTCTGCCTTGTTCCCAATTCATATTCACACATTTAGAGTGGCAATCGCAATAACAGGATATTTTATAAAAGGTTGCCCCAATTTGACATTCCCCCCACCCCACCCCCTCAGTTCTCTTTCGTTAAGGATACCTGTGTTGTTTATTTTATTTTAATTAGAGATACAGTGTGGAGTAGGCCTTTCCAGCTCACTGAGCTGTACTGGCCAGCAACCCTCCCCCCACCCCCCGGCAGCCCAATTTAATCTTAACCTAATCACGAGACAACTTGCAATGATTAATATACCTGGCCGGTACATCTTTCGACTGTGGGAGGAAACCAGAGGACGCAGAGGTAACCCACGCGTTCCACAGAGACTACATGCAGAGGATGCTGGGACTGAACTCTGAACTCTGAGCTGTAATAGTGTTGTGCTAACCGCTACGTTACCGTGACGCCCATGTTTGTGTATGACATAAGTGCTTACACAGAAGGCCATTAGTGATGCATTGGTTAAAACGTCTATGATCAAATCTCTATCTTCCTTCTCCTTAGCAGACAGATCGGAGATTCAGTTCCACAGCTTAGGTTAGTGTGACTCCATTAGAGCTTGTGGCATTCCAGAATTCGGAGTTCAATTCCGGCACCGTCCTATACACAGTCTCTGTACATCCTCCCCATGGAATGCATGGGTTTTGCCCAGGTGCTCTGATTTCCTCCCACAGTCCAAACATGTACCGGGAAGGCTAATTGGTCATTGTACATTGTCCCCTGATTAGGTTAGGGTTAAATCACGGTGGTGGGGTTGCTGGAGCGCCTATTCCACGCTGCATCGTGAAATAAATACCGAAGGCATAGAAACAGAAAGTCCTCAGCAGGGCAGGCAGTACCTGTGGAAGGAGAAGCAGTTATTTCAGGTCATGAAGTTTTTTATTTCAGATTTTCAGCACCTGAAGTTGTTTTTTTTAATTTTTCACACTGGCGGCATCCTGGAGGGCTTGGCTGAAATGGAAACTGTGAAGTTTGAGATGTGGAAGTAGTAAATGCTGCCAAAGGAACTTGTGTCTCAATTTCCAAAGCGCACTCCTGTGGCCAAACCAGAAGGGCAGTTTTGGATACGGACATTAAAAAGGCAGGAGGGATTAGTTTAGTTGGCCGTTTGATTACTAATTTAATTGGTTTGGCATAACATTGTGGGCAGAAGGGCCTGTTACTGTGCTGATGTATGTTTCACAAAGTTTAGTTCGCCCCTCCTGTCCTGGAGTTGGAAGACTGTCCGTGTGTGTGGCTGGGAGGAAAGGGGCCTGTTTTGCTGTTGTTGTTTTCTGTGCTGTTCTGTCAAGCATTGTGAGTATGTTATGTTGGCACTGGGATGTGTGATGACACTTATGGGCTGCCAGGTTTCTAGGTACATGTGATAAGGAACCTTAGGGTCCCTTAAGGTTGTTATAGTCGGGGTTGGTAATGGGGACAAGCTCTCACTACCTATTAGATGCTCCCAATGGTGTGTGCCTCAAATAACCTCTGACAACCAAGTTCAGCTACTGGCCTTCATGTGCAGCTTAGCTACACCATTTCTACTGACGGGAGAACAGGAAAAGGTGGGTTACTGGTGCCTTAAAACCGCTTCGGGCAGATAGAGCTCATCACCCATGGTTGGCAGCTCATCGAGGAGAAGGAAAACTCTGATCTCAAGCCTCTGTTGCCTTGTGGCTATACCCACTCATGGGGGAGGCTTCGGGAGCAAACCCTGAGGGAAAATTCTGGAGCTGGAGTCCCTTGAGCAGTCCTAGGTTGAGTTCAACGATGACTGGCAACTCCTGCGACGCTGGTGGTGCCAAACTATGTACACACTCTTCTGCCGTTCCTTCGGCTTCATCAGATGCTTGGGGAGGGGATTTGCTACATGGGCAACAGCTTGCTCTCTATATCGTACTGCCCAGGCTTGTGCATCTAGACAGCTAGGATGCAACACCTACGATCAACCCTGACCAACGGAGGTCTCAGACATGTGAGAAATGAATCTGAATCTGAAAACTGAAGGCAAGTAACCTGGTTTATTTCTGTGCTAGTCATTGATCGCTGCCCTAAACACCAGTGGCATAATAAGCAGTAACTAACTTTCCATCACTGGTCAAGAAGGGTATGAGAGCTTATCCCAAAACATTCCACAGGTACATCCAGACTGTGTTGATGTATAGAGGGATTTTGGGGTCTGGCCATAGCTCCCTGAAAGTGGATGCACAAGCTGACAGGGTATTGGAAAAGGCTTATGAAATGGTGTCCTTTATTAGTTGGGGCGCTGAGTTCAGAATCAGGAAGTTATGTATGTTGCAGTTTTTAAAGACCCTGGTTAGGCTGAACCTGGAGTATTGCGTTCAGTTCTGGTCAGTCCATTACGGGAGACTTTGGAGCAGGTGCAGATGAGGCTTACCGGGATGCCGTCTGCAGTAAAGGACACGTGTACTAAGGAGGGATTGGACCTACTGGGGTTGTTTTTTTCTGGATTGGTGGAGGCTGAGGAGGAGAGTCTTGATTAAAGTTTATACCATTATGAGAGGCAGAGATAGTGTAGAGGGCGGATATTGTTTTCCCAAGGTCAAGATACCAGAGAACATGCATTTCAGGTGAGAGAGAGTAAGTTCACAGGAGATGTGCAGGTAGGCTTTTTTACACAGTGCGTGGTGAGTGCTGAGGTGTTGGTGGAGACATGATAGAGGCATTTAAGAAGCTCGTAGGTAGACACATGAATATTTAAAGAATAAAGGGATCTTGACCATGTGTAGGCAGATGAATTAGTTAAATGATGCATCATTAGCATAATAAGTTTGGTTACCTGACGTTGGGTGAATAAGTGTAAGTGAGATGACTCAGGCAGAAGATTAGGTAGTTAAGCACTTTAAGAATTAGTTTAAGATGCTTAATCTGGATATTGTCAAACAGTGCAATGATAGAAGATTGTCAGATGGTGCAATCATTCTCACCCAGAATTTAATTATGGGGAGATTTTAAAGTTCAAAGTTCAAAGTAAATTTATAACCAAAGTACATACACTTCACCATATACAGCCCTGAGATTCCTTTTCTAGTAGGCATACTCACTAAATCTAATAACCATAACAGAATCAATGAAAGACTGCACCCAACTGGGTGTGCAACTTGCCAATGAACTGTGAAAATACAAAAAGAAAGAGATAATAAATAAACAAACAAACAAACAAATATCAAGAACATGAGATAGAGAGTCCATAGGTTGTAGGATCATTTTAGCGATGGTGCAAGTGAAGTTGGGTGAACTTATCACCTTAAGTTCAGGAGCCTGATGGTTGAGGTGGAAAAACTGTTCCTGAACCTGGTGGTGTGAGTTCTAATGCTTCTGCACTTCCTTCCTGATGGCATGTGGGGAGAAGAGAGCAGGATGTGGGTGGTGGGGGTCCCTGATGATGGATGTTCCTTTCCTGCGACAAAACTTTGTGTAGATATACTCTATGGTGGGGAGGGCTTTACCCATGATGGACTAGGCCGTATCCACTACTTTTGGTTGGATTTTCCATTCAAAAGCATTGATGTTTCCATACCAGTCTATGATGCATCCAGCCAATATACTCTCCACCACACATCTATAGAAATTTGTCAAAGTATTAGATGTCATGCCTTTAGATTTAGATTTAATTTTAGCTCTCCCTTGTGCTTTTAGGATTTGAGATGAGAAGGTTACTAACTGGGTCATGCCCTATCCGATGGTTTCAGCTCAGAAACATAGTTTGGTAGGTGAGGAGTGTCTCTGCTCAAACTCCGTCATGCGGGGATTTGCTCCATCCTTGCACAACCCCAAAAGATGGCCACAAGTTTGTACCACACCTTATCACAGAAGCTAAAGCAGGCCTGAAACGCTCATTTAACATCCCGAAAGACAGTGTTCTTTATCCTGCTCAATGCCTTACGATCAGCTCCGCACAATTTACCACCGAGGCACAGACAGTAGAGATTCAGATTCGGATTAAGTTATTTATCACATGTGCATTGAAACATGCAGTGAAATGCATTGTTTGCACCAACAACCAACACAACCTAAGGATGTGCTGGGGACAGCCCGCAAGTGTCTCCGCGCATTCCGACACCAACCAAGCATGTCCACAATGTTCAGCAGAACAACAGCAAAAAGTCGCTCCCAATCACACCCACAGACAGTCCTGCAACCCCAGGAAAGGCCCTCTCCAGGCCTACAGCCTCCAGTAGACGGACATCAGGCCTTTGACATCTCCAGTAGACTTGCAGCCCATGGGCACCCATCAGGCAGTGAGTGGCTGAGAATTTCCCTTAGTTTTCACCTCTTGTCCAACAGAAGTTGTTGATGGAGGGGAGGGAGCTTTTTTCTGGGGTGGTCAGAGCATTTTTCATGGAGCCATTGCATTATGTATTTTTGATCAAACCTGCAACTTAAAACAAATCATAAACACAAATGATTCTGCTGGAAATCCAAAACAACAGATACAAAATGCAGGAGGAACTTAGCAGGTCAGGCAGCGTTCACAGAAATGAATAAACAGTTGACGTTTCAGGCCGAAACCCTTCACCAGTCCTGAAGAAATGTCTTGGCTTGAAGTGTCAACTGTTTCTTCATTTCCACAGATGCTGCCTGACCTGTTGAGTTCCTCCAGCATTTTGTGTGTGTGATGCCTTAAAACAAATGTTTTCGCTGCTGATGGAAAATATCTTTCTTCTGAAACTTAAAGTGATTGTTCAAAGATCAAATCAACCAGAAATCATAGGAACTGGCACTTGTGTACGTTTTAGTAAAAACTTCAGTGGTGAGTTTCATTACTAATAAATGAAAAAATATTTGCATTACTGGCTCAAGTGATCTTCACTGCAAAGAGAGGTCGTTCTGTGATGTTTATGCCATTTAACCAAACGTAGAAAACAATAATGAAAGAATGATTAAACATTTCCCAGTTATTTTGACATTCCTTTTATTTTTCTCTTTCCAAATATCTCTAGTGTTTGCCACAATTGTGCCGTTGACTATCATTGTGTTTCTGGTTGTTTGAATAACATGGAGATTCTTGCAAATTTACACAAATATTTCCACTTGTATACAGAAGACACAGTGAATAGAATGGATTTCTAAATGGACAATGAATCGAGCCATGAACACTACCTCGCTATTTTTGCTCACTCTTTGCACTACTTATTTAATTTTTCTCATATATATTTCTTATTGTAATTTACAATTCTTTTGTGTATTGCACTCTACCGCAGCCATAAAACAATACATTTCATGACATGTGTTAGTGATGTATCATCATCCTTATGTGCCGTGTTGTATGACATGGATGATCATGTTCTAATGACCATGATTGTTCCTGGCAAATTTTTCTCCAGAAGTGGTTTTCTCAGAAGTGGAATATATATTTATTATTCCATTATATATATTATTTATTATATACATATTCCAGCTTTGGGCGTCAGAGTTCAGAGTTCAAAACCAGCACCGTCTGCATGGTGATTGTACATTTTCTTGGTAAATCATGTGGGCTTCCCTTGGGTGCTCCAGTATCTTCCCACAATTAAAAAACGGAGCTCTCCAGCGTTTTGTGTGTGTTATTGTTTTTGCAATAGGTTATGTTCTTAACACTCTCTTTTACAATTGAAGAATGGAACAGCTCTCTTAAATTTACTCGATGAAAACATTCTATTGATTTCACTCTCCATTTTTCCATCTCTATTCATTAAAAACATTTCCGTTTTCATCAATACGCACAAGTTGCTGGAGAGACACAGCATCTATGGAAAAGCGTAAGCAGTTGACATTTTGGGCCAAGACCCTTCTTCAGGACTGAGCGTGAATTACAAGGTGGGGGTGAGGTAAGGAGGCCAGCTGGACAGTGATAGGTGAATCCAGGTGGGTGGGAAAGGTCAAGGGCTGGAGAAAAAAGAATCTGATAGGAGAGGAGAGTGGCCAATAGGAGAAAGGCAAGGAAGAGGGGACACGGGGAAGTAATAAGCAGGTGGAGAAGAATAAAAGGTCAGTGTGAGTAATAGAGGAAGGGGGCAGGAGGGGGGAAATATGGTTCCCCGGAAGGAGAAATCAATTTTCATGCCATCAATTTGGAGGGTACCCAGATGGAATATAAGGTGTTGCCCCTCCACCCTGAGAGTGGCCTCATCCACCTCAAGCTGGACTTCCTGGTGGCCGAGCATTTTAATTCCAATCCCCATTCCGTTTCTGACGTGCCGATCTTGTGCTAAGATGAGGCCACCCTCAGGGTGGACGAGCAACTCCTGGTGCCCCACCTGGATAGCCTCCAACCTGATGGCGCACTGGATTTCCACCACCTGCAGATTTTCTTGTATTTGTCCGTTTTCATCAAACTTATTTTGTCTATGAGTGTCCTTGCTGCTTAAAGGAAGAGGATCTTTGCTGGCTTCTAGTATCATGTGTTGCTGTAATAGCTTCATCCTTCCCGGCGGCTATAACGTCACAATTTCCCCAGCTTGTGACACTTACTGCCTCATTTGCACGATAGTAAATACTGCATTTACCTATTAATGTTGCCTGCCGTCTGCTCCTATATATTATGGTCTTATATCTAGTGCTTGTCAGGCCATGCGCAAGGAACATGATTTGAGAACTTCAATGGAGATGTTTTGCTTTATTTATTTAATTTTACTTAATTCACGGTTTTTATTATTATGTATTGCAATGTACTGCTGCTGCATAACAACACACTTCACAACTTATGCCAGTGATATTAAACCTGATTCTCATTCTGAGCCGCTTGTAATCCTTCCTTGAACTTGTCATTCTTCAGTAAATCAAATGATCAGGAGTACTGAAACCAATCTCCAAAGCCACAAATTGTCAGGTTGTGGATTTTTAATGTTAGACTTGTCTTATCATGTGAGACGTTGTCTGGCTTTTACCACCTGCTTGAAATCGGTGAATATTACGTGTGCTTATGGTGTATTATGGTATTACTGCTGGCTACTCTTTAAGCAGCATCACTGTGGAAGTTTACAAAGCAAAACTCCATCTGGGTGAGATTACCTGCTGTAAAGCCCTGCAGTGATATTGAGCTTTGCTCTCAGTTGGTAGGAGGTCCACAGCTGCAGTAATTTGTCAGATTAATGCTCTTGGCTGCAAATTTGTTATTGGTGTAAAACATTGTGCCAGCAGCATTTTCATGGCCATTATACACCAACAAGAATCAGATTCAGATTTAATATCACTGGCATATGTTGTGAAATTTGTTAACTTTATGGCAGCAGTACAATGAAATACATGATAAATAAATGGAGCACACAGCTGAGGTACACTCAATAGTTACTTTAAAATAAGTTTTGCAAAAAATCTGAAATAAAAAAAGTAGTGAGGTAGTGTTCATAGGTTCAATGTCCATTCAGAAATCAGAGAACAAAGGGGAAGAAGCTGTTCCTGAATCGTTGAGTGTGTGCCTTCAGGCTTCTGTACTTCCTTCCTGATGAGAAGAGGGCATGTCCTGTGTAATGGGGGCACTGAATGGCAGATGCCCCTTTTCTGAGACACTGCTATTTGAAAATGTCCTGGGTACTACGGAGGCTAGTGCCCATGATGGAGCTGACTAATTTTATAACACTCTGCAGCTTGCTTCGATTCTGTGCAGTAGCCCCCACCCCATACCAGACGGTGATGCAGCCAGTTAGAGTGCTCTCCACAGTACATCTGTAGAAATATACAAGTGTTTTTGGTGTCTCCTCAAGCTCCTAATGAAATCTAGCCTTCTTTATAGCTGCATTGATATGTTGGGTCCAGGTTAGGTCCTCAGAGATCTGACTTTGATTCTGATCTTAAACACTCTGGCTCGGCCCAATGGATCCAAAGGATTTATATTCTTTCCACCAAACAAAGGAAATAACAAATGTCAGTAGTTTCCTTTGTCTACATTTTCCTGGCCTTTCTGTAGAGATAAGTTGCCCTCTGTTGAAGGCTGCCACTATTAGCAATGAAGTTGGTTGGGGAGAATCAAAGTTGTGTCTTATTCTAGAAAGCTGAGGGACTAGTGACTGCATAGCACATCACTGGAACAGAATTAAGCCATTTGGCCCATCAAGCCTTCTCCGCCCTTCCATCAGGGCTGACATCATCCTTCTCAACACTATTTTCCTGCTGTATCCTCGTAACCTTTGACAGCTTGACTAATCAAGAACTTATCAGCCTCCGCGTTAAATATAATTAATGCACACAAAATGCTGGTGCAACTCAGCAGGCCAGGCAGCATCTATGGAAAAGGGCAAACAGTCAACCTAACAGGGATAAAGGGTCTTGGCCTGAAATGTCAATTGTTTACTCTTTTCCCTAGATGCTGACTGACCTCCTGAATTCCTCCAGCATTTTTTGTGTATTACTTCCATTTCTAGCAGCTGCAACTTTTCTCTTGTTTGTTTCCACTTTAATATTACCGTCTGTGGTGATGAATTCCTCAGATCCCTCATCTTCTGGCTAAAGAAATTCCTCCTCGTATCTGTTCTAAAGGGATGTCCTATTCTGGTCTGAGATTCCCTCACTATAGGAAATATCCTCTCCATGTCCACTCCGGGCTTTTCAATATTCGATAGGAATCAATGAGATGCCCCCACCCCCGTGTTCTTTTAAACTCCAGCTAGTACAGGCCCAGAGCCATCAAACAATCCTCATACATCAACTCTTTAACTCCCAGGATAGTTCTCGTGAATCTCACCTGGACCCACTCCAATGTCAGCACATCCTTTCTTAGGTTTGGGCCCCAAAACTGTTCTCAATACTCCTAGTGTGTTCTGACCAAAACCTCAGCATTTCATCCTTGCTTTTATATTCTAGTCCTCTTGAAATGAATGTGAAAGTGCAGATCGACATGTAGTTTACTGTCATAGAAAACTATGGCACAGAAACAGGCAATTCGGCCCATCTAGTCCATTCTGAACTATTTAAACAGCCCAGTCCCATCAACCCATAGTTCTGAATGGTACAACGAAGCATATTTAGTTGAAAATTGCCTATAACATTTGAGAATAACATTGCATATTATATCTATTATGAACTTGATGTTATCTGCAGAGCGAGACTGTGGCAAAGTGCCAAGCAAATATTGACTTTTCATCACGTTGATTTACGGTAAAGTGCTTGTTAATTGATTAAAACTGACACTGTGCTGTGTTATGGTGAGAATATTTTAGCAGGTATCCCTGGTTTAAGCGAAGCATTCTAATAGTTAGGACGGGATTCCTGACTGTCAAGGGTTTCCCAGCTGCAGAATATAAAGTTAATCCTTCATTGGACTTGTTTCTGCAGCACAGCTTTTCTGTTTGTTTCAGCATGGTATCAGTTTCAGCTCCTCTAACACCTGAAGTCACTCAGCTGTGGAGAGAGATTTACCTTTTCTCTTCCTGCTGGTACACTTTAAGATCTTAATTCAGCTGTCATTACCAGAGAAGACATGAGTCATTTAATTGGCTACTTGCTTAAAATATCCCCAGTCCTAAACTATCTCTGTCATTCAACATGAACACAGTTATTCAGTACTCTGATAAATTAATCCCCAGGCCTTTTCAAGTATTTCACAGAGAAAAGTTGAATCATTTATGTTTCTGTTCATGGATTTGTTATTAATTTCTGTTTGGAATATATTCTTTTTTCTCAACATCCAAGCCATACTCTCTTCTCACTGCTGCCATTAGGAAAGAGGAGCAGGAGCCTTAGGTCCCACACCACCAGGTTCATGAACAGTTATTACCCTACAACTGAAATGAAGCAAGAATTACCCCTACCAAAGAATGAATTTTCCATTGTTGTGGGAGGAATGAATGAATGTTTCTGCTTGAGGTCCTGTACCTTGGTAGCACAGGTACACAATGAGTTGATGGGAATGCACTCAAGGTTGTATTAGATGCTGAACCCTAAATCACCATTTTATTGGAAGGCAATATCTTTACAATAGAGTTGTAGGATTGGAGGTGCAAGTTTTTAACCTCTTCCTAGGGGTTTAATCTTAATATTTAGCTTCATTCTGGTTTCTTTTGGTTGACTTGCTCAGATAGGTGGTCAAGGTAGTGAGGTAGAGTTCATGGTTTCAATATCCATTCAGAAATTGGATTGCAGAGGCAAAGAAGCTGTTCCTGAATCACTGAGTGTGTGTCTTCAGGTTCCTGTACCTCCTTCCTGATGGTAACAATGAGAAGAGGGCATGTCCTGGGTGGTGGGAACCTTAAATGATGGATGCTGCCTTTCTGAGGCACTGCTCCTTGAAGATGAAATGGATACTACAGAGACTAATGCCCATGATGGAGATGACTAATCTTACAACACTCTGTAGCTTAATTTGATCATTTGCAGTAGCCCCCACCCCATACCAGACAGTGATGTAGCCAGTTAGAATGTTCTCCATGGTACATCCGTCGAAATTTTCAGTGTTTTTGGTGACACACCAAACCTCCTCAAACTCCTAATCTAGCCTTCTTTATAGCTGCATTGATATGTTGGGTCCAGGTGAAGTCTTCAGAGATATTGAATGTTATGCTAACTTGCACTGGAGGAGAGCAAATATTAGCTTATCAGATTACGTTTGTTATGTATGTCTCTCATGTCTATGATGAGATCTCCATGACAACTCTGTGATGCATTCACCTTCTTGTTTTTGAGTCAATAACTGCTGTTCTACGATAATAATCAGCAGAGTCTCTTCCTAGAAACACAGAAACATAGAAAACCTACAGAGCAAAGCAGGCCCTTCGCCCACAATGCTGTGCCAAACATGCACTTACTTCAGAAATTACCTAGGGTTACTCATAGCCCTCTATTCTTCTAAGCTCCATGTACCTTTCCAGGAGTCTCTTAAAAGAACCTATTGTATTCTTGATGACTTCTTTATCCTTTCTTCCCTCTCCTATGTGGTTAATTTTGAAAAGATCTTTTCGTTTATTTTCCAATTTGGATTCAGAAATATAATGTATTGTGACTCCAAATGCATTGGAGCCTGTTATATAATTCCAAAGTTTTGGGATTTTGTTTTATACATTTATGAATGAAGGAACAGAAGTGTTCTTGAAATTACTGTCTCTCTCTGGGGGAGCTAGGCACACATTCAGGTACACATTCAGGTAATTATTCTTCACCTTCAGCCTTGAAGATAAACGATGAAGATAATTTGACCACAACATCCTTACAACTGTGTGTATACTGCTGTCTTCACCTGCCATTCTATCATTCACAGTTTTGCTGTGGGATCAATGGATAGTGATCAGCAGTAAGAAACTTTGTCAAACTCTGCCCACCATAAGCAAGTGGACCAAGGCAAACTGAAGCACTGAGAGATTCTCCTTTGCTCATTACTACAGTGGATTAATCCCCAGATCACCCTAAACACTACAGATGCTGGAAATCCAGAGCAACACATATAAAATGCTGGAGGAACTCAGCAGACAAGGCAACATCTATGAAGAGGAATAAACAGTTGACACTTCAGGCCAAGACCCTTCATCAGGACTGGAAAGGAAATAGGATGAAAGCAGAATTGATTTCCTCCAGCATTTCGTGTGTGTTGCCCCAGGCCTTCCTTGTCTGCGGGTTCTTACTGCCTTAACTGAGTCCAGTTTTATTAATGTAAAGCTTCTGCTGTCTGGGAAATACAAGAGATTCTGCAGATGCTGGAAATCCAGAGCAATGCACACAAAAAGCTGGAGGAACTCAGCAGGTCAGGCAGCACCTATGAAGAGGAATAAACAGTCGATGGTCTCAGCTTGAAACGTTAGCTGCTTGTTCCACTCCATAGATGTTGCCTGACCTGCTGAGTTCCTCCAGCACTTTGTATTTGCTATCTGGGAAAATTAGCTTTATAAATAGATTAGATTAGATTAGATTCAACTTTATTGTCATTGTGCCAAGTACAGATACAAAGCCAATGAAATGCAGTTAGCATCTAACCAGAAATGGAAAGAATGGTGTTATTTACAAAATTACTGCGAATAAAAAGTAAGTGCTACAGCACACAAATATAAAAGTACTGAGACAGTACAGTATGGGTGCAATACTGCTTAGCGCTGTAATGTGAGGTTCAGCAGGGTCACAGCCTCAGGGAAGAAGCTCTTCGTGTGCCTGCTGGTGTGGGAGCGGAGGCTCCTGTAGCGCTTACCGGATGGGAGGAGAGTAAAAAGTCCATGGTTAGGGTGAGATGCATCCTTGATAATGCTTTTCACCCTGCCCAGGCAGCGTTTATGGTAGATGTTCTCAATGGTGGTGCTACTGGAAATATGTGGCATAATATTCCACTCTAATTGATTAACCAATGTACAAAACACTGTTTCCTATTATTTCACTTTATATACTACAGTATGTTTATATACTACTTACTGCATATTGTGTTCCTGGCGTTTGGGGCAGCAGTGAAGGTCCTCCATCTCTGGTGGTGTTCAGGGCTTCCTTCATCGTGTCAGTAACTTCCTCTCGGTTTTCACTACTGTCAGCCATGCAAGTCCCAGCTGGAGACTCTGGAATATTGTCGCACTCAGATGTAGAAGCGTTCTTCATTGTTCCTTCTGTAACAGTTCTGTTTTACCTGTCAGGGTTGTTAGCCCTGAGCTGAACCCCACCGAACCTGGAGGACTGGAGGACCACTCTTAGTCTGACCTTTACCCTTCGACCTGTTTGGCATGGGTGACCCTACCAACAGCCAAAACACAAAGCCCTGACTCCAGCCAATATAGCTCATTGAGGCACGCGAGTTTCCAAACCCCATGACCAGGTTGTGGTCCTCTTGGAGGGTACTATGTGTAGTACCTTTATAATTCCAATCAAATGAAAGTGTTGTTTAAGTTGTTGAAAGAAAGTGAACTGTAATACAATCAAACTGGAAAGAAAGAACTATAGGAGAATGAGACACAGTATAGAGGTTGCGTAATGGGAGAATAAATTGTTACAGACCTTTATCTCCATGAAACCATAAGACATAGGAACAGAATTAGGCCATTCAGCCCATTGAGTCTTCTCTGCCGTTTGATCATGGCTGATCCGTTTTCCCTCTGAACCCCATTCTCCTGCATTCTCCCCATAACCTGATTCAACAAGAATCTACCAACCTCTGCCTTAAATACACCCAATGACTTGGCTTCCACAGCTGTCCATGACAACAAATTTCACAGATTCATCACTCTCTGGCTAATGGAATTCCTCCTCCTCTCTGTTACAAAGCTGCTGTCCCTTTTGATTGTTTAAGGTGACAAACAAGTGCCATGCTACTTCAACCTCCATGAAACTATGTACAGTATTTGCACTTGACCTGTCAATCAAAAATGAAATGCTTGATTTGCTTAACTGGTTTCCAATTGTACTACGACTGGGATACGTGACCATTTTCTCCTGCCTTTTTTTAATGCTATCACCTTTCTTTCCTTCTTTTCTAAACGAGAGATTCTAATATGGGGCATTTGATTCTGGTGTTTTTGACAAGACTCCAAGAGTCTGCTTGATAAAATGAAGGTTGAATAATGATACAATGCATGCTGATTATGTTTGCCGATACATATTTTTCAGAGGGCTCCAACACTGATAATGGGGAATGGGAACCCATTGGAAAGGAAGGGAATGCTTGGACAAGTTGCAATTCTATTTCAGTACTGTGGTGAACTACATATACCTGTCTGGACTCGCCCCCTGATGACTGCTCCTGTGGCTCCTCCCGCAGACCCCGGTATAAAGGTGATGGAGGTCTGAGCCCGGCCTCTCAGTCTCCAGGATGTAGTATGGTGGTCACTCACTGCTTGTTCCTTCTTCCAGTCAATAAAAGCCGATATCTCGCCTTTACATCTCAGAGAGAGTTATTGATGGTGCATAAGTACCATGGTAACGGACTCTGCAGGATTAAATCCTTTCCAGAGACACAAGGGGCAGATGATGCAGGAATCTGGAGCAAAGAGAGAAAAAACCTGCTGGAAGAATTTAGCAGATTGAGTGCAAGGAAATGGACAATTGATATTCTGGGTCCACAAGATCCATAAGACCATAAGACTTAGGAGCAGAATAAGGCCATTGGGCCTATTGAGCCTGCTTCGCCATTACATCATGGCTGATCCATTTCCCACTCATCCCCAATCTCCTATCTTCTCCCCGTATCTCTTCACACCCTGACTAATCAAGAACCAAGAATCTCTGCCTTAAGTATACCCAATTACTTGGCCTCCACAGCTGCCCGTGGCAAGGAATTCCATAGATTCACCACTCTCTGGCTAAAGAAATCCCTCCTCATCTCCATTCTAAATGGATGTCCCTCTGTTCTGGGGTTCATATCATGACAATTCCTATGCCCCACATTTAGGCAGAGGGGTAACATAAAGATTTTTACTCCTCATGTATGTGAAGGATGTAAGAAATAAAGTCAATTCAATTCAATTCAGCGGCTGTTTGACCTGCTGAGTTCCTCCAGTAGATTGTATCTTTGTCTGGTGTTGGATAATAAAACAAATTTAAAGTAACAACTTCCAAATAAACACGTAAAACTAAGCTGTCAGACATTTTCACAATGTAAGTTATATCATGAAACTAGAATTTCAGTTTGAAAATTAAGCTAATTGCAGATTACAAACAGCAAGTGATTATGGACCAAATAATGCTGTTAATATTGTATTGATCTGTGACTGGAAACAGGAATGACAAATCAGTAATTTAATTCATGATATGTTTACCATAAATTGTATTGTTACATATTTAGTAAATTCACAATGATCAGGCTTCGATTTCCTCGTGAGTGGGTGTAAATTGATTGGAGAATATGTTGAATTTCTGGGGATTATAGTTTGGAAATTACTACAAGCAATCTCATTGTTTGAACGCTTAACACAAGCGTTTGAAATTCTTTTCACCCTTTGCTATTTTAATGGGAGTGTGAACTCAGCAGAGCTCTCTGTATCGTACTGCCAAGACCAGGGTACGTGGTGCTTATGTCCTCAATGAAGATGCCCTCTTTGTATCTCAGACCCTGCTGTGATGTGGGACCGTTTGAGACACTGGTCACCCAGGGGAGACTGACATGCACGGTGTCTCCTACATGCTCATTCATGAATAGAACACGCACACACACATGCACAAACCACACACATACCCACACACATTCACACACACACACACACACACACAATCACACAAAATCACATGAACACACACATTCACACATACATACGTACACCCACACACATTCACACACACACACACACACACACACACACACACACAATCACACAAAATCACATGAACACACACATCCATGCGTGCGCACACACACATACACACAATCACATAAACACACACATTCACACATACATACGTACACCCACACACATTCACACACCCACACACACACACACACAGACATTTGGATACCCTTTCACACATACATTGGTATACACACACACACACACACACACACACACACACACACACACACACACACACACACACACACACACACACACACACACACACATGCACACATATTTTAATGTAATTGGAATGCACCTTAGTTTTGTCGTATTTCAGTACATGCACTATATCTGGCCACATTCACACATAATTTTGACACACAAAGTGTTGTAAGCTGACCACAGGAATCCATGCTACATCAATCACTTCACTATTGAGTTCACATCTGTCAATCCAGGCTCTTTACTGACATGAAAACGGAGAGTCCTGACAATTGCTCTCAGCACACCTTAACCTCACACCTCACAAATCAGCAACCCATCATCTCTTTGCTGTCTTCTTTTACATGAGTGTTTCCTCTCTTTGCTGAATGTGCTTTTTCAGACGTTAGTGTTGTTCTGCATCATTAGGCACACTGTGAGCATCCTCTATACAGATTTGCACACATAAGCCCGCGGCTAGCTCTTAATGGAAGGGGTGGGTGACATTCAGTGCTTAGGTATTCTAGGAGCAGGAAGTAAAGCAGAGATCAGTTTACTGGTCAAGCAAGAAATTGTTTGTTTACTAGTTTTACTGCTGATCCTACACTTCAGGTGTTAAAAAAGTACCCTCTCTATAAGATAAACCTAAAATGACAACCATTCAGTCTTTTCCTAAACACGTTTATTTTTATATATTCACAGCACACCGTTATTGCTAGTTAGCAATGTAATCTATCCATTATAATGTTTAAGATGTTTTACATTGGCACCAGTTTTTAATGTTATAGATATGCCATTACTAACATGCCAATGACTAATAGCCAAACAAAAGAGTTAACTCTGTTTATGTTCTGAGCTGATCTCAGCAGCTGAACAAATCTTCTTTGATCCATGGTCATGCTTTCAATGATAAATGAGACAGATACAGAAGAGAAGAAATCTTTAAACTTGGTTTTGAAAATTAAGTCCAGGTAGATTCTTTGGAAGATTGCTTATTGATGTGAAAATGACCCTTGATGAAATAACCACATTTTTTCCCTTACATTGTTCATCAGTTCTATTATGAGGACATTTATTTGAAAAAAGTGTGTGTATATTTAGCTTTTTTATTTATTGAGATACAGGGCAGGACAGGCCATTCCTGCCCAGCAATTACCCAACTTAGTCCAAACCTAATCATGGGAGAATTTACACCACCCAAAGCATCACCTGCCTACCCGCCATCAAGGACCCAGTGTATATATAGAAAGGACCGTTTGTCCCACTCCCATCAGGTAGGGGGCATCCACGCCAGGACCACCAGACTCAAAAGCAATTACCTTCCCCAATCAGTATGGCTGATCAACACCTCCAGCCGCTGACCCACCCCTTCAGAACCCAGCACCACCACTACTTTCTCATTTCCTGTCAGTGTGTATAGACACCCGTGCGCACAGCGTCACTTTATAGACATAGTCAATTTATGGATATAAGCTACTTTATGTTTATATTTATTGTGTTTTTTAATTATTGCGTTCTTTGTCTTATTTTTTTTTCCTGTGGCATCAGATCTGGAAGAACAATAATTTTTTTTCTGCTTTACACATTGTGTACTGGAAATGACATGAAACAATCTTGCATCTTGAATCATATTAGATGGTTAGAAAAGCAGATTAAAATGCTTAGGTATGATATTTCTTTATGTTTGTCCCCAGGCATGGACACATCTTCAGTGCCGGGGCCAGGGGCTTCATGCATCAGCTATATACACTCAATGGCCACTTTATTAGGTACATGCTGTTGATGCAAATATCTAATCAGCCAATCATGTGGCAGCAGCTCAATACATAAAAGCATGTGGAAATGGTCAAGAGGTTCAGTTGACGTTCAGTGCAAACATCAGAATGGGAAAGAAATGTGATTGAAGTGACTTTGACATTGGAATGACTGTTGGTGCCAGACGGGGTGGTTTGAGTATCTCAGAAACTGCTGATCTCTCAGGGGTTTCACACACAGCAGTCTCTAGAGTCTACAGAAAATATTGCAATAAACAAAAACAAAAAATCCGTTAAGTGGCAGTTCTGTGGGTGAAAATGCCTTGTTAATGAGGGAGGTCAGAGGAGAATGGCCAGACTGGTTCAAGTTGACAGGAGGGTGACAGTAACTCACATAACCACGCGTTACAACAGTGAGGTGCAGATGAGCATCTGTGAATGCACAACACGTTGAATCTAGAATTGGCTGGGCTACAACAGCAGAACCCCTCAAACATATACTCAGCGGCCAGTTTATTAGGTATAGGAGTTCAGCTGATCAAAGCAAGCAAGCTGCAGAGAAGTGAAGATATATACAAGAATTCTACAGGTACTGGAAATCCAGAACAACACACACAAAATGCTGGAGGAACTCAAAGAGCATCTATGAAGAGGAATAAACAGTTGACTTTGAGGGCCGAGGACCTTCAGTGGCTGATAGAAAGATATAGAGATTAGGCCTGGTTTTACTACCTTTCCAGTCCACAGGGCTCTCATGGAGAAGCATTTCTTTATGTAGCTGAGCTGCTTTCTTGTTTAGTCTTTCCTGTTTCCATGGGCAAAGCCATTATGTTAACATTTGCTCTCCGTCAGATCTCAGTTGTCTTAGACGCTCATTACTTTATCAGGTTCTCTCTACCGTGCCATTGTAATTAACTGTTTTGGACATAAAATATCTTCATCACTCAGAAATCCAGGTCAAGAGATCGGAACAGACCTGGTGGGAATTCAGGGACATTGATCGTTTTCATCAGTTTTCTCCATGGAGATTTCAGTACAGCTTTCTCAAATGTATTGACATGCATTTCATTGGCAGAGCTGTTGTATATGGAATTTAATGTACGGGATATTATTTCAAGCATTTCCTATTGCTCTTTCCAGATGTTTTCCCGGAGGAATGGAAGCAAGGTTGGCTGCTTGAAGGTCATAGTGGGGGTGGGGGTGTAGTTGAACAAGAATAAACATTTCTTGAGGCCCTCCGTTGGTTGGGGTCAACTGTAGGTGTTGCATCCCAGCTGTCTATATGACACCCAAGCCAGGGCGGTACATTATGGAGAGTAAGCTGTTGCCCATGTAGCAGGTTTCCACACAGCTAATGAATCCAAAGGAACCGCAGAGACCATTGCAGTTTGGCACCGGTGACATCGCAGGAGTTGCCAGTCAGCACTGAACTCAATGTGAGGCTGCCTTAAGGACACCAGCTCCAGATTGTTCCTCAGGGTCTACTCCAAAAGCCTTCCCCAGAGTGGGTATCACCGCAAGGCAGCAGAGGTTTGAGATCAGAGTTTTCCTTTTCCTAGATGAGCTGCCAACCAAGACTGACGAGCCCCATCTCATCAAAGTGGCTGGTTTTAAGGTGCCAGTAACTCTCCTTTTTCCCTTCTCCTGTCAGTAGAAAAGGTTCCACTGGTTGTAGTAGCTAAGCCTCATAAAAGGTTAGGGGCTCGACTTGGATATCAGAGGCTATTTGAGATGCACACCATTAGGAAGACTTACTAGGTAGAGGGAGCGTATCCCTACTTGTAATGTGAAGGGTTAGTATAGTTGTTGGTCGAAAGCCACTTCGACCGTGCAGGTCTTCGACTGGCCCGCTTGAAGAATGCAGCATTTTTCCCATTGGTTGCCTTGTGTGCCACAGCATTGGTGTCCAGTTTCTGGCACCTCAGGGGACCTTCCTTTGTCTCCAGGCGCTTATCTTCACACTGAGGTTGCGACGAGTGCTGAAGAACCACTGGGAAAGTATACTGCAGATGTAGGAGGGCCCACACGCACACTTGGGTAGATTTCTGTTTGTTGAAGGTTGTGGAACTTACAGTGGCTTAGAGGTTTGGTCAAATGTTTTACTGCTTGTCTGTAAATAAGTGATTAATGTGCTTATTCATAATCAGAGTCTTCTCTGTCACTCACCAAATCTGTGAAGCTGCTTCCTCATAACACCACTATCTCCCCCAGCTACGACAGCCTCACGGAGCCATGAACTTTTAAATAATGAAATAATACGTAGAGTAATGATGCAAGAACAGGACTAGATGCAAGTTAGATGACAGGCAGATGACGACGGGATGAATTTGGTTGCAAGTTGGGTGATTAGCATTGGAAATGGTTGGACAACCATTGGAAGTGATATTTCAGGCTAAGCAGCAGATGAACTGTGGCACTAAAAGAACCAGTCAGAGTTAATGTTATTCCTCTCCGCACCTTGTGGGGCATTGAGCGGCAAACTAGCTGTTTCCCTGGAACTTAGTCTGTTTTTTTTTATGAGGTCGAGTTGCTAGCTTGGCGCTCGACCCAGCACGGATGGAAGGCGTGCAGGGTGCCGGCCGGATTCGAGCCCAGCACCACTCACCTTGAAGTTCGGTGGCTGATGTCACTACACTACTGACCAGCTTATAGAGGTGGAAGTTGATTGTCATTTTGGATTTGAGTCTGGTAGCATAACAAGGTTGCAAACAATCTGCTTCAGCCTCAGAAAGACACTAGGCAAAAGGAATGATCTGATATTATGATTTTGTGCCTACGTATTACTGGAAATAACAGAAAGAAAAAAATATGGAATAAATGAGACAAAAAAAAAACTGAAAGAGGATGGTGCTAAATTTAGCTTGGGGAGAATCTGATCCCTTCTTCCTTCATGTCCAGTGCATTTTCAATACCAATATTTTTAACACAACTTGAAATTTCTGGACATATTACATTCCATCATATTCCCAGAGCTGTGCTGGAATCTTGTTACTAATTCCATGTTGAAATGTGCTTTGAGAAGTGCCCTGTCAAGTGGAGATGGATGCAACGCTGTCCCCTCAGGAGCCCCACTGGAAAATGAATGGCTGTAGGACACATGGAAAGAAGCGGTCCTCCCCAGCTTCTCGAGGGCATTTATTTAGAGAGCCTTTCTCTCTTTTAATCTAATCGTTCCTCCCTCTTTATTTTTCTTTCGACACATACAGTATAGTATGTTTCTATTCTACCCCTTTTCTTTGTTATTACATAATTTTACTAATTCATGAATTTCAGAGTTTGAGATCAGCTGTTGGTCTGATCCCACCACTGTTCACTTGCAGTCCCTGCAGTTCATTGCTTAAAGAAGGGTTCTTGATTAGTAAGGATGTAAAAGGTTACAGGGAAAAGGCAGGTGAATAGAGTTGAGAGAAATAATAAATCAGCTATGATGGAATTGCAGAGCAGACTCAATGGGCTGAATGGCCTAATTCACCTTCTATATTTTACGCTATTCATTTTCCAAACAGGTATGTTAGACTACACAGTAAAATTTAGGCAAGAAAAAAAAATAATGCTTTTCATTCAATTTCAGATTGGGATTCACATTCAGATTAAAGTTCAAAGTAAACTTATTACCAAAGCATGTATAAATTATACAACATTGAGATCTGTCTCCTTACAGACAGCCACAAAACAAAGAAACCCATTAAACACCCGATGTGCAGAGAGAGAAAAACAGATCGTGCAAACAATAAAAATAAGCAAATAGCATTCAGAACAAAGTGAGTCCACAGATATGAAGCACGGTGTAGGCCACAGATTAGGTTAGGCACCAGGGTGCAATGTAACTCTTTGCTCGAGTAAACCAAACATCAGGTTATATTAAAGACAACAATAAATGCAGTAATGAGTGTAAGCTACAACAGAATGGTACAAAGTACAACAGGATGGTGAAAGAAAGTAGAGCAGACTGAAGTAATGTAAAAGAAATGTTAAAGTGGAAACAACAGTGTCCGAGGGAGATAGAATTCAAAGATCGAGAATGAGCCACATCAGCAGGAAGGGGATGCGAGACTTGGAGTACTGTGTGCAGTTTTGGGCTCTTTACTTTAGAAAGGATGTACTGACATTGGAGTGGGTTCAGAGAAGATTCACGAGAATGATTCCAGGAGTGAAAGGGTTACCGTATGAGGTACGTTTGGCAGCTCTTGGGCTGTATTCCCTGGAGTTCAGGAGAATGAGGGGGGATCTCATAGAAACACTTTGAATATTAAAAGACCTGAACAGATTAGATATGGCAAATTTATTTCCCATGGTATGGGAGTCTAGGACAAGAAGGCACAAATTCAGGATTGAAAGGCGTCCATTTAGAACAGAGATTTGGAGAAACTACTTTAGTCAGAGGGTGGTAAATCTGTGGAATTTGCTGCCACGAGTGGCTGTGGAGGCCAAGTCACTGGGTGTATTTAAGGCAGAGATAGATAGGTTCTTGATTAGCCAGGGCATCAAAGGGTATGGGGAGAAGGCAGGGGAGTGGGGATGACTGGAAGAATTGGATCACTCATGATTGAATGGCGGAGCAGACTCGATGGACTGAATGGCCTACTTCTGCTCCTATATCTTACAGTCTTATGAAGACAGGTGATTGGTTCAGAGCTCAGTGATATTAAAGGAGTGTATCTCATGACTTTTCAAATCAAGTTTATAACTGGGAGAGGATCCCTGTCAGCGATGCATATTCGACTCTTAGATGCTTTTATTAAATCTTTACGACAGAATCTTTATTATTTATGTTGCTGATTAGATGGTTAAATTCAGCATAACTTGTCATGTGGTCCTGGATACTGGTGTACAGATGCTCATGAGTACTGATGTTACAGCATTCAAAACACCAAAATGAATTTTTATAATTACGGTAGTTTTATTTATTTATTTAGAGATACAGCACTGAACAGGCCCTTCAGCCCCAAAGAGTCACACCGCCCAGCAACACCAGCCTAATCACAGGACAATTTACAATGACCAATTAACCTACTAACCCTTTCAACCTTTGTCTGTGGGAGGGAAACGGAGCCCCTGGAGGAAACCCAGATGGTCGCGGGGAGAACGTACAAACCCCTTACAGACGGCGCTGCAATTGAACTCTCAACACTGGAATGTCCTGAGCTGCAACAGTGTGTGAACTGCGACACTACCATGATGCTCAATTGAGTTATTAACAAATAACGTCAGTGAGCTCGTTAGGGATTCACGGATCTTATAGACTTAGACTACCCTTCCTTTGTAATAAACAGTTAGTTCACTATAATTTTCTCAAAGATCAATTGATTTTCTTGGAGGCAATTTTGATACATCACTTAGCATATTTAAAGGATGTGAAAGGATGTGAAGTTCTACACAACCTCCCCTTATTTTGCCAAGTGATCCAGGCAGGTTCAGAATTGATTTCCTGAGTAGCACCACGTAATTAGCAAGGTCAGTTTATGGTGTGGTACACAGTTCCTACACCCAGCTGTGATGTTTAAATTCATTTCTCCGGTTTCCCTTTTGGACAGGAGGAAGATTTATTGTCATGAGTTGAATAGTGAACTTCATAAAGGTTGAGTAAAAGAATTCTCAACAAGCAGCTGTGTTACTGTGATATCTTTGACTGCCTTAGGCTCAATACCTACAAGTCAGATAATATGTAGTTTAAATGGCTCACGTTAACCAAGTCCTGGTGTCATGTCAGTCAAATGCAAAGACAGTAACATCATACAGTACTGTGCAAAAGTCTTAGGCAAGTATATATAGCTGGGATGCCTAAGACTTTTGCACAGTGCAGTATTTGACACCATGGAGCGGAGAGTGAGTTTGCAAATCTGGCGGGAGTAAATGATGTTGGGAATGGCGAGGGTGGAGCGCTTCATGAGAGGTGTGGGACAGGTGGCAAAGAGTGAGGGGAGGGGTGTGGTGTTGGTGCAGAAGCACCCATCCCTGAGACACCAGGCAAAGAGAATCTGATTCCAAACAATTGGTTTATTGATCAT
Organism: Hemitrygon akajei; assembly: GCF_048418815.1. Taxonomy (NCBI): domain Eukaryota; kingdom Metazoa; phylum Chordata; class Chondrichthyes; order Myliobatiformes; family Dasyatidae; genus Hemitrygon; species Hemitrygon akajei. The sequence continues at coordinate 161,267,431 of NC_133132.1, forward strand.
TACAGAATGTCTCTCTGGTGCTTCCTGCTCCCTCCCCTCTCCCTTCCCCTTTTCCCAGCCATGATTTCCCTCCCTGTCCCCGTCCCACTCTTAGTCCATAAAAGGGATGCATAGCAGAATCAGGTTTATCATCATTCACATGTGTCATGAAATTTGTTTTTTTTTTACAAACACAAGAAAATCTGCAGATGATGCTACACACTCAAAATGTTGTTGGAACTCAGCAGATCAGGCAGCATCTTGGAAAAAAGTAAACAGTTGACATTTTGAGCTGAGACCCTTCTTCAAGACTGAGAGCATCCTGAATTAAATGGTGGGAGGGGGGAGGGGAAAGAGGCTAGCTCTAGCTGGAAGGTGATAGGTGAAGCCAGGTGGATGGGAAAGGTCAAAGACTGGAGAGAAAGAATCTGATGGGAGAGGAGAATGGACAATAGGAGAACAGGAAGGAGGAGGAGATACAGGTGGAAGTGCTATGCAGGTGAGAGGAAGTAAAATGTCAAAGTGGGGAATAGAGGAAGGGGAGGAGGAAATATTAGTCATTGGAAGGAGAACATGATACTCATATAATCAGGTTGGAGGGTACCCAGACAGTGTTGCTCTCCACCCTGAGGGTGGCCTCTTCTTGGCACAAGAGGAGGCCATGAATAAATATGTCAAAACAGGAATGGGAATGGGAATGGGAATTAAAATATTTGGCCACCAGAAAGTCCTGCTTGAGCCAAATGCTGCAAAGGTGTTCAATGAAGCAGTCCCCTAAATTCGATGGGTCTCACCGATGTAGGGAAGCACTGGACACAATAGATGACCCCAGCACTTTCGCGTGTGAAGCGTTGCCTCATCTGAAAGGACTGTCTGGGGCCCTGAATGGAGGTGAGGGAGGAGGTGAAAGGTGAAGATTGGGTGAGCACAAATGTACAGGAAATGGAGGAGATGCAGGTGAGGGCAGCATCAGTGGGGAAGGAGGGAAACCTTGTTCCTGGAAAGGAAAGGGGCGTCCTGAGAACAGATTGATGGAGGCAAAGAAGCTGAGTAAAGGGAATAGTGTTTTTACAGAAGATAGTGTGGGAAGAGTTTTTTTTGTGGCAGCAGTACAGTGCAATACATAAAATTACTACAGAACTGTGCATAAGTCTTAGGCACCCTAGCTATATTTATGAGCCCAAGACTGTAGGTTTTTACATTTGTAAAGCAGTATAGGCTCTAGGTTCTTCTGGTCAGACACCTTCCTCTGCTATTTTACTCATCCAATCCCAAGGTCAGTGACATTTGCATAGAGGATTGAGTACACGGCCATTCCTTGTCAAACCGTAGGAGGGCCGGAATGTGCTGCATAACACTGTGTGGCTGCCTTAAAGATTTAAAAAATTGACCGGCTTTATAGTTGCAATTCACTGGCAGTGACCTATGTTTCTATGGAGGAAAAATATCAATGTAAACCTTGCATAGCTCATTGTCTACCGAAACTGTGTTCTACAACTCCTGCTCTGGGGGTTTATGTTTTTAGTACATTATGAAGCAACACAGATGAAGGAGGGAGGAAGTGGAAGAAGTCAACAAGTCAGGCAGCATCAATGGAAATTAATAAAAAGTCAATGTTTTGGGCCAAGACCCTTCGTCAGGACTGGAAAGGAAGGGGGAAAGAAAAGCAGAATTAATGGATTATAAAACCATGAACTTAAAGTTAAAAATGAGGATTAATTGCACAGAAGTTTGTTCTCAGTATTACATTCTACATTCCTGTTGCTGCAGTATGAAGGATGAAATGATCATGATGCAGCTCGAGTCTCCCCATCAATAACACTGGAGTTGACAGATAGAATACCATGTCACACCCAGCAGGTGAAAGGGGAATCCTATCTGTTGGACTCGTCTTACCAGGCGGTCAATCTGAGACCAGTCCAGCTCATTCCTACACATGTCTTCACAACTTTAGAATGAACAACCTGTTCAAAGAAAGAGCCAGCTACCCACAGACTATAAGATATAGGAGCAGAATTAGGCCATTTGGCCCATCTAGACTGCTCTGCCATTTCATCGTGATTCATTTATCCATCCAGCCCTAGTCTCCTGCCTTCTCCCTGCATCCCTTCATGCCCTGACTAATAAAGAATCTATCAATCTCTACCTTAAATATACTGAATGACTTGGCCTCCACAGCCAGCTGTGGCAATGAATTCCACAGGTTCATCACTCACTGGCTAAAGGAATTCCTCCTCATCTCCATTCTTAAAGGATGCCCCTCTATTTTGAGGCTGTGTCCTCTGGTCTTAGACTCGCCTACCAAAGGAAACATCCTCTCCATCTCCACTCTATTGAAGCCTTCTGTAAACATACATTACTTTGACCAAAATAAAATTGATATTGGGCAGTAAATCCTGACAGTGGTTCTTTACAACTTTTGGTGATAATTTTTTTTTTACCAGAATACACATTAAAATAGGGACTCCCAATCTGAGGTCCACAGACCCCTTGCTAATGGCTTTGGTCCATGGCATGAAAAAGGTTGGGATTCCCTGCATTAGAATGTAATACACCAGATAAAGTCAAGAGAGAATGCAATATTTAGTTTAGATTGATAGTCTGCTTTCTAGAGACATTTAGAAGGGAACGTATTGTGCAGAGCAGACTTCCAACTGTGATCATGTTCACCTCAAGCCTTCAATATGCCTTGGACACAAATGCACAGTTACCCCAGTAGAGGGTGCTGTGTTTGTATTTTCATTTGAGTCAAGGCCTATGACCCATTATACCTATAATCACAAAATAAGTTTGCATTACCTAATTATTGCATTGCCAAGCCAATGGTTATAACAAACAGGTTAAGATTCTTGTGGAACTATACTGAAATTTGCCTTTTGTGTTTTTTTATTCTGTGTTTTGGATTATTTTTGTTGCTGTTGGAGTGATTTTTTTGTGTGTTGGGTGTGGGGAGTGTTTGATGACTGATGTTTTTCTTTGAATGGATTAGTTCTATGATTCTTCTTTGTTTCATGACTGTCTGTGGTGAAGACGAATTTCAGGGTTGTACACTGTATACATAATTAACAAGTGTAATTTAAACTCTGAATAGTTGAACATCAAAACATACAGGGAAGTGCACTGTTTGTATTAATGACTAACACGGTTTGAGGATTATGCTAGGGGCAGCCTGCGAGTGTCACCGTATTTCCGGTGCCAGTGTAGCAAGCCCACGATTTAACAACCTGACCCTAACCATATACCTTTGGACTGTGGGAGGAAACCGGAACGCCTCGGAGGCAACCCACGTGGTCACGGGGAGAACGTACAAACTGCGTACTGACAGCGATGGGAATCAGTGATTGCTGGCACTGTAAGGCGTTGCACTAAGTCCAACGCTAAATTTAGGTGAACAGTAATTCCTCGAACTGAAGGTGTTTTCAGAGGGCAGAAGGGAAGATGGTCCAAGAGACACTTGATGTGTGGTAAATTTATGTGATTTCAGTGGCTGCCCTCAAAGGAAAATACCCAATTAAATTTGGCAGATTATTTCATTTAGACAAAGCATACCTTATAGACTGGAGCCCTTAGAGTGGGAGATTTGAGTTACAACTCTGAGGACCAAGCTTATGAGAAACTGGTAAGTTGAAGGTAAATTCCTGAGCAGACTGAGGTCCTTTAACATTTGTCGGACGATGCTGAGGATGTCCTACGAGGCTGTGGTGGCCAGTGCTATCATGTTTACTGTTGTATGCTGGGGCAGCAGGCTGAGGGTAGCAGACACCAACAGAATCAACAAACTCATTCGTAAAGCCAGTGATGTTGTGGGGGTGGAACTGGACTCTCTAACGGTGGTGTCTGAAAAGAGGATGCTGTCCAAGTTGCATGCCATCTTGGACAATGACTCCCATCCACTCCATAATGTACTGGTTAGGCACAGGAGTATGTTCAGCCAGAGACTCATTCCACTGAGATGTAACACTGAGCATCATAGGAAATCATTCCTACCTGTGGCCATCAAACTTTACAGCTCCTTCCTCGGAGTGTCAGACACCCTGAGCCAATAGGCTGGTCCTGGACTTATTTCCACTTGGCATGATTAACTTATTATTATTTAATTATTTATGGTTTTATATTGTTATATTTCTACACTATTCTTGGTTGGTGCAGCTGTAACGAAACCCAATTTCCCTCGGGATCAATAAAGTCTGTCTGTCTGTCTGTCTGTATACCTGCTGCCATCAGATAGAAGGTACAAGCACGTCAGGACTCACACCATCAAGTTCATGAACAGTGACTATCCCTCAACCATCAGGCTCTTCAACAAAAAAGGATAAATATTCCTATCTATTGAGATGCTGTCACAGCTGATGATCTCTTTTGGATTCTTAAGGACTCTGTATCTGGGGAATGGGGCTGAGGAGGGGCAAAAAGGATCAGCCATGATTAAATGGTGGGGCAGACTCGACGGGCCAAATGGCCTAATTCTCTTCCTGTTTCTTATGGTCTATGATTTGCTGAGTATGCCCGCAGGAAAATGTATCTCAGCGTTGCATATCATGACGTATATGTGCTCTGATAATAAACTTTGACTAGGATGAAGTGGGTCAAGCGTTTTTCTATTTCCCTGCATCGATGCTGCCTGACCGGCTGAGTTCATCCAGCATTCTGTTTTGGGTTTCTCACAGAGTGAGTGTGGGATTTTGAAACTCAGAGTGCCGGAATCATGCAGAAGAGGGTGGCCTGGATTTTGGGAAGGAGGAATATCAGCTTGCTGCAAATGAGGTGTAGATTCAGAGGTTCTAGCTGTGAGCAGGGGAGCAGATCAAAGTTTATATGAGTTTGGAATTTCCTGACACTCTTTTCAGGATCCTGAGGTGGTGCTGCTCTTTCTGGCTGATAAGCATTGATTTATAAAGCATGTTATATAAATGGCTCACTAAATCATTTATGGTTAAAACCAGACTGATCAATAAGATACAGACCAACAGCTTCAAGAGGACCACAATCTTGGCATGGTTTAGAAGTCTGCGTGCCTCAGTGATCCAGAGTGCCAAGTTGGCTGAGAACTAGTTTTGCTTTGGTTCTTGGTAGGGTTACCCATGCCAAACTGTTCAAAGGTTAGAGGCCAGACTGTGAGTGGTTCACTCGTCCTCCATATTCGAGGCCTCAGCTCAGGGCTAACCACCCAGACTAGTGAAACAAAATTGTCATGGAAACAGCAATAGAGAATCCTTCTACATCTGAGTGTGATGGTCTCCACCTGGAACTGGCATGGCTGACAGGAGTGAGAACCGAGTTACTCCACTGGTGAAGGAAGCCCTGAACTCTGCCAGAGCTGGAGGGCCTTCACTGCTGCCCTAAACACCAGTGGCATAATGGGCAGGGGAGAGAGATTTATTAAAGTGTATGAACAAGAATCCACCTCCCATGAAGACAAGGTCAAGAAAATCTACAGGTATTAGAAATCCAAAGCAACAAACACAAAATGCTGGAGGAACTCAGCAGGTCAGGCAGCATCTATGGAAATGGATAAACAGCCGATGTTTCAGACCAATACCCTTCATCAAGGCTAGAAAAACAAGTCAGAACAAGAAGGTGAGGAGAGGGGGGGAAGAAGCATAAGGGGTCAGGTGATAGATAAAAGCTTGAGTGTGGGAGGGGGTGAAGTAAAGAGCTGGGAAATTGGTGAAAGAGATAAAGGACTAGAGGAGGGGGAATCTGATAGGAGAGGGTAGAAGATCATGGAAGAAAGGGACGGAGGAGGAGCAGCAGAGGGAGGGGATGGGTAGATAAGGAGATAAAGTGAGAGAGGGAATGGGGAATGGTGAAAGGGTAGAAGGTAATTATTGAAGTTTGAGAAATTGATGTTCATGCCATCAGGTTGGAGGCAACCTGGATGGAATATAAGGTGTTGATCCGCCACCCTGAATGTGGCCTCAACATGGCAGTAGAGGAGGCCATAGATTGACACGTCGGAATAGGAAAGGGAAGTGGAATTGAAATGGGCGGCTACCTGTAGATCCGCTTTTTCTGGCGTAGGGAGCATAGGTGTTCAGCGAAGTGGTCTCCCAATCTATGTCGGGTCTCACTGATATTCAGGGAGCCACAAAGCAACATCCGATACAGTAGATGACCCCAACAGACTCACAGGTAAAGTGTCACTTCCTCCCCGGAAACACTGTTTGGGGCTCTGATTGGTAGTGAGGGAAGAGGTGTAGGGGCAGGTGTAGCACTTGTTCTGCTTGTAAGTGCCAGGAGGGAGATCAGTGGGGAGGAATGAGTTGCGTAGGGAGTGATACCCGCGGAAAGGGGAAAGGAGAGGGGGAGGGAAAAATGTGCTTGATGATGGGATCCCATTGAAGATAGTGGAAGTTACAGAGAATTATGTCCAACAGGATCCCACCGCTCGCCACCTCTGTCTCCTGGAATCCTCTCAGACACAGCAGGGCACTGTCCAAACTGCAAATCACAGCTCCAACAGTTCCAGAGTCACATCCAAGATGAAAAAAGAATGTAAAAGGCATAAAGGAAGTGAAATATATGGTTTATTGATCTATCCAGGTTGACTAAAGGAGCATTATGCACAGGCACCATCTTGAATGGATGATCAATAATGAAGAAGGTGGAGAAACTGATGACAGCAGAGCCAGTGAGGAGAGGTGAGGAGTGGTGAGGAGAGGTGAGGAGTAGTGAGGAGAGGTGAGCAGTAGGTGTGATCTAAAAGAAAAAGATCAGCTTTATTTCTCACATGTATATTGAAAGATTGAAGAATACAGTGAAATGTGTCATTTGCATCAACTACACCGTCCGAATATGTACTGGGACAACCTGCATATGTTGCCATGTTTCTGGCGGCATCATAGCGTGCCCATACGAACCCTGACCCATACATCTTTGGAATGTGGTAGGAAACTGGAGCACCTGGAGGAAACCCACACAGCCACAGGAAGTCCACTGAAACTCCTTACAGACAGTGGCGGGAATTAGCACCTTGATCACTGATCATGGCGTTGTGATAGCATTACGCTAACCACTACACAACTGCACCACCTGCTTGTGGGCTGCAATGACTGATGGGAGGTAACTGATGCTCAATGTTCTCTCCACCTCAGTCCTCTCCTTAGATCGCAGGAACACAGGAGATTCTGCAGATGCTGGAAATCCAGAGCAATACACACACACACACACAATGCTGGAGCAACCTAGCAAGTCCAGTAGTATCTATGGGAATGAATAAACTGTTCAGGCCGAGAGCCTTCTTCATTTGTAATGTGCTGTGTTGTATGATGTAGGGGATCACGGTCTTTCCTTGATCATGATTGTTCTTAGCAAATTTTTCTAAGGAAGTGGGCTGCCATTATCTTCTTCTGGGCAGTGTCTTTACAAGATGGGTGACCTCAGCCATTATCAATGCTCTTCAGAGATTGTCTGCCTGGTGTCAGTGGTCGCATAACCAGGACTTGTGATATGCACCAGCTGGTCACACGACCATCCACCACCTGCTCCCATGGCTTCACGTGACCCTGACTGGGGGACTCAGGTGCTGCACTTTGCCCAAGGGTGACCTGCAGGCTAGTGGAGGATGGAGCGCCTTGCACCTCCTTTGGTAGAGACACACCTCCACCCCGCCACTCAACCCTTCCTCAGGACTGTATATTTACTACCTTCTACATAAAATGGAACAAGAGGAGAGAAAATACAATAAAAGCACAGAAATTAAAGACAACAGAGTAACAAAAGAAAATGAAAGTAGAAAGAGCAGTAGAAGAAGAGAAATAAGGAAAGTGTTACAGAAACATTAGGGAAACTCTCTCCTACATGCTACAACTTAATGTGCGCATCCATTTTCATTTTCTTTAGACATCTCCATTACAATGAATTTTGGAAAACAGTGATAAATATTTTGAAATAAAGGATTTAGCCAGAAATCCACACATTAGTTTTGATATTTGCATACGTACTATTACTTTTGTTTGAGGCCTAGTGTTCAGTGATTGGCGGACCCTGGATTCAATGGTGAGGATTGAGGCCTGACAGTTGAATGGGAAGTCTGAAAGTTGAGGCCTTTTGACTGGAGCCCCAGGTCTGCAGATTTCTACAAATCCACTGGGGAAGTCGTAGCCCGATGTCCATGAGCCCAAATCTGAACCAGAGTCCGATGGTCTCTGGAGGCCGAAGAAGATGGCCTGCCCTGAGGTTAGAGGAGCGGGGCTTGTCCCTCTGTTGCTGTTTTTTGTTGTTTCATTCTGTTCTTGTGTTGTTCTGATCAGCACTGTGGGTCTGCTATATTGTCACTGGAATGTATGGCCACACTTGCAGGCTGCCACCAGCACACCCTCGTGTGTGATGGTTGTTAACACAAATGACGCATTTCATTGCACAGTATGTTTTGATGTACGTGTGATAAGTAAGTGTGATTCTTCAATCTTTACTACTGATATTTGATATAACCATAGCTTATTATAGAATCTATGGGGCACTATCACGATCACAGATTAACGTGTGATGCTCAGCATGTGTGGAATCTGAACTGTTTGCTCCCGGGTCCCATAGATACCAACATGGCTGCTTAGGGGGGGCTGCTGACTGCATGCTGAATAAGCAGATCTATTCTGTTAAAAAAAATATATAACATTTCCTTTACTTGCTCAAGGTTTATTTAATAATCTGAGGCTTTATTAGGCACTGGTGAGTCCTGAGCAGTTTTGGGCCCCTTATCTAAGAAACGATGTGCTGACATTGGAGAGGGTTCAAAGGTGGTTCAAGAAAACAATGCCAGGATTGAAAGAAAGGTTTATCATATGAGGAGTGTTTCATGGCTCTGGGTCTGTACTCACTGGAATTCAGAAAAATGAAGGGGATCTCATTGAAACAGATTGAATATTGAAAGTCCTCAGTAGAGCAGATGTAGATTGGATGTTTCCTATGGTAGGGGAGTCTAAGACCAGAGGACACAGCCTCAGAATAGAGGAACATCAATTTAAAGCAGAGATGAAGAGGAATTTTTTACCATCAGAGTGGTGAATCTGTGGAATTTGTTGCCACAGGCACTGGGTATATTTAAGGCAGAGGTTGGTAGATTCTTGAGTAGTCAGGGCATGAAGAAATACAGGGAGAAGACAGGAGGTTGGGGCTGAGAGGGAAATGGATCAGTCACAGGACAGACTTGATGGACCAAATGGCCTAATTCTGCTCCTACATCTTATGGTCTTCGCTATATTTAATTATTTTTCTTTTTGAAAGGAGCACCTGATGTCAATCACTCGTAGAGGGAAATTAAATAGTGACAAGTCTCTGTAAAAATCAATTGTTATTAAAATGATGTCAAACTGGTGAAATGCAAGCACTATAAGAATTCCTGCAAATGCTGGTTATCTGAAACAGAAGCTGAAGATGTAGGTCGGCCAATGCTTTTGAAGTGAAATTGCGATACTTATAAGATCTGCGCTTTACTAGCTAGAAGAATTCTTTGCTCAACCATTGCGGATTTGGAATGGCAACAATACAACTGAGTCAGTTGTAAAGCTATTTGCAAAGGTGCTTATGAATGAATCACATTACTATGGGGCATCATAAACAGGTTAGCTGCCACAGAAGAGATGAATGAAACTGCTGGATTTAGCAGGGAAGCTTATATCTTTGTAATTACTTTTTACAGGTGCAAGCATTTATTTTTATCCATAGACTTTTAAGGATGAATTCAACAATCTCTTAAGTGTCATGGTAGGATTTGAGCCTAAGCTCACAGGTTTATTGGCCAAATCATCAGCATTATTACTGAGATTACCTAATCACTTACAACTGTATCACTTTTCAGGGACAGGATGAAAGAAAAGTAGACATTGCAGAAAATTAAAAAACAAAGAGAGAAGATTTCAAAAAGGGAGAGGAAACCAACAAAACATCAATTGTAGAATAGAGTGGGAGAAGGTGGAAGTGTGTTAATGAGTTAATTGGTTTGCAAGAACTTAAATGAAAACAGTTTCTACAAAATATTAACAATGGTTCAGCAGTAAGGTGTGATTATTTTAACTATTTATAATTGTTTAACTCTTCATCTTATGTTCTTAATATTTATTGATTATTTATTTATGTTATTGTTTCTGCTTTTTTGCATTTGCACAGTTTGTTGTCTTCTGCACTCTGGTTGAAAGCCCTAGTCTGTGGCCATTCATTGATTCTGTTATAGTTACTATTCCATGGGCTTGTTGAGTGTGCCCACAAGAAAATAAATCTCAGTATTGTAGATGGTGACGTAGATGTACTTCGATAATAAATCTACTTTGCACTTTGACATGGTACTTTATTTTTCAACTTGTTTTACAAGTTGTGCGTAAAAGCTAGGGGGATAAATTATGATAAACCTTCATAAAATTAGAGTTCTATGTTCAATTCATATCACTGCACTTGAGCAAACATGCTAAGGCATTTGAATAATTTACACGAATAATTCCAAAGGATTCTCTAGCTTGGTTTGGAAAGGCTGGTTAGTCCGTGATTGTATGCAGTAGGACAGAGATTTCTAAGAAGAAGTGAGGTGGAGGTGCCTAAAATAGAGAGAATTTGAAAGACGAGAAACTGCACCCCAACAGTGTGGGATTTGGTACTGGGTGCTTACGGCTGAATGGATTCTGTGTGATTCTATAATAAGATGTGATAGGTGAAAGCACAAAAGCACAAGTAATTGATCTATGTACATAAACACAGCAGTAAAGGAAACAGCAGGTTGCAGCAAATATGAAATAAACAAGGAAAATATGAACAAAATATGGGACATTCTTCAATGATCAAATCAAATCAAGTTTAATCATCATTCAAACCATACATCGATACAGCTGAACAAGAAAGGACAGACAATCATAAGACCAGAAGACATTAAGCCATGTGGCCCATTGAATCTGTTCCATCATTCCACCGTGGCTGATTTACTATCCCTCTCAATCCAACTATCCTGCTGTTAGATTTGTACCTGAGAAAGAGGGAACTGATAATACCAGCTTGTAAGCCATGAGAGAAATCTAGGTGGTCACCATTTTAGTGTGATTAGGGTCAAGTGGGAGGCTGGGTGGAGATACATTTCTACAAAATGAAGTGTAAGGTGCTCCTTTCCTCCTCCAGTCTGTAGATCACCCTTGGGCAAGGTGTAGCTCCTGCTTAGCCCTTCTGATCAGGGTCATGTGAAGCCATGGGAGCAGATGGTGGATGGCCGTATGAGCAGCTGGCGCATATTACAAGCCCTGGTTATGCAATCATTGACATTAGGCAGACAATCTCTGAAGAATATGGATAATGACTGAGGTCACTTGTCTTGTAAAGACACTGCCCAGAAGAAGGCAACGTCAAACCAGTTCTGTAGAAAAATTTGTCAAGAATAATCATGGTGTTGAGACGAAGATCACCTATGCCATACGACACAGCACGTAATGATGATGATGATGAGGGTCAAACGGACAGGGAAAAGATTGAAGATAGTATTTTCTCTAGTCCTAATCTCAATTCTGAGGAAATCCACCATTTTTTTTTTTAGCTTTTTAAACTATAAAACAAACTTCATAAAAACATATAACAAAAATCTGCATGGTCTTTATGTCAATGCTTTCAAATATTCCTGGTGTTATCCAGTCTATAAATTCGTAGCATCATTAAGTTATGTATGCAACACCAATGCCTCTCTTTGAGCCATACACCCTCTATTATCTGTAGTGTTGCTACACTGAATCCAGCTCCTCAGTACCTCGTCATGGCATAACCTTACATTAACCTTACTGGTTTAAGGTGCTGGCGAGTATGAACAGAGGAGATGTCAGAGGTAAGTTTTTTACCCAGAGAGTGATGAGTGTATGGAATGGGCTGCAGGCAACGATGGTGGAGGCGGATACGATAGGGTCTTTTAAGAGACTTTTGGATAGGAGCTTAGAAAAACTGAGCGCTATAGGTAAGCCTAGTAATTTCTAAGGTTGGGACATGTTTGGCACAACTTTGTGGGCTGAAGGGCCTGTATTGTGCTGTAGGTTTTCCATGTTTCTATGTTTCTATTACTGTCCTTCTCTTCAAGGCCTTATGGTTGCTTCAGCATGTATCCTGTCGTCTAGAATACTCTAGTTGTTCACATTCAGTTACAGATAGTCTGTTGTACTGGAAGACCACAATGTTTCAAAGAAGTTTGTAAAATTCTGAGAGGAGTGGATAGGTTAGATGGTCAGAGTTTTTTTCCTAGTATAGGAATGTCAAATATTAGAGGGTATGGCTTTAGGTTGAGGGGAGGATGTTTAAAGATGTATGGGGTAAGTTTTTTTTTAATGCAGAGTGTGGTTGTTGCTGGAAACATGGTACCAGGGATGTGGATACCATAGTGGTGTTTAAGAGACACTTAGGCAGGCATATGGAATGGACGGATGGGGATCACATGCACACGGATAGGTCCAGTGTAATTTGGCATCATTGGCACAGACATCTTGGGCTAAAGCTCCTGTTCCTGTGCTTTACTGTTTTATCCTCTAGACCAAAGTGCCTCTTTTATGGAGTAGATGATTTCCCAGCAACACCAGGTATCTGCCTCAGTATCCATCCCTGAGAGCAACCTGTAGACCAGGGAATCCTCTATAATGCAGCTACTTGGGCTGAACCTTGACAAAAGATCCTTTTATCCTCTTCCGGACGTTTGTGCAAACTCATGATCCATAAAGAGCATGATTACCTTATCCTCATCGTAGCCATCTCAAGGGCCCCCATTATTCTTTTGCATTTGATACATAGAACATTCTTTTCTTGTTTTTCTCATCTCAAGTTCTCTCCTACTCTCTTTAGTCTTGGCAATATTCTGCTTCATACTCATCACCCTTAAAATTTATCTCATATTGTGACATTGCTGATTGGAAAGCTCCAAAACCCGGGTCTCTGTATATCCTGCGGCAACTGGATCCTTGACCTCCTCACTGAAAGATCACAATCTGTGCGGATTGGAAACAACATCTCCACCTCGTTGAAAATCAACATAGGCACACCTCAGGGATGTGTGCTTAGCCCACTGCTCTACTCTCTCTACACAATTTCAGATGGTGACAAAAGGGGGCGTACAGGAGTGAGATACAGTATATCAGCTAGTTGAGTGGTGTCACAACAAAAACCTTGTACTCAATGTCAGTCAGACCCAGGAACCGATTGCGGACTTCAGAAATGGTAAGGCCAGGGATAATAGAGGGATCAGAAGTGGAAACAGTGAACAATTTCCTGGGTGTCAATATCTCTCCTAGGCTCAACATATCACTGAATTTACAAAGAAGACGGCAGCCGTTATATCTCAGGAGTTTGAAGAGATTTGGTATGTCACCAAAGACACTCGCAAATTTCTACAGATGTACTGTGGACAGCATTCTCACTGGACGCATCACCATCTGGTATGGGGGTGGGGGCCTACTGCACAGGATCGAAATAAGCTGCAGAGATTTGTAAACTTAGTCAGCTCCATCATGGGCAGTAGTGTCTGTATATCCAGGACATCTTCAAGGACTGATGTCTCAAAAAGTCGGCATCCATCATTAAGGACTCCAATCACCCACAACATGCTCTGTCCGCGTTGCTACAATCAGGAAGGTGGTACAGGAGCCTGAAGGCACACAGTCAACAACCAACAATTCTGGAACAGTTTATTACCATCAGCCATCCAATTTCTGAATGGACAGTGAACCCATGAACACTACCTCACTAATTTTGCTTAATTTTATTTTTGCACTACTTATTTAATTTAACTAATTTATATATATATAATATATAGTAATTTGTTTTTTTCCTGTTATTATGTATTGCAATATACCGCTGCCACAAAGACAACAAATTTCATGACATATGCTGATGATATTAAACCTGATTATGATTTTGTGAAGTAATGCTATTATGTTATAACACTGTGAACTTTCAAGGAGGAAAGGAACAGGAAATATACACTTTGAAAATATGCCCTTAGTTGGTTGGGGTTATTTTATGTTACTGACCATTGGCTCCAATTCTACAATCAGTGGCAGTATAATAGGGTTACCACTGACTTTAAGAAAAAGATGTCCACAAATATTTAACAAACTCTGTGATGTGAACTTTTACTTTCCAATGCTGGTTGCTGACAGCTATTGGCCATAGATAATTTAAGTAAAATCATAAACTTGAATGTATTGTCACTTCAAAGTACTTCTTTGTACTTAAGATCATATAACCATTCCAATATGAGGTCAATCTGGAATAAAATATACCTATTGCATACAATGAACTCCACCACAGATGGTCCGAAGCCTGGCGGTGAAAGGCTGTGAAACCCCAATCCATAAAAACCCAGAGCTACAGAAACTCCAGTGGAAACTCTAAAAACCTCAGCCCTGGAAGAGACGTATGAAGCGGGGTGTGAAAGTAGAAACTGCACGGCTGATCAAACCTCCCACCCATCTACTTCCCAAGAGATCCAAGAAACACTGGGCCAAACCGTGTCTTGAAACGGTATAAGTGAAAAGGGGGACACGAAAATGTATAAATTGGCTTATTATTGTCACATGTACTGAGGTACCGTGAAAACCATTTGCATCCTGGCCAATCAGATCAATTGATTAAACAGTGCCTTGAGGTAGTAGCAGACAGAGCAATAACAGGGTTCATGTAACGTGTTACAGTACAGAGAAAGTGCATCGCAGGTAGACAGTAAGGTGAAAGGTCACAAAATGGTAGATTGTGAGGTCAAGAGTTCTTCATAGTAGGGAAGTAATAGTCTTGCAACAGCAGAGAAGGCCTGGCCTTGAGCCTGGTGGTATGTACTTTCAGATATTTGCATCTTCTGCTGGATGGGAGAGTAGAAAGAATGTCCAGCGTGGGTGGGGTCTTTAATTACGCTGCATGTTTATGGGAGTTCATGGGCTGCAGGCCACTTTCCATGATGCACTGAGCTGTGTCCCCAGCTCTCTGCGGGTACCGGTGATCACAGGCAGAGCATTTGCCATACCAAGCCAAGATACCTATGGACTGGATGTTATCTATGGTACATTGATAAAAATTAGTGAGGACCGAGACATCGTTGTGGTTGGCCACAACAGGCTATTGTGATGTTCACCCCTAGGAACTTGAAGCTCCCTAGTCTCTCAACCTCAGCACCATTGATGTAAGTGGAATCATGAGCATCATCCCCCTTCCTGCTCTCTTTTTCCTGAAATCTGAGCGTTGAAATCAAAAGTCAATGTTCCAGCCAATGAGGAAAAACATATTAAAGAATATTGAAGGTGGAACAACCCATTGAATTGGATGGAAATTCAGTCCAAAGATGAATTTTAGTCCAAAGACATTATAAAATTGTCAGGATGTGACTATACATTGAATTGACTGTCATTCTACCTTTTGGTTGCTGCCTAATATTGGTGACACTGTGCTCGACTGAATTAGACAGTGAAGGTCTAGACTGTGAGCCTGCATTTAATTAACCCGTGCTGGCTTCTTGTTGCTGCCATTGGGAAGGAGGTACAGGAGCCTTAGGTCCCACACCACCAGGTTCAGGAATAGTTACTACTCTTCAACCATCAGGCTCCTGAACCAGTATGGATAACTTCACTCACCTCAACACTAAACCGATTCCACAACCTATGGACTCACTTTCAAGGATGCTACCGCTCACTTTCTCCGTATTATGCATTTACTTACTTATTACATCATTTATTACTCGTTTATTTTTTGTATTTGTATAGTTTGTCAGTTTTTGGGTGTAGTTTTTCACTTTGTACTTCTGTTTTCACAGTGAATGCCCACAAGAAAACGAAATGGTAGTATTTGGTGATATATAAGGTCTTGGATAATAAATTTACTTTGAGCTTTGAATTTTGAAATGATTTTTAATCCACGTGATGAGAAGTAGTTCATCGGACTGATTGGAGTGCAGGAAGTGATGTGATCCAGAGGTAGCAATAACTATCTGAATGCTCCTTGTCACTAACTCGCATTTGTATGACCACTCAGCAGGTGACTAATAAGCAATGATTTCCTTGATTCACAGCACCTCTTCGGCGAATATACCAAAATATCTACACTGGCGAAAAGTAGCTCCTTAAACGTACGGGTGGAAATTGAGCGAGTTAATGAGCAGTGGAAGCATATGTTAGAATCTATCATATTTAGAATTTCAAAATGATTTTTATAATTTGCTGCATAGTAATTCGGAGCTTTCTACAGTTTCTGCAGGTGTACCGCGGGGAGCAGGCTGACTGCAGCACCATCTCGCGTGGAAGGACCTCCGTACAGGATCGGAGAAGCTGCTGGGGGCTGTAAACTCAGCCAGCCTCCCTCGTGGGCACCGCCCCCCCCTCCCAGCATCGAGGACATCTTCAAAAAGTGATGACCCAAAAGGCAGCATCCATCATTAAGGACCCCCCACAACCAGGATATTTCCCTTTTGGTACGGTGTGTGTTTGAAGTGACTCACCGTTTTAGGAAGAGCAAAGCTTCTTCCCCTCTGCCATCGGGTTTCTGGACGGTGCATGACCCCATGAACACATCCTCACGTGTATATATCTATTATATTGTAATTTATAGTATATTTTATGCACTAAAACGACAGATTTCACAACGTATGTCAGTGATAATTAAACTGATTCTGACTCTGTTTTGTTTCCCCGTGTTTCACCAGTGCTGGAGTGAGTCTTCAGCTCACCCGATGAATGTGCAGTATTCCTATGCGGGTAGTTCACTGTTATGAAAATAACTGAGCATCTTCACGGTCGGCGATATATGAAACCACAAAAGTTAACGAGGAATCTGTCTCAAAACTTCAGCCTAAACCAACTTTACTGATCGGTTCTATTTCAACTGGAAACTACACCCTGTGTCCCGTTGTCTCCGAATCACGTCAGCCACTACTATAATCGGGAGCTCTTTTTTTTAATATAGATTTCGCGGGAGCTCATCATGCGATGCGATCTATTCGGACTAGGTTGCCTGCACTGTTTGAAATGATCACATGCCGTTGAAAGCGGGATCTGAGGGCCCCGTGGCTTTACAAGAGGTCATTTCTTGAGGTAACTGTGCTGTTTCGGTCCCAAGCCCTTTTCCCTTTTTTGGTTACGAGGGTTGTGTGGTGGAATTGACTCCGAGTGACGGTCACACTCAGGCCCCAATTAGCACCCAATAATTTATTGGCGTCCACTTTCAGATTATGCGTTAACTTTACAAATATTCCAACCATGGAAACATAAGCTTGCGAGCGTTCCCTCTCGAATATCAGGCACCTTGGAACCGATTCATCTGACAGGCTGTACGTCAACCCCGAGCAGGGCTGTGTTATCTCAACAGTCAGATCGGATTCAAATCGATTCAGAAAATGCTGCATTTACACTGATTTGTCGGCATGTTGTCCGCCGCAAACGCTGATTTAGGATTTGCACAATTAACTAGTCCGGCGTCCGCTATTATTGTCAAGTGAGCTATTAACACAACATACCGTTCATTCCATCTTTACGCTCTCCAAGATGATGCGTTCTCTCAGGAAGTCATTAGCTTATTAGTTTGAAAATGCGACTGGATTAATGTGGCCAATGTTGTCACTGTTGGGTTCCAAGTTGTTGGATTTACACGACACGAAATTTAAAGCTAAATGTGGAAAATAACTGTTGGGGAGATTTTTATTTGTTCTACTGTCCCAGTAAGATTTTATTTTACTCTGCCAGATACTTGGGACAAGGAAATATGATAAAACGAGTAATAGGAAAACGATATATTGTGACTGTTCTCTGCGGTTCGTGATTTTCCGGACATGAAATTGGCGGAAAATCGCAGGCAGCTGCAAATAGGAAATACCACATTTCACCCCACTCCTCTTACTGCGGACTGTCGGCCCTTTCAGACCAAGTACGTTGGCCTTGTCTTTCAGGTTTCAGTCTTCCCCTTTCCCTTGCGTTGCACACCAGATCGGGAAGTATGATGTAGCCACTGATCCGTGAGGTGGGAAGAGCATTTGCAGAAGATCTCACTTACCTGTTATATTGACTGCAGCTACTGTGTTAATAACTATGAGAAGGGATTGGCGTGTCGGGGTGAGGGGAGGGGGTTTGGATGCCAGGCCGCTCTCGACATTGTAGAAATCCGTGCCGAGCCTGGCGGGGCGGTGGGAAGCCCCATTCCAAATATAATCGTAATTGTGTACGGTTTCGGGAAGAGCGAGGTTGGGAAATGATCACCATCGAGTACCCCACCCCCTTCAGAGAGCGTTTTGTATAAAAATTCTACACTCATCTCCCAAGCAAACAGTTATTGCGGTTAAGAGGAAACATCCACAATACAGGAGTTGCCAGTTGTGTAAAAGGCAAAAACATACATTATATCGTGCACGATATTGGATGCTGAACACTATCAATTTGAATTTAGGTGGACAATCCAGCTCTCAATTTCACCTTCACAAGTTTAATGGATGAATAAACGGAAATAAAGTTAACAAATATTCACACTTATTAACTCGCGTTGCCTTGCTAAAATAGTAAAATTTTATACAATCTATTTTTACAGAGTTTTTTAAAACTACTTTATTTCGCGAATGACTAGACATATTCACTCACTGTTATAGTTACAAATCAATCTCGGAAATGGTTAAAATAGCAACGATAACAAAGAAAAAGAACCTTTACCGACTCATAGAATTAAAACGTTTCAATTAACCGGACTTCATCGGTCGGACAATTATGCTTGCGTAACCTGAAAATTGCTCCCCCCCATTCCCTCTCACTTTTCACCGCGTGATGTGGAGTCCATCCATTTCCATTGCTTCATTCAGCCTCGGAGATCGGGTCGTCAGAAGCTCCCACTCGTCAGTTTTTAGGCGCAAAAAACGCCGCCCAGCACCCGGCCAGCGCGGCGGCCTCTCTGAGAGCCCGATAGTTTTCACAGTTGTCCCAACAGCTGTTGCATTGTAGAGCTGGTGGCTGCGGCAAAGGCCACGCTATATTCGACCTCATTATGACTCTCCAGTTTTGGGGAGTTTTAATCGTTAGGCAGATTCGCGAGAGAAACAATTGGAATGCTTATCCGGACTATCCGCATTCTGTTTCTCCCCCCCCATTTAATGATTCGTTTTCCTTTTGTGGTCCTGTTACCATCTCAGCTCGTTGTTCTTTTTTTTAAAAAAACCGAGCTTGTTGGGTCTATTCGAAGTAATCTGTTATGAAATACCCAACTGCGGATTCTTTGAAATCCCAATCGGCCCATTCAACACACCCTCGATTCGAGTAGAATTTGATTCAGATACCTCGGTGTTCCTTTAAAAGAATGAGCACATTTCCGAAAATGTGTTAAAATCCAAGACATTTCAAACCAACTTCCTCTCGTAAAGTCCTCCCGCAGGGGAGCGTGCAATCTAGCAAAGGATACAGTCACATTTTTTTTTTTAGCTTCTATGGGCTGGCTGATCAACTGCGGAGTTTGAAACATTACTTTATTTTTCCAAAAACAGTTTTTTTTTGTGTGTTATGTTTGATTGAAGCGTTTTGTTGTGTAATAAACACTCAGTTTAACAGGGATCCACCACAAAGGGAGTAGCGGCGAGCTGAAACCGAGATCAAAATCTGTTACACACTGTACACAGAGGAAGAGAAATGTTTCAGGTAGAAATTACAGGGCAGCCAAACGAGGTAGCTGATGAGTGCTCTAAAACCAGTAAAGATCCTTGTTTTTTTCCTGGTGCGGCAGACCTGAGAAAGTAAAAAAAAACAAAGGCGAAAAAAAAGATAGGACATGTAAGCAGAACAGGGATAGAAAGCGGAGCTCTGAAAGTCAGGACAAATAAGAGATAGAAGATCCAGCTAAAAGCACAGAGAAATATAGGAAAACCAGGCCAGTTCACAAATGATCGAGAAAAACAGCAACACCACCTCGGCGCTGTCTCTTGTACTAACATTCCTTTGGTACTTCAAAAAAATATATAGACCTCAAGACAAAGGAGCGGAATTAGGCTATTCGGCCCATCGAGTCCACTCCACCATTCGATCACGGTTGACTTATTTTCCATCTCAACCCTACCTTCTCTTCCTAACCCACGGTAGCGCAGCGGCTAGCGCGATGCTATTACATGCTCGGGGCGTTCTGGAGTTCGGAGTTCAATTCCGGCGCCGCCTGTAAGGAGTTTGTACGTTTTCCCCGCCAACCGCTTGGGTTTCCTGCGGGTGCTCCGGTATCCCCCCCACGGTCCTGACCTACCGATTAGCAATTGGTCGTTGTGATGAGGCTAGGAGTTCTTGGGTCTGAAGCCCCTGTTCTGCGCTGAACCTTTAAATCGGGAGTTCCCAACCTTTCAATGCCACGCACCCCCACCGTTAACCGAGGGATCCCCTGCTCGAAATAAACAAGAATAACCTTTGACGCCCTTAGTAATCATGCCTTTGATTATACTTGTATGCTCTGTCTCATGCGTCCTGTATTTACTTTGTCCATTCACCGTTTTCCTGTCTGTAGCCACTGTTTTAATTTGAACAGATTTCCCAATGTTTAGCTTGCGATTTCCTTATCCCCGTGCCCAGCCCAGCCGCCGTTTTCGTTTTATACAGCTACTGTTTCACTTGTACTTTAGCGGTTAAATTATATATACCGGAATATACCAGAAAAGCTGAGAACTAGCTCCGAATTCATCTGCTGCCGTTCACTGTTAAACGTCACTCAGTTATCCAAATCTTTTCAAATTTAAATGTTATATAACAGCCAATCACATTAAAATAGTTCTGAAGTAAAGAGCAGACATAAGTTCCAATATTGCCAAACTCATTCCTACTGTTCATATTAATGTAACACACATTACGAACAATCTCTACACAATTATGTCTGGGCATTTCATTCATCTGTTTTTCAGACAATGCACTATCTTTCTACAACATATTTCTTGCTGTAAACCTCGCTTAAAAATCCTAACGCGACTACATTCGACTGATAACCTTCACTTCCTGAATAATTTTTCTTAATACATGAATGAAAAACCTAATGTTCAGCTGTGGTTAGTGACCGTCGGCAATAAATGTTCCTAAATAAGTTATGTGTGAAAAGGTGAACATATTCTGATTGATATAAATCGGCGCTGCTGAAATGACCCGACTTATCACTAACGTCGATGCATGTAAATCCGGTCATTGACTGCATCTGAGTTCTCATTCAATCTCTACATTCCTTTAATGCCGCGAACTGAAACATTTTGTTCAGCATTTGGATCTGATGTTGGTGGATTTGATATGTCTGAGATGAAAATCATTTACTGATTCCTGATATTGTCACCATGAATACGTATTATTAAAGGGATTGCACGGTTCACGCCACTAAATAAAATCTTTCGCAAGTTTAGAATTATTTAGCCGCTTTCAATAAACGATCGATTTCCCCGTTGCTACCAATGTGAACAGGCTACGTAGGTTCCAAAACGCCGAATTTTAAACGGTGTTTCGCCGCAAATGCATTATACACACCCCTATATATTCTGTTTTATTTTAAAAACAAATCTTTGTCTCTTAAACGATTCGATGTCAGTAATAAGTAGGATAATTTCAGCAGCACCGACTGATATTAATGGAATATTTCCACCCTTGCTTTGCACGTAACTCAATTAGGAACATTCATTGCGAGACAATAGCTAGTTATATCTGGATTGCTCACTCCGAAAACTGCATATTATGTATAAATAATTGATGTACAGAAGATGTTATTTATTGGACTCCATTTGTAACTCTATTGTGCTTCACATTTTTATGATGAAATAAGTCTAAAGCTTCAGGATAATCGTTTCCCCACTCTAAGTACCGAAAATGCTGAGGCGCGTTAACAAAGGAAAGTAGCGGGACATATGAAAATATATTTGTAACAGCCCTACATAACTTTCGAATCCAATTAGTGCAGAGAGTTGATATATTGTTTATTTGAATCCTGTCCAAACCAATAGGATAAAAATCTCCTTGCTATGTCAACTGTAAAGTCCTACATGAAATAACTCTAATAAGAGCTCATACCACAATTCCCACACAGCTCAATGGCACACAGCTGTTCATAATGTGGCACAAAATCACACGCAGAGGCCAGAGGGGCAGTCAGAGACACTCTTATGAATGTGTCATCAGGAAGTACTGAGAAAGTGGGGCGTCTAACCTCGCCTTCTGCTAATTCGGGAGTGCTTAAAACCGAGCATGCCTCCTATCAGCAACATCGCTCACAGACAGAAGGAATTTTTAACAAAACTGAAAATCACTATAAAATAAACCCATTTCAAAACAATAGTGTGCCCATGAAGTTTAGGCCTACATTTAATCAGTGAAACATGACCAGGTGATATAAATCTTCAAAGGCAAGGCTATGGTTTAATATTGTCTTAGCAAAAATGCATTGACTAAGCCCAGATGTGAAGATGTGTGCATCATAATGAAACTAGCAGATGCCATCTTGAAGGTATATATATATATCAAAGTTACAAAAGTGAGACCATCTTTAGTATGGTTGAACAAGATTCTGACCTGGTGTGAATCAAAAACACCTTTATAAACTAATACTTTTAATGTTTTTATAAGATGAATATCGCTGTTATTCTTCCCAAAAAATTTAAGAATTACCTCAAGCTGAGCAAAAATCCTGATATGCCTCCAACCCCACATGCACAGATCTCTGTCAACTGGGAGATGTATAAGACACCTAGGGCCTGCTGCTGTGGTGTAACAGAACTTTCACGAAGTATAATATGTGATGCAAATACATTGCAACAAATTTTTCACATTAAGGCCTTGCATTTGGCAATGGGAATTGTGCTAGAGAGTTAATTCCTATTCTTATATTATCATAGGATATGGGTTCATCTTGGGTGCTCTCTGTGCTGTGTATTCTTTGCTGGAACTGCAGATGAGAAGTTTGAGTCAGGGCCAAAATTCCTGGTATATGCTTGCAGCACACAAGGCTAAAGCTAGATTTAGTGCCAATGCAGCCTCAGAACAAGAGGACAATCAAATGCACACAGCTCCCAAATATTTGGCAATATTACAAAATATTTCTTTTCTACAAGTTTACAATTAGCCCAATGCAATACATTTCAGTTATAACTTGTTATGTAAGAAATTACAAACTTTTTGGCTAAGATAATCAAATGGTTATATGAAGTCAGTGAAATCACATCCCTTTGATTAGCTGAATCATTTGTGATTAGTTTCATTAATTGATGATTAGAATTAAACTCATAATTGGATAATTACCCCCTTGTTCATGATTCATTGTTTTTTCTGAAACAATATGATAGAAATCAACCAAGTTTTGAAATCTGGACACATTAGCTCTCAAGGATACATAATTTATCCTTCACTCATAAGCATTCTACTATAAATCTACACTTTCATTAGCAGGATTTCCATATTATAGTGTTTTTTTTTCTTTTGTTAATTAATACCAGCATTATAAAGCTTAGCACTTTTTATTATGATGCCATGTGCTGTTCTTTATAAAGGGGAAGAAAAGTAGAAACCATGATTTATTATACAATAACATGACCCGTATGTTGTTCTTGACACAATCCATGCTGACCTACAATTAACATATTAAAAGGGAAATATGAAAATTTCATAATATTTTCCTGTATCTCCCCTGTAGTATAAATACTTTGCAATGCTTTGCTATAATTAATTCCGTGAAGACTTATAGTGCAATCTCTGATTATTGTGGCTCAAATCTAAACAGCATATTAAGCATCATGAGTTTTCAATAATTGATAATTAATTCCATGGATCTATGTAATAGCATGACTTTATTAAAACACTTTTTTTTGGATGGCCACAATTGTTTGAAATGCTAAATGGACTACATTTTTTTTCTCCACAGACTCATTGAAAACCATACTGTAAGATTATTAACCAACATTAATTTTAATGTCCTGTTACTCAAGCAATATTTCTTTATACCTTTTTGCTTCAGATCCTGAAAGGTCTATTTATTCTGTTGCTTTTATTTCATATTTACATTGGGTAGAATATTTCTCTACTTTTAATATTACAGATTTTTTTTCAGGTTATGTCAATCAACACTTGTTAATATGAGACCATAATAAAACTAAATCTTTGTAGGATCTACTGAACATGAACAGTTTTGGTTGCATCACAGATTGAGAATATCCTGTAATGTGTTCGCAGTATTTTACTTTGTAAACTTAGTATGCATTCAAATGCTATAGGTTCAAATTGATAACAATGAGCCAGTGTCAAAATGTGGAATACACTGGAGTTCAGACTGTAAAATTGTAAGACAAAAGAGCAAAATTAGGCCATTAAACCTATCGAGTCTGCTCCACTATTCAATCTTGGCTGATTGTACAGTACACTACAATTTTGTACTGTACCTTGCAATATTTGATTAATGCACTGTACATTGTTTATCTGATGTGTACTTCTTTTGTAGATTTTATCCTTACTTTCCTAAGTTGTGTGTTATATATGTGTTATGTATACTACTGTACTTTACAAACTAGTCTGGAGAAATGTTGTCTCATTTGGTGGTATTCATGTATGTAGTTAAATGACAATAAAATTAACTTGACTATTTATTATTCCTTCTCAATCCCATTCTCCCATCTTTTCCCAGGGACACCCTCACAATCAGCCTCTTTCTTAAATATACTTAGTGGTTTAGACTCCACAGTTGTGGGTGGCAATGAGTTCCACAGATTCACCACCATCTGGTTAAAGAAGTTCTTCCTTATTTCTGTTCTAAAGGCATGCCCTTTTATTCTGAAGCTGCACCTACTGGTCCATTACAGGAAACATCCACTCCAGACCTTTCATCATTTGGTAGGTTCCACCCTTTCAAGACCTATTGAATGCTATTGCATCTAATCTCTCACCCCTGCACTCAACGTTGACCCAGGGGTGTCCATGAGTTCGGAGCTGGTTGGCTGGATACACTATGTGTATCTATGTATGCCACCGACTTCCACTGAAAAAGTAGCTGAAAGTATTTTGAAACATTAATTAACACAGTCCTTTAATTTATATACTTTACTTGCATTTAAGATATTACACCCTTTTCTTTGTAATTTTTAATAATTATGCACATTTATTGCCGTTTCTGAGCATTCCTAATCACCAAAAATATTTAGAAACAGTAAAGATCTTTGACAGCATGATGTGTTAGGAGGTCAAAAAAGATGGTCATTAACAGTTTGGGAGACTCATAGGAGGCTAATCTGTTATTCTGTGGAGTTATGTCAATGATACCTGGAGGACATTAGGAGGTGTGAGGCTGCCAAGATATGTGGTCCCATGATAAACTTGAAGCACGGGCCAGGTCCAGGGAAATCCAGCCCATTAGCTAATATGTGGCTTTAGCTACAGGGTTGCCAGATTTTAATCCAGCAATGTCAAAGGAATGTAGACACACTTTCAAGACAGATCGTGTATGAATTAGAAGTGAACTTGCAGATGGTGGGATTCCCAAATGCTTGTTATTTTTGTACACCACCACACTTCTGACCATGTGGAAATGCAATGTGAGAATAGGACCTAAGGTCCATTCGTCCCTCCTGGCACTTATCTCTGCAAGTGACCGAAGTGCTACACCTGCCCATTCACCTCCTACCTTGCCTCCAGTCAGGGCCCCAAACAGTCTTTACAGGTGGGGCAATGCTTCATCTGTGAATCTATTATGTCCGATGTTCCTGATGGGAACTCCTCTACATTGGGGGATCCCACCATGTTGGGGGATTGCATCATATAGCACCTCCACTCTGCCCACCTAAAGGGGAACTTCCCAGTGGCTAAGCATTTTAATTCTGATTCCCAATGCCGTTCCAACATGTTGGTCTCTTGTGCCATGAAGAGGCCACCCTCAGGGTGGAGGAGTAATGCTTTATATTCCATATGAGTAGTCTCCAACCTGATGGCTTGAATATCAATTTCTCCTTCCAGTTAAAAAATAATTCCCTCCTTCTCTCCTCTTCTTGTATTCCCTACTCTGGCCTCTTACCTCTTCTCATCTGCCTATCACCTCCCCCTGAGTCACCTCCTCCTTCATTTTCTCCTATGGTTCACTCTCCTCTCCTATCAGACTCCTTCTTCTCCAGCCCTTTACCTCTCCTACCCACCTGGCTTCACCTACCACCTTCTAGCTATCCTCCCTCCACCTCTCCCAACCTTTTCATTCTGGCATCTTCCCCCTGCCCTTCCAGTCCTGTGGAAAGGTCTTGGCTGGAAACGTTGACTATTTTTTCATTTTCATAGTTGCTGCCTGACCTGCTGAGTTCCTCCAGCATTTTGTTTTTTTTTAAACTCCCTATAGAATACTTGGTCTCTGTGTGCATATTATTTATGAAATAGATTCAATGATCATTCTAGTTAATGGTAGTCCCCAGGAATTTAATGCTGAGGGGATGCTAGGCTTTTGTTCACCTGCAGGTTTCCGAGATCTTGCTGCATGAAATACAATGTGCGAAAATGTGTTGTTTTACGGTGGTAAACTTAACATCTAGGACTATTTCTACCTCCACCTCACCAACTGATTTCTAGAAAGGGCCTCTTTGCAGGCTCCCACACTAGGGCACTGAAGGCAGTCCTCACACTCCTATCTCTTTAGACCTGAGGCATTCATTATGTTTGCAATCCTATCGAGAACCCTTTTGGCTTGTATAGTTCAAATCTGAAATGACTACAAACAGAACAATTTCACGATGTTTCCAAAAGCTATTAATTTCTTTTATGCTTTAACAGCATTAAAGATAAAGATTAGCTTTATAAAGATTAGATTTATTGGTCCTTCAAACATATAGTGAAATACAGCATTTTGCAACAGCAACCAACACAGTGCAAGGGACTGTGCTGGCGCCACACTTCAGCCGACCAATGTAGCATGTCCAAAACTCACTAGCACTAACTTGATGTCTTTTGGAATGTGGGAGGAAACCAGGGCACCCAGAGGAAATGCAAGTGGTCACAGAGAGAACGTACAAACTCCATACAGACAGCAGTGGGAACAGAACCCTGATCGGTGGCCACTCGTGCTGAAAAGCAATTGCACTAACCACTATGCTGCTGAGCTGCCCCATGGTAAAAATATAAAGAATATCAACTTCATTCTGTCTTTTACAGGTGACACTTCCAAGAATCAACCCCCCCCACCCTCCCCACCGCTCTTTTAACAGATTATTTCAATACCCAGCAGAAAACAATCACTTTCAGCTGATGGACCCTTTTCTGGTTTATCACCTCTGCATTCGCTTCTCTCAAAGTATTTACCTGCATCCACATTGATGTTGAGGGTTTGGCTCATGTCAGTGGAGGGACCCGTGAAGGCCCCCGTGGTCCATGCAGAGGTCGTGTCACTCTTTGCCAGGTCACATTGGGGTGTAGGGACAGCGGGAAGCCTGTGCGGCCTCACCGAAGGCACTAATAGTGAACTGTAGCGTGGGTCAAAAGGGGCACCGACCGCATATACGTCATGCATGCTAGGCCGTGTGTAGACAGAACTCTGTGTACTGACGGCGCATCCCAATGAGTAGTGATGGTGGTGCCAGGGCTCGGGGGCTCCTTGATGCAGATGTGTGTGCAAAGAGGCACTCGAGTATGGGTCGGCTCCAAAAGGCAGCTCAGAGGGGGCTCCTGCTAGGGCATTACCTAGACTGCTACTTAAGCTCGCTGACATAGAGGGCTGGTAAGTGCTGTTCCAGAAGGAAGGAGGAAAACCTCTCTGGTTCATTGGGAAGGTGCCCTCTGCAAAGCAAGAGAACATGGGGAAACTGCTGTTAATTTTCAGTAACAATGATTCCAATCAATATTTGTAAAAACACAAATCAAGCTTTTCTCATTAGAAACAAAATTATATATGAAGGATCAACATTTTTTGCCATATACATTCATACTGTACAAGGGGTGATTGATAAGTTTGTGGCCTAAGGTAGAAGAAGTCAATCTTGGAAAACCTAGCACATTTATTTTTCAACATAGTCCCCTCCTACATTTACACACTTAGTCCAGCGGTCATAGAGCATACAGAACTTGGACCTCCAGAAAGTGTCCACAGATGGATGATTGATAAACTCGTGACCTACAGTAGAAGGAGATGAGTTATTAACTTCAAACTTTCTACATAATCACTCAAAGAGCTGACCTGCAAGTGCATGTAACGAGAGCTGTATAACTCATCTCCTTCTACCTTAGGCCACAAACTTATCAATCATGCATGCTGTGGGGACTTTCTGGAGGTCCAAGATCCGTATGCTCCACAACTGCTGGACTCAGTTATAAATGTAGGAGGGGTCTGTGGTGAAAAATAAAAGTGCCAGGTTTTCTAAAATTGACTCCTTAGGCCATGAACATATCAATCACCCCTCATATGTATTAGGAATTTTGCTGGGGTGCATTAGTCAGGACACAACATGTTACAAAAAACAGCAACTTTCAACAATCATAAAAGTAAAGAATTATATAAAATAGAGTTAAAATTAAAGTACAGATATGTAATAAATAATATATCATGTATTTATGATATACAGTAAATAATATAATTGCAAACAGTATATTACAAATAATGTATACATTATATTTCCAATGGGGGTGTGTGGCATGGTAACATACATGGCACAACACTTTACAGTACCAGCAACCTGGGTTCAATTCCTGCCACTCTGTGCAAGGAGTTTGTATGTACTCTGCATGACCGTATGGATTTTCTCTCACTGGTAGGTGAGATTTGATTTTCACTCAAAGACTTACTGGTAGGTAGGTTAATTGGGCATTGTAAGTTGTCCTGTGAGTAGGCTAGGATTAAATCAGGGGATTGCTAGGTGATGTGGCTTGACGGGTCAGAAGGGCCTACTTCATGTTATATCTCAATAAATAAATTAAAAATAATAACATAATATAATAATAATAATTACATTGTAAGACATCCCACACCATGTCCCAGATACGGAATTGTTATTTTCAATTTGGTATTTTTATAATACACTAGCTTTTTCTCACAATGAGTGAGAATAGATCTTATGCATGGTCGTCAGAATTCTTTTTATTTTCTATTTCACGCATTTAAATGAAATAGAAGCTACTACAGCATTGGTACCAGAGGAAACGGGAACGTTTATAGCAACGTACCAGAGAAGGACCCAAGCTAAACAGCACCTGAGAATATTTGTTGCATTCTCCAAATATCCAGCAAGAAGTAATATTTAAATTTGTCCCACTTTGTTTTTAAAAGTTTTCAAGTAAAGGCAATTGACAAACAACTGAAATGATTTTAATTAAAACACAATTTAGTCTTTCTGAAGGAACTTTGCGATGTTTTGAATCAATCGCAGTTACATATCGCAGTCACCTTATGTGCGGACAGTCCTCCGCCTAGCATCACTTTATGGACATACAATCAATCTATGTATATAAACTATCAGGTATTTATATTTATTGTGTTTTTATTTCTGTATTCTTTATCGTGTTCTACTTATTTGGTGCTGCATTGGATCCGGAGTAACAATTATCTAGTTCCCCTTTATCCGCGTGTCCTGGAAATGACATTAAATTACACAGAATATGCTACCACTACTAATGGCGGTGATATCAACGTATCATTTAAGCTTCAAATAATTTGACCGGATTCATTTAAAAATTGTAATGCACTGGAAGGAAAGACATTCAGAAAGGAACTTTGAGAAAGGGCAAGCTTACGAAACAGGACGGATTTATGGTATATTTTAGGTGTCAAAATTGGTATGTTAAGGTTATTTACGGTTATCGAAATGGCAAGTAGTTTCTGGCCACTGTTACAATGAACTCAGATTTAGCCGGCGAACTTTGATATCGATGTGGTTTGAAAGCGAATCTCAGAACGCGACAGAATAAAGCGGCACTGTCATTATTTATCTGAATTCAATAACGACAGTATTTTATAACGTCGAGATCTATATCAGCGCTGAGGGCATATTTCAGTCTGCAATCTTCGCTCAATCTCTGAAGAATTTGTTGAACTGTAATTTAAGGGGCGGGTAAAGAAACAAATTTCTACTTGCAGACAGATCGGATGGCGGAAGTGAATGAGAAAGTAGACACTGTGTTAGTAGATTTCAGGTCACAGTTAACTACTTGAAGCACGAGGAAACAACGTCGTCACTGTTTGAATGCACCTGAACGAAGGTGAGCTGCGGACATCTGGAGAAGCGGTACCTGTCCCGCCAACCATTGTACCTGTTCCGTAACAACACTATTACCGGGATATGAGGGCATCAGCTCTAATACACGATTAGTTTAAGGATGTAACAGATGATGCTCCCGCTAACATACAAAACCAAGCTTACACTCGACTTGATTCGTACTCATATTAAAGCGCTTAACTCTAAAGCATAGATGTCCAAATTGACATGATTTCGTGCAAAGGTACCACACTAGGTGCAAGGATTTCAATAATGTCACGAAGTGGGGTTATTGGCGTGCGCATTTAAACCTATGTCTGGTTGTTATAATATCATTTTACTGGCAGCTAACAACGTGAACACCGAACCCACCTCTCCAAGAACTGGAACTTCCCCGGGCGGATTTGGAGCCACCGCTGGCCGTAGTGTAACTGCTGGGCTGGCTCAGTGCCCGAGAGAAATGTTCATCAACAACACTGCTAATGTCACCCTGAAAGTACGTGAAGATCACGCAGCGGGAGCTGAGGTACTCCGCGTCGGGCGGGCGCTCTTTCTCGCTGCCCGGGTCTTCCTCTTTGATCGCAGAGCCGTGCACAGAAAACGTCCCGCTGATGTTCGCACTATCCGCCGCCTCCTGCATTTTCGAGTAGAAGGCTAATTTCTGGAAAAGAGGGAAAGTCGAGATCACAACCACCAGCTGAAGCAACTGTTCTGCAGCTCGACAGGATCTGTAGCGAGCTCTCGGGGCGCCCAGGGGACTGTAAGGGTCTTATAGATTGAAGCCTATAAATAAAATGATAACTTATACGGTCCTCAATGACTTGTGATTGCCTAGGGTCACGCGATTTCTTTCAATTCTACGCATAATAGAACCGTATTCAGGAGCGCAAGGCACAATAAATGTGACTATCCGCGGCAATTCTTGATGGTTTCATCCAGCGCTGAATATCTGCAAATCACACACTCTTTCAGGGCAGCTGCATGTTACTGTGCCACGCAGGGGGACACCGCCGTTTTGAACGCAGAATAAGGTGGTTAAATGAGATGGACATTGGCTGTCCGAGGTGGAGGTAAAATGGGAGATTCTGTTAGCTATCAGACTGCAAACTGGAACACACGGAGAGTTGGATATTAGGACTGTGTAGTACCGGAGGACAGTCCCACACAGTATTTATAACTCCTAATAATATACTTCGAGTGATTACCCCCAACTTTTAGTGAAGTTATATTGAACTTTTAATGAACAGCCCCAACTTTGAATGCAGAAAAGTAGATTGATTATTGCACAACCAAGCATACCTGATGATGGTAAGGCGAGTACGCTGCTGCAAAATAAGGCTGAGGACCATACACTTGATACATAACATCCAGACAGCTCATGGCGAAGGCTGGAGTCCGCACCAGGGATAAGACGTTGGAGACTACGGGCTCATGGGCGATCGTGTCCAGTGTGCGCGAACATCGCTGCCATGGACGCAAAGCTAAATTCTGCCGCGTAGCGCCCAAGCCCCTCCTGCCTCGTCCACCCTGTCCGACCCGACTAAGTACAAAAAGCAACACCAGACATTTAAATGGGACGCGGTGCGGCGCGACGTCAGTGAACGTCTCCCTAACGCGGCCCCTCTCGATTTACCAGCGCCCCAACCGGCTTGAAGAAACGACGAAGGGCGCGATTGTGAACAAGCAGACAACTCCAAGCATGTCTCCGGTAGACCTCGCAGCGCCGTCTTTGTGAACAGCGGATTCCCCACGAAACCATGACAGGCGGGTCATGTTAACTTTTCTTTCAGCATTTCAGTCAAATTCAAGATGTCACGGGGGACTTTGGTTAACCGTGCAACATCCAATTGTGAATATCTATCCACGTCAAGCCTCCCAATTAGTGCTCCACGTCGCATTTCAAGTTCATCTCCTCCCTGGCCAGCCCCCTGCGTCTGAAGATGAGATCTTTCTACTTCATTCCCGCGGATTCCGGAAAAGAAAAACATACGGAATACCGGAAACAGTGAGCAGTTCGGGCAGCATGTGAAAGAAGAGAAGACACCTTAAAGTTTGCGGTCTGAGACCGTTCTTCAGAACTGGGAAAGAGAGAAGACAAGGTAGCCTTTGTGGCCCAGATTTCTTCAAGGTGCTTGATGGAGATAGCAGATGGCAGAGTCGTGCATTCCCTTTACATGTGCTTTTATACCAGTCTGCCATGTGCTCCTGACACTGGCCTCAAGGTTTTCAGTGTCAACCCAACTGTTCGCTCAATCACTTGAGTTGTCCTGGGCAACTAGTTTCCTAAGAGTTGGTGAAGATGTTCAGAGAACTTTCGGGCACATCCTTGTATCATTTCACCTATTCACCTGGTAATCACTTGTTGTGACGTTGCTTGTAAAGATGCCCGTTTTGGGAGTCTAGATCGGGGAGGTCGATAACACAGCCTGCCTGTCAGAGTTAATGTAGGGTTTCAATGTTGCGGTTCTGCCCTGCGAAAGGACACATACATTGGCTTATTTATCATGGAGGTAAATTTGGAAGAAGTTGTGGGGACAGTTTTGGAGGTATCATTCCATTGCCAAGGAAATCAAATCATTAGAAAGAAGTAACGTACGGTCAGAAGGTGTGGAATCA
This sequence comes from Hemitrygon akajei, assembly GCF_048418815.1. Classification (NCBI taxonomy): domain Eukaryota; kingdom Metazoa; phylum Chordata; class Chondrichthyes; order Myliobatiformes; family Dasyatidae; genus Hemitrygon; species Hemitrygon akajei. Next base: position 161,300,123 of record NC_133132.1, read on the forward strand.
ATATGAATAGGCAAAGGTAAAAATACCTTGATGGGAGTTGTGTACAGACCCCCAAGCAGTAGTAAAGTTGTAGCCTACAAATTACAATGGGAAATAGAAAACGTATGTCAAAAGGCATACAATAGTCAGGGGGCACTTGAATATGCAGGTAGATTGTGAAAATTAGGTTGGTGCTGGATTCAAGGAGGGAGAAATTCTAGAGCGGTAAAAGATGGCTTTTTGGAGCAGTTTATGGTTGAGTCCACGAGGGATCAGCTATTCTGGATTTGGTGTTGTGCAATGAACCGGAATTGATTAGAGATCTTAAGGTGAAAGAACCTTTAGGAGCAGGTGATCATAAAATGATTGGATTCACCCTGAAAGATGAGAAAGAGAAGTTAAAGTCAGATGGATCAGTGTTACAGAGGAGTACTGGGAATTACAGAGGCACAAGAGAGGAGGGGGGTGACCGCAGGGAAGCAATGGCTGGAATTTCAGGAAACATTTTGGAAGGCACAGGATAAAGACTGTACATGACAAAGAGGAAAAAAATATTCTAAAGAAAGTATGATACAACTATGGCTAACAAGAGAAGTCAAAACCAACATAAAAGCCAAAAGAGGACGTATAATTGAACAAAAAATAGTGGTAAGTTAGAGGATTGGAAAGCTTTTTAAAACCAACATAAGGTAACTAAAAAGTTATCAGGAAGGTAAAGATGCAATACAAAAGTGAGCTACCCAATGATATTAAAGAGGGTACCAAACGTTTCTTCCAATATGTAAGGTGTAAAAGGGAGGCAAGAATGGATATCAAACAGCTAGAAAATGATGCTGGAGAGGTAGTAATGGGGGAACAACAAAATGGCAGATGAATTGAATAAGCATTTTGTGCCAATTTTCACTGTGGAATACTCCAGCAGTATAGTGGAAGTTCCAGGTGTCAGGGGTCATGAAATGTGTGAAGTTACCATTACTATGGAGAAGATTCTTGCGGAAACGGAAAGATCTGAAGGTAGATAAGTCACCTGGACCAGATGGTCTACACCCCCAGGGTTCTGAAAGAGGTGTCTGAAGCGTTCGTGGAGGGATTAGCAATGATCTTTCAAGAATCACTAGATTGTAGAATGTTTCTGAAAGACTAGAAAATTGCAAATGTCACTTCAAGAAGTGAAGCAGAACAAAGGAAACTATAGGCCAGTTCGTCTGACCTTGGTATTTGGGAAAACATTGCAGTCAATGTTTAAGGATGAGGTCTCAAGGTACTTGGAGGGACATGATAAAATAGGCCATAGTCAGCATGGTTTTTTCAAGGAAAATTCTGGTCTGACAAATCTGTTGGAATTCTTTGAAGAAAGGACAAGCAGGATAGACAAAGGATAATGTTTTTGCACCATTCTCTGTCACACGATTGGAACCATAGAACCATAGAACATTACAGCACAGAAACAGGCCTTTTGGCCCTTCTTAGCTGTGTCGAACCATTTTTCTGCCTAGTCCCACTGACCTGCACCTGGCCCATATCCCTCCATACACCTCTCACCCATGTACCTGTCCAAGTTTTTCTTAGATGTTAAAAGTGAGCCTGCATTCACCATTTCACCTGGCAGGTCATTCCACACTCCCACCACTCTCTGTGTGAAGAAGCCCCTCCCCCAATGTTTCCTTTAAACTTTTCCCCCTTCACCCTTAACCCATGTCCTCAGGATTTTTTCTCCCCTAACCTCAGTGGAAAAAGCCTTGCATTCACTCTATCTATACCCATCATAATTTTATATACCTCTATCAAGTCTCCCCTCATTCTTCTACACTCCAGGGAATAAAGTCCTAAACTATTCAACCTTTCTCAGTAGCTCAGTTTCTCAAGTCCCAGCAACATCCTTGTAAATCTTCTCTGCACTTTTTCAACCTTATTAATATCCTTCCTGTAACTTGGTGACCAAAACTGCACACAATACTCCAAATTCAGCCTCACCAATGCCTTATACAACCTCACCATAACATTCCAACTCTTTTACTCAATACTTTGATTTATAAAGGCCAATGTACCAAAAGTTCTCTTTGCTACTCTATCTACCTGTGACGCCACTTATAGGGAAATTTGTATCTGTATTCCTAGATCCCTCTGTTCTACTGCACTCTTCACTGCTCTACCATTTACCTTGTGTGTTCTACCTTGGTTTTTCCTTCCAAAATGCAATACCTCACACTTGTCTGTATTAAACTCCATCTGCCATTTTTCAGCCTATTTTTCCAGCTGGTCCAGATCCCTCTGCAAGCTTTGAAAACCTTCCTCACTGTCCGATACACCTCCAATCTTTGTATCTTCAGCAAATTTGCTGATCTAATTTACCACATTATCATCCAGTTCATTGATATAGATGACAAGTAACAATGGACCCAGCACTGATCCCTGCGGCACACCACTAGTCACAGGCCTCCACTCAGAGAAGCAATTCTCCACTACCATTCTCTGACTTCTCCCATTGAGCCAATGTCTAATCCAATGTCTACAATGTCTTGTAAAATGACTTGAGGTTTTCCTTAATCCTGTCTGCCAAGGCCTTTTCATGGCCCCTTCTGGCTCTTCTAATTTCATTCTTAAGCTCCTTCCTGCTAGCCTTATAATCTTCTAGATCTCTATCATTACCTAGTTTATTGAACCTTTCGAAAGCTTTTATTTTCTTCTTGACTAGATTTTCAACAACCTTTACACACCACAGTTCCTGTACCCTACCATCCTTTCCCTGTCTCATTAGAACGTACCTATCCAGAATGCCACATAAATATCCCCTGAACATTTGCCACATTTTTGCTGTACATTTCCCTGAGAACATCTGTTCTCAATTTATGCTTCCAATTTCCTGCCTGATAGCTACATATTTCCCCTTACTCTGATTAAGCATTTTCCTAACTTGTCTGTTCCTATCCCTCTCCGATGCTATGGTAAAGGAGATAGCATTGTGATCACTATCTCCAAAATGCTCTCCCACTGAGAGACCTGACACCTGGCCAGGTTCATTTCCCAATACCTGATCAAGTACAGCCTCTCCTCTTGTACGCCTATCTACATATTGTGTCAAGAAACCTTCTTGAACACACCTAAGAAACTCTACCCCATCTAAACCCCTCACTCTAGGGCAGGGGTTCCCAACCTGGGGTGCCTGCACCCCCAGTGGGTGCGAGATGGAATTTCAGGGGGTGCGACAAAGAGTGGCTTGAGTCCTTGAGTGATGAGTCACGAGTCAGCACTCAGCCAGCTGTCAGTGATGCCTTGAGAAGTGGTAGTAATGTTTGTCCCAAGCACACTCCAGTCTCCCGCTGCCCGAGTCGAGAGAGACGTAAACTCACTCCAGTCTCCCGCTGCCCGAGTCGAGAGAGACGTAAACTCACTCCAGTCTCCCGCTGCCCGAGTCGAGAGAGACGTAAACTCACTCCAGTCTCCCGCTGCCCGAGTCAGCATTGTGGATTCTCATCAGTGTTACCTGGGAGTTACACCTCAGAGTATTTGCATTAACAAGCAGGTGTACAGGTACACCTGATAAAGTGTCCACTGAGTGTGTGCTTATTTTTGTGAACAGGTTTGCAGAAGACATTTAGCAAATGTTAATTGTAAAATCTCTGTTTGTATCTGCCTCAGTGAATGGAGCTGGACATGGAGAATGCCTTGCTGTTTTATTACCATTGGCATATTGCCTTTTTAACTTCCCATTCATTGGGGAACATGGGCTAGAATGGATTATATGCTGTGGATTGGAGCTAAGGGCACAAATGTCAAAGACAGAGTCATAGTTGCGGAGTTCTTTCAAGAAGCATCCCTTCAGTACCATACCTGCCTTGCTGTCCTTGACAAGTTCTTTGTTCCCACTGGCATGGACCCTGAGTTGTTGAAGCATCAATAGACTTGAGAGCACTGAAGAACCTACACTTGTTTTTGGAGAGTTGCCAAAGTCCTGGCAGCATTTCCACTAACAGCCATTGTTTAATCCATTGATTTTTATTGGTCCTTAGCCATTGAGTTGTTTCTTTTTGGTTGGGCACAGTGAAGTATGAATTCAAGAATACTTTTTGAGTTAATTAACTTTTAGATATCCTTATCATTCTGATTGACCCAGCCGTGATGATTTTCAGCTCAGAAGTCAAGAGGCTTTGAAAGGTGCCATAAAACCATAAGACACAGGAGGAGAATTAGGCCATTTGGCCCATCGATTCTGCTTCACCATTCTTTTTTTTATCTCCTCCTCAACTCCATTTCCCAGCCTTCTCCCCATAACCTTTGATGCCCTGTCCAATCAAGAACCTATCAATCTCTGCCCTAAATACACCCTATGATCTGGCCTCCACAGCTGCGCGTGGCAACAAATTCCACAAATTCACCACCCTCTGGCTAAAGAAATGTCTGCACATCTCTGTTTTGAATGGACACCCCCCATATCCTGAGGCTGTGCCCTCTTGTCCTAGACTCTCCCACTATGGGAAACACCCTTTCCACATCTGCTCTGTCTGGGCCTTTCAACATTTGAAAAGTTTCAATGAGATCCCCCCCTCATCCTTCTAAATTCCAGTGAGTACAACCTAGAGCCATCAAACTTTCCTTGTATGATAACCCTTTCGCTCCTGGAATCATCCATGTGAACCTCCTCTGAACCCTCTCCAATGCCAGCACATCTCTTCTAAGATGAGGAGTCCAAAACTATACTCGAGGTGAGACTTAACCAGTGCCTTATAAAGCCACAGCATCACAATCCAGTACTGGCATTGTGACTTCTGTTGCTTCGGGGCTCACCAGGTTGTCTGAGAAACAATGCCTCTGCAGGATGCTTGAATCTTCCAATTTTTTTGCAGCTGCTCCTTTTGTTTATAAAGGCAGGATGATGAAGACAACAGAATAGATTGCAAGTCCAGAAGTCACTGCCTTGGCATGGGTGATATGGACTTCCTTATTTGGACAATGATGTAACACCACAGGTTGCCAGTGCCTGATGACAGTTTCCTGCTAGGATTAATTGATTTGTCCATCTGGTGTATGGTTGGTTTGAGAAGGCTGTGGTCCATATATTTTACTAGGAGGATCACGTCATTGAAGTTCTCTTTGTCTCCCAACCATACATTGCCAGATTATTTTGCTTCCAATCCTCACATTGGGCAATGGAAGAGGAACCACTCTGAAGCTTCTGGCATGCAAGCCAGAGCACTTGCAAGTGTGGTTATAAGTTTGAGTATAGTGTACTAGAGTTCAGATTGAAATATAATGCAAGTTAGCATGATAAAAGTTGGATTTTATCATTCTTCATGACCTTTTGACTGTGAATTCAGACAATATTAAGGATCACTCATGTCTGGACTGAAGACTAAAATGTTGTTTAGGGTGGTGGTGAATACTGGTTGCTCGGGTAACAAACATATCAAAATAGACGCCATCTACAAACCACCAAGAGACAAAGAAGTGCAAGCAAAAGGAACTCGAAGGTCAACTGAAGGGACAGCCAATCAGGATTGAGGCAGGCGAATGGGGGGGGGGCACTATATAATTGTGAGCACTCCTAGAAAGAAACACCAACATCTGCACACTGAGAATATCACCTTGACGGGTGATGAAATGTCTGCAAGCTAATTGCCAAGCTTGGCAAACACAGCAACATCAGAGTAAATTGATGTAGGATAAGACAGCAAAACTGGATTAGGTTTGCCACTGAAATAAAATCCAGTCCTTGGGCACTGTTGTTGATCTTAACAGCGCCCGAAAATTTAGAACAAATCTTTAAATGATGAAGGCAGCAGTGCTTCTGAGCATGAATCAGAATCAGGTCTGTGATGACTGACGCTAGTCATGAAATTTGTTGTTTTGAAACACAACAAACTACTGTAAGTTACAGTACAAAAGTGTGAAAAAGGAATAGTGATGTAGTGTTGATAGGTTAACAGAAATCTGATGGCTGAGGGGTAAGACTGTTCCCAAAACATTTAGTGTGGGTCTTCAGGCTTCTGCACAGAGAAAAGGGCATGTCTTGAATGGTGAGCATCCTTAATGATGGATCCTTAATGGGCGTCCAAAGTAATGGGGAGGAGGCCAGAGAATGAGGTTGAGAGGGATAATAAATCAGCCATGTTGGAATGGTGGACCAGACTCGATGGACAAATGGCCTAATTGTGCTCCTACAGTGTCTAAGACTTGCACTATGGGAGGGGTTTGGGAGAAGTAGCAGAGGAAGAGAGTCAGGGGTGGGTGCAGGCACCCCCTCCCAACCCTGAGACAACAGGTAAAGCCATTTGATTCCAAAAAAATGGGTTTATTGATCATTACAGAATCTCTCTCTTGTGCTTCCTGATTTCTCCCCCTTCCCCTTTTCCCAACTATGATTCATCCCTCCCTGCCCCCTTTTCCCACTCTCAGTCCACAATAGAGACCCATATCAGAATCAGGTTCATTATCACTCACACATGTCATGAAATTTGCAGCAGTACAGTGAAGTACATAAACTTATAACAGTGTTGTGCAAAAGTCTTAGGTAACCGAATTATTAACATATGCCAAAGATTTTTGCGCAGTACTATCTGTCTTATGGTCTTATCATCTTATATTCCATCAGCTGCATGGCCGGTGATAGAAGCTGCTTAACTGACTGCAAATCCATCACTTGCTTTGTCAAAAATGTCACCAGCAAAGCTCATGGTGCATGCATAAAGATAACATTGTTGTGAGTTTGAGAGCTATAGGGATATTAAAATAATAACCTCATACTATCTTTAAACTTTCTTCCACCAGGTAGTTAATTTGGTGAACCGTTCTAGTTAGCCTCCCTACCCCCTCTGTCACTGCACAGTAATACTTTAAACAGCTTTGTATATGCCGCTTACACTGTAAATACATGCTGACACTTATATATTGATGCATATTTTATACCATATCCATACTTTAACCTAATTTTATTTTTATACTATTCTCTACAGTTGTTGAATATTATTTTATTTTGCTGCACATTGCACCTTGATCGGCACACCACAGAAACAAACCTAGCATATATCCTTGAAAGTTAATTCTTGATGCAGAGCATACAGTTTAATGAAGAAATATAAAGTGTTAGGGGTGGTTAGTAAATCAGGCAGCATCTGTGGAGAAAGGAACCAAATTAAAATTTTGGGTGTTATCTCTTGGTAATCTTGCTTGACTATTCAATATGAGTTGTGATGAAAGGACATTGGCCTGGAACTTTGTTTTCCTCCAATCCCCCACCCTCTCCTCAGCCCAGCCCCAGAGATGCTGCTTGAACTGTTGAGCAGCTCCAGTACTTTCTGCTCCAATTTCAGATTGTCAGCCTATCTGCAGTTTTTGCTTTAATGCTACAGATTATTGTTGCCTTCAGTTCAAATGGTCCAATTTAATATTGGAGAATGTATACATTATACAACCTGAAATTCTTACTCTTCACAGACATCCATGCAACAAGAAACCCCAAAGAATGACTGATAGAAACATCAGAGTTCCAAAGCCCCTCTCCCCTTCCCAGGCAGAAGCAGCAGCATCAACTCTTCCCCCCACATAGACCAGAAGCACTGACACCCCCAACTCCCCACTGTGCAAGCAGTAGCAAAAGCTCCCAAAGAATCAACAGTTGAAAGGATATTAAATTTAAGGTTACCAAAAATTGCTTTCTTGTATTTTGTTGTGTGTTTTGGATTAAAATCTGTAGCTTCAATGAAGGAAATGATCCTCAGTAATGCCCTGATCACTCAGGGTCTGACATGGATGCATGTAGCAACATCAGGGTGATATTTTGCTGCATAAAACTATACACCACACTCTTCTTGCTTCAATGGACCAAGGTGCCATTTTGGCAATCGAAGTTTATGACGAAACAAACAGGAGACACAAAAGACTGCAGATGTTGGAATCTAGAGCAACACTCAATCTACTGGAGAAACCCAATGGGTCAGCAGCATCAGTGGGAGGAAAAGATTGTCAACATTTCAGGTCAAAATCTGACATCAGAACTGAGAGTGGAGAGATTAGCAGCATAGAGAAGAAGGCATTGATGCTGACAATGTGGAAGGAGTCAATGAGGTATAGACATTATGTGCTGCTGCACTTACAACTGAGGATGTTCTGGAGCCAATGAAGCAACAGAGGTAGAGCTGGAAGCTGAGAGTCAAACACGAGGAAATCTGCAGATGCTGGAAATTCAAGCAACACACACAAAATGCTGGTGGGACGCAGCTGAGAGTCAGGTGTTTTTAGGAAATAAGTGTGCGAATATTGGATTCCTTCTCTGAAGTAGAAGTGGCTTTTGCAATTTACACAAATAACTGTCCTGAATTGGAACATTGTATGTGTGCGCCCATAGTACTGAGCAAAGCATTCACTATCATCAGGTGCTGAATGAAGAAATCTGGAGAGAATGGGAAGTCTTCTCTTGGCAATTTCCTTAGATCATGAACATTTGCATCCACTAAACCAATGCCATTCTCATTAATGCAATCTGCAAAGCCCACCAGTGCCCAACTCACCCACTTCTCTCTCTGTCTGCTCCCCCACTTAAAACAGCACTCGCTTGTCCATCTTTCTTGTATGGACATGTTTAAAATTGCTCTGTCTTTGCCTTCTGAATGCAATGTTTTATTTAACAAAATCAACATTTAATTTTGATGTTAGCTTGCACCTGCTTCAGCTTACTAAAATCTTAGTGCAAGATGCCAAACTGAATTTTCTCCATAGAAATAATATAAAGTTATTATCTTCCTGATGAATTTTGGCATAAAAAATCTTCCTTTAGTAATGTAAAGGAATTATACATTCCTTTAGAATGCAACTCTGATTTTAAACCTTCGCTGCCTTGCGGCCAAACCCATGATCCCCTGGGATCGACGGCTGCCTACTAACAATGTAATCCTTTTGTTAACACGGGGAGATCTGTATTATCTAGATGGTGACAGGCTGTAGTTCTTTATTCCTTTCTCTTTATTTTTCTGTAAATGCCTGCAAGAAGATGAATCTCCAAGTAGTCTATGATAACATATAGTATTATGATAATAAAATTACTTTGTAGAAATCTGAAAATGCAAAGTGCTGTATATGATTTGCATAATATTGAAATAGAGGTTCATTCGTTATATGCTGTGTTGTATGATGTAGGTGATCATGGTCTTTCCATGATCATTATTGTTCTTAGCAAATTTTTCTACAGAAGTGGTTTGCCATTGCCTTCTTCTGGACAGTGTCTTTATAAGATGGGTGACCCCAGCCATTATCAATACTCTTCAGAGACTGTCTACCTGGCTTCAGTGTCTGCATAACCAGGACTTGTGATATGCACCGGCTACTCATACGACCATCCACCACCTGCTCCCATGGCTTCATGTGACACTGATCGGGGGACTAAGCAGGTATTACACCTTGCCCAAAGGTGATCAGCAGGCTAGCAGAAGGAAACAGTGCCTTACACCTCCTTTAGTAGAGATTATCTCCACCCCATCATCCCAATATACAGGTATACCATGTAATTAGGAAAAGTAACAGAAATTATTACTTATTGCCAGGTAAACACAGAGGATGGGAGGTTATGCTACTGATTGCTGACACCATTGGCTTACAGCATTAATTCTTGTATTTAAGAAAGAATATTCATCAGGCACTTCTCTGTATTTCCTTTAAACTTTCCACCTCTCACATTAAGCCTTATTTATGGTTTTATATTGCTATATTTCTACACTATTCTTGGTTGGTGCAACTGTAATGAAACCCAATTTCCCTCGGGATCAATAAAGTATGTCTGTCTGTCTGTCTATTTATGTTATTATTATTGGACATTTCTACATTTTTATTTATTCTTTTTTTGTTTTTTTTCCCCCAGAATATCTCTAGTAAGACTATGCCTGTCCAAATGCTCATACCTTCTGTCCTTAAGAATCCTCTCTATTCACCATTGTTGTAAACCTCACTGGTCTATAAATCCCAGGATTATCCTTATTAACTTTCTTAAACGATGGAACAACATTTACCATCCTTCAATTCTCTGATACCATACCCATGCCCAGGGAAGAATCAAAGGTCAGTGTCAACACGCCAGCAATCTCTTTGCTTCCCATTGTAACAGGGGTTGTTGCCCATCCATCCTCGGGCACTTATCTATCCCAATGTTTTTCAGAAGTTCCAATCTCAGTCTTAGGCTCAACATGCTCCAGCACTTTAGCCTCTCATTCATCAAGTTCCCTTGCCTTGGTGAACACTGAAACCAAGTATTCATTGAGGATCTCTCCTACTTCCAGGCATGTTTCACCCTTTATTGTTGAGCAGTCTTACCCTCACTCATCACCTTCTTGTTCTTCGTGTACTCGTAGAACGCATTGGTGTTTTCCTTAATTCTATTCTCCAAGCCTTGTCATGTCCCCTTCTAGCTCTTCTCTTCCTTTATATTGTTAATATGCTTCAGTATATCATTGTTCCCTCCCCTAACTCAATAGATTCCTTGTCCTTCTCCATGGTAAATATAGACAATGTATTCCTCTTAGATCTGGCTTCACACAGAGCTCACCATAATGATCCTTATTGGGATCTAATCTCTCTACCAACCCTTTTGCTCCTAATGTACTTATAGAGTCTTTCAGGATTCACCTTTATCATGTCTGCTAGTGATATTTCATGGCCCCTTTTGCTCTTCTAACTTCCTTCTTAAGAGTGTTCCTATATCCCTTATATACTTCAAGGGACTCACCTGATCATAGATGCCTTTGCCTGACTTGTAGAAACATAGGAAACCTACAGTACAATACAGGCCCTTCAGCCCACAATGCTGTGCCAAACACGTACTTACTTAGAAATTACCTCAGGTTACCCATAGCCCTCTATTTTTCTCAGCTCCATATACCCTACCGTATCCGCCTCCATCACCATCGCCGGCAGCCTATTCCATGCACTCACCACTCTCTGCCTAAACAACTTACCCCTGACATCTCCTCTGTACCTACTTCCAAGCACTTGAAAACTGTGCCCTCTCGTGGTAGCTATAAAAATAATTTATACTTGGTAAAAATAATAATATTGGCTTCTTATTTCCACAGGTACCAAGGTGCAGTGAAGAGCTTGTCTTGCGTACTGTTTACATAAGACTATAAGATATAGGAGCAGAAGAAGGCCATTCAGCCCATTGAGTCTTCTCCGCCATTCAACCATGGGCTGATCCAATTCTTCCAGTCATCCACACTCACCTGCCTTCACCCCATACCCTTTGATGCCCTGGCTAATCAAGAACCTATCTATCTCTGCCTTCAACACACCCAATAACTTGGCCTCCTCAGCATGGCAATAAATTCCACAGATTTACCACCATCTGACTAAAGTAATTTCTCTGTATCTCTTTTCTAAATGGACATCCTTCAATCCTGAAGTCATGCCCTCTTGTCCTGGACTCCCCTACCATGGGAAATAACTTTTCCATATCTAATCTGTTTGGGCTTTTAACATTTGGAATGTTTCTATCGTCCCCACTCATTCTCCTGAACTTCAGGGAATACAGCCCAAGAGCTGACAGACCTTCCTCATATGGTAACCCTGCCATTCCTGGAATCATTCTAGTGGATCTTCTCTGAACCCTCTCCAATGCCAGTATATCCTTTCTAAAATAAGGAGATCAAAACTGCACACAATAGTCTATGTCTGGTCTCACGAGTGCCTTATAGAGCCTCAACATCACATCCCTGCTCTTATATTCTATACCTCTAGAAATGAATGCCAACATTGCATTCACCTTCTTCATGACTGACTCAACCTGGAGGTTAATCTTTAGGGTATCCTGCAGAAGGATTCCCAAGTCCCTTTGCATCGCTACATTTTGAATTCACTTTCATCTAAATATTAGTCTGCCAGTTTATTTCTTCCAGCAAAGTGGATGACCATAAACTTTCATTTACCATAAACTATCTAAGTCTCTCTGCAGGCTCTCTGTTTCCTCAAAACTACCTGCTCCTCCACCTATCTTTGTATCATCAGTAAACTTAGCTACAAATCCCATAGTCCAAACCATTGACATACATCGTAAAAAGCTGTGGTCCCTGTGGAACTCCACTGGTAACCGGCAGCCAGCCCTTTGTTCCACTCTCTGTTTTCAGCCAATCAGCCAATGCTCCACCCATGCCGGTAACTTCCCTGTAATTCCATCGGTTCTTACCTTGCTAAGCAACCTCGTGTGCGGCACCTTGTCAAAGGCCTGAAAATCCACCCTCAGACCATTACGCTTCCTGAGCACCTTCTCAGTCGTAATTTTCATTGCACATACTTCACTTCCTTGACACTCTTGAATGTCTGGTATACTGCAGACGTCTTCCACTGTGAAGACTGATGCAAAATATACATTTAGTTCCTCTGCCATCTCTGCATCTCTCATTACAATATCTCCAGCATCATTTTCTATTGGTCCTATATCTACTCTCAACTCTCTTTTACCCTTTATATACTTAAACAATTTTTTAGAACCTTCTTTGATATTAGTCACCAGCTTCCTTTCATAATTCATCTTTTCCTTCCTAATGACCTTCTTAGCTTCCTTCTGCAAGTTTTTAAAAGCTTCCCAATCCTCCATCTTCCCACTAGCTTTGGTTCTGACTTCACTTGTCAGCCATGATAGTGTCCTTCTTCCATTCAAAAAATTCTTCTTATTTAGAATATATCAGTCTTACACTTTCCTCATTTTTCACAGAAACCCCAGCCATTGCTGCTCTGCTGTCCTTCCTGCTAGTGTCTCTTTCCAGTCAACCTTGGCCAGTTCCCCTCTCATGCCATTGTAATTTGCTTTATTTCCCTGAAATACCAACACGTTGGAGTTTAGTTTCTCCTTCTTAAATTTCAATGTGAACTTGATCATATTGTGATCACTAAGGGTTCGTTAACTTTAAGCTCTCTTATCACCTCCAGATCATTGCATAACACCCAATCCAGCACAGCCGATCCCCTAGTGGGCTCAACAACAAGCTGTTCTAAAAAGCCACCCCTTAGACAGTCTACAAATTCTCTCTCTTGAGGTCCAGTACTGAGCTGGTTTTCCCAATCCACTTTCATGTTAAAATCCCCAAGGATTATCATGACATTGCCCTTCTGACACACCTTTTCTATCTCCTGCTGCTGTTTGGAGGCCTATATACAACTGCCATGAGGGTCCTTTTACCTTTGCCATTTCTTAACTCAACCCATAGAGACTCTACACCTTCCGATCCTACGTCATCCCTTTCTAATGATTTAATATTATTTCTTATACACAGGGTCACACCACCTGCTCTGCCTACCAACCTGTCTTTCCGATACACTGCATATCACTGGACGCTCAGCTCCCAATGGCAGCCATCCTTTAGCCAAGTTTCAGAGATGGCCACAACGTCATAATCTGTAGCTGAATTTCAAAATCGTCCATTTTATTTCTTATGCTGCACACATTCGAATATAACATTTTCAATCCAGTATTTACTGCTTTCTATTTTAACTGCACCACACCTCAATTGCCCTGTAACTCATCCCACTGACTGCGATCATGCCTCTTCTCCTGCCTGTTCTATCTATCATCTTTGTTGCACGCTACCTTTAATTTATTTCTGTTTTCCCCTTCCTCAGCTCTATTACTCCAGTTCCCACCCCCCCCCCTGCCAAATTAGTTTAAACCCTCCCAAACAGCTCTATTAAACCTGCCTGCTAGGATATTGGACCCCTTTGGGTTCAGGTGTAACCCATCTTTTCTGTACAGGTTGTATCTCCCCCAGAAGAGGCCCCAATGATCCAGGAATCTGAAGCCCTACCCCCTACACCAGTCTCTCAGCCATACATTAATAGGCCTGATCATGCTATTCTTGAGCTCGTTAGCACGTGGCACAGGCAGCAATCCTGACGTTACTACCCTGGAGGTGCTGCTTTTCAGCTTCCTACCCAACTCACTGAATTCTCTTTTCAGGACTCCCTGTCAGGCCATCTTTCTCCCATGTCATTGGTACCAACACGCACCAGGACTTTTGGCTGTTCACCCTCTCCCTTCAGAATACTTTGCACCCGATCTGAGACGTCCCGTACCCTGGCACCTGGGAGGCAACTCACCATGAGGGTACCTCTATCAGGCTGCCAGAACCTCCTGTCTGTTTCCCTCACTATTGAATCTCTATGACTTCCGCATTCCTCACCTTCTTCTCTCCCTTCTGCACCACAGAACCAGGCTCAGTACCAGACACCTGATCGCCATGGTCATCCTCTGTCAGGTCACCCCCCTCAACAGTGTCCAAAACAAGATAACGATTACTGAGAGGGATGGTTACAGGGGTTCTCTCTACTGTCTGAGCTCTTCCCATCTCTTCCCTTCCCTTCCCTGACAGTCATCCACTTATCTAACTCCTGCAGTCTCAGGGTGACTAACTCCTTGTAGCTCCTCTCTATCTCCCGCTCACTTTCCCTAATAAGCTGTAAACCATCAAGTGCAGCTCCAGATCCCTAACACGGTCTTTCAGTGCACCTGGCACAGATGTGGTCATCTGCGAGACTGGAGTATTCTCAGGATTCCCATATCTGACACCCAGAGCACTGTACTAACCCTACAGACTTGTTCTCTATTCCTCCAAAAGAAAATGCTAGGAGAAAACGAAATCCACTTACCCACATACCTTGCTGAAGCCCGAATGAGCTAAAGCCCTACCTCTCTGTCTCAGACCACTCCGTCAATGACCGCTTCGCTCGGCAGTGTCTCTCTTTTTTGCCTGGACCTTCCCTGCTCTCCAACTCATGATTGGTGTGCCGGTTATAGCCAAGCTCCCGTGAAGCTTTCTCCTTTCAAATTTCACTCCCAGACACAGATCGATCCATTACAACAGAGCATTGAGATAGTACGTCAAACAACGACAGAGTGCAGAGTAAGTGTAACAGCTACAGAGAAGGTGCTGTGCAGGTAGATAATAAAGATGCAAGACCATAACAAAGTAGAATGAGAGGTCAAGAGTCCATCTTATTGTACTAGGGAATCATTCAATAGTTCTAACAGCAGGGTAGAAGCTATCCTTGAGCCTAGTGGTATATGCTTTCAGGCTTTTGTAGCTTCTGCCCAATGGGAGAGGGGAGAAGTGAATTTCTGGAATGATTGGCTGCTTTACTGAAGGAGCAAGAGGTATAGACAGAGTCCACAGAGGGCAGCTGGTTTCGGTGATGTGCTCACCTGTGTCCAGAACTCTCTGCAGCCATGAGCAGATCAGTTGCTGTATAAATGTGATGCATCCAAATAGAATATCTTCTACAGTGTCTCAGTAAAAGTTGGCGAGACTCAATGGACACAAACCAACTTTCTTCAGCTTCCTGAGGAAGAAGAGGCATTGATAAGTTTTCTTAGTTATAGTGTCTACATGGTTGGACCAGGGCAGGCTATGGACTTAAACCTCTCAACCCTCTTAACCTCAACACTGTTGATGTATACAGGATCATGTGCACTAGCCACTTCAACGATCAGCTCTTTTGTTTTGCTGTCTTGGAGGGAAAGGATGACATGACACCAAGTTACTGGGTTCTCCACTCATTGCTGTAATTGTCGTTATTTCAGATACAGCCCACTGTGCGGTAAGTATCACCCGCAAACTTGTAGATGGAATTGGAACAGGATCTGCCTATGCAATGAAGCTTTGATATACATGTGATAAATAAACCTGCATCTGAAGCTGTGTTCACAGGGAGTCGAGTAGGGGTTGAGGATGCAACTTTGTGAAGCCCAAGTGTTGAAGCAGTGACATCAGCGCCAGACTCTAGAGTGAAGGTTCCTGAGTTCAAATCCAGTCGGGCCATTCCCAGATACCCTTTCCATCTGTGCCGGGTTGAGTGTTGAGTTCACAACTCGGCCTCATAAAAAAATCACTGCGCTGTGAAAAGGATGTGGGGGACCACTCACAGAATCTTTTCTCCAAGAGGACGACTTGAAAAAATAAATGGTTGCCGAGGCTCTGGCAGAGTATGGCACACAAAAAAAAGTGTTGAGGATAATTGTGGCTGAGGGATTGCTGCCTTTTCTTACTGATCTCAGTCTGTTGGTCAGGATGTAAAGGATCTAGTTGCAGAGGGAGGTGTTCACTCCCAGGTTTTGGAGTTAAAATGTTGAGTTTGCTTGGCATTATAGTATTGGAACTGTCGTCAATAATCAATAGTCTAATGCAGGTATCCTCACTGTGCAGATGCTCAAAAATGAGTGTAGAACTACAGAGATGGTGTTTTCCATAGATCTGTTTTGTTGGCAGGTGAATGTGGTAGCAGGTTTACAGGGAGAAGGCAGGAGATTGAGACTGAGTGGGAAATGGATCAGCCATGATGAAATAGCAGAGCAGACTTGATGGGCCAAATGGCCTAATTCTTCTCCTATATCTTATGGTCATATGATCCTAATTGCAGTGGGTCGAAGTTGTCTGGGAGGCTGGAGTTAATTTGTACCATGACCAGCCTCTTGAAGCACTTCATGATGGTAAATGTCAGAGCCACAGGGTGGGAATCGTTAAAGCACATTGCCTTGTCAGACTACCTACCCTATCTTTGCCGCACATAATTTTGTGTACTTCATTCAGGTTACTCTTTAGCCTTCAAAGCTCTGGAGAAACTGAACACAAGGGTTTCTACAGAAGCTGAAATCCAGAGCAACACATCCACAAAATGCTGGAGGAGCTCAGCAGGTCAGGCAGCTTCCGTGGAAATTAATAAACAGTTGATGTTTTGGGCACAGATCCTCCATCAGGCCAATACAATACAAGTTTGTATTTCCTTTCCTTATCGCTAAATATACGCAAATGCAGGCAACATCCTGGTGAACATCTTGTGTATCCACTCCATATCCTTCAAGTCATGTGGTGATCAGAATTGCACACAATACTCCCCATTTGGCCTAACTAAAGATGAAGCAACTGAAACAGCATATCCTTGTTCATTTTTTTTAACGCACATTCTACACACCCCAGCTCCCGACGAGACATTGGATTGTGCATAATCGGCATCTGGCAAGATCCATTAAAAAGTTAGATTTAAGCCAATCCGTGAGTGGGCCAGTGTTAGAGTGGGCCAGGTGAGGCTGTGTCTTCAGCAAACAGAGGCATAGGCCTTAGGTAGATTTTTTCCATGATTTATTCCTTATTTCTTCCTTATCGCACATTTAGGGCAGTGAGCATGCCAGGCAGGATAGTGGAATGCTCTTCTTGGATGTGGGAAGGTGGGGAGACCTCCAGTGTCCCTGACGACTACAACCACAGGAAGTGCGTCAAGCTGCAGCTTTGGACATACCACGTTGAGGAGTTTGACCTGGAACTGGATGAACTCCGGATCATTCGGGAGGCTGAGGGCTTGATAGACAGGACATACAGAAAGTTAGTTATACCCAAGCAAACACAGGGTAACTGGATGACTGTCAGGAGGGGGAAAAGGGAATAGACAGCCAGTGCAGAGTATCACTGTAGTCATTCCCCTCAACAACAGGCTTGATATTACTGCTTTGGTGACTGTTGGGAGAAATGACTTCCAGAGGAAAGCCACAGCTGTCATGTCTCTGGGACTGAGTCCCGCCTGTGGTTCAGAAGGGAAAGGCGGAGGAGAAGAGGCAAGCTGTAGTAATAGGGGATTCATTGGTTAGGGGAACAGAAAGGAGTTTCTGTGGACTAGAACAAGATTCCCAGTTAGTATGTTGCCTCCCGGGTGCCAGGGTCAGAGACAACCTGGATCGAGTCCATAGCATTCTTAAGTGGGAGGGTGAACAGTCAGAGGCGGTGGCCCACGTTGAGCAGGAGGGATGACAAGGTCCTGCAAAGTGAGTTCAGGGAGTTGGGTCCAATCACAAACAAGAGGGAATCTGCAGATGCTGGAAGCCCACGCAACACGCAAAATGCTGTAGGAACTCACTACTGTATGTACCTGTCTAATGTATCCGGTGCTCCCGCTGTGGCCTCCTGTGTATTGATGAGATGGTGCTTAGATTGGAAGATTGCTTTTCCGAGTACCGTCCACCAGAAAAAATGGGTTCTCCCAGTTGCCACCCGTTTTAATTCCATGGAATGGAATGTATTAAAGGGGCAGGGGTGGCATTACTAATCAGTGAAAATGTCATGGCAGTTCTCAGATAGGACAGACTGGAGAGCTCATCTAGTGAGGCTTTAAAACTGATGAAAAAGAAAAGTATGATGTGTATTGGGATTATATTACAGACAACCTGATAGTCTGTGGGATTTAGAGCAGCAAATTTTTAGAGAGACTGTAGCAAGAAATACAAGGTTGTGATAGTAGGTGATTTTAACCTTGCACACAATGGCTCTCACACTGTAAAAGGACTAGATGGGAAAGAGTTTGTGAAATGTGCTCAGAAAAGTTTTCTTAATCAGTGAATTGAATTGAATTGACTTTATTACTTACATCCTTCATATACACAAGTAAAAATCTTTACGTTACGTCTCTGTCTAATGTACAATGTGTAATTATAGTAATTTATAATAAATATCATGTACAACAGGATAGTCATATATAACATAGAAATACCATTGTGTCAGCATGAATTAATCAGTCTGATGGTCTGGTGGAAGAAGCTGTCCCAGAGTCTGCTGGTCCTGGCTTTTATGCTGCGGTACCGTTTCCCAAAAGGTAGCAGCTGAATCAGTTTGTGGTTGGGGTGACTCGGGTCCCCACACACACATGTCTTTGTAAATGTCCTGAACAGTGGGAAGTTCACATCTACTGATGCACTGGGCTGTCCACACCACTCTCTGTGGAGTACTTCAGTTGAGGGAAGTACAGTTGCCAATGATGCATCCAGTCAGGATGCTCTCAATCATGCCCCTGTAGGAAGTTCTTAGAATATGGGGGGGGCATACCAGACTTCTTCAACTGTCTGAGGTGAAAGAGGTTCTGTTGTGCATTTTTCACCATACAGCCGGTATGTACAGACCACGTGAGATCCTCGGTGATGTTTATGCCGAGGAACTTAAAGCTGTTCACCCTCTCGACCCCACATCCATTGATGTCAATAGGGGTCAGCTTGTCTCCATTCCTCCTGAATTCCACAATCAGCTCCTTTGTTTTTGCGACGTTGAGGGAGAGGTTGTTTTCTTGACACCACTGTGTCAGGGTGATGACTTCCTCTCTGTAGGCTGCCTCATTATTATTAGAGATGAGACCAATCAGTGTAGCATCGTCAGCAAATTTAATTAGCAGATTGGAACTGTGGGTGGTGACACGGTCATGGGTATACAGAGAGTAAAGTAGGGGGGTTAGTACACAGCCCTGAGGGGCACCTGTGTTAAGGGCCAGAGGGGCAGAGGTGAGGGAGCCCACTCTTACCACCTAGAAGTCCCAATGAGAGAGTGTTCGATACTTTTTCTGCTGTTAGGGAATGAGACAGGGCAGGTGACAGAGTGTGAGTGGGGGAACACTTTGCATCTGGTGATCATAATGCCATTAGTTTCAAAGTGAATCTGGAAAAAGATAGGGCTGGTCTGTGGGTTGAGATTCCAACTTGGAGAGAGGCCAATTTGGATGGTATCAGAAAGGATCTGGCAAGTGTGGATTGGGACTGGCTGTTTTCTGGCAAAAGTGTACTTGGTAAGTGGGAGGTCTTCAAAAGTGAAATTTTGAGAGTACAAAGCTTGTATGTGCCTGTCAGAATAAAGGACAAGGATAACAGATTGTAAACACAAAATACTCTGCAGATGCTGGGGTCAAAAGGAGGTGCGTAGCAGGTATAGGCAAGTAGGAACAAATGAGGTATTTGAGGATTTAAGAACTGCAAGAGAATACTTAAGAAAGAAATCAGGAGGGCTAAAAAAAAAGTCATTATCTTGCTCTAGCAGAAAAGGTGAATGAGAATCCCAGGGGATCCTACAGATCTATTAAGAGCAAAAGGATAGCAAGGGACAAAAATGGTCCTTTGGAAGATCAGAATGGTAATTTATGCATGGAGCTGAAAGACGTGGGAGAGATCTTAAATGGATTTTTTAAGAACACAAAAATCTACAGCATGTTACAGGCCTTTCGGCCCACAATGTTGTGCTAACCATGTAACCTTCTCTGGATACTGACTAGAATTACCCTAGCGCATAGCCCTCTATTTTTCTAAGCTCCATGTACCTATCCAAGAGTCTCTTAAAAGACCCTATTGTATCTGCTTCTACCACCTTCACTGGCAGTACATTCCCCACACCCACCACTCTGTGTGAAAAACTTACCTCTGACATTCCCTTTGTACCTACTTCTAAGCACCTTAAATCTATGCCCCCTCGTGTTAGCCATTTCAGCCCTGGGAAAAGCCTCTGGCTATCCACACGATCAATGCCTTTCATCATCTTGTACACCTCTATCAGGTCACCTCTCATCCTCCGTTGCTCCAAGGAGAAAAGGCCAAGTTCACTCAACCTATTCTCATAAGGCATGCTCCCCAATCCAGGCAACGTCCTTGTAAATCTCCTCTGCACTCCCTCTATAGTATCCACATCCTTCCTGTAGTGAGGTGTCCAGAACTGAACACAGTACTCCAACTGGGGTCTGATCAAGGTCTTGAATAGCTGTAACATTATCTCATGGCTCTTGAACTCAATCCCACAGCTGATAAATGCCAATACACCATACGCCGTTTTAACAACACTGTCAACCTGTGCAGCAGCTTCGAGTGTCCTGTGGACATGGACTCCAAGATTTCTCTGATCCTCCACACTGCCAAGAGTCTTACCATTAATACTATATTCTGCCTTCAGATTTAACCTACCAAAATGAACTACTTCACACTTTTCTGGGTTGAATTTCATCTGCCACTTCTCAGCCCAGTTCTGCATCCTATTGATGTCCCACTGAAACCTCCGACAACCCTCCAGACTATCCACAACACCCCCAACCTTTGTGACATCAGCAAATTTACTAACACACCTTCTACTTCTTCATCCAGGTCATTTATAAAAGTCACAAAGAGGAGGAGTCCCAAAACAGATCCCTGAGGCACATTGCTGGTCGCTGAACTCCATGCGGAATATGAAGCATCGAGAACCACCCTTTGCCTTCTGTGGCAAACCAATTCTGGATCCACAAATCAAGTTCACCTTGGATCCCATGCCTCCTTACTTTGCATGGGGAACCTTATCAAATACCTTACTGAAATCCATATATACTGCTCTACCTTCAATGTGTTTTGTTACATCCTCAAAGAATTCAATCAGGCTCGTAAAGCATGACCTGCCCTTGACAAAGCCATGCCAACTATCCCTAATCAGATTATGTCTCTTCAAATACTCATAAATCCTGCCTCTCAGGAACTTCTCCAACAACTTGCCCACCACTGAAGTAAGATTCACCAGTCTATAATTTCCTGGGTTATCTCTACTCATTTTCTTGAACAAGGGAAAACCATTTGCAGCCCTTCAACCCCCTGGTACTTCTCCCGTCCCTTTTGATGATGTGAAGATCATTGCCAGAGGCACAGCAATCTCCTCCCTCTGTATTTACTCAGGAGATGTACACAGAGTATATAGAAGTGAGGCAAAGCAACAGCAAGGACATGGACCCTATACAGACTACAGAGGAGGAGGTGGTTGTTGTCCTGAGGCAAATTAGAGTGGATCTGGATGATAATGCGGTAAGCTGGATCAGCAAATTTGCAGATGACACCAAGACTGGTCTAAAAAAAAGTAGAGGGAACTTAATGTATACAGGTATGAGGTGGTAGACTTCAGTAAGACCATCCAGGGTAGGTCTTATACAGTGAACGGTAGGGCAGTGAGGAGTGTGGTAGAACAAAGGGATCTGGTTAATACAGGTACATAATTCACTGAAAGTGGCATCATGGGTAGATAGAATCATAAAGAAAGCTTTTGGCATCTTGTCCTTCATAAATCAATGTATTGAGTACAGAAGATGGGATGTTATGTTGAAGTTGTACAAGATGTTGGTGAGGCCTTATTTGGAGTAGTGTGTGCCATTTTGCTTGTCTACCTACAGGAAAGATGTGAACAAGATTGAAAGAGTGCAAAGATGTTGCTTGCACTTGAGGACCCAAGATATAGTGGAATGTTGGATAGGTTAGATCTTTATTCTCTAGAATGTAGAAGGTTGAGGGGAGATTTGATAGAGGTATACAAACTAATGAAGGGTATAGATAGGGTAAATGCCAACAATCTTTTTCCACTGAGGTTGGGTGAGGCTATAACTAGAGGTCATGGGCTAAGGGTGAAAAGTGAAATGTTGAAGGGGAATCTCTTTATACAGAGGGTGGTGAGAGTGCGGAACGAGCTGCCAGCACAAGTGGTTTGATTTCAACATTTAAGAGAAATTTGGATATGTACGTGAATGGATGAGAGGAACATGGAGGGTTATGGTCTTGTTGCAGGTCAATGGAAATAGGCAGATTATTAGTTTGACATGGGCTAGAATGGCCAAAATGCCTGTTTCGGTGCTGCAGTGAACTTTGACTCTTGCCATTTGAGATTACGTGGTTTGGGTGGTATTTGTGGAGTTATGGGGAGCGGACGGGAAAGTGGAGTGAAACCGTAAGTGCAACAATGATCAGCAATGCTGAAGCTGGCTTGAGGGATCCCATGTCTCACTTTTTCTCCCATTGTATTCTTGTCCTCTTATTAAACTCTTGAAAAAGATCATGATTGTAGCTTATTTTGGTTTGAACCAAATGAAATTAATACTAGTGCAGAAAAAGGTGGGCAATGGCAGACTCTAAGTTCTATATATAGCAATTTGTAAAGAAAAAAAAACATGTCACACATATTCCATGGATGCTTTTGAAATAAAATGGAGGCTGTAGATGCAACCCTGTGTATATTCAGCAAAATGTATCTTAGCTGATAACAATGCAATATACTGTCTATCTATACACACAAAATGCTGGCGGAGCTCAGCAAGCCAGGCAATATCTATGGAGATCAATAACAGTCGACATTTTGTGTTAAGACCCTTCATCAGCACTCGAAATGCAGTGGAGGAAGCCAGAATAAGAAGGTGGGTGGGGTGGGGTGGGACAGGGGTACAAGCTAGAAGCCATATGAGTGGGGAGGGGGATGAAGAAAGATGCTGGAAGCTGATATGTGGTAAAGGAGAAGTCTTACAGGAGAGGAGAGTGGCCTATGGGAGAAAGGGAAGAGGGGAGGGATACCAGGGAGAGGTGATAAGCAGGTGAGGGGAAGAAAAGAGATGAGATGCAGGTTAGTGTGGGGAATTGAAGAAAAGGGAAGGGGGAACTGAGGAAGAAGGAAGAGGGAATTGAAGAAGAGGGAAGAGGGAATTGAAGAAGAGGGAAGGGGGAATTGAAGAAGAGGGAATGATTGCATTTCTTACATTAATGGCTAGAAGATCTATTTTGTTGAATTGGAAAGAAATTAATCCCCCTACCATATTTTATTGGTTTTCTCAAACTATGTTATGTATAAATTTGGAAAAAATTACAAGTGTCATATATGACCCTTTTATTAAATTTGAAAAGACTTGGAGGCCATTTATTCAATATTTTCACATGATGTAATTTGACCCTGTTCCAATCCTATTTGTTTTTCCGGTTTTGATTATATATATATTGAGAGGATTGGAGTTGGGGACACTGATGATTCTTGTCTTTTTATAGATACTATAAACAGCCCATTTTTTTTCCTTTTTTCCTTTTTTTTATTAGTTAGTGGTTAGTTTGTTAGATTAGTTTTTCTTGGGGTAATAATATTTTTTTTTCTCTTTTTCTCTTTTCTGTTTTTTTCAACATGATATACCTAGTTTTTTTTTTGTTTCGTTTATATAATGTTTGTATCATTCATGATTTGGGAAGACTTAACTATATTGTACTTATTGCTTGTGTAACCTTTAATGTTCATTTTAATTTTGTGATTTTGTAATCCCAATGACTATGTATTAATCTTATCATGTTGATATTAATAAAAAGATTGAAAAAGAAAGAAAGAAGAGGGAGGGGGAATTGAAGAAGAGGGAAGGGGGAAATTAACAGAAATTATAGCAATCGATGTTCATCCCATCAAGTTGAGGTGTTGCTCCTCCACCCTGAGAATAGCCCCCCCACCCGCCTGCCTTCACTTATCACTCTCTAATTTGTACTCCTTCCCCTTCCACTACTTTCTTATTCTAGCTTCTTCCCCCTTCCTTTCCGGTCCCGATGGCGGGTCTCCGTCGGAAACATTGACTGTTTATTCTTTTTCACAGATACTGCTTAACCTGCCGAGTTCTTCCAGCGTTTGGTGTGTCTTTGTTCTGGATTTGCAGCATCTGCAGAATCTCTTGTGTTTTGTTATACAGTTCAACCAATTAGGTAAAGCGACAGATACAGGACATTGGAAATGCTGAACACCATAAAATGTGAAGCAAAGTTAGCTCTCTTTCCCTTTCCAGAGAAGCTGCCTGATCTTAGAATTTTTTGCTATTCTGCAGTAGTTTTTGATTTTATTTTTCTAATATTCTAATCAGTTTACACCTTGAACACCGTATCCTACATTTCCAAAATGTGTGGGCTAGTAGGCCAATTTCTCATAAGAAGCAGCTGGATCTCGGGAGGAGACATTGTGAAGAGCGAAAACTTGGGCTGAAGCGCCTATTTCTGTGCAGTATCTCTCCTTGACTCCACGGGCGTGAGGTCTTACCTTAAAGACGTACTGACAATCATCAGGTCGTAATTTTCGGTGGAATGGAGGTGATTATCCGTCGTGTCCGACAACCTCCTGTGAGGAAAAGTTTTTAAAAAGTGGAAAAGCCATTGCACTGGGGCAATTCCATTCTCTTGACTTTACACGTCCAATGGTACGAACAAGAGTCAAAAAACTGGGCCTTCCGTGGTTGCAGTGGATGACCATGACGTCTACTGTGCCCGCCAGCTCTCCACGGAGGTTTGCAGTACCTCCCTCCCGGCCAGTGCATCTCGCTCGATCTCACCCGTCCAGTCCGCCGGAGCTGACTCCGCATACTAGGCAGGCATGCCCCTATCTCACCGGGGGTATGAGGCCACCAGCTGCCCTCACCTGGATTAGTAAACACAAGGTACACTGCAGATGCCGTGGTTTGAACGTGTTGATCTCACCTGGATTAGCTCGACTGTCGGAGTTGAGCACAGCAACTCCTTGCAGAACGAAGCCGCATTTGAACTCCGAATTCCAAAGCCTAGAGAATAGTGTCAGGCTAATCGCCACACGACGTCCAGTTGGAAGGGGATAACAAATTTAAATAAATGAATATTTTGTATGCAGTGACTATTTTATATATAACCACTGGAATATAATACATTTAGACGTGCTTGCTTTCTATACACTGTCGTTCTTTCCAAGAACAGAGTCTATAATGAATAGGTTTGAGTTCAATAACCATATATAACATATAACCATATAACAATTACAACACGGAAACAGGCCATCTCGGCCCTTCTAGTCCGTGCCGAAAGCTTACTCTCACCTAGTTCCAGTGGCCCACACTCAGCCCATAACCCTCCATTCCTTTCCTGTCCATATACCTATCCAATTTTACTTTAAATGGCAATACTGAACCTGCCTCTACCACTTCTACTGGAAGCTCATTCCACACAGCTACCACTCTCTGAGTAAAGAAGTTCCCCCTCGTGTTAGCCCTAAACTTTTGCCCCTTAACTCTCAACTCATGTCCTCTTGTTTGAATCTCCCCTACTCTCAATGGAAAAAGCCTATCCACGTCAACTCTATCCCCCTCATAATTTTAAATACCCCTATCAAGTCCCCCCTCAACCTTCTACGCTCCAAAGAATAAAGACCTAACTTGTTCAACCTTTCCCTGTAACTTAGGTGCTGAAACCCAGGTAACATTCTAGTAATCCTCCTCTGTAATAAGGTAGAACTGACTTGCGGGCAGAGATTTCAGGTTTGTGTACACTCACCACGGGGGTCTCTCAATGAGTGAAAAGACGCAGCAAAACGCAAGGCCACCTGCCGTCCATCCCCGGGTTTCGCTTCAACTGACAGCGGCAGATAATTCTCTAGTTTATTGGAAACACTCATTAGGTGTCACCTTCGTAAGGTAGAAGAAAATACAACTTCGTTTGAATTAGGAGACAGATTACATCAGGACCAGAATCAGCTGGACATTTTTATTGCCATTATCCACCGAGTGAAAGCATTTTTTTTATGACGCAGGTCACTCATCAACCGGTTTAAGACTCTCCCGATCTAGATAGATAGATAGATAGATAGATAGATACTTTATTCATCCCCATGGGGAAATTCAACTTTTTTTTCCAATGTCCCATGCACTTGTAGCAAAACTAATTACATACAATACTTAACTCAGTAAAAAAAATATGATATGTATCTAAATCACCATCTCAAAAAGCATTTATAATAGCTTTTAAAAAGTTCTTAAGTCCTGGCGGTAGAATTGTAAAGCCTAATGGCATTGGGGAGTATTGACCTCTTCATCCTGTCTGAGGAGCATTGCATCGATAGTAACCTGTTGCTGAAACTGCTTCTCTGTCTCTGGATGGTGCTATGTAGAGGATGTTCAGAGTTATCCATAATTGACCGTAGCCTACTCAGCGCCCTTCGCTCAGCTACCGATGTTAAACTCTTCAGTACTTTGCCCACGACAGAGCCCGCCTTCCTTACCAGCTTATTAAGACGTGAGGCGTCCCTCTTCTTAATGCTTCCTCCCCAACACGCCACGTGGGTTTGAAGGGCTTCTCTTTTTGGAACGGCTTGTGGGTAATGGATAAACCATATCGGCTACAAAACCTGCTGATCTTAACACATATTGTACATACTTCCAATTTACAGCAGAAACTAGTGAAGGAAATGACTTTATATAGAACAACGTCCGTGCTATAATGGAGTGTATCAGAAATATTACACACATTGGATGGGAAATCTATATTTACCCAAGGTGACTAAGTATGGAAATCGTAGCAAATGATAATTAAGTTTTGTTTCTGAATAGATAGCTAAAGACGGACAATCTGCAGAATTAAACTTAAACAGAATTATTGTTCGTTAAATTTGTTTAGTAGTGTAGTTAATCCTTCGGCAATTTCGTTTTGTTACTAATTCATCATTTTAAAATGCTTGTGTGAAGCGTACATATCAATATATTTTCAACGGGTTTTAACACGCAACCGTGGAGTTGCGAACTTTAAATACAGGTAGCTAAGTTAATGGATGTAATATTAATTTCTCAACATCTTAGAGCACAAGATATAGAAGTAGAATTAAACGATTTGGCTCATCGAGTCTGCTCCACCATTTCATCATGGCTGATCAATTTCCCTCTCAGCCCCGATCTCCTTCCCGTCGTCTCCTCATACCTTTCGTGCCCTGACCAATCAAGAATCTATCAACCTCTGCCTTAAGTATGCCCAGTAACTTCGCCACCACAGACGCAACGAATTCCACAGATTCACCATCTTCTCGACAATGTGCAGCCAATGGTCCAATATAATTTCGATTAATAATTTTGTAGTATTATCAGTTAACGAGCGGACTTCCGCTTTCTAACTGCGCAATTAAAGAGAATTCAAAGGTGTAAGAACTTGCAGGCTATACATCGGAAGCGATGATTTCAGTTTTGAGTATTTCAGATTGTGACTTGTACGCTGTTCGCTCAGCGAGAGTTGTGTGTGAAAGACTAGGTTCCCCAGTGAAAAGGTGAAACTGTTAATGTATTGAATAGTCTGTCATCCAAGTTGAAGATTTTCCTTCCCGGACGTCCCGAAATGCTATAAAGCAAGCGTTCTTCTCTTGAATTGTGGTTAAGGTCGTTATAGAACATAGAACATAGAAAACCTACAGCACAATACAGGCCCTTCGGCCCACAAAGTTGTGCTGAGCATGTCCCTACCTCAGAAATTACTAGGCTTACCCATACCCCTCTATTTTACTAAGCTCCATGTACCTATCTAAAAGTCTCTTAAAAGATCCTATTGTATCCACCTCTACGACCGTTGTCGGTAGCCCATTCCACGCACTCACCACTCTCTGCGTAAAAAAACTTACCCCTGACAACTCCTCTGTACCTACTCCCCAGCACCTTAAATCTGTGTCCTCTTGTGGCAACCATTTCAGCCCCAGGGAAAAAGCCTCTGACTACCCACATGATCAATGCCTCTCATCATCTTGTACATGTCTATCAGGTCACCCCTCATCCTCCTTCACTCAACCTATTCTCATAAGGCATGCTCCCCAATCCCGGCAACATCCTTGTAAATCTCCTCTGCACCCTTTCTATGGTTTCCACATCCTTCCTGTAGTGAGGTGACCAGAACTGAGCACAGTACTCCAAGTGGGGTCTGACCAGGGTCCTATATAGCTGCAACATTACCTCTCGGTTCCTAAATTCAATTCCACGATTGATGAAGGCCAATACACCATCTGCCTTCTTAACCACAGAGCCAACCTGTGCAGCTGCTTTGAGCGTCGTATAGACTTCTGACCCCAAGATCCTTCTGATCCTCCACACTGCCAAGAGTCTTACCATTTATACTATATTCTGCCATCACATTTGAACTACCAAAATGAACCACCTCACACTTATCTGGGTTGAACTCCATCTGCCACTTCTCAGCTCAGTTTTGCATCCTATCAATGTCCCGCTGTAACCTCTGACAGCCCTCCATACTATCCACAACACCTCTCATCTGCAAACTTACTAACCTATCCCTCCACTTCTTCATCTAGGTCATTTATAAAAATCACGGAGTAAGGGTCCCAGAACAGATCCCTGAGGCACTCCATTGGTGACCGACCTCCATGCAGAATATGACCCGTCTACAACCACTCTTTGCCTTCTGTGGGCAAGCCAGTTCTGGATCCACAAAGCAACATCCCCTTGGATCCCATGCCTCCTTACTTTCTCAATAAGCCTTGCATGGGGTACCTTATCAAATACCTTGCTGAAATCCATATACACTACATCTACTGGTCTTCCTTCATCAATCTGTTTAGTCACATCCTCAAAAAATTCAATCAGGCTCGTAAGGCACAACCTACCCTTGACAAAGCCATGCTGACTACTCCTAATCATATTATACCTCTCCAAATGTTATGACAGAAATATTGCAGATAATTTATACAGAACAATCTTTCACGCAGGCAAAGTAAGAGAAGGCGATAGTTAGTGAATGCTTTTTTATATTCACTGGCCACAGGAGTGGAAGCCGGTGTAGCCCTCCTGCTGCTGTAGCCAATCCACTTCATGGTTCGATGTGCTTCCGCTTTCAGAGATGTTCTCCTGCACACCATTATATAATGCGTGGTTATTTGAGTTACAGTTGCTTTTCTGTCAGCTTGAACCAGTTATGCCATTCTCTTCTGACCTCTCTCATTAAAAACACACACACACTCACACACACAAAATGCTAGAGGAACTTAGGAAGCATCTATGGTAAAGAATTAATGTCAATGTTTCAGGCTGAGACCCTTCATCAGGAGTGATGGATGATTTTCATTGCCAAGGTGTTTTCACTTACATAACAGCCGCTCACTGTTTTTTTTTGTTTTTCGCATCATTCTCTGCAAACTCTACAGATGATTATACATGAAAATCCTGGTGTTGAGCAGTTTCTGACATACTCAAACCACCACGATTGGCACCAACAATCATTCCATGTTCAAAGTCACTTAATCACATTTCTTCCCCAAACTGTATATTAACCCTCTGCAACACACACAAAATGTTGGAGGAACTCACCAGGCCAGGCAGCATCTATGGAAAAGAGTAAAGTCCATGTTTCTGATCGAGACCACACATATACCACAGCAGAACTGTAAAAATTTCAGAGTGTTTTAGGTGACATGCCAAATCTCCTCAAACTCCAAATGAAATATAGCAGCTGTTCTGCCTTCTTTGTTGCTGCATCGATACGTTGGTTCACGTTAGATGTGAATCACTGAACCCATGAACACTACCTCACTACTTTTTATTTCCTTTTTTGCTCTATTTATTTAATTTAACTATTGAAATACATACTTGTTCTTTCATTTCTATTATTATGTGTTGCATTGAACTGCTGCCTCAAAGTCAACAAATTTCATGACATTTGCCAATGATATTAGACCTGATTTTGATTCTGAAGTTATTACCACCCCTGTAATCATACTTGTTTATTTATCTTGGATATTTTATCAAAAACCATTTAAATTCCCTGTGTAAATCTATAACACTACCTTTAACAAAACCCTTTGTTGCCTCAGAAAGGATCTCAGTACAGACAGATGAATACAATTTAGCATTCCCAAATTAGAATGGCTGTGTTTAATTACACCTGCTTCCTAAAGTGTGAATTAATTTTGTCCTTAACAGTAGTTTCAGTGTTGGGTTGATAGGCCTATAGTTAACAAGTTATTCCCTCCTCTTTCTTCAAGCAGTCCGCCAGTCTGGTGCTACTTTCATATTTAAGGAGGTTTGAAAGATTCCCATTGTGTCTCGACTCTGTCAGCCTTCAGTAACTAAGATGTGGTCTACCTGGACCAGGCAGCTTGCTAACTGAAAATGATGCTGACCAAGTTAGCACATCTTCTTATTCTAACCTAAACCTTATGTTCTTCACCTCAACTTCATCATGTGCTTCTTTTGTTTATTAAAAAACAGAAACTAAATTCACTTTATAAATTCAATTCAAGTTGCCATTGAGCTATCCATGAATACTCATGACCACACCCAAACAAAACAGTGTTATTCTGGGCCCAAGGTACAGAACACAGCACAAAGCACTCAGCATGCACAAGAAAGCAGGCACATAAAGGTATCAGTAAGATACAGCCATGCAATAAAGTCCATACTTTTATAAACACAGGATATTCACTTTAGAACTTCTTTCTCATTAAGATATATTTTAATTTTCCTCAGTACATCCATAAGATTTTAAAACACCTTTTACTCTTTGTGTTTGTGTTCTTTTTAATATTTCTGACTAATCTTTTCCCTTTCTCCCTTTTACTCTTTTTGTATTCTTTCCAACTTTCCTGTGCACTGATGTATTTTTTTACCTTGTCATAAACCATTTTGATTTTATTTTAAAATTTTATTTCTCATTCAATTTCAGAATTTATTATACTTAGCCTAGAATGGTATCAAAGCGTCAGGGCCTTGGTTGGAGAGCAAGAATCGACCCAAGGTTTGGACAAATTAAGTGCTAGGCTAGAGAGAAAATGTCAGAGTGTCGGGGCTGGAGGCAAGGAATGAACCTGTTCTGCTCTTGGCTCTGTGAGGTTTACTCATCTCTGTGCTGAACCGAAGCTGTGGTCTGCTCCTGAATTGGCAACAGTAATGGCTGGCTTTGCGTCTGTGGACTCACTTTTGTGAACTTCAGTTCTGAATGCTAATTGCTTACATTTATTGTTTGCACAATTTGTTTTTTTTCTCTGCATAGAGCGTGTTTGATGGTCTTTTTAAATGTGTTCTATTGGTTTTTGTTGTTTTGTGGTTTCCAGTAAGGAGACAAATCTTAAGATTGTATGAAGTATGCTTACTTTGATAATAAATGTGCTTTGAACTTTTGGTCCTCTCTTACTTTACACACTCCATTTGTCCACTTTATTCTCTAGAACTAGGACGATTACTATTTCCTTTCCTTTCAGCCTTGAAATACATTGATTAAAGGGATTTTGCTTTAAATTTTAATCATTTTAGTTTTTTCCCCAGTTTACTATTTTGCAATGACACACTATTACTGCTTAATAATTGTTTCTCTGAATTGTCCTGTAATCATCCTTCTCTATCCCCTTCTCTTGAATGTCTTTAGTAAATGCCTGACAATGTAACACTCATTTACTGTTCCTTAAATCTTCATTAATTTTGTACATCATTGTTCATCCTCCCTTCCCCAACTCCCAAAACTATCCTAGATTAATACTCCCACAGGAACAGCTTTCATTTCTATGATCAGCCTTAATGAAATAAAACATCCCAATACACTTGACCAGAGTAAATATTACAACATATATTTAAGGTATTGATAACACTGGACAAGAAAGATTTTGCTTCCTGAACACTATTGGGTGAATCTTATGGATTTTGGGTTGCTGAATGAAAATCAACATGACTTTTCCCTATTACACACATTTAAAAAACATCACCTATATTTATTATTTCAATTCACATTTCAAGTCAATTAAAATATTTCTCACAATCTAAGCTGAAAAGTTTTCTATCTTGTCTTGGCTGCATGACGGGACAGGTTTTAGAAAGGCTATGAATTTCTGTGAAGGATTTCAATATATGAGACAGATGTTTCCCAGAATAATTGATGCCAAGAATAAGGAAGGCATTTTTGTTGGTCAACAATTAAACAGGTCATCAATGACAGGCAATTCAAAGAATTTCTAGTGGGACTGGAGAAAATTGCATGGAAAGCATTCAAGGAAGCAGTAGAAAAATGCTTTAGCAACTACAGAACACTAAACCATGCACAGCTGGTTGATAACATGCTTCAAGCACACAAAACCATGAAGTGCAATATGTCACTAAAGATTAATTTTCTGCATTCCCATTTAGACTTCTTCCCTGCAGATCTTGGTGCTGTCAGTGACAAGCATGGTGCAAGTTTTCATCAGGACATTGTGGTCATGGAAAATCTGGAATTCATCAATGCTGGCTGATTATTGATGGACACTTAAGTGAGAAGCCTCAGATACTGAGTACAAATGAATGTAAACAAAACATATTTAGCTTAGTTGAACTATTGCAAAGTTTCAGCACTGTTATGCAATTAGGTGCATAATATTCAATAAAATCAATTTCTCATTTCTTTAAATTCCTACATGATGCAAATAGTCTGAAATTATATTTCTGTTCAGCTTTCTGTGGTCTATCATAAATAAAAATAATTCTGAGGAAGCAACACTTTCAAACAAATTGTTGTACAGTGTAATGAATGAGAGAAAGTAATATTAAAATACTAAGTTATAGCTGTGGAGTGACCTAAGCAGAGAAGAAGAGAGAGACAGGGAAGTCTTAAGAGGAAATACCTCTAATTAGGGCCTTGTGGTAATCAAATCGAGTCCAGAGTTGGAGGAGTATTGGAGGTTATTTGAGTTTTCAGAGATCACAGATGTAGAGGAAGGATGAAGCTGTAAAGGGATTTGAAGAAGGTGGGCCTACCTTCTCTTAGAGATTATTATTTTGCAGCACAGTTGAGAGCTGTGATATGTTGGTGCAACCCATCATATGACACTCAATGGAAGAACATTGAGGAGCGGGTACTTCCCATCCCCATACAAGCAATTTTGGCTGATAACAACCTGCAAACGTACATAAATACTATTGATAACCCATGGGTGAAATTGACTCTTAAAATATGGAAAGCTACTATAAAAGAATATAATCTAGAGGGAGATATTGCAATTCTTAAATGGTGTGCATATGACTCGGATTTTACACCAAATAAGTTGGATGCTAGATTTAAGGACTGGACAGCTAAAGGAATAACAGTTCTTTGCAACATAATGAAAGAAGGAACACTGTTCAGTTTTGAAATGCTTAAAGAGAAACACTTATTAGAAAAACAAGATTTTTATTGGTATTTACAGATGTGACAATATGTTAATATGATGCTTAAAATGTAACCAAGGCAAGTACATGCTTGATAGAACTTTTTAGAAAAGCATATAATTCAGATAATGTTAGTAGAATCATTTCAAGCATGTATAAGGGGTTGTCAAATTTTAAAACACATTCGACTTCATACATTAAAACAAAATGGGAGAAGGAAGGAGGGATAATTATATCTGAGGAAGAATGGACAACAATATGGAGATATCAATGGAAGTGTACCAATTCACAGAAATGGAGGGAGTTTGGATGGAAAAACTTGATAAGATATTTTATTACACCCTCTCAGAAATCCCATTATGATGGTAACCTCCCTGTTTGCTGGAGAAATTGTGGAAATCAAAATGCAAATCATTATCATATTTTTTGGGACTGCCCTGTTATCAAAAACTATTGGAGGGGGATACACAATGCCCTACAAGACATCTTTAAATGTGAAATACCCTTAGAGAGTAAAACCATATATTTTGGATATATACTTCAAGAATGGTTGAAAATAGATAAATATTTAATGAATATAGTGTTGGTGGCTGGTAAAAAGACTCTTACTAAGAAATGGTTATCACTGGAGAACCCAACTTTAAATACATGGATGGAAATTACAATGGACATTTACAAAATGGAGAAGATAACAGCATCTGTTAATCATAAGCTGGAACAATTTGATTCATACTGGGAAAAATGGTTTAACTACATAATGCCTCATAGGCCTGATTTGATTCTCACAAATCAATGAATCTGTTGTAAAAAAATAGGTCACTCCCTACTTGTACATAGTTCTTTCCTTTTGCTTGTTTTTTCTTTCCACTCTTTTCTATAAGTGTATACCTCAGATAAATACTTTGTGGAGATTTGTGATATATATGATTACAATGTCTGAAATACATCTTATGGAAATGTCTGTTTGATGATGAACTTCAATAAAAAAATAAATTAAAGAAGAAGGTGATGAAAGTAGTCAAATCAGAATGTTGTTTGACTGGGAGCCACTGTATGTTAACTCATCAGAATCAGATTAAATATCACCAGCAAATGTCATGAAATTTGTTGCCTTTGTGACAGCAGTACATTCCAATACATAATAATAGAGATAAAATGTCAATATACGAGGGGTGATTAATAAGTTCGTGGCCTAAGGTAGAAGGAGTCAATTTTAGAAAACCTAGCAAATTTATTTTTCCTACATTTACACACTTAGTCCAGTGGTTGTGGAGCATACGGATCCCTTCTTTGTAGAAGTCGGTGTCTTGGACCTCCAGAAGTGGCCCACAGCATGGGGTGATTGATAAGTTCATGGCCTGAGTTAGAAGGAGATGAGTTATTAACATCAAATTTTCTGCATTTTCACTCAAAGAGTTGAACTGCACGTGCATGTAACGAGAGCTGTATAACTCATCTGCTTCTACCTTAGGCCACAAACTTATCAATTACCCCTGCTGTGGACCACCTGGAGGTCCAAGACGCTCTAGTTACATGCACGTGCAGTTCAACTCTTTGAGTGATAATGCAGAAAGTTTGAACAATAACTCGTCTCCTACCTTAGGCCACGAACTTATCAATCACCCCTAGTATATGTGAACATACACACACACATATATAATGCCCTGGTTGGTATTTTTACTGTTATGCTGCATGTATTTCATTTTGGCAGTTCTGTAAGGCAGCAGTGTTTTCATGCTTGTTTGGGGCTTTTGTTCGAGGTGAGATGAAGAGAGAAGACATTGGGGAGAACCAGTCGTAGCGTACGATCCGGTGGGAGACCTGTTTTTACGAGATGGATTGTGAGTGACGTTCGGAAGGTGGTGTGCACTTTTATGTTGACCGAGGGCCCGGTGTGTGAGTTGCAGAGAAGTTCAAGATGAGCTCCAACTTGTGCACATTTGACTGTTTCATTATAATGGGTCCTTTTCTTTTTTTGTTCTTTTCTTTACTAACCCTTTAGTCAAATTAAAAATCATAAAAATAATTTTTTTAATCGTATGCGGTGTACTGTCTTTTATTTCATGGCACTAATTTGTAACAGGGTAGTAAATTACACAGCATCCAAGTAAACAGGGATTTGGGGTGGTCGTGTGCCCCAATCTCATGAGTTTGGCGGGGCCAGGGGTTGTCTTCCTAGATATATACAGCCGAGGAAACCAGGGAGTTTCATATATATATATGTATAAAATTGTATATAAACTAGTTAAATAAGTAGAGCAAAAATAAAAAAAAGTAGAGAGGTGGTGTTCATGGGCTCAATGTCCATCAGCATTCATACGGCAGAGGGGAAGAAGATGTTCTTGAATCATTGAGTGTGTGCTTTCAGGCTCCCTGATGTTAGCAATGAGAACAAGGCCTGACCTGGGTGATGGGGGTCCTTAATGATGGATTCTGCCTTTCTGAGGCATCATTCCTTGAAGATGCCTTGCATACTACTGAGGCCAGTGCCCATGAAGGAGCTGACTAAATTTACAACTCTCTGCAGCTTATCCCAATCCAGTGCAGTAGCAGCCCCTCCTCCCATGCTGGACAGTGACACAGCCAGTTAGAATGCTCTCCATGATACATGTGTAGAAACTTATTGGTGTCTTTGGAACATACTGAATCTCTTCAAACTAATGAAATATTGCTGCTGCAGTGCCTTCTTTGTGGCTGCATCATTATGCTGGGTCCAGGATAGACGGGTATAAGAAGGACCTACTGCAAATTAATATGTGTGAAGCTGAATTTTTAGATGATCTTGTTTACAGAGAATGGAATGAGAGACCAATTTGGATGCAGTTAACCTGTCCCTAGCCCAAAGGGACTTGAATATATCTCTTAGATTCAGGCAGGGTCAGAATGGAAAGTAAGCCATAGAGGCATAGAGCACAGAAACAGATCCTTCAGCTCATCGGGTTCATGTCAAATTATTAATCTGCTTAGTCACAGTGACCTCCACCCGGGCCACAGGCCTCCATACTCCTCCCATCTATGGACCTATCCAAAACTTCTCTTAATGGTGAAATCAAATCCACATTCACCACTTGTGCAGAGAGCCCGCTCCCTGTGTTAACCCATAACTGCCCAGCACCTTTGTTATTCCACTCACTACTGAGGTAGAGTTGCGGATTTTGGTGTTCTTAATGTTCAGCGGTATGTTTTGATTATAGAAAAGATGAACAGGATAAGAAATTTCACTCACAAGCAAGAGAAAATCTGCAGATGCTGGAAATCCGAGCAAAACGCTGGAGGAACTCAGCAGATCAGGCAGCATCTATGGAAAAGAGTACAGTCGACGTTTGTGCCTCCCTTCACTTTTCCCCATCTCCTTTCCCCTCACTCTCCTTATCTCTTTGCCCGCCCATCGCCTCTCTCTACTGGTCCTCCCCTCTTTTCTTTCTTTGATGGCCTCTGTCCTCTTCTATCAGACTCCCACTTCTCCAGCCCTGAATCTTTTTCACTAATCAAATTCCCAGCGCTATATTTCACCCCTCCCCCTTCAGGTTTCGTCTACCACCTTGTGTTTCTCTCTCCCCTCCTCCCACCTTTTAAATCTACTCCTCAGTTTTTTTTCTCCAGAACCGCTGACCCAAAATGTTGACTGTCCTGAGCAACACACACAAAATGTTAGTGGAACTTAGCAGGTCAGGTAGCATCTATGGAGGAGAATGAACAGTTGAAATTTCAGGTTAAGACCCTTAATTTTACTGCACTAAGTAAAATATGTCTTGATTGCAGAATAATATGATTTATCCACAAATCTATCTTAGTTACTGTAGGCTCCTTAAGGTTCACATAATGGGGGTGGGGGTTGGAATAATCTCCCAATAGCATGCATCTTACAACCAAGGCCAGTTCCTGGCCTTCACATGTAGCTTTGCTACTAAGCCCAGCGAAACCATTTCTACTGATGGGAGAAGGTGCAAAGGCAGGTTACTGACACCTTAAAACCAATTGCTTTGGACAGATGGGGTTTGTCAGCTATGGTCGGCAGCTCACCTAGGAGAAGAAAAAGTAACCTTTGCTGCCTTGTGGCTGTATTCGCTCATGGGGAAGGGTTCTGGAATAAACCTTGAGGAGAAATCTGGAGCAGGAATACCTAAGGCAGTCCTACATTGAGGTCAAAGCTGACTGGCGGCTCCTCCAACACCACTGGTGCCAAACTTTACTGGTCCCTGGATTTATCAGCTGTGTGAGAAGGAGCGCCTGTTACACGGGCAACAGCTTGCCCTTCATATCATGCTGCCCTGGCTTGTATATCGTGACAGACACGTAAACAGCTAGGGCACAGCATCCATGGTTGATGCAAGCAACGGAGGTCCTCAACTTAGTTAGTGGAATTACAACAATGGGTGTATGCTAAATAAAAGTACAGAAGGGATAAGCCAAGCAGCCAGTGGTGAGAGTAGAAGCAACAGGCTTTGGCTCAAAGGAGGCTTTGGCTAGGAAGAGGCGACTGTTAAGGTTTCCTTTTTGGTTATTTCCCCCTCTCTTACTGTACCATCCAAATGGCTGTGGTGTGCTCTTCGTGCTGGGTGTTGGAGAACTCCTGAGATCACATCCACAACATCTGGGTGAAGTGCATCGAGCTGCAGCTCCTTGAAGACCGTGTCAGGGATCTGGAGCAGCAGCTCGATGACCTTCGGCTTGAATGGGAGAGCGAGGAGATCATTGATCAAAGTTACAGGGGCATAATCAACCCAAAGTCGCAGGAGGCGAGCAGCTGGGTGACCGTCAGGAGAAATGGAAATAGGCAGTTAGAGCAGAGCACCCCCGTGGCCATTCCCCTCAAAAACAAGTATACTGCTTTGGATACTTCTGTGGGGGATGACCTCCCAGGAGAATGCCACGGCAACCGGGTTACAGGCACTGAACGAGGGTCCGTGGTGCAGAAGGGAAAGAGAGAGAAGAAGGGAGTGGTAGTGATAGGGGACTCAGTAGTGAGGGGAACAGACAGGAGATCCTGTGGATGTGAACGGGACACCCGGATGGTATGTTACCTCCCAGGTGCCAGGGTCAGGAATGTCTCAGATCGCATCCACAACATTTTGGAGAGGGAGGGAGAGCAGCCAGATGTCTTGGTACATATTGGTACCAGTGACATAGGAAGGAAAAACAAAGAGGTCCTGATAAGAGAATTTAGAGAGTTTGGTAGAAAGATGAGAAGCAGGACCTCCCATGTAGTAATTTCTGGATTGCTGCCTGTGCCACACGCTAGTGAGGGTAGAAACAGGATGATTTGGCTGAAAAATGCGTGGCTGAGAAGCTGGTGCGGGGGCAGGGCTTCAGGTTCTTGGATAATTGGGATCTCTTCTGGGGGAAGGTGAGACCTGTTCAGAATGATGGGTTGGACCTGAACCCAAGAGGGACCAATACTCTTGTGAGCAAGTTTGTTAGAGCTGTTGGGGAGGGTTTAAACTAACTTGGCGGGTGGGGGTGTAGGGTGGGAACTGGAGTGAAGGGACTCAGGATAGGACGGATGGTAAAAAAGTAAAGATAGTGTGCAGTCAGATTATCAGGAAGGGCAGGCAGGTGATGGGATTAGTTGCAGCCAACAGGCTGAGTATCAAATCATTAGGGATGCAGAATCAGAAAGGAGAGCAAATATGGTACTCAAAGGTGCTGTATCTAAATGCATGTAGTATTAGAAAAAAGGTGGATGATCTTGTTGCAATATTACAGATTGCCAGGTATGATGTTGTGGCCATCACTGAACTGTGGCTGAAGGATGGTTGTAGTTGGGAGCTGAATTTTCAAGGTTACATGTTATTTTGAAGAGATAGGAAGGTAGGCAGAGGGGGTTGTCTAGTAAAGAATGGCATCAAGTTAGTAGAAAGATGTGACATAGGATTGGAAGATGTTGAAACCTTGTGGGTTGAATTAAGAAACTGCAAAGGTAAAAGGATGTTAATGGCAGTTATATACAGGCCTCCCAACAGTGGCTGGGAGGTGGACCACAGGTTACAACAGGAAATTGAAAAGGCGTGTTAAAAGGGCAATATTATGGTAATCATGGGAAATTTTAACACGTTGGTCTATTGGGAAACTCAGGTTGGTAACGGATCTCAAGAGAGTGAGTTTGTTGAATGCCTAAGAGATAGCTTTTTAGAGCAGTTTGCTGTTGAGCCTACTAAGGGATCAGTTATACTGGATTGGGTGTTATGTAATGAACTGGAGGCGATTAGGAAGTTTAACGTAAGAGAACACTTAGGAACCAGTG
Organism: Hemitrygon akajei; assembly: GCF_048418815.1. Classification (NCBI taxonomy): domain Eukaryota; kingdom Metazoa; phylum Chordata; class Chondrichthyes; order Myliobatiformes; family Dasyatidae; genus Hemitrygon; species Hemitrygon akajei. Next base: position 161,339,790 of record NC_133132.1, read on the forward strand.
ATCACAATATGATAGAGTTTAACTTGAAATTTTATTGGGGGAAAATAAAGTCTGACGTGGCAGTGTTTCAGTGGAGTAAGGGAAACTACAGTGGTATGAGAGAGGAGTTGGCCAAAGTAAACTGGGAGGAGCTGTTGGCAGGGATGTCAGCAGAGCAGCAGTGGCGTGCATTTCCGGGAAAAATGAGGAAGGTGCAGGACATGTGTATTCCAAAAATAAAGAAATAATCAAATGGTAAAACAGTACAACTGTGGCTGACAAGGGAAGTCAAAGCAATTGTAAAAACAAAAGAGAGGACATACAACAAAGCAAAAATTAGTGGGAGGATGGAAGATTGGGAAGTTTTTAAAAACTTACAGAGAGCAACTAAAAAAATCATCAGAAGGGAAAAGATGAAATATGAAAGCAAGCTAGCAAATAATATCAAAGTGGATTGTAAAAGTTTTTTTCAAATATGTTAAAAAATAAAAGAGAAATGAGAGTGGACATAGGACCGCTAGAAAATGAGGCAGGAGAAATAATAACGGGGGTCAAGCAGATGGCAGATGAACTAAATGAGTATTTTGCATCAGTCTTCACTGTGGAAGACACTAGCAGTGTGCCAGGTGTTGTAGTGTGTGAAGGAAGAGAAGTGGGTGCAGTTACTGTTACAAGAGAGAAAGTGCTCAAAAAGCTGAAAGACCTAAAGGTACAAGTCACCCGGATCAGAGGAACTGCACCCCGGGGTTCTGAAAGAGGTAGCGTTAGAGATTGTGGTGGCATTAGTAATGATCTTTCAAAAATCATTGAACTCTGGCATGGTGCCAACGTACTGGAAAATTCCAAATGTTACTGCACCCTTTAGGGAGGAAGGCAGCAGAAAGGAAATTATAGACCAGTTAGCCTGACCTCAAGTGGTTGGGAAGATGTTAGAGTCAATTGTTAAGGATGAGGTGATGGAGTACTTGGTGACACAGGACAAGATAGTGCAAAGTCAGCATGGTTTCCTTCAGGGAAAATCCTGCCTGATTAATTTGTTGGAATTCTTTGAGGAGATTACAAGTAGGATAGATAAAGGGGATGCAGTGGATGTTGTATATTTGGATTTTCAGAAGGCCTTTTACAAAGTGCCATGCATGAGGCTGCTTATGAAGTTGAGAGCCCATGGTATTACAGGAAAGTTACTAAAATGGTTAGAGCATTGGCTGATGGGTAGGAGGCAGTGAATGGGAATAAAATCATCCTTTTCTGGTTAGCTGCCAGTGACTAGTGGTGTTTTGCAGTGGCCATTGTTCGGATCAGTTCTTTTTATGTTGTATATAAATGTTTTAGATAATGAATAGATGGCTTTGTTGCCAAGTTTGCAGAAGATATGAAAATTGGTGAAGGGGCAGGTAATGTTGAGGAAACAGGTAGGATGCAGAAGGACTTAGACAGATTAGGAGAATGGTCAAGAAAATGGCAAATGAAATACAATGTTGGAAAATACATGGCCATGCACTTTGGAAGTAGAAATAAATTAGTGGACTATTTTCTATATGGGGAGAAAATCCAGGAATCTGAGATGCAGAGGGACTTGGGAGTCCTTGTGCAGAACACCCTGAAGGTTAACTTGCAGGTTGACTCAGCAGTGAGGAAGGCAAATGCAATGTTAGCTTTCATTTCAAGAGGTCTAGTATAGAAGAGCAAGGATATGATGCTGAGGCTTTATAAGGCACTGGTGAGGCCTCACTTTGAGTATTGTGAACCATTTTGGGCCCCTCATCTTAGAAAAGATGTGCTGGCATTGGAGAGGGTCCAGAGGAGGTTGAAAAGGATGATTCCAAGAATGGAAGGGTTATCATACGAGGAACGTTTGATGGCTCTGGGTCTGTACTCACTGGAATTCAGAAGGATGAGGGGGGATCTTATTGAAACCTTTTGAATGTTGAAAGGCCTAGACAGAGCAGATATGGAAAGGATGTTTCCCATGGTGGGAGAGTCTAGGACAAAAGGGCACAGCCTCAGGATAGAGGGGCAGCCTTTCAAAACAGAGGTGCAGAGAAATTATTTTAGCCAGAGAGTGGTGAATTTGTGGAATTTATTACCACAAGCAACTGTGGAGGCCAGGTTATTGTATGTATTTAAGGCAGAGCTTGACAGGTTCTTGATTGGACACGGCATCAAAGGTTACAGGGAGAAGGCTTGGGTTGGAACTGAGAAGGGGGAAAAGGATCAGCCGTGATTGAATGGCAGAGCAGACTTGATGGGTCAAATGCCCTAAATCTGCTCCTATGTGATATGGTCTTATGCTCTTATTTTAACTTACAGTTTTTATTACGATGTGTTGCAATGTACTGCTGCTGTAAAACAACAAATTTCACAACATATGCCAGTGATACGTTGTGATCCTGATTCTGAATATTGCAATTGGCCGTGCATCCAGCACTTCCACTGGCAGCTGGTTCCATGCTTATGCCATGATCTGAGTAAAGAAGTTGCCCCTCAGGTTCTCCTTAAATATTTCACATTTCATCCTTAACCTATGACCTTTAGTTCTAGTCTCACCAAACCTTAGAGGAAAAGCCTACTTGCATTAACCCTATCTATACCCCTCATAATTTTGTAATACGCTGATTAACCCTTCATACTGCAGAACATGCCTTAATCCTAAATACCAAAGATGACTGTACTATTTTTCCTTTGGTAAGTATCTACTAGCATGGAAAGCAGGGTTAGTTTCAAAATTCCCTTTATAGTTTATTGGGCCTCTGCTTGCATAAGATTGACCATTCACATTAGGGATATGAAGAGTTCAGGGATCCTTTATCTTCACTAAGTACTCTGTGGTGCCCTAGATTATAGACAAACTCAGCCAAGGATGATCCGAAACCTGGCTTTGAAAGGAGAAAGTTTGGATATGAGGCTTTCATATCCCATCCTGTAAAAACTCAGAGCTACAGAAACACCAACAGAAGCTCCAAAGACCTCAGCACTAAGAGAGGAAGGATCTTCTCATAAAAGGCGGATGTATATGTGTGTTGAAAGCAAAACCACGAGGCCGCTTAACCTTCTATCGGCCCAGGACAGAGGATCCTGGTGAGCTGCTGTTAATGGTCTATGGGTGATGGAAAAGAGGAGGAGGAGAAGAAGAATGTAATAATAATAATAATAATAATAACAGTAATAATAGGCAGGACTCTTGATAATTTCGTTTGTTGCCTTTCAATACATCTGCAAATTGGTGGACCTGGGGCAAATTCATTACCTCCAGTTTTGGTCAGATAATATTTGGCTCGATAATTCAGAAATGTCCAGAAATCTTAACACTAAGCACACTTTTTTGCTCTAATTGCAACACACACAAAATGCTAGTGGAACTCAGCAGGTCAGGCAGTATGTATGGAAATAAATAAACAGTTGAGGTTTTAGGCTGAGATTCTTGATCAGGACTGGAAAGGAAAGGGAAAGATGTTTTCTTTCTTGTAAAAACTGCACATAATTTATGTCTAATTTATGTTTTTCTTGTGAATGGTCTGTATTGGGTTTGGTTTATAATTGTCACATGTAGCAAAATACAGTGAAAAGCTTGTCTTGCATAGTTTTTATGCCGATCAAATCATTACATAATACCTTGAAAGGAGAAGAACAATTATAATAATAGCAAATATATGTGCTGCAATGCGCCATGATGTTGCTACGAATAAGTTGTCATTCGTCTGTGCATACATGTACTTACGCATATGACAATAAGCTAGACTTTGACTTTGAATATCTGCAATAATTTACAAGTCGGTACAATTTCACTTTATAAACATAAGAGATTCTGCAGATGCTGGAAATGGATAGATGCAGTCTGCGCTACTGAGGTCTTGTACCCTTTTGTGTTACAGTCTGAGTTTCTTTGCCAGAATTCTGGAATGAATGACTTTCTGGATTCAAAAACATTTAAAAAAATTATAGCAAGTAAAAATCAGTTATTTTATTTATTTCATGAATTTCTCTGAATCTAGCCAAGAAGGACAAATAATGTATATCTTCAGTATCATTTCCTTACGTTTAAATTTATTTTTCCTGAAAATATAGGACTATCGGATTTATTTGTGCTATTCTGTGCATTCATTATTTCTATATTGTTAGCAGGTAAATAAGAAATCTTGTGATGCATCACCAATCGCACACAAACTACACAAAAGCTCCAAGTATTAGCACTAAACAACAACCCTCTGGAATGCAAGGACATTTAATCAGATAGGTATAGTTGAAAAAAATTGAAAATATGGGCTGATTCCAACGTTATTGCCAATGGCTATTATTCTGCAGACCTTGTAGTTCTATTCTTCTTCTGTTCTGCAAAGAAGGCTCTCAACATTCTTTGTCCTGTCAGCTTTGTGTCAGTAATTGACCAGAGGCACTCTTCGCCCTCAGCTTACTTTTTATAGTTAATTTCTCTCAGCCTCTCTAGGCCATATCAAAGAACAACACTAGGAAGATGAAAGGTAGCAGGACAAAGCCTTGTAGCTTGGTCAAGGATTCAGAACAGTGTGATCTACTCGAAAATGCAAACACACACTCAATGGCCACTTTATTAACCACATACTGTACCTAATAAAGTGACAACTGAGTGTATGTTCATTGTCTTCTGCTGCTGTAGCCCACCTACCTCAATGTTTGATGTGTTGTGCGTTCAGAGATGTTCTTCTGCACACCACTGTTGTAACACGTGGTTATTTGAGTTTCTGTTGCCTTCCTGTCAGCTTGACCTAGTCTGGCCATTCTTCTCTGTCTTCTCTCATTGATAAGGTGTTTTCGTCCACAGAATTGCCGTTCACTGGATATTTTGTAGTTTGCACCATTCTATGCAAACTGTTGTGCATGAAAATTCCAGGAGATCAGCATTTATTTGGAGATACAGCCCACAATAGGCCCTTCCAGCCCTACGAGTTGCATTGCCCAGCAACCTACCTATTTAACACTAGCTTAATCACAAGATGATTTACAATGACCAACGTGTGTCTTAAGCAATTATTTTTGTGATCACAAGACACTGTTCAACATTGATAATACAAAATATTGCAAGTCTGGTCATTGGTCAGATTGATGGCGGGGGAGCTGTGTGACCTTGGTTGGACTTTGCACGGACCAGGCTGTCGTTCTGTAATGTCACCTGTTACAGCCCCCAGGGGAGGAGGCTCCCGAGGCGATGTGAAAGAGACCGGAGGCGTGGCAGGTGTGCTGGAGTTTGTGCTTGTTTGGGGGCTGGTCCCTGCATACCTGCTCTCCCCATTGGTGCTGCTCTCCAGTGCGAAATGAGGAAGTGCTGCATACTTGTTCTTGCAGAAACATGGCTTCCAGCCAATATCCTATGCACCATCAATCTTCAGGCCATGCCACTCAGGTATTTGTGCTAATATTATTTTTTATAACTATGTGCTGTTGTAGCTATATGTGTATGTGTATGTGTATATGCTGTATGTGACTGCATGTGCTGTGTTTTGCACCTTGGCCCTGGAGGAACACTTTCGTTTAGCCGTATAATTAATGACAATTAAACTTGAACTTGAATTTGGCAAGCTGATCTTTATTGAGTATCAGAGTTGGGAAGTTGTGTTGTGGTTATGTAAGATGTTGATCCCATTCCCATTTCTGACATTTCTGACAGGGCTGTACAGGGCCCTGGTAAGACCCCACCTGGAGTATTGTGTGCAGTTTTGGTCTCCAAATTTGAGGAAGGACATTCTTGCTATTGAGGGAGTGCAGCATAGATTCACAAGGTTAATTCCCGGAATGGCGGGACTGTCATATGTTGAAAGATTGGAGCGACTGGGCTTGTATACACTGGAATTTAGAAGGATGAGAGGGGATCTGATTGAAACATATAAGATTATTAAGGGATTGGACACACTGGAGGCAGGAAGCATGTTCCTGCTGATGGGTGAGTCCAGAACTAGAGGCCACAGTTTAAGAATAAGGAGTAGGCCATTTAGAACAGAGATGCGGAAAAACTTTTTCACCCAGAGAGTGGTGGATATGTGGAATGCTCTGCCCCAGAAGGCAGTGGAGGCCAAGTCTCTGGATGCATTCAAGAGAGAGTTAGATAGAGCTCTTATAGATAGCGGGGTCAAGGGATATGGGGAGAGGGCAGGAACGGGGTACTGATTGTGTATGATCAGCCATGATCACAGTGAATGGCAGTGCTGGCTAGAAGGGTCGAATGGCCTACTCCTGCACCTACTGTCTATTGTCTATTGTCTATTGACATGTCAATCCATAGCCGCCTTTACTGTCATGTTGAGGACACACTGATGTTGGAGGAACAATACCTTATATTCTGCCTGGGTAGCCTCCACCCTGATGGCATGAACATCAATTTCTCGAACCTCCGGTAATGTCTCCCCCCACCCCCCCACCATTCTCCATCCCCTTTTCCCTCTCTCACCTTATCGCCTTGCCTGCCCATCGCCTCCCTCTGATGCTCCTCCCCCTTTTCTTTCTTCCATGTCCTTCTGTCCTCTCCTATTAGATTCCACCTTCTCCAGCCCTGTATCTCTTTCACCAGTCAACTTCTCAACTCTTTACTTCACCCCTCCCTCTCCTGGTTTCACCTGTCACCTTGTGCTTCTCCCTCCCCTCCCCCACCTTTTAACTCACCTTTTTTTCTCCAGACCTGCTGAAGGGTCTTGGCCCAAAGTGTCGACTGTACTCTTTTTCATGCTGCCTGGCCTATCAAGTTCCTCCAACCTCTTGTGTGTGTTGCTTGGATTTCCAGCATCTGCAGATTTTCTCATGTTATAAACATATTGGTCATCATCTCCCCCGGGTCCTTCATCTACTACTTTCTTCTATTTGATTCCTTCTTCTTCTGCCCTTTACCACTTACACCAATCATCTCCCAGTGTCTTACTTCGTCCCCCCCATCCCACCTACCCATCTTCCCCCTCACCTGTTACCTGCCAACTTCTGCCCCTACCTTCTTAATCTGGCTTCTTCCTGCTTCCATTTCAGCTCAAAGTTCAAAGTAAATTTATTATCAACGTACACGTCAATCACCATATAGAACCTAGAGATCCATTTACGTGCAGGCATACTTATTAAATCTATTATAGAATAGTAACCATAACAGAGTCAATGAAAGACCACACCAACTAGGGTGTTCAACCAGTGTGCGAAAGACAACAAACTGTACAAATACAAAAAAAGGAAGATATAATAATAATAAATAAATAAGCAATAAATATCGAGAACATAAGGTGATGTTATCTCCTCTGGTTCAAGAGCCTGATGGTTGAGGGGTATTAACTCTTTCAAATTCCTGAGGTTCCTTTACGTTCTTCCTGATGGCAGTAGGGAGAAGAGAGCATGACCTGGGCGATGGGTGGGGGGTGGTTCTTGATGATGGACCTGGGTGTTGAGGGTCTGTGATGATGGAGAATTTCAGCCCCAAATGTCAATTGTTTATTCCCCTCCAGAGATCTGCCTGACTTTTTGTATTTCCCCCCCAGCGTTTTGTGTGTGTTGCTGAAGACTGCCAACATCTACAGAATCTTTTGTGCATAAAACCACTGTTTTTAATGGTTGCTAAGGAGATCTAGAGCATACCTGACCTTATATACCTTATTTTTGCATGTCCTGACAAGTGGAGAGAATATTCAGAAATTCTATATTCAGGAGTACAAAGTTCAAAGTAAATTTAATTTCAAAGTACGTATATGTGACCCACCTGCTACCTTGAGCTTCATTTTCTTGCAGGCATTCACAGTAGGACAGAGAAGTACAAAAGAACCAATGGAAAGCCATACACAAACTCCAAGAAGGTGGAGTGGAGTGATGATGGTGTTAAATGGCGACTCCTTAGCTTGCATCTTCTGAAACAGCTCTATTTCCATCTTTAATATCTTTATTTTTCCCTTTCAGGGTTCTTTTGAAGACCCTGACCTGGAGTTACATGCTGACTATGGTTCTTTGAGGGAATGGGATCCACTTTTGGGGTTCCACAACCGGCCGTTGTTGTTCGGCACACCAATGCTCAGCCTAAGAGTCTGGATTCGGAAGCCTAGGATCTTGGGGCTCTGGAGATGAGCTGATCGATGGTTGGTGTCATGACAGGAGACCCATACGTCATCTGGGGAGTCAGAATATCTGTGGTTGTGTGCCCAGCTTTTTGGGCACAGAGCTTGAAAAAAGCGACATGGTGGACTTATAACATCAAAAACCAGCGAGTTGTTTGTTACATCACCCTGCTCGCTGGGAAAACGGAGACACCTCTTTCTCCCTTATTAAGGAGAGAGAGAGAGCCTGTGGTATATGAATACCAGGTGAAATGTGAAATCTTTGGGATAACTGCAAGTCTGTGTCTTTTCCTGTTGCTTTGCTCATGCTTGAGTGCTTGGTGGCGGGTGCCGATGTTATTTTTTGCTGATGGGGGTAGGAGGGGTTGTTGCTTGCTGCTGCTTATGCGCGGGAGGGAGGGGAGCTGGGAGGGGTATCTTTGGGGTTCGAACATTTAACTGTCATTCATTCTTTGGGGAACTCCTCTGTTTTCGTGGACGGTTGTGAAGAAAAGGCATTTCAGGCTGTATGTTGTATACATTCATCTGACATTAAATTGTACCTTTAAACCGTTGAACAAACAACAACTCAGTAAGTCTTTTCTCAGAATGTCTGAGGAAGGATTGCTAATACAATGTATTAAATTTTTTGGGTAGGGAAGTGTGAGACAGTCATGCCTGATTATCTGCCCAGTGATCAACTCCGTACGCTGCTGGCTATTCAGGTCTATAAAGGATTCCCTAGCATTATACAATGCTCTGCTCTACTATTAGCTTTGAGAATCAAGTTCTCAAAACCTGTCTTTCGGCATTGCTAGGATGAATGGAATTCTGAAGGTAGACACTAGCCTTCATTGCACCCAGGACGTTTCCAAGGGACAATGCCTCAAAAAAGCAGCATCCATCATTAAGGACCCCCATCACCCAGGATATACCCTCTTCTCATTGCTACCATCAGGGAAGAGGTTCAGGAGCCTGAAGGCACACACTCAACTCCTCTCTGCCATCTGATTTCTGAATGGACATGGAACCCATGAACACTATCTCATCACTTTTTTTTGCACTAATTTAATTTAATTTAATTATTTTACACACACACACACACACACACACACACACACACACACACACACACACACACACACACACACACACACACACACACACACACACACACACACACACAGAGTGATTGATATGTTCGTGGCCTCAGGTAGAAGGAGATGAGTTATACAGCTCTCGTTACATGCACATACAGTTCAACTCTTTGAGTGATTATGCAGAAAGTTTGAAGTTAATAACATCTCCTACCTTAGGCCATGAACTTATCAATCACCCCGATGAGTTATTAACTGATGAGTTATTAACTTCAAACTTTCTGCATAATCACTCAAAGAGTTGAACTGCATGTGCATGTAACGAGAGCTGTATAACTCATCTCCCTCTACCTTAGGCCACAAACTTATCAATCATCCATCTGTGGACACTTTCTGGAGATCCAAGATCCGTATGCTCCACGACCACTGGACTAAGTGTGTAAACGTAGGAGGGGACTATGTTTTACATTTTTTTTTAATTGAGTTTTCAAATGATTACAGGAGGAAAGAAAAAAAAATTATCAACCCTTCCCCTCTCCCCTTAACCCCTCCCCCCTAACATAACCCTATAGAAAGAAAGAAAAAAAAGAGAAGAAAAAAAGAAAGAAAGAAAGAATGCCTGGATATCGGAAGATCCCCACATGCTCCATGGAATTCATAATAGCTTTAGTATATATATTTATTTCTTTCCCCAAATAACCAGTAATTTTATCTTCGGAGCACTTATATATTTAGTCCTATCTTTTGTAAATAAGGGCGCCAAATTTTCAGAAATGTTTCATATTTATCTCTTAAATTATAAGTAATTTTTTCAAGTGGAATACAGCTAACGATTTCGTTCTTCCAATGATCTATAGTTAAGTATGAATCTGATTTCCAAGTAACTGCAATAGCCTTTTTGGCTACTGCCAATGGAATTTTTATAAATTCTTTCTGATATTTATTCAATTTGGGTTTCGGTGTTATCCCTTCAATATCGCCTAGTAAAAATAATATTGGGTTATGTGGAAGTTGTGTTCCAATAATTTGTTCCAGTAAAACTCTTAAATTTGTCCAAAAAGGTTGAATTTTAAAATAAGACCAAGTAGAATGTAAAAAAGTACCAATTTCTTGATTACATCGGAAGCATTGATCAGATAAATTTGGGTTTAATTTATTTATTTTTTGTGGTGTAATATATAATTGATGTAAAAAATTATATTGCACTAATCTTAATCGGACATTTGTTGTATTTGTTATACTGTCAAGACATAGTCTTGACCAACTTGTTTCTTCAATTTTATTATTCAAGTCAGTTTCCCATTTTTGTCTTGACTTACGAATTCCTTGTTTAATTGCCTGTTTTTGAACCAAACTATACATACAAGAGATAAATTTTTTAATTTTTCCTTTTTGAATTAAAGTTTCTATTTCATTAGGTTTCGGCAATAACATTGTTTGACCCAGTTTATCTCTTAAATAAGCCCTTAATTGGAAACAACAAAAAAGAGTGTTGTTTGATATTTTGTATTTATTCTTTAATTGATCATATGACATTAATCAATTCAAAACAGGAGGGGACTATGTTGAGAAATAAATGTGCTAGGTTATCTAAAATTGACTCCTTCTACCTTAGGCCACAAACTGTGTGTGTGTGTGTGTGTGTGTGCGCACACACATTATTCACAATTCACAGTTTTTATTATTAGGTACTGCAATGTACTGTTGCTGCAAAAACAACGAATTTCACGATATGTGCTCGTGATATTAAACATGATTCTGATATGCTGGAACTGCAATATGGTATGCTTAACTGGGGATGAATTCTAGGCGTTATATCCTTATCCCCCACATCCCTACATTCTAAGCTTTCCTGTTTCCACTTACATATCTGTTTTATTTTGCCTTAGCTATTTTAATATTATTTTTGAACTCCACCACCCTTCTTTCATTTCTATGCTTTCAAAGTACTCTGCCTTTTCAAGTTTTTAACTCAACCTTTCAATTATCTCAAACCTTCCACAATTTTGCCAGTTTCCCCAGACATGATTTTTTCTCAGATAAGTTTGCATTCTCTCTGTCTTTCTCACCATTCCCTGACGGGCTCAATAAGGCACTGGTCCTTACTTCCTTACAAACACAGTTCCAGTTGCCCCTGTCCTCTTTTACTAATCTTCCCATGTTGTCAGGTGTCCGACTGGTAATTCCTTTCAATTTCCTTTGGAAGTGTAACCGCGTTAACAGCAGAATGTAAATACAGAGTGCTATTAGTGCCACATGCCAAAAGAGTGCACTGTAAAATTGCCAGCGTGCGTTTATCATCTGAAAGGCAATAGGATTTTTCCTCAAGTGGAGCAATTTCCTCTTTGTGCTGGGTGTGGCCAGATAGCAGGCTTTTGCTGCTATAGTGGCCTTTCATTCACAAAGATTCCCATGACCTTTGACATGGTTAGTATCGGTTGGTGTTGGCCATTTGAATTTGATCCCTGCTTGTGGATAAGCACAGTGTTTTCTGCTTCTCACTTAGCCGGGATAATACCTAAGTGCAATTCAAAGAGATGATCCGGGAAAGTAGTTATATCCTTAGCTGGGACATCAAAATCCGAACACCTTGGTCACCAGACCGAAGCTAGTTTGAGACTAAGTGTATGGAGGTGATGATTAAATGTCTCATTTTAGTTCATTACCGTTGGCTGCACGGGTAGGACTTCTGGTACCTGATCTCATTTGTCGCCCAGTTTTTGGCACGAAATTTTGAAAATAGTCGACTTTAATCACATCAGTGGAAGCAGTCATTTAAAGTTGATGCAGGAGCAGAGAGACTTGGAAACGGGTGTACACAAAGTTTTGAAGCCGGCAGGAAAAGATGTCAGAATCAGAATCTGGTTTATTATCACTGACATGAGTCGTAAAATGTGTTCTTTTGAGGCAGCAGTACAGTGCAATATAGAAATAGACTATAAATTGCAATATATACCTATATATTATAATATACAGTACTATATTATACTATATATATTTACAAATCAAATAATTACTTTATAAATAAATGAATATATTAATATATAAAATAAATAAATATATAACTATAGTGTTTGCTGTTTCTCACTTAGCTGGGAAGTAAAATTTAGAGAAATGATCTGTTTAATCTAGGTAACAGTACTTATTTTGTTTATTGTACAAAAAAGCGAACAGAAATAGTGAGGTAGTATTCATAGGTTAAAGGACTATTCAGAAATCTGATGTCAGGTGGAAGAAGGTGTTCCTAAAATGTATGAAGATGTCTGTACAATTGTACATACGCTCTTCTCATTGCTACCATCGGGGAGGAGGCACAGGAGCCTGTAGGCACACACTCAGTGATTCAAGAACAACTCCTTCCTCTCTGCCATCTGATTTTCGGACATACGCCAGTGATATTAAACCTGTTTCTGTTACAAATGGAGGTACTTCACTCAAGAGCAAGGAATTTGTATTTGTTAACTCTTGTCCCATCTGGGTTACTGTGCCTATTTCTGATCATCACACTTCAGTAAGGATGTTAAGGCCCTGGTAAAAGTGTGGAAAAGCTTTACCTGGATATTAGGATTGAAGGCCTTTGCATAAATGGAGACTAGAGAAGGGTTGTGGTAGAAGTTTGAATAATAACCATAAAAAAGGGAATTCAATAAATAATTAGGCAGAAAGGATAGAGTAAAAGCAGGGGAACAGTATTAACCTGCTTGCCGTTTCAAAGAGATATAATAAACCAAACCCTGTACAGCATGATTCTTTGATTATGAAAACCATCTATATATTTCTGAACAGTTAGGCAGGAAGGTTAGAATTGCAGGCTTACGTTTGTCTCTTTTGTTTTATTTTTGCCTTCATCAATGAATGTTACCTTGACTTCGAAGACCTTCTGCATTTTTTGCAATCACTTCTGGTTTCATACTTTTCCAAAGTGAATAGACACAACTATACGACAATAAGACCATAAGACATGGGAGCAGAATTATGCCATTCAGCCCATTGAGTTTGCTCTGCCATTCCACATAGGCTGATTTTTTTTAATCCCTCTCAACCCCATTCTTCTGCCTTCTCTCTGGTACCTTTCCTGCCCTGACTAATCAAGAACCTATCAATCTTTGCTTTAAATACACCCAAAGACCTGGCCTCCACAGCCAGCTGTGGCAATGAATTCCATGGATTCACAAACCTCTAGCTAAAGAAATTCCTCCTCTTCTGTGTTCAAAATCAGTCTCTTTATTCTGAGGCTGTGCCCTCAGCTCTTAGACTCCCCATCTACAGGAAACATCCTCTCCACATCCACTCTTTCTAGGTCATTCAGTATTTGGTAGGTTTCAATGAGATCCCCCCTCATTCCTCTAAATTCTAGAGAGTACAGGCCTAGAGACATCAGACATTCCTCATACCTTAACCATATCATTTGTGGAGCCATTCTCCTGAAACTTCTCTGAACCCGCTCCAATAACAGCACATCTTTTAAATGTCCAAAACTGCTCACGATACTCCAAGTGCAGTCTGTCCAATGCCTTATAAAGCTCCAGCATCACATATTTGCCTTTATATTCTTCCCTTCTTGAAATGAATCCTAACATTGCATTTGCCTTCCTCACTACTGTCTCAACCTGCAAGCTAACCTTTAGGGAATCCTGCACAAGGACTACCTTTGCACCTTTGATTTTTGAATTTTCTCCCCATTTAGAAAATATTCCACACATTTTTTTCCTTCTAACAAAATAACCCAACATTAAGTTCCATCTGCCATTTCTTTGTTCATTCTCCTGATCTGTTGAAGCCCTTCTGCAGACAACATTACCTACCCCTCTACCTATCTTCATATCGTCCACAAAGCTGGCCACAAAGCCATCAATTCCATTATCCATATAATGTGAAAAGAAGCAGTCTCAGCTCTGACCCCTGTGGAACACCACTGGTCACTAGTAACCAACCAGAAAAGGCCCCATTTATTCTCACTATTAATGCCTCCACAATCTCTTCAGCTACCTCTTTCAGAACACTGGGGTGTGTTCCATCTGGTCCAAGAGACTTATCTACCTTCAGACCTTTCATCTTTCTGAGCATCTTCTCCTTAGTAATAGCAACATTCACTTAAGCTTCAAATAACTGGCATATTGCTAGTGTCTTCCACAGTGAACTGATGCAAAATACTTATGAAGCCATTTCTTTGTCCCCCAGTACAACCTCTCCGACATCATTTGTCAGGGGTCTGATATCCACTGTTGCTATTTTTTTACTCTCTATATACAGTATATCTGAAAAATCTTTTTAGAATCATAGAGAAGTACAACACAGAAACAGCCCCTTTGGCCCATCTAGGCCATGATGAAACGTTTAAACTGCCTGTTCCCATGAAAGTGCATCGGGAGTATAGCCCTCCATATCCCGACCATCCCATATGCTGATCCAAATTTCTCTTAAGTGTTGAAATCAAGCTTGCATGCACCACTTGTGATGGCAGCTCATTCCACACTTTCTGAGTGAAGAAGTTTCCCCTTGTGTTTCCCTTAAACTTTTCTTCACCTTTCTCCCTTCACCCTTAAGATAAGACCTCTAGTTGTAGTCTCACCCAACCTCAGTGGAAAAAGCTTGCTTGTATTTACCCTGTTATACCCCTCATAATTTTGAATACCTCAATCAAATCACCTCTCAATCTCCTGCGTTCTGAAGAATTCAGTCCGAACCTATTCAATCTTTCCGTGCAGATCAGGTTCTCCAACCTGGCAAAGTCCTTGTAAATTTTCTTTGTACTCTTTCAACCTTGGTAACATCTTTCCTGTACATAGGTGTCCAAAACTTGCACACAATACTTCAAAATAGGCCTCACCAATGTTCTATATGATTTCAACGTAACATCCCATATCTGTTCTCAATACAGTGATACATGAAGGCCAGTGTGCCAAAGGTTTTCTTTCTGATCCTATCTACCTGTGACACCACTTTCACTGAATTATGTACCTGTGTTCCCAGATTCCTTTGTTCTACCACACTCCTCAGTGCCCTACCGTTCACTGTGTAAGACCTATCCTGGATGGTTCTACCAAAGTGCAAAACCTCACATCTGTCTGCATTAAATTCCATCTGTCATTTTTCAGCCCATTTTTCTAGCTGATACAGATTCGTATGGAAGTCATGATGGCCTTCCACACCATCCACTACACCCACAATCTTGGTGCCATCCGCAAATTTGCTGATCCAGTTAACCACATTATCATCCAGATCATTAATATAGATGACAAACAACAACGGACCCAACACCGATCCCTCCAGCACACCACTGGTCACAGGCCTCCAGTCAGAAAGGCAACCCTCTACTACCGCTCTCTGACTTCTCCCCCAAAGCCACTGTCCAATCCAATTTACTATCTTATCCTGAATGCCGAGCGACTGAACCTTCCTGACCAACCTCCTTGCGGGACCTTGTCAAATGCCTTGCTAATGTCACATCTAAAACAATGGAACTCCAGAATATTGAGCTGCCAGTCCTGTCCCTCCTGCAACCAAGTCTCACTAATGGCTACAATATCATAATTCCAGGTGTTCATCCATGCCCTGATCTCACCTGCCTTTCCCACAATACTTCTTGCATTGAAATACTTCTTAGATCTAATTAATACTTCTTATGTTTTATGGTCTTAGGGAAATACATGCAACTCAGGACACTTGTGCACCATGCTCAACCTTTGACTCCTAGCTTTGTCTGAGGACCTACCAACATCTGCATCCACAACTTGTCCACTAGCCATTTTGACACTCTGGTTCCCATTTCCCCTGCAACTCTAGTTTAAACCCCACCATGCTGCATTAACAAAACTTCCCACTAGGATATTAGTCCCCCTCCATTTCAGGTTCAAACTGTCCCTTCTGTACAGGTCTCACCTTCCCTGAAAGAGAACCTAATGATCCAAAAATCTTATGCCCTCCCTCCTACACCAACTCCCTAGCCATGTATTAAACTGAATAACCTTCCTACTTCTGCCCTCTTCTAGCATGTGGCATGGGTCGCAGTCCTGAGGTCACAATCCTGGAGGTCCTGGCCTTCAACTTAGCACCTAACATCCCGAACTCCCCATACAGAACCTTGTCACTCATCCTACCCATGTCATTGTTACCTACATGGACCATCCCACTTAAGAATGCTGAGGACTCAATCCCATATGTCCCAGGCCATGACACCCGAGAGGGAATTTAGTTCTTGCTGACAGAACCTCCTGTCCATTCCACTAACTAACAAATCCCCTATCACTACAGTGTGCCTCTTCTTTCCCCCTTCACAGTACCAGAATCAATGCCAGAGACCTGATCTCAACTACCCTCCCACCTGTATTGAAACTGATATATCTGAAATCAGATCATTAGTAAGATGTGACATGGGGTCAGAAGCTGTTCAATCATTGTGGATAGAGCAAGGGTAAAAAGAGTTGTATACAGACCCCCAAACTGTAATGAGGATCTGGGTTACAAATTACAACGGGAGATAGAAAATGCATGCCAGAAGGGCAATGTTACAATAGTCATGGGGAATGCCAATATGGAGATAGATTGGGAAAATCAGGTTGGTGCTGGATTCCAGGAGGGGGAGTTTCTAGAGTGCCTATGAGATGGTTCATTTTGGTATGATAGCAGAATATAGTATTAATAGCAAGATTCTTGGCAGCGCGGAGGATCAGAGGGATCTTGGGGTCCGAGTCCATAGGACATTCAAAGCTGCTGATCAAGTTGACTCTGCAGTTAAGAAAGCATACGGTGCATTGTCCTTCATCACATAACTAGAGAGAAGGTTCTTAGAAAGTGAAAGGTCTAGACCAGATGGAGTACAGCCCAGGGTTCCAAAAGAGGCGGCTGGAGAGTTCGTGGAGGTATTAGCAATGGTCTTTCAGGAATCACTAGATTGTAGAATGGTTCTGGAAGATTGGAGAATTTCAAATGTCACTCCACTCTTCAAGAAGTGAAGCAGAAGAAAGGAAACTATAGGCCAATTCGTCTGAACTCAATGGCTGGGAAGAAGTTGGAGTTGATTAAGGATGAAGTCTCAGGGTACTTGCAGGCACATGATAAAATAAACCATATTTAGCATGGTTTCTTCAAGGGAAAATCGTGCCTGACAAATCTGTTGGAATACTTTGAAGAAATAACAAGTAGGATTGACAAAAGAGAGTCAGTTGATATTGCACACTTTGATTTTCTGAAGGCCTTTGAGAAGATGCCACAGATGAGGTTGCTTAACAAGCTACAAGTCACTGGTATTACAGGAAAGAATCCAGCATGGATAAAGCAGTGGTTGATTGGCTGGAGGCAAAAAGTGGGAATAAAGCGAACCTTTTTTGGCTGGCTGCCATTGACTAGTGGTGATCCACTGGGGTCTGTTTTGGGTCTGATTCTTTTTATGTTATAAGTAATGATTTGGATGATAGAATTGATAACTTTGTTGCAAAGTTCACAGACGGTATGAAAATAGGTGGAAGGGCAGGTAGTTTTGAGGAAGTAGAGAGGCTGCAGAAGGACTTAGACAGATTAGGAGAATGGGCAAAGAAGTGGCAGATGGAATACAGTGTCAGAAAGTATGGTCATGCACTTTTGTAGAAGAAATGAAAGGGTTGACTATTTTCTAAATGGAGAGAAAATACACAAAAAGTGAGGTGCAAAGGGACTTGCGAGTCCTTGTGCAGGATTCCCTAAAGGTTAATTTGCAGGTTGAGTCTGTAGTAAGGAAGGCAAATGCAATGTTAGGATTCATTTCACGAGGGCAAAAAAAACAAACATGTCATGTTGAGACTTTATAAAGCATTGGTAAGGCCTCACTTGGAGTATTGTGAGCAGCTTTGGGCCTCTTAGAAAGGATGTGCTGAAACTGGAGAGGGTTCAAAGGAGATTCACAAAAATTATTCCAGGATTGTCATATGAAGAGCTTTTGATGGCTCTGGACCAGTACTTGCTGGAATTCAGAAGAATGAGGGATGACTCATTGAAACCTATCGAATGGTGAAAGGCCTTGATAGAGTGGATGTGGAGAGGGTCTTTCCTATGGAGGGAGAGTCTAAGACCAGAGGACATTGTCTCAGAATAGAGGGGTGTCTTTTAGAATGGAGATGAGTAGGAAGTTTTGAGCCAGAGAGTGGTGAATCTCTGGAATTATTTGCCATAGGCCAAGTCTTTATGTATATTTAAGGTAGTCAGATCTCAATTATGCTGTCATAACCCACTGCTCCCTTTTTCTACTCGGGCAGCAGACCTGTGTGAAATCACCAGTTCTCAAACTTCCATTGTCCAGATTGGTTACTGGTCAAAGCTCTATTTTGGTATCCTGTTTTATATTATTGGCTAGCTTACCTTAGTATTTCATCTTTTCTCTCTTCATGACTTTTTAAATTGTTTTCTGTTGTTTCTTTTTTATTAGGCTCTCAATCCTCTAACTTCCCATTAAGTTGTGCTATATTATGTGCCCTCTCTTCTACTTTTATGCTGTGTTTGACTTCACTTATCAGCCACAGTTGCGTCATCTTCCCCTTAGAATTCCTCTTCTTCTTTGGGATTTATGTATCCTATGCCTTTTAATTTGCTCCCAGAAACACCAGCCATTGCTGTTCTGCTGTCATCCTTGCTAATGTCCCCTTCCAATCAATCTTGGTCAGCTTTTCTCTCATGCTGTGTACCTTCCTTTACTCCAAATCCGACTTTAGATTTTCCTTCACATACTACAGGGTGAATTCTATCATATTATGATCTCTGCTTTTTAAGGGTTCCTTTACCTTGTGGTCACTAATTAGATCTGGTTTCTTACACAACACCTAATTCAGAATTACCTTTTATCTAGTGGGCTCAACTAGAAGCTGCTCTAAAAAGCCATCTTGTTGGCGTCTACAATTCCCAAGAAGCTCCAATAACCCGTCACAATTCCAATGTTCTGTAACTTTGATGGAACCGTACCAGAAAGTAGGCAAATCTTGGATGATCGAACAAGCTCTCAATCTTTCCTGTAAAGTGGGTTCCCTGAAGCCACTAGGCCGAATGAGCACAGGGAGCAGATCTAGTCTCTTGGTGCAATATGGCACAGAAGACTATTATTTCAAGCATTCAGTAAAATCAATGATTATTTTCTTAATGGAGACAGAATCAATTTAGAAATTAGTGTTCATTGTCCTCTAAATGTTCTATTTTGTTTTTCAATGCAGAATAAATACTATGGGCTGGAAGTGAATACCAGAATAATGGCATTGCAAATTGGATTTTAATATACAGTTTGCTAAACTTGCTTAACTATTTCTCTCTTGCATTTAAATTAATAGACCATCCTAGTGTCTTCAGGGAGCTTTCTTTATAGGAAAGATTGCAATATCTGAGAGCTTATTGGGTTATCCGAGATTTGCCTAATTCAATAGCTGGCTCCAATGTCACAAACTAACAAAATCGAACTACCTTTTATATTTTAAGGGCAAATTATGGCTGTATAACTCTTGATTGGTGCTTGATGACAGAAGGAATAGATGTGTGCAGTGCAATTCATGTGAACATGGAATTCTAAAGAATTTTAATAAAACATTGCATGTTAGACGTGTTATCAAAAGAACCAGGGGTGGGTGGCAGTGGGACTAATGATAGAAGCAGTAGCAGCATGAATATAAAATTGTACATGGGAAAAGAATTCAGATGTTCATTGTGAACAGTTTTCAAACCGCGTCTGCCTTCATGGGAGAAAATGGAAGAATATCTGAAGGAGAATGAGATATTAAAGGAAAATTGTGTCAGAATGCTACTACACAATTTGTTGAGCCTGCAAACAAATAAATCCCATAGATATTTAGATCTATGTCCCAGAATTTTGAAGAGGTGGCTCTGGGGGGAATGGATGAATTGGCTATTATCTTCCAAAATATTATACAGCACTGTAAAAAAAAAGCTTCGGCACATGCCTATAGCTAGGGTGCCTAAGACTTTTGTATGGTATTGTAGTAATTTTATGTATTGCACTGTACTGCTGCAACAAAAATACAACAAATTTCATGACGTATGTGAGCGATGATAAACCTGATTCTGATATGGGTCTCCATTGTAGATTGAGAGTGGAAAGGGGGCAGGGAGAGGGGAATCATAGGGGAAGGGAGCAGTCAGCATCAGGCAGACATTCTGTAACGATCAGTAAGTCAATTGTTTGGAATTAAATGGCCTTGCCTACTGTCTCAGGGCGAGGTACAGTGAAAAACTTGTCTTGCACACTGTTATACAGATCAGATCATTTTGCTAGAATAAGGCAAAACAATAACAATGCAGAATAAACTGTAAAAACTACCGAATAAGTGCAGTGCAGGTAGGTGTTGAAGAACGAGATCATAATGAGGGAGATTGTGAGGTCAAGAGTCCATCTTATCCTACAAGAGGTCCATTCAGGAGTCTAATAAAAGGAGGATAGAAGCTCGCCTTGAGCTTTCAGACTTTTGTATCTTCCGCCCGAAGGAAAAGGGAATGTGAAAATGGCAGAGGGTTTTAGAGGTGTAAGAGGGAACTACTACTACGTCGACTCAGGCCTAGGGGGCCAGCATCAGGCAAAAGGGGAGAAATTAGACAAAAGGACAATGAATTAAGTCTGTGCATGATGTATTCAGTATGTGAAACAAGAGCAGACTAAAATAACGCTTCTACCAGGACGGTCTGGGGTCTATAAGTGTAGGAGCAATACAAAGCAGAAAAGCATGAAGTAATAGTTTTTGTTTGGAAGCAGTTTCTTGTTTATTTATTGAGATACAGCGTGGAATAGATCCTCCCAGCCCTTCAGCTGCAACCCCCATTTAACCCTAGCTTAATCACTGGACATTTTACAATGAACAATTAACCTACCAACTGGTACGTCTTTGGACTGTGAGAGGAAACCCTCGCAGTCATGGGGAGGATGTAAAAACTGCTTACAGACAGCAGCAGGAATTGAACCCAGGTCACCAGTACTGGAAAGCGTTTGCTAACCATGAAAGAATATAAATAATTCAATTTTAACTTTGGTGCAAGAAGCGGGAGATGTGGACGTGTTTGAGTGCCAATGTTTGAAGATACCAGGAGAGGTTAATGAAGGAATTTGTAACTTTATTGGATCATAGGATTTATAAAAAGAGGTACAGGACACACAATCCTGGAACAAACAATACTTAAGTTATAAATTTAACCTCTGCAGAATTTTGTCCTGGGCAGCATACATTAGGAATATTTTTGTTTTTTGGAAAGAATACAGAAGAAATTGACAGAAGACTGTACCAGGGATGTTGAGGTACCATAAGACCATAAGACATAGGAGCAGAATTAGGCCATTTGGCTCACTGAGTCTGCTCTGCCATTCCATCATGGTTGATACATTATCCTCCTCAACCTCACTCTCCTGCCTTCTCCCTGTAGCCTTTGACACCTATAACCTTACACATCATGAACCTTCAATCTCTTCTTTAAATATATCCAACAAGTTGACCTCCACAGCCGTCTGTGGCAATGAGTTCCACAGATTCACAACCTGCTGGCTAAAGAAATTCCTCTTCATTTCTGTTCTAAAGGGATGTCGTATTCTGAGGTTGTGCCCTCTGCTTCTGGACTAAATCTACTATAGGAAACATCCTCTCCATGTCCATTCTATCTAGGCCTTTTAATATTTGATAGGTTTTGATGAGATTCCACCCCCCCCATTCTTCTAAACTCCAGTGAGTACAAGTTCAGAGCCATCAAATTCACCTCATACATTAATCCTTTCGTTCTTGGGATTATTTTTGACAACCTTCTCTGGACTCTCTAATGTCAGCACGTCCTTTCTTAGATATTCTTACAGCCCAAAGCTGCTCACCATATTCCAAGAGCAGTCTAACCAATGCCTTGTAAAGTTTCAGAATTACATCCTTGCTTTTATATTCAAGTCTTCTTGAAATGAATGTGAGCTGGTTAGACTGGAGAAGCTATGGTGTTCTACTTCCAGCAGATATTACAAGTTTTGACTAAGATATTTAAAATCATGAAGGACTTAAATAAAGAGTAACTTGTCTGAATAATTTGCACCCTGATTGTCTGTCCACCCTGTTGGATATGGTCTTTCATTGATTCTATTGTGGTTCTTGAATTTACTGAGTATGCCTGCAACAAAACAAATCTCAGGTTTGTATATGGTGACATATACTTGATAATAAAATTACTTTGAACTTTGAATAATTAAAAGTTGATACCCAGTCGATGCTGATTCAATTTATTGGCAATGACCCCAATTGTAATAGTCTTTAAACGAAAAAAAAGACTCGAAGTAATTCACAGGAGCAGTATGAAATAAAATCGACGTATTTGTGTATTGCTGCCAAGCTCAGAAAAATAGGAAGGACCAACAATAGAGCTGGATCAAAAGAGTCCAAGCACAAAAGATGTTCACAGCATTAAACTCTGATTTATACTGCCCAATGAAATGGTGGATGTGAGACAACCGTAGATACCATCGATAATCCTGTGTAATTCCTTCTTGTCTCACAGTTTTTTTTGTTTCAGTACCTCACAGAGAAAATACTGTAGAGATTGGGGAGGCATTGGAACAGAGGGTACAGTGGGCAAAGTAGCTGAGGCTCAAGGTGCATATTAAAAAAAAATGGCCAGTGCAGACCAAATGAAGTGTACAGTTCTGTGGTTTAAAATTACTATTATTATAAATTAATAAAAAAGGAAGAAGCACACCTCAAATCACAGTCACTGAATATTTAATATGTGGTGATGTTTGGAACAGAAGGAAACTTTAAAACCGATCCACACACAGTAAGATCCCCCCCACCCAAATAACTATGAGATGAAGGGTCTCAGCCTGAGATGGCGACTGCTTACTCCTTTTCATTGATGTTGCCTGGCCTGCTGAGTTCCTCCAGCATCTTGTGTGTGTTGCTAACACGAGGAAATCTGCAGATGCTGGAAATTCAAGCAACACACACACAAAATGCTGGAACGCAGCAGGTCAGGCAGCATCTATAGGGAGAAGCACTGTCGACGTTTCGGGCTGAGACCCTTCATCAGGACTAACTGAAAGGAAAGATAGTAAGAGATTTGAAAGTAGTGGGGGGAGGGGGAAATGCAAAATGATAGGAGAAGACCGGAGGGGGTGGGGTGAAGCTGAGAGCCTGAAAAGTGATTGGCAAAAGGGATACAGAGCTAGAGAAGGGAAAGGATCATGGGACGGGAGGCCTAGGGAGAAAGAAAGGGGGAGGAGAGCACCAGAGGGAGATGGAGAACAGGCAGAGTGATGGGCAGAGAGAGAGAAAAAAAGAGGATGGGGAAAAAACTAAATATATCAGGGATGGGGTAAGAAGGGGGAGGAGGGGCATTAACGGAAGTTAGAGAAGTCAATGTTCATGCCATCAGGTTGGAGGCTATGTGTGTTGCTTTGGATTTCCAGCTTCTGAAGAGCTTCTAGTGTTTGTGGCACCTATGAGTTTTTATGTTTTTATTCTTTCATTGAGATACGGCACGGACAAGGCCTTCTGGCCCTTTGAGCCATGCTGTCCTTCAATTCCCTGAATTAATCCTAGCCTAATGGCAGAACAATTTACAATAACCAATTAATCTACCAGCTGGTGTGTTTTTGGATTGTGGAAGGAAATAGAGCACCTGGAGGAAACCCACATGGTCATGGGGAGAACATACAAGCTCCTTACATGCTGCAGCGGGAACTGAACTCCAGCCGCTGGGACTGTAGAGCATTGTGCTAAACATCTGCACTACCATGCCACCCAGATCATGACCAGTTAATCAATTCTTTATATCGGGGGATAAAACATTTTTTTCTAACTCCATAAAGAACCCCAATAACCTTCTGAGGAGTTCAGCTTTGCATATCCTGAAATCACTTTAAAGAAAGAGGTAAAGCAAGATAAAGTAAGTTCCTGGAGTGAGACCCCTAACTCTGAGATCAGATCTGCGCTTAGGCAGAAAAATGGTTCGGCACAGCCAAGAAAGGCCAAAAGGCCTGATTCTGGGTTATAGTGTTCTGTGGTTCTATGGTTCTAATCTGCTATTCCTTAACTTATGATTTGCATATCAAAAGAGAAAATCAAGGCTGTGATATTTTTTAATTTAAGAAATGAAGTATATGCAGAGTATCATATGGTGATTAACCATTCTACTGATGGAATCAGAATCAGAATCAGGTTTAGTATCATCAACACATGCCAAAAAATTTGTTGTTTTGCAGGAGCAGTACATTGCAATACATAAAATTGCTATATGTTACAATAAAAAAATCTTTAAAATAAATTAGTGCAAAAAGAAAGTAACATTTATGGTCCATTCAGAGATCTAATGGTTGAGGAGAAAAAGCTGTTCCTAAAATGCCGAGTGCACCAGTTCCTCCACCTTGATGGTATCAATAAGAAGAGGGCATTTCCTGGATAGTGATGGTGAGATGATGCCTCCTTGTTGGGGCATTGAAGATGTTCTCGAAGATGAGGTGGCTGACATCCATGATGGACCTGGCTGAGCTCAGAAATCATCTGCAGCTTTTCTGATCCTGTGCATTGGACCTTCGTACCAGACAGTAACACATCCAGTTAGGATGTTCTCCATGGTACGTCTGTAGAAATTTGCTAAAGTCTTTGGTGACAGACTAAATCTCCTCAAACTCCTAAAGAAATATAGCCACTGGCATGCCTTCTTTGTAATTGCAAAGATATGTTGGGCAACATGGAGGATAGAATAATGTTTTATCAAATAAGGGAAGAATGAGAATCAGGTTTAATATCACTGGCATATGTCATGAAATTTGTTAACTTTGTGGAAGCAGTACAATGCAATGCATGCTATATATATTTGTGTTGGTGCGTGGCCAAGTGGTTAAGGCATTCGTCTAGTGATCTGAAGGTCGCTAGTTCGAGCCTTGGCTGAGGCTGCGTGTGTGTCCTTGAGCAAGGCACTTAACCACACATTGCTCTGCGACAACACCAGTGCCAAGCTGTATGGGTCCCAATGCCCTTCCCTTGGACAACATTGGTGGCGTGGAGAAGGGAGACTTGCAGCTTGGGCAACTGCCGGTCTTCCATAAAAAAAAAACCTTGCCCAGGTTTTCCAAGAAACTTTCCAAGACGCAAATCCATGGTCTATTGAGACCAACGGAGGCCTACTACTACTATATATATTAAATAGTTAAAGTAAGTAAGTACAAAACAGTAATTAAAAAAGTAGCGAGGTAATGAAATATAGCTGCTGATTTGCAATACACAAAATAAAGACCAGAAAAATAAGAGAGGACAAAAAAAAAATGACCTGAAGTAACTGTAGCAGATTAGCTGTGATTTGAGAAACACACATTTGGAAAGTCCAGTCAAGCTGCTGGATATCTGGTTAGAGATGCAGCATTGTTTTCTGGTGAAAGATCAGAAAGAGGAAAAGTTCAACACAGCTGATATTGTATGAAGAAATGACTGCAGCAACTGTGTACATCTGTGGAACAGCATAAGCAAAACTTAGAACAGAGCAGGTCTGTTCACCCTTCTGAGAGTCACCTGTCTTCCTATACTGATGGCAGCAGATGAAGAAGTCATTACAATGACTCCTTGCAACAACAACTTCCGGACTGCATTAAGGGTATGTAACGATGTGTGAAAATGATTGTATTTACTGCTACTTGGAAACATTTCTGTTGTACTGAAACTGTTAAGTCTATTCCTATTGTTCTGTTGTTTTTTAAACTGCTCTTTCATATAAATCATGAAAGTCTCTTTAAAAAAAAAGGCAAGCGTATCAGCGGAACATGAAACATTTATTTACTTAGAGATAAAGTGCGGAACAGGCCCTTCCAACCTAATGAGTTGTGGCACCCAGCAGCTCATCTACTTAACCCCAGCTTAATCACAGGACAATTAAGGAAAGGTTTTCAGGAAGGGTAAGACAAGGCAGCACAAACCAGTCCTTATAAAGGGAGCAGAATTGGAGAGGATGAACAATTTCAAGTTCCTGGGTGTCAAGATCTCTGAGGATCTAACCTGGACACAACATAGCGATGCAGCTATAAAGAAAGCAAGGCAGTGGCTATACTTCATGAGGAGTTTGGGGAGATTTGGCTTTCAACTAAAACGTTCGAAGACTTCTAAAAATGTACCATGGAGAACATTCTGACAGGCTGCAACACTGTGTGGTATTGGGGGGGGGGGAGGGTGGGGGCTACTGCACAAAATTGAAATAAATTGCAGAAACTTGTTAAATTATATTTAATGAATTTATTTGTGGTAATATTTTTCTTTGTGTGCTGTGTGTGATATATGTTGTATGGGTGGGCCATGGTCTGGAGAAACATTGTTTCATTTGGTTGTATACATCTACAATGAGACAACAATAAACTTGAACTTGAACTTTAACAAATAGGCAATGCTTAAGCTACATACACTCTGCTCCTCTGTAACTGATTTAAATAAGTTAATTAACTTCCCTGAAAGAAATACAGCAGTTAAAAATATAGCTACTTTTCAACAGTAGTATTATATCCATTTCACATCAGAAAAAAATTATAGTTACTGATGTGATATCAACAATAATCTCTAATGCTTTCACAACTTATAGAACCATCAAGGACTCTACAACTCATGTTCTTGATATTTTTTTATTTATACAATTTATCGTCTTTTGCACATTGTGTGTTTGTCAGTTTTTATTTTTGTATAGATTTTTAAAATAAATTCTATTGAATTTTTTTCCTGCAAATGCCTACAAGAAAATGGATCTTGAAGTAGTATATGGTGACATATATATACTCCGATAATAAATTCACTCTGACTTTGAAAAGAATTCCTTTACTTTGAGTACTTCAGTGGCGGGCAAAACATCAAACTCAACTTCCATTTCTATGAAATCTTCAATAAAGCAAGATCACTCTAACAGAATATCACAAAGTTTAAAGTATACCAAGTCAATGGATAGTGGATCAAAAAACCAAAGCTTTAGTCAGCCCCCTTGAGAAGAGGAAGTGCAAAGAAAAGGCTTTGAGAGGTATCTTTCCCTCTTTGCTTTTTTTTTCCCCCTGCCATTTCTGCATTGGGGCTCCATCAACCTCAATGGCTTTTGATAGTTCATAAGGACCATCTTACTGCACTTAATGAAAAGTGGTGGAGTGATATGGAGAACAATTGAAAGAGCTGAGGAGGGAGTGAGGAGGTTCTGAACATTACTTCTTCTTGTTATCAGTAGTGAAAATGGAAAAGGAAATGTTATGCCACTGCTTACTGCTCGAAGGATCATCTTGTTTACACTGGCTGGCTAAGCATCATCAAGTGCTAATAAATGAGAATGCCATTGGTAACATTAGACAGACTGCACATTCCCTGATCACACTCATTCTGGGCAAAGGCACCCTCGATTCGTACGCAATGAGTGAAGATGAGATGATGAATTAGAATTTGTTGAGAGTTCTGAATCTATGTTTGGGATCTTCTGGCACTCCTAGGGAAAACCGTAAGTGTAGGGCCAGATATCATATTGGATCATTTACACTGACTGCAAATAAGGCACAGAGGAAGTTTACTTTTCCTTCTAGTGTTCTCTGCTTTCAAAATATTAATTCTGTTTGATGTTCAGCAAATGAGCTCTGCCCATATTTCATCTCAATTTGTAGCCCCGGTTCCACGCAGTTCTGAATGCACTGCTGCTAAAATAAAGTGGTGACAACTAATATCGATCCCATCAGAATTTGAAGATTTGGAATATGACATTTAATTTACACCACAGAGTCATAGAACAGTACCGCACAGAAACTGGACCTTCAGCCCTTCTAGTCCGTGCCAAGCCATTTAATCTGCCCACTCCACTTCAGCTGCAGCAGGACAACAGCCCTCCATAACTCTATCATCCATGTACCTATTCAAACTTCTCTTAAGTACTGAAATCAAGCTTGCATGCACACCTGTGCTGGCAGCTCATCCCACACTCTGAGTGAAGAAGTTTTCCCTCATGTTCCCCTCATAAATATCTAGACTAGTGGATATCAATACTCGCTGATTGTTTGTCTGATTCTTGCATATTCTATGGAGCCAGAAGGTCAGATATCTTCTTCCATAAATTGGTAGGGGATTTTCCATGACCTCCAACACTTTTCATCTTCAGACTGTACAGTACATCCAATGTATTTTAAGAATTATTTCTCTTTACTTAAAAGCATCACTTTTCTTGTCTCAGTGGAGTCTACTAGAAACTACTTGGAGAGCAGCACAGCTTCCAAAACTACATAGAGTTTCTCTACTGAAGCAAGAATATCCAATGACAGGATTTCAATCCTTGGTACTGCTGCAGCCTTCTTCCAGATCATCTCCCTGGTCAAAGTATCCTCCCCTTTTTTGATTAACTAAGAAGTTTCAAGGAGATGTCTGGAATACAGTAAAAATAGATCCTTCACTTTTTATCCAAAAGTAAAATATTGCAGATGCTGGAAATCTGAAATAAAAAAGAGAGTAGCCAGGAAGTACTCAGCAGCTAAAGCAGCATCTGCAAAGCGTGTAACAAGGACAATATTTTAAGTCAATGAACATTCATGAGGGTTCTAATGCAGATCATCATTTAGTCTGTTTCTATCTCCATGGATGTTGCCTGACCTGCTGGGTTTTATCTGGCACTTTATGATTTATTTATTTATTCTTTTATTGAGATACAGCATAGAAGGCCCTTCTGGCCTTTTGAGTTGCACTGCCCAGCAATTCCCCAATTTAGTCCTAGCCTAATCGTGGGACAATTTACAATGACCAATTATCCTACCAACCAGTAGATCTTTAGACTATGGGAGGAAACCCACGCTTTTATGGGGAGAACGTACAAACTCCTTACAAGGAGCGGTGGGAATTAAACCTGCTAACCACTGCAGTACTGTATCGCCCCAATTTTTATGGTGATGTTCTTAAGACTCTTGCTGGGAGTCAATTGTGAGGTACAGCTCTCAAGAATATTTTGGAGCATCTAGATTAAGGACTGGAAAATGCAGACTATATAAATTGTAACATATAGGTGCCATACCCTTTGAAAATTTCACAGTTATTAATGAAATAGCACAGCAAGGTAAATTGCAGTTGTATGTATTTCAGCCATTCTAGAAATCTCAGGGCAAGCTTGCAGACAGCTGGCAGGGCTGAACTTCTGACTGATGCACAGATAATTAGCAAAGTGGGAGGCACATCCTCCTTGTTAGTTCATTGTGACGGTGTGGATTCTCCTTCGGTGTCAGGTCAGGTTGGGAAGGGGGAGGGTTAGAACAAGACAGAATTATACTGTCACAGAACCAGGAAACTCCACTGACTCAAATATGCTTTGGCCAGCTGCCCAGTCCCTTGAAGAACATTTGACTGTCACCATATCCCATTTCGAAAAGAATCCTTAGTAACTCCAACAGCAGATATATATAAATATATAAGTTGTATCAGTGCGTTCTTTATCACAACAAACATTGCTTTTTTATCAAATAAATAGAAAGCCTAGGATAAACATTGTTAGCAACGTTAAATGTTGGCCAATTACTGTGTCTCAGGCATCACACTGGAAAATTCTGGCCAAAGAAGGGAGAGGTTTGGATATTTGAAAAGCAAAATGCCTGGCTGATAGCACTGTACACAACAAAATTCTTGCTTCCTGAATACTTTTGGGCTGCTGATCATGAAAGTCACCATGAAATTTCCCCATCACGCACCACTCTTTTGAAATCGCTTATATCTGTTCTATCAGTTCATAATTCGAGTCAGAATAACTGCTGCCAAGATTAAAGAAGGCATTTTTGTTGGTCCACAAATCAAACGGGTCATCAATAACAGAAATTCTAGTGGGACCGGAGAAAATTGCATGGAAGGCGTTCAAGGATGTTGTTGAAAAATTTCTTGGCAACTACAGAGCGCCAAGCTACGTACAGCTGGTTGACAACATGCTTCATGCACTCAAAGACAGTGAGTATAGGAATATGGGTAATAGGTAACATAGGTAATTTCTAAGATAGGGACATGTTCAGCACAACTTTGTGGGCTGAAGGGCCTGTATTGTGCTGTAGATTTTCTATGTTTCTAAAACCATGAAGTGCAACATGTCACTAAAAACTTATTTTCTGCATTCTCATTTATACTTCTTCCCTGCCAGTTTTGGCACTGTCAAGGAAGAGCATGGGGAAAGATTTCACCAGGTTATTGAGATCATGGAGAAATGGTATTAGGGCAGCTAGAAACCATTGCTGTTAGCAGATTATTGTTGGACACTTAAACAAGAAGCCTCAGACACGGAGTACAAATGAATATCAACAAAACATTTTTAGTTTAGTTGAGCTATTGCAAAGCATCAGCACCATTATGCAATTAAAGACATTATATTCTGTGTAGTTGAACCTAGTGTGGCTGCTTTCTGAAGTTTTCAATGTGTATTTACCATTCCTTGTTTATGATTTAATGATAAACACAAGAGCTTCTGAAGGTGCTGAAAATCTGGAGCAACACACATAAAATGGTGGAGGAACCACAGAAGCGTAATAGTTAGCACAACTATTACAGCTTGAGGCATCGGAGGTCGGAGTTCAATCCCAGCAGCCCCTGTAAGGAGTCTGGATGAGGACCAGAAAGGAAGGGTGAAGAAGCTAGAATAAGAAGGTGGAAAGAGGAGGAAGGAGTGCAAGCTGGCAGGGGATAGGTGAAACCAGGTGAAGGGGGAAGTGGGGATAAATTGAGAAGCCAGGAGGTGATAGGTGGAGGAAGTAAAGGGCTGAAGAAGAAGGAATCTGATAGGAAAGTGGACCATTGGAGAAAGGGAAGGTGGAGGGGAACCAGATGGATGTGATAGGCAAGTGAGGTGAAGAGAAGGGGTAATAGGGGAGCTTGTTTAGGGAATAGAACAGAAGAGAAGGGGGAGGGGGAGAAATTACCATAAATTAGAGGAATCAATGTTCATACCATCAGATTGGAGGCTAACCAAATGGAATATGAGGTGTTGCTCCTCCAGCCTGAAAGTGGCCTCATAGTGGCAGTAGAGAAGGCTATGGACCAACATGTTGGAATGGGAATGGGAAGTAAAATAAAAATGGGTGTCCACCAGGAGATCCTTCCTTTAGCGGATGGAACGAGGGGGCTCAACAAAGCTGTCCTCCAGTTATATTTTCTATAATACTTGCTATATTTATTATTATAATAGAATGCATTTCCCTCCTCTATTACTTTCATGCTACTTGACAAATACTGTTCATGTCCCAATTTGTGTAACCTATTTAGAGCTTTCTCTTTATGTTAGAAGTATAATATTTACAGCATTCTTTGCTATTGACTTCAGATATCAAAACTTGAACTAGTTCTTCATTATAAAGAACAAAGCTCTTTCCCAGCTCAGACAGACAGCTATAAAGTTTAAACATAGGAGATTCTGCAGATGCCAGAAATCCAGGGTAACACCCACAAAATGCTGGAGGAATTCAACAGGTTATGCAGGAGCTACGGAAAGGAATAAAGAATTGTTATCAAAGTTTATGTAATTTGTGTATAAATCTTTTTGCATTTATCAGTGTCAGCAACTACTTACAAGAGTGCCTTAGTTACCTGGTTTTAAGTTTCCCCTTGTGTATTACAGCATTTCCAATGGGTTTGTCACATCTTGATGTGATGCATGGCAGGCAGCCGAGTGCAACTGGGATTTGGTTGGTAGAATTGGGGGGAGGGTGGGGGGGGGGGGAGACCAAAATAAGCTCTGAGAGCTTTAAGATAATGATCTGTTAGCAGATGAAACAATTTCCGCTCAGAATCAGATCAGGTTTAATATCACTGGCGTATGTCGTGACATTTATTGTCTTTGTGGCAGCAGTATACTGCAATATATTATCATGAAAACTGTGAATTAGAGTTTTTATAGGCATCTGTTAGTCTCGAGGGACCATCAATTTGTGCCTTGGAAAGTTTCCAGGGTGCAGGCCTGGGCAGGAATGCAGGAAATTAGGACTAGCTGACTGGGCACCATTGTCGGCATAGGCTGGTCAGACTGAAAGGCCAACACAACATGGATGCTTTAAAGTCTGCTTGGTATTTCCAGCTTTATCTGTTTCTTCTTTTCTGTTTGGATTTGCAGCATTTCTTATATTTATTTTATGCTGGTTCAGTCACTGTTTCATCCTGGTCATCGTGGTATTATTCTCTGCTGCACACTCTTCGAAGTCCATTTCTTCTGTACATTTTGGTTCCCAGAATTGCCCACAGCATTCTAGTTAACTCTTCTCCAGCCCTTTTCCTTTGCGACCCACCTGGTTCACTTACCAATTCTAGCTATCCTCCTTCCCCACCCCCATCTTGTTTATTCATTTGCGTAGCTGCTGCCTGACCTGCTGAGTTTCTCCAGCATTTTGTGTGCGTTGCTTTATTCAAGTTATCGTCTAGCTTGCACTTTGTGTTGCTGTAACATACATTCTACTCACCTAATTCAATTCCTTTAGATACGAGGGCTACAATCCATTAGACGTTATTTCTTCATCGGGGCACGACTGCGTGAGCGCGTGGACGTCAGCCAGTGAGAACAGCGAGAAGAGTTTAAAGAAGATGGTTATTTCTTCAGCGGTTTGATTGGGGCACGACTGCACAACCGCATGGACGTCAGCTAGTGAGAACAGCGAGAAGAGTTTAAAATGAGACAGCTTATAGAGTGGGCATCGGAGTAGAGGGAGACAGAGTAGAAAGGCATTGGCTCAACGGGACTTTGCCGATAATGGGTCGAGACGAGGTAGGTTGCCTGTGTAGAATACAGACAGGAAGAATGTGTGTGAGGCTGGTGTTCTGTCCTCGGTGTCAGACGTGGGAAGTCCTGGAGACTCCCAGACTCACGGATGGCCATGTTTGCACCAGGTGCATCGAGCTGCAGCTCCTCAGGGACCATGTAAGGGAACTGGAGATGCAGCTCGATGACCTTCATCTGGTCAGGGAATGTGAAGAAGTGATAGAGAGGAGCTATAGGCAGGTAGTCACACCAGGGTCAGGGGAGACAGATAAGTGGGTAACAGTCAGGAGAGGAAAGGGCAGGAATCAGACGCTAGACAACACCCCTGTGGCTGTACCCCTTAACAATAATTACCCTGCTTGAGTACTGTTGGTGGGGGGAAATGGCTGACCTGGGGGAAGCAACAGTGTCCGTGCCTCTGGCACAGAGTCCGGCCCTGTGGCTCAGAAGGGTAGGGAAAGGAAGAGGATGGCAGCAGTGACAGGAGACACTATAGTTAGGGGGTCAGACAGGCGATTCTGTGGATGCAGTCAAGAAGCATGAATGGTAGTTTGCCTCCCAGGTGCCAGGGTCCGGGATGTTTCTGATTGCGTCCACGATATCCTGAAGTGGAAAGGAGAACAGCCAGAGGTCGTGGTATATATTGATACCAACGACATATGTGGGAAAATGGAGGAGGTCCTGAAAGCAGATTACAGGGAGTTAGGAAGGAAGCTGAGAAGCTGGACCACAAAGGTAGTCATCTCGGGATTACTGCCTGTGCCACATGACAGTAAGTATAGAAATAGAGTGAGGTGGAGGATAAATGTGTGGCTGAGGGATTGGAGCAGGGGGCAGGGATTCAGATTTCTGGATCATTGGGACCTCTTTTGGGGCAGGTGTGTCCTGTACAAAAAAGGACGGGTTTCACTTGAATCCCAGGGGGACCAATATCCTGCCAGGGAGGTTTGCTAAGGCTATTGGGGGGGAGTTTAAACTAGCATTGCTGGGGGGTGGGAACCAAACTGAAGAGACGGAGGAAGAGGCGGTTGGCTCACAAATAGAGAAAGCTTGGAGACAATGTGAGAGGGAGGATAGGCAGGTGATAGTGAAGGGACATGCTCAGTCCGATGGTTTGAGATGAGTCTATTTTAATGCAAGGAGTATTATGAATAAAGTGGATGAGCTTAGAGCATGGATCAGTACTTGGAGCTATGATGTGGTGGCCATTCTAGAGGCCTGGATGGCCCAAGGACAGGAATGGTTACTTCGAGTGCCAGGCTTTAGATGTTACAGAAAAGATAGAGAGGGAGGCAAAAGAGGTGGGGGCATGTCATGGCTGCAGAAAAGGAGGAAGTCATGGAGGGATTGTCTACGGAGTCTCTGTGGGTGGAAGTTAGGAACAGGAAGGGGTCAATAACTCTACTGGGTGCTTTTTTATAGACCACCCAATAGTAACAGGGACATCGAGGAGCAGATAGGGAGACAGATTCTGGAAAGGTGTAATAATAACAGGGTTGTTGTGGTGGGAGATTTTAATTTCCCAAATATTGATTTGCATGTCCCTAGAGTGAGGGATTTAGATGGGGTGGAGTTTGTTAGGTGTGTTCAGGAGGGTTTCTTGACACAATATGTAGATAAGCCTACAAGAGGAGAGACTGTACTTGATCTGGTATTGGGAAATGAACCCGGTCAGGTGTCAGGTCTCTCAGTGGGAAAGCATTTTGGAGATAGTGATATTCTGTACGGAGGTCAGTGACCAGTGGTGTGCCTCAGGGATCTTTTCTGGGACCCCTACTCTTTGTAATTTTTATAAATGACCTGGATGAGGAAGTGGAAGGATGGGTTAGTAAATCTGCTGATGACACAAAGGTTGGGGGTGTTGTGGATAGTGTGGAGGGCTGTCAGAGGTTACAGCGGGACATTGATAGGATGCAAAACTGGGCTGAAAAGTGGCAGATGGAGTTCAACTCAGATAAGTGTGAGGTGGTTCATATTGGT
The DNA here is from genome assembly GCF_048418815.1 of Hemitrygon akajei. Lineage (NCBI taxonomy): Eukaryota > Metazoa > Chordata > Chondrichthyes > Myliobatiformes > Dasyatidae > Hemitrygon > Hemitrygon akajei. Next base: position 161,374,558 of record NC_133132.1, read on the forward strand.
AAGTCAAATATGATGGCAGAATATAGCATTCATTGCAAGACTCTTTGTAGTGTGAAGGATCGGAGGGATCTTGAGTCTGAGTCCATAGGACACTCAAAGCTGCTGTGCAGGTTGAGTGTGTGGTTAAGAAAGCATATGGTGCATTGGCCTTCATCGATCATGGGATTGAGTTTAGGAGCCGAGAGGTAATGTTGCTGCTATATAGGACCCTGGTCAAACCCCTTGGAGTATTGTGCTCAGTTCTGGTTGCCTCACAATAGGAAGGATATGGAAACTATAGAAAGGGTGCAGAGATTTACAAGGATATTTACAAGGTATGGGGAGCATACCTTATGAGAATAGGTTGAGTGAAATCGGCCTTTTTTCCTTGGAGCGAAGGAGGATGAGAGGTGACCTGATAGAGGTGTATAAGATGATGAGAGGCATTGATCGTGTGAATAGTCAGAGGTTTTTTCCCAAGGCAGAAATGGCTAGCTCGAGAGGGCACAGTTTTAAGGAGATGTCAGGGGTAAGTTTTTATGCAGAGAGTGGTGGGTGCATGAAATGGGCTGCCGGTGACGGTGGTGGAGACAGATATGATAGGGTCTTTTAAGAGACTTCTGGACAGGTACATGGAGCTCAGAAAAATAGAGGGCTATTGGTAAACCTAGGTAATTTCTAAGGTAAGGACATGTTTAGCACAGCTTTGTGGGCCGAAGGGCCTGTATTGTGCTGTAGGCTTCCTATGTTTCTATGTTTCTAGTCCTTTTGATTACTTTGCTTAATTTTTCATGGCATTTTATTGAAATATACAAAAAATGCCAAGTGTTTCATCGGTGGAGAGTGATAGTTTTTAGCTTTCTAGGATCTTAACACTCTGGTATTTTCTATTTTATTTCAGAGTTTTAGCATTTGCACTGATTTTCACTGAAGGTGCGGTGTCACATTTGTATTGGGTCCAAAGTGTAAAACTTCATGTTCACCTCCTCCTCACTGCCATTCAGGGCCTGAAACAGTCCTTCCAGGTGAGGCAACACTTCACCTGTGAGTCTGTTGGGGTGATCTACTGTATCCGGTGCTCCCAGTGTGGCCTCCCGTATACCGGTGAAACTTGATATAGGTTGGGAGACAAAACCTACGCTCTGTCCGCCAGAAGAAGCGGGATCACCTCCGCTGAACACCTACACTCTGTTGCAAAGAGGCCACACTCAGGTTGGAGGAGCAACACCTTATATTCTGTCTGGGTAGCTTTCAACCTGATGGCATGAGCATTGATTTCACCAACTTCCGGTAATTGCCCCCTCCCCCCTTCTCCTTCACCGTTTCCTCATTCCATTTTCCCTCTCTCACCTCATCTCCTTATCTGCTCATCACCTCCCTCTGGTGCTCCTCCAACTCTTCTTTCTTCTATGGCCTCTGTCCTCTCCTATCAGATTCCCCGTTCTCCAGTCCTGTGTCTCTTTCACTTTTCAACTTCCCAGCTTTTTACACCACCCCTCCCCCACTCCCAGTTTCACCTCTCACCTTATGGTTCTTCCTACGCTCTCCTCACCTTCTAACTCTGACTCCTCATTTCTTTTCCTCCAGTGCTGATGAAGGGTCTTGGCCCAAAATGTCGACTTTATTCTTTTCTATAGATGATGTCTGGCCTGCTGAGTTTCTCCAGCATTTTCTGTGTATAATCTCATGTACAGATTTTTGTTCATTACATTCCACTTGACATATTTTTTACCCTATTGGATTAACCTGTTGCAGTTGTAACTTAATGTTTCACTTGGCAGTATTGTCTACCCACCAGTTACTGAGACACTGGAAAATTTGGATATGACATCTTTCTCCAATGGTTTGTGCAGCATAATTGAGAAGAATAAGGGGAGGATCTTATTGAAGCTTATCAGATTAGACCATTTGACCCATCGAGTCTGCTCCGCCATTTCATAATGGCTGATCCATTTTCCTCTCAGCCCCAATCTCCTACCTTCTCCCCGTGTCCCTTCATGCCCTGACTTATCAGGAACCTATCAACCTCTGCCTTAAATATACCCAGTGACTTGGCCTGTGGCGAAAGAGATTCATCCTCATTTCTGTCCTAACTGGACAGCCCTCTATTTTGTGGCTGTGTCCTCAGCTCTCAGATTCCCCCACCATAGGAAATATCCTCTCCAAATCTACTCTAACATGGCCTTTCAATATTCGATAGGTTTCAATTAGATCTCCCCCCCAACTTTCTTCTGTGGCCCAAAGCCACAAACACTCCTCATATGACAAGCCTTTCAATCCCAAAGTCATTTTTGTGAACCTCCTTTGAACCCTCTTTAACGTCAGCAAATCCTTTCTTAGATAAGGGACTCATAACTACTCATAATACTCCAAATGAAGCCTCACCAGCACCTTATAAATCCCCAACATTACATCTTTGCTTTTATATCCTAATGCATTTAAGCATTAATGTATCGCAAAACTATTAACAGAACACACCAGAATTCCTCTAATTGGTATGTTCTGCCACGTGTTGGTAGAAAGCTTTTCTCTAGTAAAGTGTAAGAATTCATGAGTGTTCTGTCATGAGATCTTCTATTTACTTAGCCCATGAAAGAAGGAAGTTCGAAGTTCTGCATTAAAACAACTCTGCCTTGACTACATGATAATCAAATCCCTGCATTTATACTTCTGCAGATATCATTACAAGTGGCTATAAATCCTTTCTGAACTTTTAACTCTGCCATCAAGTCTTCTGTGCTTACTTCCCTCCTCACATCCTCTGTCCTCCTGGAGGTGATCTTATGTTCAACCACATCCTTCTTGATCATTGAAGTTTATAGCCTATTATATTTAACTTTTGATTGTTTAATTAATTGCTATGATATTATCTCCTTTAAGTTGCATGCGTAATTTATTGTAGTGCTCCCCAAATCTTCCTCCGCTACATTGACATCTGCTTTGGAGCTGCTTCATGCATATTTGCTGAGCTTGTCAGCCTCATCAACTTCCACCCTGCCGTTAAATTAACTTGGTCTGTTTCTGACACCTCTCTTCCCTTTCTCGATCTCTCTGACTCCATCTCTGGAGACAAACCGCCTACCAACATCTTTTATTAATGTACTGATTCCCTCAGCTTTCTTGACCATACCTCTTCCCACACTAGCTCCTGTAAAAAATACTATTCTCTTTTCACTGTTCCATTGTCTTCTTTGTCAGCAAAGACATCCTCCTTCTTCAAAGAATTTCCCTTCCTCCACCATTAATGCCGCTGTAAGTCCTCCATTTCCTGGACATCCATGCTCACCCAATCTTCCTGCCACCTTAACAGGGATAGAGTTCCTCTTGCACTAGCTTACTACCCCATCAGCCTCTGCACCTGCTGAGTTCCTCCAGCATTTTGTGTGTGTTCCTTATCTTTGTTGCTTTTAGTCTCTGCACTTGTATGAGGGTAGCTTTCTAGGACAACTCACCAAAATCCACAGTTCTATTCCAATAATTTATAATATGCTGATTACTCCTTTCTGGTTTAATTATGCCTTTTGAATATTTGTTTTCCTGCAAGATTGCTGATGCGCGATTTCTGATTATCACTCTGCGCATTTCTCTTCCATTTATCTTTGGGCCGTTATTGGTCCTTTGTTTTCTTCTGAGCTCGCTCTGCCACTTGGTGAAAATGTTTGATATTGCCTGATTTATCTTCTCTGCCGTGATTCTGATCTCATTCTGATTTTAGTGGAGCTTGTCTAAATGATAGTTTTTCCTTGTGTACTGTTTAAATTCAAAGTTAAGTTTATTGTGACATGCACAGAGTGTACAGGTGTAATGAAGTACTTCCTTGCAGCAGCCTCACAGGCACGTAACTTCAAGTATGCTCAAAGTTCAAAGTGCATTTATTAACAGAACATGGTTACTATATCCAACCTTGAGATTCGTCTCCTTACAGGCAGCCACAAAACGAAGAACCCATTGAGAAAGACCGTCAAACACCCAATGAGCAGGATAAAAACAAATTGTGCAAACAGTGCAAGTAAGCAAATAACATTCAGAACTGGCGTTCACGAAAGTAAGTCAGCAGCCACGAAGCCAGTCATCAGTGCAGACTCAGTTCAGTGTAGAGACGAGTAAACTGCGCAGAGCAGCAATCTGAGAAACGGCCCATCCCTCTCCTCTGGCCCCGACTCCCTATCCTTTTCAATCCAGCCCACTGCTTATATTGGTCAAACATTGGGTCATTCATCACTCTCGGACAAGACAGAAACAAATTAAACACAAAGTATACACAATTTTTACAAGCAGGCAAAATTAGGTAAATAAAAATCAAAAGTCATTTTAGTGAAAGTGATGCAAGTTGTTATAGTGTTACTAAACTTTGGTAATTAGTGTTTTGCTGGTTCTTTCAAGGACTGAAAGGTTGAAGTAGCTGTTCTTGAAGATTGGCGTCAAAAATCTAATTTATCCATATGACACAGCAGAAGGGCCATTAAGCTGACTGAATGTGGATGTTTCTAAAGAGCACACATGAGGAAATCTGCAGATGCTGGAAATTCAAACAACAACACACACAAAATGCTGGTGAAACACAACAGGCCAGGCAGCATCTATAGGGAGAAGCGTTGTCGACGTTTCGGGCCGGGGCCTCGGCCTGAAATGTCGACAGCGCTTCTCCCTATAGATGCTGCCTGGCCTGCTGTGTTCCACCAGCATTTTGTGTGTGTTGTTGAATGTGAATGTTTGCTGGCTCTCAGAGCAAAGCTCTCAGTTTCAATCTCTCATTTATCTCCCAGTAACCTATTGCCTCTAACATGCCCATCAATTGCCCTGATTCTTCTGCCACCTACCTACTCCAGGGCAATGTACAGGGACCAATTATCCTTCCAGTGTTGGGCTGTGTATTTGGGATAAAATCAAAAGGCTACAGGGAAGCTCTTGTTGGCATAAGGAGATCAAGCAATCTTCATAGAGACAGCATCCTATGCCAGGATTGAAGACAGATAGTTGGGGCAGTGAGGAAGCAGCCAGCAATGGCCTCAAATGCAGACTTTCTTTTCCCCTGACTTATTGTGTTTTGTTCTCACCTCATAATCTTTTTATGCTTAATATCTTTTTATGGTCCTGTTCTTTAGTTTTGTTCTCAACTCCTGAAGGATTTCTTGTATAGTTTTCCTTATGTGCTATCTCTAAATCCTGGCTAGTATTTTCACACGCCATTATTATTTCAATCCATGTTGAAATCTCCTGTCATTCAGTATAATTTAGGCTTGATATTTTTGATCCTAGCTACAAGGATTGTTGCCTCCTGGGTTTCAATATCTCTGTGGATTTAACCTGGTTCCAACATACCAGCTATAAAGAAGGCAAGGCAGTGTCTATATTTCATTAGGAGTTTGAAGAGATTTGGTTTGTCACCTAAAACACTCAAAAGCTACTGCACAGGACTGAAAGAAGCTACAGAAAGTTGTAAAATTAGAAATTGGTCAGTTCCATCTTGGGTACTAGCCTCCGGAGTATCCTGAACATCTTGAAGGAGAAGAGTCTCAGAAAGGCAGCATCCATCATTAAGGACCCCATCAGCCAGGACATGCCCTCTTCTCATAGTTACCATCAGGTAGGAGATACAGAAGCCTGAAGACACATACTCACCGATTCAGGAACAGCTTCTTCCCCACTGCCATCCGATTCCTAAATGGACATTGAACCCATGAACTCTACCTCACTTTTTAAGAAAAATTTTCTGTTTTGTACTATTTTGATCTACTATTTAATATACATATATATACTTACTGTAAATGATTTACTTTTTTCTTTTTATATTATCATGTATTGCATTGTACTGCTGCTGCCAAAGTTAACAAATTTCTTGACATATGTCAGTAATAATAAACTTGATTCTGATTTCATGGCAACAACAGACTACCTCCAATTCCCACACAGGATAGCCTCGTGCTACAAGATGCCATGGTTGGGGAGGGCAAACAAAAAGATTTGATAAAATGCATATATGAATGAGTAACGGAAGGTGAAATACATCTTAGGCAAGTACAAAAGGCTGCATATTTTGGGAAAAATAAGGAGCTTTGCAGGATCTAAATAACTCATTTGTTGCAAGTCTACTAACAGATTTTGCATTTAACTCTTCAAGACATTGTGAAATTACAGTCAACTAAGTACATAGCAAATTGAATTATATATCTTAAATCAACAGAGTTTAAGTGTTAGAGAATGTAAGACATCAGAGTGTGCTATATGAAAGATTGTGTTAGATTATATTTTGATACCATGTCCAATGTTGGGCATTGAACACAGCCGTTGCACAGAAATCTCCAGTGTTGAAAAATTGAATTTAGAAGTAAAACTGTGTGGAATTTTTAACCTTGAAAGGAGTCTATTGAAAATATCCTTATTGAAGTTTATAAGTTATTGAATGGTTTAGAATGAGTGATTCCAGAGCTGGACTCAAGGTCACATAAATCGAACCAAAGGTGCAGGGTCAATATTTTCAAAGCAAGTTATTTTTCACACAAGAATCAATTAAACAAGGAAGAAACTATCATGTGGGGATGTCAAAGGAGGTTAAAAAAAACAGCTACATGCCATAATATAGAGGAGACTCCTGTTTTTTTTAGATGGATGAGCTAAGATGGGACAAATGCTCCTTCTCGTTTGTGATGCTGTAATCTGGATAAATATAGATCGACGTGATCATATATCCAATGAAACAGAATGGCTCATGTCCTGCTAGGACGACAGAAGGGTCACCTGTGGAAGCAACTGCCCAGGGTTAAATGGTGAAAATGTGAGGATGGATTAAAAAAAATCTTGGAACATTCAACTATATTTGCATCCTGGAAGACAAGTCATGGGAATATTTCTTCATAATATATAATGGAGACCCTTGTAGAGTGGATGGTAGATAATAATAGAAGTGATGGATCAAATTGCATGTCTGGTGCTCTGCACTTTCTAATACCATTTCCTTATTTACTAAACAATTGGGCCAATTACTGCTGAGTTTTAAATACATTTTGACTGGTGGAAAAAGAACTAAATGTAGTGTAACATCATTGCTTGTGAAGAATTAGTCAATACCTTAAAAGACAGTAACTTTAAATTTTCAGTGATATCCTTATTAGTTGCAATGACACATTTATTCAATTTTTAAAACTTTCGAAGTGTTTGTCAGTGACCACAGTCACCAAATATAATTAGAATTCATTTAGTCCAATTTATGGTCAGAGCATTTGAAAATGGGATAAAATTTATAATAGAATCCGTAATTCTTCTTCAAAAAGAATGCGAAAATAAGGACAGCTGTTAACAGGGAAATCAGTTGAATAGAGAAGCTAGTGTCATGCAGAGGATGGTATCAGTACACTGAAGTTCATTCATTGCAATGGCCTTTTGGTGGTGACAGAGCCAGCTGTCTCGTCTCTTTTGCCCTTCCCTGTCGACCATCAATTTCCATGCAGGCTCCGTGCAAAAGCCGACTATCCAGTGACCATACTTGGAAACAAAAGGTACTCCTGGTGGTGGGGAAAGCGGAATCACAAAGTTGGAAATGCATGTTGTTAGCTTCAGCAATGTTTACACCTTGCGCGGTAGAAAGCAAAAGCGGACAAGAAGTTATTGCTTATTGAAATTAATCATTTATTTTACAAAATTGGATCCCTATTTTAACTCCGCGGAGATGTGACTAAACAGATCAAAACCAGCCAGAGCCCTGTCATCAAACATTACACAATTAAAACAAATGCAAACACACTAATATCTTTTCAAATCATGTTTTCCCAGTGCCCAGATTTTCTTCATATGCCAGAGAATATTACTATATTATTGCTGGACAGAGAAGCATTGGGTTTTTGATTATTTTTGTGAAGAAGGTTTTCTTAGTATTATTGATATATTTTACTTCTAAACTGAATTATTTGCCTGTCCTATGCAAAATGCTGTAATCACCCCAAACTAGATCTCTTCAATTCTTTGTGATATAATGTAATGCAGATCATTTATGTATACTATTTATTAAAATAATTCTCTTCAACAACTCTGTGTTTTAGTGTAATTTACATTCTTGTCATAAACAATGAAGTACAATCAGCTATACAAGTGACAAAAATATTGCAAGGACATTCAATACACTATTAAGAAAAGAATAAACATTTAATTTGCTGTATTTAATGTTTACAACATTACATCATGGGCTGTTGGGCTGTGATGCCACAATCCTGCACAATCCTGTCAACTTTGCATGTTTCATAGTAATTAGTTTGTAAACAGGAATAATATTTATGCCTGGAAATTGGACTGATATATGTATTTTTTTGTAGGCATAGTGCATAAAATTATCTTGCACTCATTACATTGTGCCTGGACTCAACTGTGAGGCAAATCATGAAAAGGGTGAAATGGGCCCTGGAAGTTAAACTAGGGTAGAACATGCACAGTACATGACAGACCTTTGGTAAGTACTGTGGAACAGAAAGATCGAGGAGTAAGAGTACATTTGGCAACACACACACAAAATACTGGGGCAGCTCAGCAGGTCAGGCAACATTTATGGAAGTGAATACGCAGTCGATGTTTCAGGCCAAAACATTTCTTAAGGACTTAAAAAGAAGGGGGAAGATGCCAGAATAGAAAGGTGAGGGGTGGGGAAGGAAGCTGGATAGAAGGTGATAGGTGAAGCCGGGTGGGTAGGAAAGGTAAAGGGCTGGAGAGGAGAATGGACCATAGGAGAAAGGGAAGAAGAAAAGGACCCAGGGGGAGGCGATAGGCAGGTGAGAAGAGGTAAAAGGCCTGAGTGGGGAATAGAAGAAGAGGGGAGGGTGAGGAAAAAAAATCAATGTTCATGTCATCAAGTTGGAAGTTAGTCAGATGGAATATGAGGTATTGCTCCTCCACCCCGAGAGTGGCCTAATTGTGACACAGACTCTGAAGAAGGGTCTTGGCCTGAAAGGTCAACAGTTTATTCGTTTCCATCGGCATTGCCTGAGTTCCTCCAGCATTTGGTACATGGCATGCTTGCATTCATCAGATGGGGCACTGTGTACAAGAGTTGAGATGTCATGGTGCAATTGAACAAGGCATTGGTGAGATCCAGACCGCGATATTTGTTTACGGCCACCATTCTATCAGTTCAAGTTCAAATTTAATTGTCATTCAGTGATACACATGTATACAGCTAAACAAAACAATGATCCTCTGGGGCTAAGGTGCAAAACACAGTACATACAGTCACACTCAGCACACAGCACATTTAAGCAACACACATAAAATGCTGGAGGAACTCAGCAGGCCAGGCAGCATCTATGGAAAAAAGTACAGTCGACAATGCTGGCCAAAACCGTTCTGCAGGATTGGAGAAAAAATGCTCAGCACATTTAGTACTGATAGCACATAGAGTTGGTGGCAAGGTAGTGTAGTGGTTAGCACAACAGTTCACAGTACAGCCAACCTGTGTTCAATTTCTGTCGCTAAGGAATTGTGCATTTTCCACGCGACTGCATGGGACTCCTCTGGGTGCTCTAGCTTCCACGCACAGTCCAAAGACATACCGATCAATAGGGTAAGTGGTCATTGTAAATTGTCCTGTGATTAGGCTAGGGTTGCTGTGTGGCATGGCTCAGAGGGCCAGAAGGGCCTATTCTATGCTGTATCTCAATAAATAAACAGTAGATTCACAACATAATGTTAGTACAAGTCCCTGAGTGGCCCTTCCTGAAGGCTGATGCTGCACAGGGTGTTGTCCTGGTGCCATGTTTCACATTTGAATGAAGGGTGTGATTAAATTGGAGAGGGCCCGGAAAAGATTCACCATGATGTTGCTGGAAATGGAGAGTTTGGATAATAAGGAAAACATGGGTAGTTTGTGATTGTGTTCCTTGGAGTGGAGGAAGGCTGGGGAGTGACAATGCAGAGTCTTATAAAACCATGGAGGGCACAGTTATGATGGATATTTTAGATAAGTAATTTTCTCAGTGTTGGGGAGTCTAAAGCTTGGGGGGCATAATGGTCATTTAGTGCCTACCTTAGAGGCAGGCTTTTCACACAGAATATGGTGGGTATATGGAATGAACTTCCAAAGTTGTAGAGGTGGGTGCATGCACAACAGTTAAAGTGCGTGCCTTCAGGCTCCTGAACTTCCTCCCCAGTGGTAGCAATGAGAAGAGGGCATGCTCTGGGTGATGGGGTTCCATAATCGTCACTCCTTGTAGATGTCCTGGGTGCTGGGGAGGCTACTAGCCATGATGCAGCTCAGTGAGTTCACAAGTTCACAACCTTCTGCAGCTTCTTCCGATCCTGTGCAGTAGCCCACCACCACAAGCACCCCCACCCCCCCAACACCAGTTAGAATGTTCTCCACTGTACATCTGTAGAAATTTGCAAGGGAGGTTGATAAAGTACAGACAAGTGATTCTCACTCAGGATGAAACCTTGATCAACATGGATAGTTTGGGCTGAAGATGCTGTTTCATGCACAACCATGCATGATTTGTATTTGATGTTTGTCTTAGCACCATTTGGGCATCTACTGAAGGCATAAGTCAGGTAGCACAAGCTTCCTCCTCTTGTGTCAGTGTTTGGGATACTCAAGGAAACCTTTGAATGTCATTATAACTATACAATGAAACTGGGAGCAGATCATTTAAAGTTATGCAACCAAATGACCATTTTGGGCATTCACTATTACAGCCGTGCCTCACTGGGCCTCAGTTTTCAAAAACTGGCATCATGTTAAATAACTTACTGGAACACCCTTTACCATGACAATCTTTTTATTGAAAGGCATTGTGAGCTGCGTATTGCAAATACTAGCCTCCCCATCAGCCTCCATCTCACAGTAGTTCGGGACTCTCACGGAACAGAGGCTGACGAGCATGTTTAAGTACATATGTAAATTCTATACACTTATGTTTGCATTAAAATCTGTAAAAAAATAAGACCTGTATTCTTAAGAGTTGATATTTTCAGAGCAAGACCTCACATTGGGACTGGAAGAAGCCAGAATAGGAAGGTGGAGGGCAGGGGAGAGAGAAGAGATTGGAAGGTGATAGGTGAAGCTGGGAGGTGATAGGTGGAAGAGGTAAAGGGCTGAAGTAGAAGGCCTCTGACAGGAATGGGCCATGGGAGAAAGGGAAGGAAAGGGATACCAGAGGCAGGTGGTGAGAAGAGGAAGGGTAAGAGGGAAGCCAGTGAGGGTGTATCCTTCCTGCTCTGTATTTTTTTTGTCTCTGTACTAAGGCTGCTCTTATGAGAGTTCTTGAAGTGCTAACAGAGAGATTGGCAATGAAGAGGCAGCTAAGAACCTGGCTTACAGGTTCCAACATGAACCACAGAGATAATATTTTACCACATTAATCAGTGTGCAAAATACCTTGCTGCTAGATTTCACCAGGCTTTACCAGTTTAGGGATTTGTTTGCCCTGTTATAGCGTTAGCATTGTATACAATATGTATCTAGCACTTCCGATTATCAGGCTTCATATCCTTCTGAATGTATCCCTTCATTTGTTTCACACAGAGTATTCAAACAATACAATATTAGTTAACACAATTTTGTTTGTTTCTGTGATTCACTAGAGTAAAATTTCTTCATATATATATTTATCATATCTTAAGTGACACATTATTCATCAAACTACTTGTATGTAGGTCTCTGGAGGCCAAATCATCAGGTATATTCAAAACAGAAGTTGATAGTTTCTCGTTTAATCAGGGCTCCAGAATTTACAGAGAAAGGGCAGGAGAATGGGATTGAAAGGGCAAATAAGTCACCCATGATTGAATTGTGGAGCAGATTCAATGGCCTAAAGGCCCATTTCGGCTTCTATGCCTTTTTTTTTAAACAAAACTACAGAAGTTTAATTACACAAAATACACATAATATAAACATCAAGTGAACTAATTGAAATTAAAATATGATTATTACTGTCCATAAATCAGACAACTCCCTGAGGGGCCCAATGTTTTCGAAAATCCCCGACTGTACCCAACATGCTCCCTTTACAAGGAACCCCAGGAGCGAATGTATCCCCGGAGGCGGACCAGGCATTTGGCCCTGGCAGAGTGTTTGGCTATGTCATATGGTCCCATGGCCAGTTTTTAATTAACAATAATCCACATTGTAGACAGTGGTCATTGTGAACTGTTCTGTTGTCATACTATCATGAGCTTTTCGGGTCTGCGAGGCTAATTGTAAAGTGCTGGGCTCTCATGTTTCTAGTGTTTTGTTAATTGTTGTCTTAACAACAGTCATCAAGTCGTTGTGCCTTTTGTTTAATCTTGTCAAGATTATTTTGGCTGGCATGGTTTTTGGATGTTCTGTGATTATTTAAAGTGGACTCCGGATTAGTATTTATTGTGGGATCTTTTTTTTTGAGAATGTTTTGTCTCGCGGTGGCGCTTGGTCAAACCACTGTATAAACTCTTGTTTCTGTCTCTACATGGCAATCTGTCATTCCTCTGCACTTGGGTTCAGTCATTACCAGCACATACCGTGACACATACAGTTCAATGCATCAACTCTAACCATGATTGTCAGTGATTTTACTCAAATTCTCTTGCATAAGCAATCAAGAGAACTAGACATGGTGATTTAGAGTTTCTATTTCTGGAGAGTCCTGGAGAGCTTTGCAGAGGGAAAGTCAGAAGAAAGGGAAATTCGGCATTTTTGTCCATGACTCTTCCTGAAATGACTCTTACTGCTGATTTTTAATTGTTCACATTAATATTAATTATGATATTGATGTTTATAAGGTGGGCATAGTATTGTTATTTCTGGCAGAAAGCAATATTTATCTATCATCTGGCATAATTTTTAGGATGTTCTGAAGTGCTTACAGTCAATGAGTTTTAATTTACTTAGAGTTTTTGGAATTGAAGCTTGTGCTGAATCAGCAACATGCACAACACGCTGGAGGAACTCAGCAGGTCGGGCAGCATCTGTGGAAATGAACAGTCAACGTTTCAGGAGATCAGAATCAGATTTGTTATCACTGGCCTGTGACGTGAAATTTGTTAACTAAGCAGCAGCAGTTCAATGCAATACATAATGTAGAAAAAAAATAATAGTAATAAATAATTAAGTAAATCAATTGCAGTGTACATATATTGAATAGATTAAAAATCATGCAAAAAACAGAAATAATATATATTAAAAAAAGTGAGGTACTGTTAAAGGGTTCAATATCCATTCAGGAATTGGATGACAGTGGGGAAGAAGCTGTTCTTGAATTGCTGAGTGTGTGCCTTCAGGCTTCTGTACCTCCTACCTGATGGTAACAGTGAGAAAAGGGCATGCCCTGGGTGCTGGAGGTCCTTAATAATGGACGTTGCGTTCCTGAGACACCACTCCCTGAAGATGTCCTTTGTAGGCTAGTGCCCAAGATGGAGCTGACTAGATTTACAACCTTCTGCAGCTTCTTTCAGTCCTGTGCAGTAGCCCATCCATACCAGACAGTGATGCAGCCTGTCAGAATGCTCTCCATGGTACAACTATAGAAGTTTTTGAGTGTATTTGTTGTCATGCTATATCTCTTCAAACTCCTAATGAAGTATAGCCGCAGTCTTGCCTTCTTTATGACTACATTGATATGTGTCAAATGTGTCAAATATATATGATATAGTTGCTCTGCATGGTGTTCCTATGGGTCTAAAATTAAATTGTTCTGGTTGCCACAAAATGACAAATTTCATGATATATATTAGTGATAATAAACCTGATGCTGATTCTGAGATCTCTTGAGTTAAACTTCAGAAGAGATATAAAACACATAGAAGTCGTTGGACCAAAGGCTGGTATAGATAGGTACATGACATGCCTATGATTCAAAGTTCAAAGTAAATTTATAATCAAAGTACATATATGTCACCATGCACAACTCTGACATTCATTTTCTTGTGGGAATTCACAGTAAACACAAGAAACACAATAGAATCAATGAAAGACAGCCTGCAACATGACAAACAAACAATCAATGTGCAAAAGACAACTAACTGTGCAAATACAAACAGCAAATAGAAAAAAACAGAAAACAGAAAGGTTTCCTGCGGGAGTACAGGACTAGGTGGTTAATACAAAAACATCAAAAATACATATTAAGGACCAACAAATTTAAGATGTTAAATGTAGATAATGCCAAGAGAAATCAGAAACAATCTAACGCATTACAGGATCCTGCAGCAGTTTAACTCAATCTGATTACTTACACAGGCACTATCAAGTGGCAAACACCATTCATCGAAAGCTTGCTTTAAAATACAAACTCATAAATTAAATTGCACCTAGCTATAAATACAAGCTTGATCCAGTTGTAGAGTTAGAATAGCTCAAATTGTATTATGACCCATCAGTTATTACAGATAGGACAATCTGTAAGAACCGTTCGGATATAGTAATACTAGGCATCTCAAGAGACCATGGATTTGCAACTTGGAAAGGACGATAACAGAAAGGTTATCGTATGAGCTTGAGAAGAGAGGAATGCTGGCAAGTTATCAGAGTGGTTTCAGGAAGGGAAGGAATTCCATGGACTCAGTGATAAAGTTAGATACAGAAATAAGAAAGGCCCAGGCAAATAATGAGTCAGTAGTTGCAGTGTTTTTTGACATAGAAAAAGCCTATGACATGATGTGGAAGGAAGGATTGTTAATTAAACTGCACAAGATGGGGGTTGGTGGGAGAGTTTTTAATTGGATAAAAGATTTTTTGTTTGGTAGTAAAATTCAAGTTCCGATTGGGTCAGAGTTATCAAATCAGTACATAATGGGAAATGGCACACCTCAAGGTATTGTGATTAGCCCGTTACTTTTCATCATTATAATCAATGATGTCTTAACAAAGGTACCAGTGGATATGGGTAGATCACTGTTTGTGGATGATGGGGCCTTGTGGAAAAGAGGCAGGAACATGGAGCATATAATCAGGAAGCTATAAGGAGCAATTGATGAAGTGGTGTTATGATTGGGGATGTAGATTTTCAAACTCAAACTGTATTTTTCACTAGGAAAAAAATTGAGGTAGGGAAGAAGTTAAGGATGTATGGGATAGAATTAGAAAGGGTTGGATCATTTAAATTTCTGGGAGTTATGTTTGATTCACAGTTAACATGGGCAGACCATTTCAGGAAAATTGAGAAATGTAAAAAAAATACTAAATGTGATGAGATGTTTGACTGGTAGGGAATGGGGAGAAAATTGTTCAGCATTGAATAGAATGCATGTGGCTTTAGTAACATCTCTGTTGGATTATGGAAGTGTAGCATATGGATCAGCAGCTAGGTCTCTTATAAGGAAGCTGGATGTGATTTAGGCTCAGGTTTTGAGAGTGTGCAGTGGGGCTTTTAAAACATCACCAGTATCAGCCCTGCAGGTAGAATTGGGAGTAATGCCTTTGGAACTAAGAAGGATGCAATTGATGGCAAACTACTGGGTTAATTTGCAGGGACACAATGATTCTCACCCTGCTAAAGGAGTGTTGCAGGAGTCCTGGGAAAATGGGAGGTTTCAGAGGGAATACTTTAGTCGGGTAGGGAATGATATTGCTAGATCATGTGGAGTGTTTGATCTAAGGATAAGTCCTTCAGTAGTTTATCCAGTTGTAGCTCCATGGAAGCTGGTATGGCCTGACGTAGACTGGCATTTGTTAGAGATAAAAAGGAAAGGAAAATATAAAACTGATTTGGTAAGTGCATTTAACTGTCATGTGATGGAAAAGTATAGAGGTTATACTCAGATTTATACCAATGGTGCTAAGGAACCTGAAACGGGAGTGACAGGGTTTGGGGTGGCTATACCAGCAAAAACAATTGCAATCAGCAGAAGAACATCTAATAAGTTAGTGGTGTATGTGGAGATGATGGCAGTATTGGTTGCGTTGCGTTGGGTGGAGAAAACTAAACCAGTCAAAGCGTTGATATGCTCAGATTCATCTTCAGTACTAGCAAGTTTAAGGTCTTCTCACTCAAACAGCTGGCAAGATGTACTTCATGAAGTCCTTCAGTCAGTCACAAGAGTTGCAAATTGGGGAGGTCAGGTAAAATTTCTATGGGTTCCAGCTCATGTTGGGGTGAAGGGGAATGAGAGGGTGGATGAGTTGGCAAAGAGGGCGTTAAAGAAAGAAAATATAGAAATGCACACTAGTATCAGCAAAGCAGAGGCTAAGTGTATAATCTGGGAAAGAATCATCCAAATATGGCAAGAACAAAAGAGTGTTACAGGTACTAGGGTAGGTAGTGGATACAGAAGAGAGGAAACTGTGTGGACTAGTGTTGGAAAAAGAGAGTGAGAGATACCGCTTCTACCTCTTCTAATGATTCTGAGTGAGGCACAGAGAGATCTGTATTTACTGACAATTACCTTTATTGTTCCATCTAACAAATACATGAATTCATACACTAAATACCTTGTGCGCACATCTGTTAAGTATCCCTGACTCTCCTGGATAGTCAAAGAGTAGCAAAGGTATTACCCGGGCGGAGGAATTTACGCTGGCCAGGTACTCCTTGTTCCTTGTGGTCCCAACTCACTTTCCACGTGTTCACGCAGGGTTCTTCTCGCTTGTGTCTGCGATGGTTATTCTTCGAAGTTACCGCCACCGGCGCACACAAAGCATCCACTTTTATATCCATTGCTTATCAATTCAAATGTCACATTCCCATGTCATTGGCTGCAGGTCATGTGTCTGGCCTTTAACACCTGGTCATTGTCTCTGGTCCAAGCCAGCATCCATCTATTGTCCTCTTCCCATCAAGGGACAGTTGCTGACTCATGGCTCTTTGTTCTCCGTCAGCAATGAGCTTGAATCACCTCAGGCATTCACAAGTCTGCATGTTATAGCCAACCAAAGAACACCTCACAAATAACTCCTTATTTGGAAATGACCTCCAGTCCAGCAGATTACCTGAAGAGTCTTTGTGCCTTCTTTAAAACACTAATCAAGTCCAGCATGTCAAGCTCACAAAATGGAGAATCGAGTGTCTTCACAAAATGGCAGCCTCCATCCCCCAAGCACACGGCAAGAACAAAGACTGCTTCCACTGTCCTTGATTCATTTGAATTCTCTGATTTGAAGATTGTCATTCTTTCTGGCCAACACTAGGTTAAGGCTGGGGCACTGTGCACTAAACAAAACATTGAAAATGATAGGGAAACACCAGACAGGATTGTGTGAGGAATGTCAGGAAGAGGAGTCAGGAGAACATGTAATTCTGAGTTGCAGGAAGTATGGGATACAGAGAGAGATGATGAGAATTAATCTAACGGAATTGGGGGTGCAGGAATTCACATTAAAAGGGTTACCGGGCATGGTTGAGAGAGCACAGGTCAGGGTACTTTTAGCTTTTTTAAGGGATACAGGGTTTTTTTTATAGGATATGATGGATAAGCAGGAATAGGGTACTAAGGTGGCCAAAGAAGGAAGGTTAAAGTGTAGATTAGGGTGGGTATGTGAGTGTGTGTGAATGGGTGAAGGGATTTACAATGTAATTCTATTGTTTGATCAACTCTCCGGAGCAGAAGGTGGCGGTAATGCACCATTAAGCTGGGTGCCAACTGCTGTAAAACAAGAAGAAGGAAGAAGGAAGGGTTGTAAGGGAGACTGGCAGTTGCCCATGCTGCAAGTCTCCCCTCTCCACGCCACTGATGATGTCCAAAGGATGGGCAAGGGCTGATACAGCTTGGCACCGGTGTCATCGCAGAGCAATGTGTAGTTAAGTGCCTTGCTCAAGGACACAACACGCTGCCTCAGCTGAGGCTCAAACTAGCAACCTTCAGATCACTAGAGCAATGCCTTAGCCACTTGGCCATGTGCCAATACTTGGATATAATAATACAAGATAAACAAGTAAGAACAACTTGTTTAATAGATATAGCCATTAGATATACAGCCGTTCCAAACACATACAATGTACAGAAATCAATATGTGAAAACACCAGAAATCTCCTGAATTAAAAGAGGAAATTGAAAGACTTTGGAACATGAACAGGGTACACATTGTCCCGATAGTAATATCTACAACAGGTGTAATCTCAAAGGCATTACACAATTGCATTAAACAATTAGGGCTACATAGCAATATCTATGTAAATCTTCAGAAAACCACATTATTAAACATTACCAGAATCATCTGAAAGTTCCAAGCAATTGAGGAATGAGAGGGCTTGGCTATGCTTGTACCTCAGGATTTACCTGTTTGAGCTGAGAAAAAAAATTCAAATCAATAGAAAACAATAAATATTGAGAATTTGAGATGAAGGGTCCTTGAAAGTGAGTCCATAGGTTATGAGAACAGTTCAGTGATGGGACAAGTGAAGTTGAGTGAAGATAGGCTGAAAGGACTGTTTGTATACTGCATGGCTCTGTGATATGCTCCCTACTCTATCCATGCATAGTGCACGTGATTGAGGACAATTTTCTGTTGTGAAAATGTAGATGCATTTTATGGATAAAGTAGGGGCATGCATAAGGCAGTGATAACAGAAATAATCTGTTCATTTTTGCTCATTGTCGTGTGATTAGGGAAAGTGGTGACAACAATTTTTGTGTAATAGTGTATAGAAATGATTGTGCCAGTATGAAGAGATAGGTGGACACTTGGTTTAACCTCTCAGCCAAGGGCACCACCCCTAACACATTTGGTGTTGTGGAAGTTTTGCAGAACATTAGTGTGCATGTAGAACATCTGAAATGGGTCTGACAAAATTCACAGATTTTAAGTAACTGAACATGGCTGATATTGGAATTGAGACATTTTTCTTAGGAATAAATTGATCTCTAATAAAAAAAAAAGCATATGTTGCCTCTCTCCACTGCAAATGATCAATTCTTTACAAAAAGTATGGATACATTGATTATAGCTCATTATTATTATAATGAAAAAATATATTTACTTGACTATCATGAAGCAATGGGAAAGTTATTTTTGATGCATAAAGATTTATCTCCATACTGTATTTGTCAATATGGAACAGTGAACGAGTTTGTAAATGTGGCAGGAACAAAGGATGTTGGGAATGGCGAGGATGAAGCTCCATGGGAGGGGTGTGGGAAAAGGTGGCAGAGAAGGAGTAATGGGAGAGGGGCTCCCTTCCCCTTTTCCCAACCATGATTCCCCTCTCCCTGCCTCCTTCCCGCTCTCAGTCTGCCACAGTGACCCATATCAGAATCAGGTTTATCATCACTCATGTATGTCATGAAATTTGTTTTTTTGTGATATCAGGACACAGTAATTTTTAACATTCATATTTTCAAATTAGCAAAACGTAGGAGATTTTTTAAAAATTAGGAATTTTTTTTCACGATGAATGCTCATGAACAATATTTGTGAAATATCCTCTAAGTGTGGGGAATATTTTGCTGATAGAGAATAGCTGCTTCCCAGATGAGGTTTGGGTTTACGGTCGGCTTCTTTGAGTGAATATGGAGAAGCCGTGACATATTGCTTTCTACAGGATGGGAGGACGGGGAACAATAGTGAATTGAGAATGGATTTCATATAAACTGCTGCTTCCATCAGAGCTGTGGTGCAGAAGCAATTCACCATCAGAAATTGTTTGGGACATAACAAGAATACAAAAGGCTCTGCAACAGTGCACACTTTTCAATTACGTTCTTTGAATTTCACTTCTTTGCCAGACATGTTAAACATTTGAAATAAAATTTCTGTTTAAAGTAATAGACAGAGCAAAATCAAGAGAGATTTAATCAATCATTTTATTTGCTGGCTGTATTATTTTCTGTGCTATTTGTGGTGACATTCTTAGAATTAATTAAATTTAATGCATACTTATGGATGAAAGTAGCTTAACATTATTGGCAGTGAATGCATCGTTAGCTTTTATTATGACTTATTAAAATACTTAGCATAGCTTGACTACTAAGATATCTGGAATTCTACAACAGCACTGAAAGAATAAAAAGGTATTTGATTTATTAGGTAATAACAAGAAGGAATCACTTTAAAATATTTTCAATTCTCACCCAGTTATGCTTCCATTTTTGCAATTTTAAATTTGTCAAGCATCCCAATACTTTAAATGGGGCATTAAACGATTGCATACTTTAAATGCAAAATAATTAACAAATTAAAAAAACAGTTATGTCAAGTGAAATAAATATGCTATTGATAATCGAACTAGACAAACACAAAAGGTGGGAATGTTTACATTGCGTGCTCTCAGTGTAATGGGGTAATTCCATCCATGCCTACCTAGCCCTCTGTTTACCATTAGAGTGTGCCAAGTATTCCGACTAAATGGAAATATATACTACAACAACCATGCATGGCATCCCTCATAACAAGCTGCAGAAACTCTCTAAAGCATTGCTGCTATGTTGTGGGGAATCTTGAGAATCTTTAGCTTAACTTGCCATGACTTCAAGCCTTTGGTTGGAGTTAAGAGTAATGAAATTCATCTGTGCTGGGTAGCATTATTACACTTGCATCTGTCAGTGCTAATGAATGCTTACAAGTTCTAAGATGACTTCTTAATTTGTTTTTCTTATGTGATACACACAAAGAACAGTAATCAAGTAGGACAAAATTGTCCTTGGAATTCTCCTTTTTACATGTAATCCTTTGAAAAGGAAGACAAATATGCTATTCAAATTCTTATATAACCCAAAATTTAGAAAATATGATAGGTTCAAAACATCTTGCTTCAGTTGATGTTGACTATTTGATGAAAATCTCAGATTTATCTACAAAAATTAAAAATAAGCAACTGAGTTTATACATTCACAGTACAAAACAATTTGTACACTGGGTTCTGAAGAAGGATCTTGGCCCGAAACGTTGACTGTTTATTCATTTCCATAGGTGCAGCCTGACCTACTGAATTCTCCCAGCATCTTGTGTGCATTGCTTTGGATTTCCTGCATCTGTAGATTTTCTTGTGTTTAAAACATTTTGTTAATTTTATTAATCTTCCCATTGACCAGGTAACATTTTTGAAGTGTGACCACCAATGTAAGATGAAAATAACTAACTTGTTTGAGATAAGGTCAAGTAGGTAGCTAACAATAACAGCTTGAAATTTTACATGGATCATAATAAGGGCATTAATAGATCTCTGCTCCTATAGAGTAAGTTGGCTAAAACCTTTTGAACTCTCCACAGTTACATTCAAATGGAGAATGGGAGAGTTTACTTATATATTGGGTATAGCATACTCACTGATCAAGGGGGTACTGACTGAATGTAAATGTGAAATGTTTCTATACACTACCGTCTGTTGTGAATTTAGTATTAATCCTGTATATATTGTTTGATTAAGCATTCTTGCTGATTTAAATAATTCCCAGATAATTAACCAGATAAGTGTGAGGTGGTTCATTTTGGTAGGTCAAATATGTTGACAGAATATAGTATTAACGGCAAGACTCTTGGCAGTGTGGAGGATCAGAGGGATCTTGGGGTCCAAGTCCATAGGACGCTCAAAGCTGCTGCGCAGGTTGAGTCTGTTGTTAAGAAGGCGTACGGTGTATTGGCCTTCATCAATCGTGGAATTGAATTTAGGAACCGAGAGGTGATGTTGCAGCTATATAGGAACCTGGTCAGACCCCACTTGGAGTACTGTGTTCAGTTCTGGTTGCCTCGCTCCAGGAAGGATGTGGAAACCATAGAAAGGGTGCAGAGGAGATTTACAAGGACGTTGCCTGGATTGGGGAGCCTGCCTTATGAGAATAGGTTGAGTGAACTCAACCTTTTCTCCTTGGAGCGACAGAGGATGAGAGGTGACCTGATAGAGGTGTATTAGATGATGAGAGGGATTGATCGTTTGGATAGTCAGAGGCTTTTTCCCAGGGCAGAAATGGCTAACACGAGAGGGCACAGTTTTAAGGTGTTTGGAAGCAGGTACAGAGGAGATGTCAGGGGTAGGTTTTTTATGCAGAGAGTGGTGAGTGCGAGGAATGGGCTGCTGGTGACGGTGGTGGAGCCGGATACGATAGGGTCTTTTAAGAGACTCCTGGACAGGTACATGGAACTTAGAAAAATACAGGGCTATGGGTAACCCTAGGTAATTTCTAAGGTAAGGACATGTTCGGCACAACTTTGTGGGCCAAAGGGCCTGTATTGTGCTGTAGGTTTTCTATGTTTCTATGTGAATTACATACATCATCACGCTACCATGTAATACGAGCATGCCTCGCTAAAAGTAAACACATAGTTAGACTCACATTCCAAACTTCTAAGTCTTCCTTTGAATTAGTTTAATGTTAGGAAGTTACAAAACATAGCACCTACCCCAGAATTTATCTATGAGACATGCTGAACAACGCAACTGATTCATTCAGTAATTTTCTGTTTAATTATCATAGATTGCAGTTAATTGGCCCACTGGTTAATCGGGACACTGTTTGTTTGGGAGAACTCTTGAAGAGCAAAAACAAATCAAGACAATAGCTGTGATTCCCTTCATTTATTTGGTTCACAATGTTGTTTAATTACGACAGGAGACTGTTGCCGAACAGTTTCTAGCTAGTGTAAGTTGCATGAACTTGTGTGGCTGTTAGACATTACATCATGCTTAGAGCAAACAGTTTATAAATAGCATAATTTGCATGTTTGTGCACAAAAAGCTATTGTTTTGAATTTTTGTCACAGATGGTAGGCAAGTATAATTTGTAAGACAATTCAGAACTGTTTTCTGAGTCCTGACGAAAGCTCTCAGCCCAAATCGTTGACTGCTCGTTTCAACAGATTCTGCCCGACCTGCTGAGTTCATCCAGCTTGTTTGTACGTCTTGATTTGACCACAGCATCTGCAGTGGACTTGGTGTTCAGAGCTGTTTTGCTCACTATGGTTTCAAACATTCAGGTTTGGGGATGCCAGAAATGGCCGGGAATGAAAATGAAATTATTTCACTACTTCAACAAGTTAGGAACTATGAAGAATTTGAAGGTATTGACAATCATCTTGAATGTTACAATGAAAAGGAAGATTTGGAGGATGCAATCATCAAAAGCACTGTTTGAAGGCAGTCCACTACCTGCACGAGGTGTCAGCATTGATTTTCTTCATTTACAGTCAATCAACAGAACGCAGCAGTGTACACTGAATAAATTGCTCCATTGATAATTATTAGTGACTAATACACAGATTTGTAGTACTGTAGTTGTTTTGATAGTGTTCTAATTTATTCTGTATTTCATTTAAATACAGAATTTGTTACCTAGTTAAACAATAGTTTGTTTTTTTATACCTTTTAAAATATTTCTATGAAACTTCAGTTAATTGGGGCAGCCACTTAATTGGGCCAAAAATTACTGGTCCTGATGTGTCCCAATTAACCAAATCAACTGTATATTTATATTTTCAAATGACTGATAAATTTTACTGACTGTTCACAACGTCTGAAATTAGGATAAACAGCTGAAACGAATTAAAATGCTCCTCAAACAAGGAGGTTTGATGTTTCACTCCTGGACAAATTGTCCTGGCGAGGGACTACAGAGGTGATCGAAAGTGGGTACTTGAAAAGATTAAAGGACAGAACTAGACTTAATCTGGTCCAGTTCTTCAGATTGAAACCTGGAGGGAATAGTCCAGCGATGGAGTCCCTATGGCAGTCCTACATCGACCCTGACAAACGGAAGCCTCAGTCTACTCCCTAGACCACTCTGGCATGTTTGAGCCAACCTGAAGCATTCAGCACAGCCGACATTGATCCTAAAGAATCAATTGGGCTGCTCAAAGAGTGAAACATCAAGCAAAAGTGAGGTTGACCATAAACAACATGGTGAAAAGCTGTGGAAACTGAGCTGATAATCCTAAAGTGCTTTTGGAGACCTTCTGTAAGGTCTGGTAGAAATGGATAGGGATAGAAAAGTTTTGGCACTGTCCTAAGCACCAAAGACATTATGGAAGAGAGAAATCCAGGTTGTAGCCTATGGACCTCCCAATGATACACTTACATCATCTGAGTAGATGTCCGGGATTCTGAGAGCAATAGTGTGTTTAACACCAATTGTTCTAGAGGAAAGTTGTGACAATAGTGTTTGATGTGAACTTCCACTTTTCTAATGCCAGATGTCATTGAGTGTCTGAGTGTCTGTTCAATGGCGTCCTCTGCCCATCAACAACTATGGCATCATATGGCTGGATAGACAACCACACCAGGTTTCATCTTTAAAATTGGAAAACATCTATTAGTTTCATTAATTTTTCCTTGACAAAGCATTTTTGAAATGCAATCATCACTTTGATATTAAAATTGTGCTGACCAATTTGTGTACAGCTACCTTATACAAGCAAGCTAAGCAGTAATGCCCCACATTTAGCACTCGTGCTAATGATAAGAGCAACATCTCAATGCTTCCACAGAACGAATTGTTCAATATCCTCCAGACATTGCATCTAAGTACAAACTGCTGGAATTTCCACATGTAAGTGCCAGCATGTTTACAATTTCTGCATCTGTGCATGAATTTGGAATTAATGAACTACCAACCTGGCAGCTATGCTTAAACATCAGTCACCATAAGACTTGAAGACATAGGAGCAGAATTAAGCCATTAGGCCCATTGAGTTTATTCCACCGTTCCATCATGGCTGATTTAATATCCCTCTCAAACCCATTCTCCTGGTTTTTCCCCATAATCTTTGACACTCTTGCTAATCAAGAGCCTATCAAGCTCCGATTTAAATACACCCAAAGACTTGGCCTCCACAGCTGTCTATGGTAATGATTTCCACAGATTTACCACAGTCTTCGTGGAATTCAGTGGAATAACACTGAGTTGCATCAATTCTGAATGCTTATGTTTGGGAGCTCACTCGAAGATCTTGCACTATGCTGTAATTGGTACTAGGAATTTATCTCTATAGATTTCAATGGAAGGGAATGGTTTTGAGGGAATTCGTATTTCTAATTTTTTTGAAATTGTTTGAAAATTAAGAGTGTTTATTTCATATTTAAAATGTTTAAATAAAAAAAAAATAATATTTGTTTTGGAAATGCCAAGTGCACTTAATCATAAACACAAAAGACTCTGCAAATGCTGGAAATCCAGAGCAACACACATACAATGCTGGAGGAACACAGAAGGTCAGGCAGCATTGATGGAAATGAAAAAGTCAGTGAACGCTTTGGGCTGAGACCCTTCTTGAGGACTGGAAAGAAAGAGGGAAGATTCCAGAATAAAAGTGTGGAGGACGAGGAAGGAGGAGGGTTAAAAGGTGATAGGAGAAGCCGGGTGAGTCAAGGGCTGGAGAAAGAGAGGAGAGTGGACCATAGGAGCAAGGGAAGAAAGAAGGGACCCAAGTGGATGTGATTGGCAGATGAGAAGATGTAGAGGCCAGGGTGGGGAATAGAAAAAGAGGAGAGGGGGAGGAAAAAAGGATAAAATAGGGGCAGTCATGGGCACCTGCATGGGCCTCAGCTATGCCTTCCTTTTTCTGGCTATGCAGACAGTCCATGTTCCAAGCCTTCCCTAGTAAATCTCTCCAGTGCTTCCTATGCTACATTGATGACTGCATTTGTGCTGATTCATGCACCCATGATGAGCTCGGTCAATTTTATCAACTTTACCTCCAACTTCAATCCTTAAATTCACTTGGTCAATTTCCGACACCTCTTACCCCTTTCTTGATCTCTCTGATTCCATCTCTGGAGACAAACTGTTGACCATCATTTATAAACCTGCAGACTCCCATGGCTATCTTGAATATACATCTTCTCCCCCTGTCTCCTGTAAGAGTGCTGTTTGCTTTTCTGAGTTCCTTCGTCTCTGTCACATCTGTTCTCTTCTTTAACATATCCTACCACCAAACACATCTTGACCTCCGCCCCCCCCCCCCCCCATTTTCCTCTTCCTGCAAGGATCTTTCCCCCTGTGATTCCCTTGTCCATTTGTCCATGCTGGTACATATCTAGGAAGAGACAGAAATTCTACACCTGCCATTTATCTCCTCCCTTCCCTTCATTCAGAGCCCCAGCAGTTCTTCCAGATGAGGCAAAACTTCACCTGCAAATCTGCTGGGGTTGTCTATTGTATTCGGTGATTCCAATGCGGCCCCCTCTACGTTGGTGAGACCTGATGTAAACTGGGGGACCACTTTGTTGAGCACCTCTCCTCCAACTGCCAAAAGTGGAATTTCTCGGTGGCCAACCATTTTAATTCCTATCTCCATTTCCATTCTGCTATGTCAGTCCACGGCCTCTTCTTGTGTCACAATAAGACCACTCTCAGGGTGGAGGATCAACACTCCATGTTCCATCTAAGCAACCTCCAACCTGATGGCATAAACATTGATTTCTACTTCTGGTAATGAAAAGAATATATTTATTTCCCCTCTCCTCTCCCCTTCTTCTATTCCCCACACTGGCCTCTTACCTCTTTTCCCCCTGGTGCTCCTCCTTCTTCCTTTTCTCCCATGGTCCACTCTCCTCTCTGATCAGATTCCTTCTTTTCCAGCCATTTATCTTTCCCCCCCACCTGGCTTCACCTGTCACCTTCTAACTATCCCCCGTCGCCTCTCACCAGCTTTTAACTCTGGCATCCTCCCCCTTCCTTTCCAGTCCTGAAGACGGGCCGTGGCCTGAAATGTTGACCGCATATTCATTTCCGTAGATGCTGCCTGACCTGCTAAGTTCCTCCAGCATTCTGTGTGTGTTTCTCTAGATTTTGCAATGTTCAGTTGCTTTGAGAGGACAGGTGGCTGTCTTGAATATCAGTTTGTCAGATTCTGCATGGGAGAGGCCTAGACTGCCCACACCCCAACTTCAAATCTCATGCAATGGTATTCCCTTTTAGAAGAATATGCAGAGCCTTGTGAGAGAAACTGTGCTTGGCAGCAGAGCCAGACTCAGAATCAGGATTACATGCATTATCAATGACATACAGCACTGTGCAAAGTCTTAGACACACATATATATAACTAAGACATTTGCACAGTACCGTAGTAATTTTATGTTTTGCACTGTACTGCTGCCACAAAATTATGATATAGTTCTCTACTGTGGACTGAGAGTGGGAAGGAGGCAGAGAGAGGGGAATCATGGTTGGAAAAAGGGGAAGGGAGAGGGGAGGGAGTGGGAATCACCAGATACACTCTATAATGATCTATTGTTTGAAATTTAATGATCTTGCCTATTGTCTCAAGGCTGGATGTGTCTGTACCACATGCCACCGTCCACCCAGCCCTTCTTCCCTGCCACATGTGTCGCACCCCTCTCACCGTGCTCCACCCTCACTATTACTAACATCCTTTGTTCCCACCAGGTTTATAAGCTCACTCTCCGCTGTATGTTGACAAATACAGTACTGTGCAAAAGTCATTGGCCCCCTAGCTATGTCTATGCACCTAAGTATACATTATATCATGAAATTTGTTGTTTTGCAGCAATAGCACAGTGCAATACAGAAAGCAGAAAATGGGGAGAGGGAAAGATGTGCTTGGTGGTGGGATCCCATTGGAGATGGAATTCTGTTTTCCACAGCGATTGCTTCTTACATGTCTCCCTTGTCCATTTGTCCGTCCCCACTGATCTCCCTCCTGGTACTTACCCTTGCAAGCACAACAAGTGCCACACCTGCTCCTTCACCTCCTCTCTCACCAGACACTTCAGGGCCCCAAACACTTCACCTGTGAATCTGTTGGGGTCATGTACTGTATCCGGTACTCCCAGTGTGGCCTCCTGTATATTGATGAGACCCAACATAGATTGGGAGACCACTTAGCCAAGCACCTGCTCTCCATCTGCCAGATAAAGAAGGATCTCCCAGTGGCCACCCGGTTCAATTCTACTTCCCATTTCTATTCTGACATGTCAGTCCATAGCCTTCTCTACTGCCACAATGAGAGCACTGTCAGGTTGGAGGAGAAACACCTTATATTCTGTCTGGGTAGGCTCCAACCTGATGGCATGAACATTGATTTCTCGAACATCTGGTAATTGCACCCCCTCGTCTCACCATTCCCCATTCCCATTTCACTCTCTCACCTTATCTCCTTAGCTGCTCATCACCTGCCTCTGGTGCTCTTCCCCCTTCCTTCCCTTCTATGACCTTCTATCCTCTCCTATTAAATGACCCCTTCTCCAAACCTTCAACTCTTTAACCAATCAATTTCCCAGCTCTTTACTTCACTCCTCTCCTCTCCCAGTGTCATCTATCACCTACCACCTTGTACTTCTTCCTCCCCTTCCCCCACCTTTTACTCTGTCTCCTCATCTTTTTTCTTGTCCTGATGAAGAGTCTCGGCCTGAAACGTCGACTGCTTACTCTTTTCCATGGATGCTGCCTGGCCTGCTGAGTTCCTCCAGCGTTTTGCTTGTGTTGCTTGTTTTGCTGTTGCTTTTCTTGCTCGTTCTGTGTGGCTCAGCCGAGCATTGTGTGCATGACATATTAGAAACACAACAGATTCTGTAAATGCCGGAAATCTTGAGCAACGTACACATGAGCATAATATATTGGCATCAGAAAGTGTGGCAACTCTTGCAGCCTGCCGTCAGCACATCCCTGGGTGTATAGGTTGTTAATGCAAGCAACACGTTTCACTGTATGTTTCGATATACAAGTGATTAATAAGTCAGAATCTGAGCACAAAAGGTGAAGGTAGAAAATGCAGAATGCCATGGGAAATGAGGACAGTGTGTGATAAACGATGAAGTGAGTGAGTGAATTCCTAGGCAATACCAAACTGACACCATAAAGCTGTCTATAATTTTGAAGATATACAAAGAGCATATGTATCAACAAAAGGAAGGCTGGCAAAGCGGTTTTTAGAAATCAGTCCCAGGATGGTTTAATACAATGGAATGAATGTTGGAAGCAGAATTTGACATACTAACATGGTTATGTGGTATATTTAACACTGATGACCTGCATCTGATTCCAGTAAGTCTGTCCTCACCCTACCAATCCCCTGGAAACTTTGCTTCCTGGGAGTTAAGGTACCATATGCGTTGATCCTTCTCCCACTCTTAATTACAAGCAGATATGGCTCTCACACAGAACAAAGACACGACTACTAATTCAGTATCATTTGCCTCGACACTTACTCATTCTAAGTCAAAATAATTCTGTCAGTTAACCATCATATCCATTGTATCAGACCAATTTTTCCAGAGTTGTGTAGACAGCTATCAGCCATCAGGCTCCTGAACCAGCATGGATAACTTTTCTTAACACTGAACTGATTCCAGAAACTATGGACTCACTTTCAAGGACTCTATGATTGAGGCTTCCATTGGTCAGAGTTGAACATGGAGGTTTGAGATCAGAGTCTTCCTTTTTATAGATGAGCTGCCAACCACAGCTGACGAGCCCCATCTGCCCAAAGCGACTGGCTTTAAGGTGCCGGTCACCCACCTTTGCCCCTTCTCCTGTCAGTAGAAACGGTTCCGCCAGGCTTAGTAGCTAAGCTACACATGAAGGCCAGGAGCTGGAATAGGTTGTCAGAGACAATGTGAGACGCACACCATTGGGAGCATTTAATAGGTAGTGGAGCTTTCTCTTTGCCTCGCCCCACGGTAACAGCCTTAAGTAATCACTCAACAGCTAATGTTCTCAATTTTAAAAAAATGTTTTTGCATAGTTTCTCTTTTTTGCTCATTGTTTATTTTGTGTGTAAATTTTAATTGATTCTTTTGTGTATCTTTGTACATACTGTGAATGCCCACAAGAAAATGAATCTCAGGGTAGTGTTTGGTGACAGGTACATTCTTTGATAATAAGTTTACTCTGCTACTTAGTTCTTTGCCTTTGAGTTTTACTGATCCATTTAATACCTTCTGCAACTTTACAAAATTTCAGAGTGGTTACAGCACAGTAATGGGCCTTTTGGCCTGCTGAGTCCAGTCAAGCTCCACGTAAATGCAATCCAACTAGGCACAACTCGTCACCCTCTTCTCATTTAATATCCCTCAGTGAAGTCCAGGATACACGTGAGTTGAGGCAAGAGTTATGTGGAGGGAATCAATCCAAAAATGTGATGGCTAGTTTCAACATTGCACTCCATCATGAACTGAAAAGTTTTAAGTTCAAAGTAGGTTTATTATCAAATACGTACCGTATATATCACCATATACTACCTTGAGATTCAATTTCATGCAGCGTTCACGGTAGAACAAAGAAGTAGAGTCATAGAAAAGTACAGAATCAGGCTGTTCGGCCCATCTAGTCTGTGCTGAACCAACGAAGTACAATAGGATCAATGAAAAGCTACACTCAAAGGCTGATAAACAACCAGTGTGCAAAAGAAGACCAACTGTGTAAATAAATAATACCTACAAAGCGAAACACAATAGCATGAAAGGCAGTGATGGTTCTTCTATATTTTGTTTCTCATACAGTCATAGTAAGAGTTATAAAGCTTTCTCATTTAATCACATATTGTGTACTGTGTGTTATTTCGGGGTACTGATTTGTAACAGGGGGCACATCGCGCAGCATCCACCCACATGAGATTTCTTAAGTTTGGCCGGGCAGGGGATTATCACCCCCTATATTAAGCCGCTAGGTGAAGCGAGTGTTACATACAACTGTGAAGATCCCTGCTGCACCAGATGACCCTGTGATCTCTGTCTCAGAGGCTGATGTTAGACGGTCTTTAAAGAGAGTGAACCCTCGCACGGTGGAAGGTCCCAATGGAATACCTGGTAAGGCTCTGAAAACCTGTGCCAACCAACTAGCAGGAGTATTCAAGGACATTTTCAACCTCTGACTGCTGTGGGTGGAAATTCCCACTTGCTTCAAAAAGGCAACATTTATACCAGTACCTAGGAAGAATAATGTGAGCTGCCTAAATGACTATAGCCTGGTAGCACTCACATAGACAGTGATGAAATGCTTTGAGAGGTTGGCCATGACTAGATTGAACTTCTGCCTCAGCAAGGACCTGGACCCATTGCAATAGGTCAACGGCAGACACAATCTCAATGGCTCTCCACACGGCTTTAGACCACCTGGACAACACATAAACCTACATCAGGATGCTGTTCATCGACTATAGCTCAGCATTTAATACCAATACTGACTGAGAAGTTACAGAACCTGGGCCTCTGTACCTCTCTCTGCAATTGCATCCTTGACCTCCTAACCGGAAGACCACAATCAGTGCAGATTGGTGACACTCAAAGCAGCTACACAGGTTGACTCTAGGGTTCAGAAGGCATACGGTGTACTGGCCTTCATCAATCATGGGATTGAGTTTAGGAGCCGAGAGGTAATGTTGCAGCTATATAAGACCCTGGTCAGACCCCACTTGGAGTACTGTGCTCAGTTCTGGTCACCTCATTACAGGAAGGATGTGGAAACTATAGAAAGGGTGCAGAGGAGCATGGGGAGCATGCCTTATGATAATAAGTTGAGTGAACTTGACCTTTTCTCCTTGGAGCGATGGAGGATGAGAGGTGACCTGATAGAGGTGTGCAGAATAATGTGGATAGTCAGAGGCTTTTTCCCAGGGCTGAAATGGCTGGCACGAGAGGGCATAGTTTTAAGGTGCTTGGAAGCAGGTACAGAGGAGATGTCGGGGTAAGTTTTTTACGCAGAGAGTGGTGAGTATGTGGAATGAGCCGCTAGCGACAGTGGTGGAGGTGGAAACTATAGGATCTTTTAAGAGACTCCTGGATGGGCACATGGAGCTTAAAAAAACAGAGGGCTATGGGTAAGCCTAGGTAGCTCTAAGGTAAGGACATGTTTGGCACACCTTTGTGGGCTGAAGGGCCTGTATTTTGCTGTAGGTTTTCTATATTTCTTTGTAACATATCCTCCTCACTGACAATCAACACTGGGCACCTCAGGGGTGTGTGCTTAACTCACCACTGTACTCTCTATATAGACATGATTTTGTGATGAGGCATAGCTCAAATGCCATCTATAAATTTGCTGATGATACAACCATTGTTGGTGGAATCTCAGGTGGAGACGAGAGGGTGTACAGGAGTGAGATAGTGGAGTGGTGCCACAGCAACAACCTGGCACTCAGTGCCAGTAAGACAAAAGAGCTGATTGTGGACGTTAGGAAGGGTAAGATGAAGGAACACATACCAATCTTCACAGAGGGATCAGAAGTAGAGAGCGTGAGCAGTTTCCAGTTCCTGGGTGTCAAGATCTCTGAGGATCTAACCTGGTCCCAACATATCAATGTAGTTATAAAGAAGGCAAGACAGCAGCTATACTTCATTATGAGTTCAAAGTGATTTGGCACGTCAATACACTCAAAAACTTCTATAGATGTACCGTGGAGAGCATTCTGACAGGCTGCATCACTGTCTAGTATGGGGAGGGTGTACTGCACAGGACTGAAAGAAGCTGCAGAGGGTTGTAAATCTAGTCAGCTCCATCTTGGGTAATAGTCTACAAACTGTATTGTGCTGTAGGTTTTCTATGTTTCTATCTTCAGGGAGTGGTGTCTCAGAAAGACAGTGTCCATTATTAAGGACCCCCAGCACCCAGGGCATGCCCTTTTCTCACTGTTACCATCAGGTAGGAGGTACAGAAGCCTGAAGGCACGCAATTAGTGATTTAGGAACAGCTTCTTCCCTTCTGCCATCCGATTCCTAAATGGACATTGAACCCTTGGACACTACCTCACTTTTTTTAATATACAGTATTTCTGTTTTTGCACATTAAAAAAATCTATTCAATATGCATAATTGATTTATTTGTTTGTTTATTATTATGTTCTATTCTATTTATTATTATTTTTTTCTCTGTACTAGATTCTGTATTGCATTGAACAGCTGCTGCTAAGTTAACAAGTTTCATGTCACATGCTGGGGATAACAAACCTGATTCTGATTCTGCTTCTGATCAGTTGTAGAGTCCTTCAAAGTTAGTCCATAGGTTATGGATCAGTTCAGAGTTGAGTTGTGAGTGAGATCAAAAGTCTCCCCAAAATTATTTCTAATTTGTGAAATTTCCCGTGTACGAAAGGTAAGCAAAATATTCTTCTATCCTTATTATTACTCTGTTGAATTATAGGGATAAGTATCAGACAACTGGGGAAATCAGGCTGACCGGGATGCATAGCAAGGATTCTGACTCTCTCTTATTGAGACTCAGCTTACTGAGAGAGACGCAGTCATAGGAAAGTACAGCACAGACAAAGGCCATTCGGCCCATTTAGTCCACGCCACACCATTTAAACGGCCTAGTCCCATCAATCTGCATCTGGACCATAGCCTTTCATACTCTTGCCATTCATTTACCTATCAAAACTTCTCTTAAACACTGAAATTGAGCTCGCATGCACCACTTGCGCTGGCAGCTCATTCCACACTCCGAGGAAAGAAATTTCCCCTCAAGTTCCCCTTAAACACTTCACCTTTCTCTATTGACTCACTAATTTTTGTCACACCTAACCTCAGTGAAAAAAGCCTGCTTGCATTTACATTATCTATACCCCACATAATTTTGTATACCTCTGTCAAATCCGTAACCTAATTCATCTTTCCTTATGATTCAGGTCCCCGGCCACAGCAACATCCTTGTAAATTTTCTGTGTGCCCTTTCAACCTTAGTTACATCTTTCCAGTAGGTGGATGATCAAAACTACACACAACACTCCAAATTAGGCCTCACCAACATCTTATACATTCCCAACCTAACATCTCATCTCCTGTATTCAATACAGGTGTTCCCCCCTTATGAAAACTTTGAAACCTTTCTTAAGCCAAAATGGTGCAAATTGAAGAACCATAAATTTTTTATGGGAAAAGTTTTTGTAAAAGTGAAAATCCTCTTTGTAATGAAAAAACAGGTTACTAATATAGGTAGTTAGTAAAAGTGAAGAGGCGTAAAGCGAACATCCGTAAAGCAGGGGACACCTGTACTTTGATTTCAAGATGTAAAGTCTTGGGACATACTTGCTTAATATATTCATGAAGTTATGTGTTAGGTAACTCTGAGCTCTGTGGCTAAATGGGGGAGTTACTAACTGCCAGTCACATCTACATACTCTGCATTGTACAGATAGTTCTGCAGCTGAAAGCAGTAGGCTTTGCTGTCATCCCTGCTATTCATTACACATCTCTGAAGATCGCTGTAGTGCCATCATATGGTTATTATGCAGTGGAAATATTCTTTTCCAGCATGATCATAGTTTGAATGCTCAAGAACATGCACAACATTTCTGGAAGCTTCAGTCAGGCTCATTTTGGTTCTAGCTCAATCATCCCATCCTTTGGTACCCTCGTGAGTTGTGAATGAACCAGTGTTAAGCCCTCAATTCACAGCTGGTAAAACTATACTTAAACATTTTAAAGATGAAGAAACCACTTTTCTATATTTTCAAACAAATAAAAAAATTTAAAAGTATCAAGAGTGTATATGAATTCCCTGAAAACTATTCCCCTTCATAGAAATCCAGGGAGCTGAGCTCCCAATACCAACTCCAGCATAGTGCACGATCTTCAAGTGAGCCCCCAAACTGAAGCATTGAGAATTGATGCAACTTCCTGTAGTTCCACTGAATTCCATGAAGAAGCTGGTGAATCTGTAGAATTCATTATCACAGACAGATATGAAGGTTAAGTCTATGGTTATATTTAAAGGGGTGCTTGATAGATTCTTTAATATTAGGAGCATCAATGATAATGGGGAGAAGGCAGGAGAATGGGTTTGAGAGGGTTAATGAATCAGCCATGATGGAATAGTGGAGCAGACTCAATGGGCCGAATGGCCTAATTCTGCCCCTATATCTTCTGGACTTTTGGTGAGTGATGTGTGAGCATAGTTGCCAAATCGGCAGTTCATAGAGTCCAAATTCATGCACAGTTGCAGATATCGTAACCATACTGGCACTTACATGTGAAAATGCCAACAGTTTGTACTTCGTTTGGAAGATGTTGACCAATTCGTTCTCTGGAAGCAGAATATAAATGCTAAACGTCAGGATCAGAATCAGGATCAGGTTTAATAGAACTGGCATATGTCGTGAAATTTGTTGTTAAGCAGCAGCAGTACATTGCAATGCATAATAATAGAAACTAAATTACAGAATGTGTGTATCATTAAATAGTTAAATTAAGTAAGTAGAGCAAAAGTAGAAATAAAAAAGTAGTGAGATAGTGTTCATGGGTTCAATGTCCATTCAGAAATTGGATGGCAGAGGGGAAGAAGCTGTTCCTGAATCATTAAGTGTGTGCTTTCAGGCTCCTGTACCTCCTCCTTGATGGTAGCAATGAGAAGCGGGCATAGAGGGCATGCCCTGGGTGTTTGGGGGTCCTTAATGAAGGACGCTGCCTTTTTGAGGCATTGCTCCTTCGGGCTGTCCCGGATGCTGAGGAGGTTAGTGCCCATGATGGAACTGAATGAGTTCACAGCCCATCGCATACCAGACGGTGATGTAGTCAATTAGAAGGCTGTCCATGATACATCTGTAGAAAGTTGTGAGTGTTTTTGGTGACGTACCAAATCTCCTCAAACTCTAAATGAAATAGAACCCCTGTCATGCCTGCTTTGCAGCTGCATCAATATGTTGGGCCTAGGATCGACCCTCAGAGATGCGTACAAGGAATAGGACTTTTGGCAAAGTGAGTTGATCTCTCTAGTGGTCTTGCGCATTGTAGGTTGGACAATAGAAACGCTTAAGTTTCTGCAGTGTCTGCATTGCTCCAAACTTCCAGGAGAATTATTGAAATTAAATCCACATTTTCCTTCTAGGCTTACTCTGTATGGTTATCCCCTCACTATGTGGGGTTGTTAAAAAGTGTTAACTTCTTACCTGACCATTAGAATCTCATTACAAGAGATTATATTACTAAATCAATAACACTAGTCCAATTAACTGAAGTGTCAACAGAATGTCAATCTGATTAACCAAAAAATGTGGATTTGAAAAAGTACCAGTACACTAGAAACATTTAGAGTCATAGAATAGAACAGCACAGCACAGCACAGCACAGAAAGCCCATCTAGTCCATGCCAATCTTTTTCTCTGCCTAGCCCTATCTAGGTAGGTAGATAGATAGATAGATAGATAGATAGATAGATAGATAGATAGATACTTTATTCATCCCCATGGGGAAGTTCAACTTTTTTTCCAATGTCCCATACACTTGTTGTAGCAAAACTAATTACATACAATACTTAACTCAGTAAAAAATATGATATGCATCTAAATCACTATCTCAAAAAGCATTAATAATAGCTTTTAAAAAGTTCTTAAGTCCTGGCGGTAGAATTGTAAAGCCTAGACATTGGACTATAGCCCCGCAGATCCCTCCCATCCATTTACCTATCCAATCTCCTCAGGGTCAGAATCAGAACCGAGTTTAACATCACCAGCACATGTTGTGAAATTTGTTGTTATGCGGTGGCAGTACATTGCAAAACATAATCATAACAACTGTAAATTACTGTAAGAAGTATATATATAAAGTTAAATTAAATAGGTATTACAAAGGTAGCGCAGTCTTCTCTTAAATTGAGTTGAAGAGGCATTTAACCAGGCACATGAGCAGGTCGGCATGGTGGGATATGGACCACCTGCAGGCAGGTGAGCTTAATTTCTTAAGTTCATTTGCAGTACTGTCCAGATGAAGGGTCTTGACTGGAAAGTGGCTGTATTTCCCACCACAGATGCTGCCTAACCTGCTGACTTTTTCTAGCAGCTTGATTTTTCTCCAGGTTCCTGAATCTTCACAGGAATCTCTCATCTCTCCTGTACTGTTCTACGTTATATATTTTGTGTTAATGGGAATGATGAACATTCCAGAGTGCCATAAAAATACATACAATTCATGAATCATCATCATCATGTGCCATGTCATATGACTGTGGATGATCATGGTCTTTGACCATGCTTGTTCTTGGCAAATTTCTCTACAGAAGTGTTTTGCTATTGTCTTCTCCTGGGCAGTGCCTTTACAAGCTGGGCAACCCCAGTCGTTATCAACACTCTTCAAAGATTGTCTGCTTTTCATCAAATGGTCGCATAACCTGGACATGGTGTGCACCAGCTGCTCTTACAACCATCCACCATCTACTCCCATGGCTTCATGTCGCCCTGATCGGAGGCTGAGCAGGTGCTACACCTTGTTCAAGATGATCTGCAAGCTAGCGGAAGAAGGCAGTGCCTTACACCTCCTTTGGTAGAGACGTATCTCCACCCTGTCACCCGAGATTCATTAATACTCTTTAGAAACAGAAGAATGCTGTCAATACCTGCTTGGGCAGTATTTGTCCCAACACTGACACCAATTTAAACAATTCTTTATAGATCATAGAACACTTGTGCACAGTACAGACTCTTTGGCCCACAATGTTGTGTTGACGTTTTAATCTACTGTAGCATCAATCGAGCCCTTCCTACCTACATAGCCCTCCATTTAGCATCCATGAAACTATTTATGAGTTCCTTAATTCTTAATAAGACCATAAGAGATAGGAGCAGAATTAGGCTATTGGTCAATTGTGTCTGCTCTACCATTTTATCATGGCTGATCCCAATTTTCTCTCAGATTTCTCTCTCAGTCCCAGTCTCCTGCCTTCTACCTGTAACCCTTTGTGGCCTGACCAATCAAGAATCTATCAGCCTCTGCCTTAGATATTTCCAATGACTTGTCCTCCATAGCTGCCTGTGGCAATGAATTCTATAGATTCACCACTCTCTTGCTAAAGAAATTCTTCTTCATCTCCGTTCTAAATTACAGTCCCTCTATTCTGAGGCTGTGCCCTCTGGTTCCAGACTCCCTCACCACAGGAAACATCCTCTCCACATCCATACTATTGAGGCCTTGCAATTGTCAATAGTTTCAATGAGCTCACCCCTCATTCCTCTGAATTTCAGTGAGTACAGGTCCAGCACCATTAATGTTAACCCTTTCTTTCCTGGAAACATTTTCGTGAACCTCCTCTAAACCTTCCGCAATATCAGCACATCCTTCCCCAGATAAGGAAGCTTATAAGTAGCTATCAAGGCACCTGGGAAGCTGTAGGTGGTGGTTCCACAAACATACCCAGATTCAGCAGTGATAGAACCCAACCGTAAGGTCAACTATTGTCAGTGAGATCTGCTGAGGAGATAATCCAATTTACAGATCCCTTGAAATGCCTACCATCTTTGAAGTAAGCCTTTAGCCAAAGTGGTTCACTCCATGTGACTTCAATGGATATTAAATGAAAATTAAAAAGGTGCAGCATTCTGAAGGAAAAGCAGAGAACTGTTGTTGTTTCTTTCTGCAACTTGTGGCATATTAGGTGGCAACCTTGCTATTCTTTGGCATTTTTGTTCTTTTTTATGAAACCGAGTTAGCTCGACCCTCAACCCAGCACGGATGGATAGCATGCAAGGAGCCAGTCGGCCGGATTCGAACTCACGACCACTCACCTTGATGTCTGGTATGCATGCCACTCCACCACCAGCCGGCTATAAAAATCGATAGAAGGTTATTTTGGTTAAATGTTAAAATATTTAAAAAACTGTTCTCATTGGTGGCAGAGTGGAGATACATCCCTATCAAAGGAGGTGTAAGGCACTCATTCTCTCTGCTGGCCTGCAGGTCATCCTTGGGCAAGGTGTAGCTCGTGCTTAGGCACACCCTCCCTACAACACCCCACCCCCCAGGGATCAGGGTCATGTGAGGCCATGGGAGCAGGTGGTGGATGGTCGTATATGGGGCTGCAACATATCACAAGTCCTGGTTATGTGACCACTGATTAAAGACAGACAATCTCTGAAGAGTACTGATAATGGCTGGGGTCACCCGTCTTGTAAAGACACTGCCCAGAAGAAAGCAATGGCAAATCACTTCTGTAGAATTTGCCAAGAATAATCATGGTGATGGAAAGACCATGTCATACAACTTGGCACATAATGAACAAACGTTCTCTAAATTGCTACCTGAACTTCCAGCACATGCATTAGAATCAGAATCAGGTTTGTTATCACTGGCATGTGACGTGAAATTTGTTAACTTAGCAGCAGCAGTTCAATGCAATGCACAATCTAGCAGAGAGAGAGAAAAAAAATAATAAATAAAATAAAACATAAAAAATAAACAAATAAACCAATTATGAATATTGAATAAATTTTTTAAAAATGTGCAAAAACAGAAATACTGTACATTTAAAAAAAAGTGAGATAGCGTTCAAAGATTCAATGTCCATTTAGGAATCAGATGACAGAGGGGAAGAAGCTGTTCCTGAATCGCTGAGTGTGTGCCTTCAGGTTTCTGTACCTCCTACCTGATGGTAACAGTGAGAAAAGAGCATGCCCTGGGTACTGGAGGTCCTTAATAATGGACACTGTCTTTCTGAGACACCGCTCCCTGAAGATGTCCTGGGTACTTTTCAAGCTAGTACCCAAGATGGAGCTGACTAGATTTACAACCTTCTGCAGCTTCTTTCGGTCCTGTGCAGTAGCCCCTCCATACCAGACAGTGATGCAGCCTGTCAGAATGCCCTCCATGTTACAATTATAGAAATTTTTGAGTGTATTTGTTGACATGCCAAATCTCTTCTAACTCCTAATAAAGTATAGCCACTGTCTTGTCTTCTTTATGACTACATCAATATGTTGGGACCAGGTTAGATCCTCAGAGATCTTGACATCCAGGAATTATTTTCACATTACTTTAAGAAACAAAACAATCCTGTCCTATTAGCTACTTGTCAATTATCAGTGAAGTGATGGTAGGTGTTAATTTTCCGTCTCAGAGTAATGAATATTTTTCTCAATGATTATCAGATGCAATCCTGTCAAGAGGATGTGGCCTTTCATCTCAATTTTTTGTGAAGTTCAGTGGTCTTGTCCTGGCAACATTTGATTGAATGGACCTCTGACAGCTGTGGTATCTTTGAGGCTGATGTGAATCAACTTTTGTCTTTAATCAACTCAGGTCATCCAAGGCAGAAAGGAAGAGGTTTGTCACTGTTGAATGCTGAATCACCCATTCCCAAGGTACTTCTAGATGAGTTTCTCAGATCAGTGTCCTGGGACCAACCGTCCTTTAGCATCTTTATCAATGACATTGCCTCTATAATGAATTCAGAAGTAGTGATTAATGTCTAAATGAATTCATGCTTTGGCTATTGGGCCTTGAATTATGGGCTTGCTGATTTTGGTCTTCGACCTTTGGGTTTTGGGTTTTTGTCATTGACCTGTAAATATACTTGTAAGAAACTTTGCCCAGTGGGACTCTCTTTTAAAACAAAGGGGGGGGGGGGGTGAATGTGGTAAACTACGTGTATACCTGTCTGGACACGCCCCTCTGTGACTGCTCCTGTGGCTCCTCCCACAGACCCCTGTATAAAGGCGATTGGGGCACCGCTCCTCCCTCAGTCTTCGAGATGTAGTGCTCCCTTTTGCTGTTAATAAAATTGATGCACCATCAATAACTCTCGGAGACTGGGAGAGAACGATAGGCTTTTATTAACAGCAAAAAAGGGAGCACTACATCTCAAAGACTGAGGGAGGAGCGGTGCCCCAATCGCCTTTATACAGGGGTCTGTGGGAGGAGCCACAGGAGCAGTCAGCAGAGGGGCGTGTCCAGACAGGTATACATAGTTTACCACAGACATCAACCCCAGGACTCACCAATGAAGGGACTCAAACTTTGGATTTGCTGACACATTAACCGTGGGGGGGGGGGGGGGGGGGGGTTACTGACCCTCATGCTTCATGCCTCCAGTTCTGGGGGCCTTGCTGTTCCTGGGGGTCGTCAGCCCTTATCCTTGCTGGTCTTCAACCACAGCACTTGCTGACCTAGCATCCATGCATGGAGATCACTGGCCTTCAACTGTGGAGCGTTCCATGCTGGAGTCCAACCTGACCTGTAACTTCCCAGATCCCTGTCCCTAAACCTTAACCTGACTCTAACTCTCTGCTCAGCCTCAAAACCATCCTTACAAATCGAATAAGAAAACAACTAAATCTGAGTCACAACGGACATTGCAGCTTAGCACCATTTTCATTGGAGCAAAAGAAGTCTATCTATTCCTTTGTCAACATTTAATGGCACTATCCATTTCCTCAGACTGGGGCAACTAACAAGCAGAAGCTGAAATTAGGTAGTTTATTGTGTGCCAACTGTTGAAGTAAATTCACTATGTTGGCTGCAGAGTTGGGTCAGCACTCCCTTTTCAAGGACAACCAGGATTATGCAATAAATGCTGTTTGCTACAGCATCCCATAGCACACTTCAACTTGGCTTGCTGTCCTGCGACGTTCTCTCCTCCCTCCATGGTGCTGAGGCTGTGTCTGCTCCAGCTGCTGTGTGCTTCATATCGGCGAGCTTCGCTCCACTATGTGATAAACTGAGACTGAGGCTTTGGGCCTACTTTGGCTGCTTGGGGATTCGGGTCTAAAAACTCAGTTTTTGTTCAGAATGCTTGCTTCTAGTGTTCGCATGATTTGTGTTTTTTCTCTTTCTCTGTGATTGGGTGTTGGTCTTTCTTTTTTTAATTGGGTTCTTTCAGGTTTCTTGCTTTGTAGCTGCCTTAGGCAGACAAATATCTGTGGTGAACTACATATACCTGTCTGGACACGCCCCCCCCCCCCCCCCCCCCCCCCGCTGACTGCTCCTGTGGCTCCTCCCACAGACCCCGGTATAAAGGCGATTGGGGCCTGAGCCCTGCCTCTCAGTCTCCAGGATGTAGCATGGTGGTCAATTGCTGCTTGTTCTTTCTTCCAGTCAATAAAAGCCGTTATCTCGCCTTTACATCTCAGAGAGTTATTGATGGTGCATCAATATCAGAGCTGCATAACTTATACATACTTTGATAATAAATGTACGCTGAATAAAGTTAAGGCTCCATTGTTTTTGTGAATGCTGGCCTGATTATAACTCCTCCCATATATCATTATCTGAGTGACTTGAATTGTCATTTCCTATCTTCTACATGTCAAAGGAGTGCTTGGTACTGTTGGAGAATATGAACAACTATCTGTGAAATCTGACCACTTCACCTATTGAACGCTGCAAACCATCCACTGGCATTTTAAAATTATAGTGTTTATCATCTGTATTCTGCGCATATTTCAAAGTTTAGATCACTTGATTTTATTTTGGTTCATTTAGATTTGAGAAGGCACTTTTAACAGCAGTAAATCACAAACACGAGAAAGTGTGCAGATGCTGGACGT
The DNA here is from genome assembly GCF_048418815.1 of Hemitrygon akajei. NCBI lineage: Eukaryota > Metazoa > Chordata > Chondrichthyes > Myliobatiformes > Dasyatidae > Hemitrygon > Hemitrygon akajei. The sequence continues at coordinate 161,416,554 of NC_133132.1, forward strand.
TCAAAGTGACACACACAAAATGATGGGGAGGCTCCGCCCAGCATCTGTGGAAATGAATAAACTGTCAATGTTTTGGGCTTTCTCAGGAGCCAGCCCGAAACGTTGACTGTTTATTCATTTTCATAGATGCTGTCTGACCTGTTGAGTTTCTCCAGCATTTTGTGTGTGTGGCTTTTAGCAGCAAGTATTAATCACTCGTAAGGTGTAAAGTACATATCAAGTATGTTAATCAGCCAGTCCTGATGAAGGGTCCCAGAATAAAATGTCGACTGTTCATTTCCCTTTATATACACCTGCTGACCTGTTGAACTTGTCCACCAATTTGTGTGTGTTGTTCAGGATTTCTAGCATCTATACAATCTCTTGTGTTTTAAAAATATATATTCATGGAAGCTTACAGACTATCTGTTATATAGTTAGGTCTCAAAACTTTGTACACTATCTGAACTCTCAAATGCTTTCATTAATGCATCATATTAATTGCAATCTCTGGGAAATTGAAAGCCATCTTCTTTATTGATCTTCTCAAATCCCTGGATTAAAATTCTTGTGGTTGCTGCTTTAACAGCAATTCATACTTAAGAGGCAGCATTTTTCCATAACCAAATCTTTCTCTACTCCCTCTGGATTCCCACTGTAATTAGATAATAGCTGGCTTAACATGTAATCTTAAAAAATGACTCTCAGGTTTGTATATGGTGGAATCTATATACTTCAGTAATAAATTTACTTTGAACTTTGAAAATTGAAATTAGTTGTCTCTGAATCTTGGAACTTCACTTGCCCCGTAATTGAAATGTTCCCATAAGCAATGGACTCACTTTCAAGGACTTTTCATCTCACGTTCTCAATACCTTTTGTTTATTTACTTATTATCACTTCCTTTCTTTCTGTATTTGCACTGTTTGCTGTCTTTTGCACACTGATTGAATGCCCAAGTTGGGGCAGTCTCTCATTGATTCTGTTATGGTTATTATTCTAAATGTTTTAAATGGTTCCATTTTAATATCAGAGAATAATATACAATATAAAGCCTGAAATTATGACTCTTCGCAGATATCCATGAAAACAGAAGAGAACCCCAAATAACGAATGGCAGAAAGATGTTAGAACTCTCTGGCCCTCTCTCCCCTCCCCCCCACACAAGCAGCAGCAAAACATCAACCTGCACCCCCCCCACCCATTCAGAAGGAGTCAGCACCCACCACCCACCAATCAAGCGATAGCAAAGCCTTCAAAGAGAAACCATGATCTGCGGTCAACAAAAATTATTGTTTAACTGACAGTTCGACATGCCACGGGCTCCCTTTCTCACTAATGATGGACAGAGAGATGTCACCCATTTCACAGCGAAAGGGGAGACCGACAAATAGTTATTAAAATCTGTTGCATCAGTGTTTATTCTGAGATTCTCCGACTCGAGAATCAGCAGCAAACTCTCCCCACCATCGAAAGAGAGAGAGGAAGTGATTGCTCAAGTACTGAGACCTTCATTGTGAAATTCTGATGTTCCTTTTCTCACTGATGTCCGAGCCAGTGGCACCGGCATGGAATTGGTCATCCACAAGGCCATGCAAGGCCGCGCTCAGGGGCCGTGCACCTTCGGGGCCACTTCTGGATATGTTGAAAAATGGCCAGTCGGTGAGCTCTGGGAGTGGGAACGCATCCCCGTGAAGAACTGCAGTTTGAGTGCAGCTGCAGATCACTGACTCCAACAGGTCCCCAGCCACCTTGAAAAGGATAAAAAGAGACATTAAAGAGAGGAATTTAAGCTGTTTCTGCAGATGAGCTCTGTATGCCCACAAGAAAATGAAAGTGACACATATATATTTTAGTAATAAATTTACTTTGAATGTTGAAAATTGAAATTAGTTGTCCCTGAATCTTAGAATTGGTTGTGTAAGACATTCACAAAAATAAATCTATTAGAGTTGTGGTGCCATAGAAAAGTACAGCTCTTGTACTTCGGACCATCTTGTCCATGCTAAAACCATTTAAACTGCCTACTCCCATCAACCTGCACCGGAACCATTGCCCTCCATACCCCTACCATCCATGTACCTATCCAAACTTCTCTTAAACGTTGAAACTGAGCTTGCATGCACCACTTGCAATGGCATCTCGTTCTACATCCTCTCCACCCTCTCAGTTAAGAGGTTCCCCTGATGTTTCTCTTTAACATTTCACCTCTCACCCTTAACCCATGACCTCTGGTTGTAGTCCCACCCATCCTCAGTGGTGAAAGCCTGCTTGCATTTACCATATCTATACTCCTCATAATTTTGAATACCTCAACCGAATCTCCTCTCAATCTTTTACATTTCAAGGAATAAAGTTCTAACTTATTCAATCTTTCCATATAACTCAGACCGTCCAGACCTATCAACATCCTTGTAGAACATGTTTGTATTGAAGCTGCATTTTACATTGTTGTAGGCACTTGTACCTTCCAAGAGGACTACCACCTTGTTGTGCGTGTCTCAATGACCCAGAGAGCTATGTCAGCTGGAATTAGGGCTTTATGCTATGGCTTTTGGTGGTGTCACCCATACCAGCTGGTCAATGGGTAGAGGCTAGACTAAGAGTGGTCCACTGGTCCTCCAGGTTCAAAGGTTCAGCTCAGGGATAGCAACCCTGACTGGTAAACAAAATTGTTATGGAAACAGAAATGAAGAATCCTTCTACATCTGAGAGTGACGGTATTCCAGAGTCTCCACCTGGGTCTTGTATGACTGACAGTAGTGAAAACTGACAGGAAGCTACTGACACGATGAAGGAAGCCCTGAACACCAGCAAGGATGGAGGACCTTTATTGTTGCCCTGAATGGCAGTAACGGGCAGTAAATAAGTAAAGGCTCTTGTGTGATACCAATGAATAACTGCCAAAATTGCAATGGCAAGGCATTTCTTTTTACCATTGACATGGAAGTCCCAGTTACACACGGCAGGATGAATTACATTATCCAACATGGCAACAATAAATCATGCCCTGGTATAGAACAAATGCAAACATTTAGTAAATGTTGTCTGCGACTTCTGATCTGCAACCTACAGATTACCTCAGCAGCATGACAACACATATAACCTGCTAATGTTTCAAAAGCTTCATGGCAACAACATTGTTCTCCATATGGTCCGTATTCAAGCAGCCTATTTATACCATTGAAAATATATCCCGATTCCAAATCCAGAGCATTGCATGTATTTTTATAATTTGTTTCATGCCGAAACCTTTTATGATGGTGCATCGGGAAACCACATCTCAGACAGAGAACAGAAACGGTAAATCTTCTAACAAAAATAAGTAGGTCGATCTTTTAAGTAAATCATAAAGTAACGTGAGAAATAAATTTGAGCTGACAAATTTGCCATCCTCTAATCCCACCAAACAACAATGTTAAAAACTAAGTGATTATATTTCTTCTGCCAAATTTTACATTGCATATTATAAAATGCGACTTAAGCATACTTAGAATCAAATGCTAGAATATAATTGGTCAAGTCAATAATTACCTCAGATAAAATTACCAAGATTAAAAAAGGTAATTTCTAATCACATTTTTAGAAAGAAAAGGAAAGGATCTGCCACAGTTTGATTGTCCTAGCACTGCTAATGCAGGAGAACAGTGCTAGTCATTTTTTAGGGCTATATATGGATGAAAATAAGAAGAGAAAATTAGAACTGTGGTTCATTTGCGTAGCTTGTCCATATAGTTATTTATGGGTATTGCACCAACTTCAGCTGACAATAGTCTTTTGACAAAATCTCTGTGCCATTGATACCCAAACGCTTTGTTAGACAGTTTTATTTATGATACAGGGCCTATTTGCTAGAATATATTTTTATGAGAAAGAGGAATAATTATTGGTGGAAACTGTCAGCCATCATCTTAAAGTACTGAGTGATGAGCTCAGAGTCCTCTTTCTTGCCCTGGCTGCTAGCCAGTTTCTCAGCACCTGCTTGGAAAGTGACAGCTTTCCCCTCATAAATTATAAATCATGCGCCACTGTCTTGGTGGCTCCAAGTTAGAAACCGCTCCGTAACTCTAGAACTGTAGCGCTGAAGAGGACAGCTGAATAGGAGATCGGAGAAACATGTCATCACGCTGGAAGGGGAACTGGCACTCCAGCACGGTCGACTCTGCGCTCTGCAAATCCTTCCGAACAATGGGCTAAAAGTACAAGTCAGCGGGAGGCAAAGCTTTTTGTCAGAAATCGCACTGAGGCTGAAGATTGCAACGGCATTTGGCACCTGTTTGTTGTCGGGATTGTGACCATACTTCCGCGGAAAGAATTTGGAAATGAGTTGCAGTTAAGTGATAAGTTCAGAATTATAATGAGGTCACAGCAGTTTAGAATATCCGGAAAGATTCCATCTCCTGGAGACTTTGTCAGATTGGTACTTGCAGGGGTGCTGTTGACCAAAACTGACAGTGTGGACTCAAGTACGTAAATGGGTTGTATACACAGTCAGCTCCATCACAGGCACAAGCCTCCCCACCTTTGAGGACATCTTCAAAGTACAGTGCCTGAAGAAGGCAGCACCCATCATTAAAGAATCTTACCATTTGGGACATGCTCACTTCTCATTACTATCACCAGTGAGGAGCTACAGGAGCCTGAAGATACACACTCAAATTTTAGGAACAGCTTCTTCCCCTCCACCTTCAGATTCCTCAGTGGCATTATTCTGGCATCTTTCTGCTTCCATCTCAGTCCTGAAGAAGGGTCTCAGCCCAAAATGTCGACCGTTTATTCATTTCCATAGATGCTGCCCGACCTGCTGAGTTCCTCCAGCATTGTATGTGTGTCGCTCTTGATTTCCAGCATCTGCAGAATCTCTTGTGTTTATGATTTGCTGCTTCGAAATCTCTTTGACGGATGCTGTGGTGAACTACATATACCTGTCTGGACACGCCCCCCCGCTGACTGCTCCTGTGGCTCCTCCCATGGACCGTGGCTCCTCCCACGGACCCCGGTATAAAGGCGATTGGGGACACCGCCCTGGCCTCAGTCTCCAGGATGCAGTGTGGTGGTCAATTGCTGCTTGTTCTTTCTTCCAGCCAATAAAAGCCTATATCTCACCTCAAGTCTCCAAGAGTTATTGATGGTGCATCAGATGCTTACCCTGAAGAGGTTTAAATCTTCTCTTTGACAGGAGTTCAGTGAGACCCTGTTCAATGCTTGCTCTCTGTGATCTTGCTGCCCTCCGACTCATTGACCATGTACTCATGGGCTCACATTGTCCAATGTCCACTATCAGGTTTCTTCTTCAGCCCTTTGCCTTTCTCACTCACGGGGCTTCACTCATCACCTTCCAGCTATCCTTCTTCTCCTTCCCCCACCTTTTTATTCTGGCATAGAACAATAAATAGTACAGCACATTACAGGCCCTTCAGCCCACAATGTTGTACCGACCCTTAAACCCTGCCTCCCATATAACCCCCCATCTTAAATTCCTCCATATCCCTGTCTAGTAGTATTTTAAACTTCACTAGTGTATCTGCCTCCACCACTGACTCAGACAGTGCATTCCACGCACCAACCACTCTCTGAGTAAAAAATCTTCCTCTAATATCCCCCTTGAACTTCCCTCCCCTTACCTTAAAGCCATGTCCTCTTGTACTGAGCAGTGGTGCTCTGGTGAAGAGGCTCTGGCTGTCCACTCTGTCTATTCCTCTTAATATCTTGCACACCTCTATCATGTCTCCTCTCATCCTCCTTCTCTCCAAAGAGTAAAGCCCTAGCTCCCTTAATCTCTGATCATAATCCATACTCTCTAAACCAGGCAGCATCCTGGTAAATCTCTTCTGTACCCTTTCCAATGCTTCCACATCCTTCTTATACTGAGGCGACCAGAACTGGACACAGTTCTCCAAGTGTGGCCTAACCAGAGTTTTATAGAGCTGCATCATTACATTGTGACTCTTAAACTCTATCCCTCCATTTATGAAAGCTAACACCCCATAAGCTTTCTTATCTACCCTATCTACCTGTGAGGCAACTTTCAGGGATCTGTGGACATGTACCCCCAGATCCCTCTGCTCCTCCACACTACCAAGTATCCTGCTATTTACTTTGTACTCTGCCTTGGAGTTTGTCCTTCCAAAGTGTACCACCTCACACTTCTCCGGGTAGACCTCCATCTGCCACTTCTCAGCCCACTTCTGCATCCTATCAATGTCTCTCTGCAATCTTTGACAATCCTCTACACTTACTACAACACCACCAACCTTTGTGTCGTCTGCAAACTTGCCAACCCACCCTTCTACTCCAACATCCAGGTTGTTAATAAAAATCACAAGAAGTATTTCCCCTTTCCAGTCCTGAAGAAGGGTCTCAGTCTAAACGTCAACAGTTTATTCATATCCATAGATGCTGCCTGACCTGCTGAGTTCCTCTAGCATTTTATGTGTATCACTACCTGATTTCTAATCTTCTGTACTTTTTGTAATACAGTATTTTATGTCTTGCACTGATCCCCTGCCACAAACAGCAAATTTAATGACATATGTCAGTGATATTAAACCTGGTTCTGATTATTTTCATCCCCAAGTCAATTTTACTGGCAAGGTCATTCAACATATAAATTTGAGAAACCTGTATGATGCACATTCTAAATGCAGCATCTATGGAAAAGAGTACAGCTGACGCTTCGGGCCTAGAGCCCGACTGTACTCTTTTCCATGGATGCTGAGTCCCTCCAGCATTTTGAGTGTGCTGCTTGGATTTCCAGCATCTGAAAACTTTTTCTTGTTGATGATGCATATTCTATTCTTTAGCATCTTGGTTCAATGTTCACCGATGCACCATGATTTCCTTTGTCCTGTAAAGCAGACCAGTGCCTGTTTAAAGAGACACAAGAGACTGTAGGTGCCAGAATCTAGGAAGAAAAATAAAGAACGGCTGGAAGAAGTCAACAGGTCAGGCAGCCTCTGCAGAGGGAAGTGAATGGTTGACCTCTCATATTTAAACTGAAATAGTAGAGGAGAGATAACTAGTACAGGGAGGTACAAGAGCTGGCCTGAGTTATGGTGGTTGTCTATCATGTCTGATGATTACAGGAAATCTGTGTGGGAGAGCTTTTAAAATATAAAGCCGTTGCACTGGGACAGTTCCGCCCTCTCCCATAGTCCACTGGGGTCTTCCTTGGTCACAGTGGATGACCATGACATCTTCTAATCCTCATTGTGCCCATCACTCTCCATGGAGTGTTGCTGCACCACCTTTCTGGCCATTGGATCTCACTGTAGATCTCATCTGCCCATTCCCCCAGAGCTGAATTTGCGTGTTAGGACAGGCATGTCCCTGTCTCACCAGGGTATGAGGCCACCGGCTACCCTCACCTGATTAAGCCCGCCTGTTGAAGTGGTGTGGCATATAGAGACAGCTACTTGGAACCACCGGTGAGAGCTGAGTGCCTGGTGGGGACCAAAGATGAGTGAGCTGTCCCGGGATGGACACGACAAGTCCCTTCACCAGAGGTGTTACCCCTCCCAGGGCATCCCATACACCTCTGGCCCGAGTTATAGAGAAAACATACAAGGGTTAAGACTTTTTTTCCCTGGAGCATATGAGAGTGAGGGGGCATTAAATAAAGGTATACAAAATTATAAGGGATGTAGATAAGTTAAATACAAAAAGGCTTTTTTGACTGAGGTTGAGTGAGAGTAGAAATAGAGGTCATAGGTTAAGGGTAAAAGATGGAATGTTTAAGGGGAACATGAGGGCAAACTTCATACAAAGAGTGGTGCAAGTGTGGAACAAGTTCCCAGTGGATGTAGTGGATGTGGGTTCGATTTCAACTTTTAAGAGAAGTTTGGTTAAGAAGGGGTATGGCAGATTATGGTCTAGGTGCAGGTCGATGGGACTGGGGAGGACAAGAGTTTGACACTGTCCAGATGGGCCAAAGGGCCTGTTTCTGTGCTGTAGTATTCTATGACTCTATGGATGCAAGTGAGGAGGGGCTGACTGGCAGATGGAATCAGGTGGAGGGAGAAGCAAAATAGTGACAGAGGTTGTGAGATGATAGGTGAAGGAATCCAGGAATACAGATTCATAATTCCTTGAAAGTGGTTTCAAAAGTAGTAAAGAGAGCTTTTGGTACAATGGCCGTCAAAAATCAAAGTACTGAATACAAGGAGTTGGGATGTTATGTTGATGTTATACGAGACATGAGTGGTGCCTGATTTGGATTATTGTGTGTAGTTTTGGTAACCTCTCTACAGGAAAGAAATCAGTAAGGTTGAAAGTGTGCAGCAAAAAATTACAAGGATATTGCCAGAACTTGAGGATCTGCGTTATAAGGAAAAGTTGAATATGTTAGGACTTTTCTTTCCTTAGAGTACAAGAGAATGAGGAGAGATTTGATAGAGATATTATGAGGGGTATAGATAGGGTAAATGCAAGCAGGCTTTTTCCACTGAGGTCAGGAGAGACTGGAACTAGTAGTCATGGGTTAAGAGTGAAAGGTGAAATGTTTAAGGGGAACATGATGAGGAATTTTTTCACTCAGAGGATGGTGAGAATGTGGAACGAGTTGCCAATTTGGGTTACATTTCAATATTTCAGAGAAATTTGTATAGAGGATTATAGTCTCGGTGAAGGTCAATGTGACTAGACAGATTAGTAGTTTGGCAATGACTAAATGGGCTGAAGAGCCTGTTTCTGTGCAGTAGTATTCTATGACTATTTGGCCCACTGAGTCTGTTCTTCCAATTGATCATGGTTGATTTATGTTCCCTCCCAACCTCAATCCCTGTCTTCTCCCTATAACCTTTGATGCCCTTACTAATCAAGAACCTTATCAAACACCACTTTAAATATTCCTAATGACTTGGCCTCCATAGTCATCTGTTGCATTGAATTGCACAGATTCACCACTCTCTGGCTAAAGAACTTCCTCTTTATCTGTGTTCTAAAGCTTTGTACTTTTATTCTGAGTCTGTGCTCCCCTCTGGCCCAAGGCTCACCAATGATTCGAAACATCGTCTCCACATCAATTCTATAAGGGGAAGTTTCTTTCAATTGACTGGCCATAGTGTGGCCATCGCCTGTAAGAGAATTTTATAAATTCATATTTAAATTCTGCTTTCGAATTCACATAAGCTGTTTGCAGAACACAGATGACCACACTGCATATAAAAAAGTTCCCTCAGTTCACGTTCGTAAAGTCTGGATTTAATTGCCTCCCAAATTTGGATTCCTCAACTCTGTAGGCAGCTTCGCTCCACATACACCCATCATGCTGTTGGCTTGTGATTTTGACCAGAAAAGCCATTTAGTTGACAAATCTAAAATAAATGTCTTGAGGCAATAAATAATACTCTGAAAATTCTATTATACAGTTACTGATCTGAGTCTCATTCTTGGAAAAATTATATTGTAGATACAGGACATTATTCTTACCCCATTGTGAAAATATGAATAGTAGAAGTGAGAGAAACTGTAACGAAAGAGATTAATTAATGACATAAAGTAATTTTAAAGGCTCTGAAATTTCTCAACTTCTTTTGTAACAGCAATAAGCTTGGAGAAAGCTTTGCTGCTCTCTTTCATTGGAGTTTCTGCTGTTCTTCAACTAAAGTTACAGCTGAAGATTGGAAAAGTCCCCAGGGGAAATTCCAGGCAATAATGTTATGAAAAGCTCTTGGCAAATGTTTTCTGGTGGTTTTGCAAATGAGTGCCATAAATCACTTGCTCAGAAAGCAGGTCATCTTACTGAGACCTCTGTAGTTCTCTTTCGCTTCTAGTGCACACTTCCCATTCGCCTGACTTAACATGGTCTCAGTAAAGGAGAGCTACAGCTTAAGTAAAACATTTTATACAGTTAAACAAGTTGTGAATAATTATTGAATGATTTAAAACCAGATTATGATCAGCACTTCCTTTTGCTGGTGTGAGTTAATAAGAAGCTCATTGAAAAATACAACCCTTTTTAAGTATCAGATGCCTTTCAGCAGTTGTTCCTATCACAGAATTTCAATTCTTCTTGTTTAACTAAATTTTAATTCTATGTCTGCATATAATTGTGTCTTAACTTCATCTATTTTCCCATCTGAATGCTTTCTATCTTATTCAATTCCCTTCCAATAATCTCATACGTATTTAAAAAAGTCATGGAACTGTAGAAAAGTGCAGCGCAGAAACAGACTCTTCAGCCCATCAAGTCCATGCTGAACCACTTAAACTGCCTACACACATCATCCTGCTCCGGGACCATAGCCCTCCATATCCCTACTATCCATGTACCTACACAAACTTCTCTCAAACATTGAAATCAAGCGTGCATACCCCACTTGCGCTGGCAGCTCATTCCACACTCTCACAACCTTCTGAGTGAACAAGTTTCCCCTCATGTTTCCCTTAAACTTTTCACCTTTCACCTTTAACCCATGACCTCTGGTTATAGTCCCACCCAACCCTCAGTGGAAAAAAACTGCTTATATTTTCCCTATCTATACCCCTCATAATTGTGTATACCTCTATCAAAGCTTCTCTCAACCTTCTATGTTCCTAGGAATAAAGATGTAAGAGTTAGTAGCTTACTTAGTCACATGGATGTAATTGGGCGGTGTGGGCTCATTAGGCTGGAAGGGCCTGTTCCTGTGCTGTATTTCTAAACAATAAATAATAATAATAATAATAATAATTTGTATTTCATGGAATAGTCACAAAACTTTGTGCATGGAGCTATTTGTAGCAGAATTGATGCTCTAGGTTTGCAGTGGGTGAGTCCATCATATTAGGGTGAGGCGACCATTGCGTGAGGGGTGACTGACCATTCATTGTCACATTGTCTTTAGGAGGTATTAGGTTGAATTAAGCAGCCGATGGTCTTTTTCACTTTGTGTGAAACATCTAACGAGGATCTAACAGAGCAAGAACAAAAAGAGAAATAATGTATGAGATCATGTAAAGTCAACGTAACTTCATTGGACATGTGATTAGGAAAGAGGAGTTAGAATGCATGGAAATTATGGGAAAGATTGAAAGGAAGAAAGCAAGAGGAAGGCAAAGACAAATGATGATGGAGACAGCAGCCAGAGAACTGGAAATGAATACCAATGAATTGATCCACTTGACCCGAAAGAGGAGTGTGTGGGCCCTGGCAGTCAAAGCTCAAACTGGGCATGGCACCTGATGACGGTGATGATGTAAAACATCATGGCGGAAATAGTAGCACGTTGTTCTGGGCAATTTCCACATCCAAACATGAGGCTCATTATTATTATTTGAAGCATACTTGAGGTTTGAACTGAATTATTTATTTCTCTTGGGGGACTCCATCCCAAAATATACTGCAAACCAAATTCTACTGAGCTTAATTTTCTGATTTGCTATTTTCTACCTGCATACTTGATGCTCCAAGAGGACCACAACCTTGTCATGGTTTGGAGGCTTGTGTGCCTCAATGACCTGGACAGTGATGTTGGCTGGAGTCAGGGCTTTATGCTTTGGCTCTTGGTAGGGTCACCCATGCCAAACAGGTCAAGGGTAGAGGCCAGACTAAGAGTGGTCCACTGGTCCTCCAAATTTATGGGGTTCAACTCAGGGCTAACAACCCTGACTGGAATAACAAAATTGTTATGGAAACAGCAATGAAGAAATATTCTACATAAGACCATAAGACATAGGAGCATTTGACCATTGGACCCATTGAGTCTGCTCTGCCATTTCATCATGGCCAATCAATTTTTACTCAGCCCCAAACTCCTGCCTTCTTCCTGTATCTCTTCATGCCCTGACCAATCAATATAATTATATCCATAACTGTAAAGTGAAACAGATGAAATTAAATGGGAGAAGGCCATTCAGCCCTTCTTTATTTCACTGTCAATCAGTAAGATAGTTGTTGATCTTATGTCCTGCACTAAACCTATATTCCTGAATACACTGAATGTCTAAACATACCCTTAGCAACTGTGCTTCCTCTGTCCCCTTGGGTAAAGAATTCCAAAGATCTACTGTTCACTAGTTGGGAAATTTTCTACTCACCTCAAACTGTATTTTGAGACTGTGACCAGATACAGTCTTTCGATGTGGTTCCAGATACCCTAGTCAGAGGAAACACCTATCCCCACATTTACCCTGCCAAATTGCTGACAAACTGTTGCTTTCAATGAAATCATTTCTCATTTTGCTAAACTCAAGAAGCTTAATGACTCTCACAACTAATTTGCCACTCTCGGAATCAATCAGGTGAACCTATGCTGTTTATTCTCTCATCACTAGTTCAGTATTTATCTGGAGTCCAAGTGCATTGGGTGAAGTCCCAATATTCATTAAACCAGTACAGTATAATGTTTTAATTACTGGGACAGATGGAATATAAGGAATGCAATGGATCATGTTGTTAGGGAGTATTGTGGAGTTATGTGAACATAGCAGATATTAATTCAAACAAGGGGTGTATGGGGTGTCCAGCATCTCTGGTGAAGTTCACTCACCAGACTCTCAACTCGCACCTGTGGCTCCAAGTAGCTGTCTACATGTGACAGCGGCCACACCCAGGTAAACCGCTTTGACAGGCAGGCTAAACCAGGTGAGGGTAGCCGGTGGTCTCGTACCACACTGAGTTAGGGACACACCTGCTCTGCATGCCAAGTTATCTCTGATAGACCTGGTGGTTGAGATCTACAGAGAGGTCCAATGACTAGAAAGTTGATACTGCAACAAAGGGCACTGCAAGGCTCAGAAGATGTCACATCATCCACTGCAACCAAAGAAGAGCCCAGTTTGTGACACTTGTTCATACCACTGGAGTTGGACCCGAGGTCAAGAGAGTGGAACTACCCCAGGGTAACAGCTTTTCTATTTTAGAAACTCTCCTGCACAGGTTTCCTGTCATCGTTGGACATGACGGGGAGCCACCATCATGCCAATTCTAGCAAGAACCAGTCTTCAGTTCTTACTGTAAATTTGAAGCAGTGGATTGAAGTTAAAAGCACACACTGGCCCATGGACTAAAAGAGCAAACACGAGGAAATCTGCAGATGCTGGAAATTCAAACAACAACACACACAAAATGCTGGTGGAACACAGCAGGCCAGGCAGCATGCCTGACCAGCATGGACTAAAAGATATAGTTTGCAAAATGGTAAGCTGAGAGTTTGCATATGTATCATCTAAATGTTAAGACAATAAGGTTGTGTTAATTGGTCTACATCAAAGCGGGCCACCTGGGCTCAGTAATTTGCCCCATTGTGACTTGAGTTCAAGCTGACAGACCAGATGGATGTTGTCACTTATTTAAAATTATTTGTGTGAATTACTTTGTAACAAATGTGTTTGAAAATTCAGAGGTATCTGTCATTATAGATAGGTAATTCAAAGAAAGCATTGCCTACACAAAAAATTGATGTAAACAATGTCATTGTAACAATTGAATTACCTGCTGTTGCCTTTGATCTTAAGGGTATAAAAATGTGATGTACTTTTGAGTTTGTGTGACTCTGCCAAGACTTTTTCCAGAGGAACGCTTACTTGTTGTGATGAACAAAGGCTTCTATATTGCCAACTTCGGTGTCTCTCGAGTGACTTTGATCACCAGAGGGTCACAACATTTGGGGGCTCGTTCAGGAGTTATTTGTAATTCACAGTGTGGCCAGCGACTTAAGCAGTCTAAGGCATTGAGTCATAGAGTCATAGAAAAGCACAGCACAGATGCAGGCCCTTTGGTCCATCTAGTCTGTGCTGAGCCATTTAAACTGCCTACTCCTGCACTGGGAGTGAGGGCTTGAGTAGTTTTTTTAAGATTAGCAGCTACACTTAGATCTGTTCAGATCAATGACGGTGGAATCATTAAGTATAAAAGAGCACGTGAAGAGCTGAACTGGTAGATATAAAAGTTTAGGGAGTGGTGTGGGTGTGTGTGTTTGTGTAAGGCAGCAGTTACCAGACAGTTTCAGAAGTTTGGTGAAATAGGGCCACCAGTTTCGAAAGGTGGTTACTGACCATTTGGGATGCCAGAGGGTGTGCGTATACTCATTCTGGAGACTGTTTAGTAGTTTACTTGTTTGTGGTTGTGTTTGTGTGTTTTAAGAATAAGTTTGAAACTTTGGGGTAACAGACTTTTATATGAAAACAAATACAACAGGTATTATGAGTTTAGCGGCACAGAAGTGGATGATTGCTGAGTACATACTCTTGGTTTTAAGTATCTACTGTTTAATTTTTATCCATCACTTATATTTTTGCTTAATATGGGAGCTAGCTTGGAGAGGGAGAGATCAGACAATGGCAGGCTAAGAATCTGAATGACCCCAGTCAACCCTTGAACGTAATATCACCATCCATAGACACTTCACCCTGGGAGAATGCAGAGCATGTTGTCTGAGCTGCTCTCACATCCAATTGTTTGTGGGAATTCAGAATGTTGGTGCAAGTTTGAAGAAATGATTGAGATTCACCAGATGCACACAAAAGGTATACACGTGTTGGCGAAAGCAAAATGCCCAAAGAGAATATGTGGGACAGTATAGCTCAGTCAGTGCAGGATGATATGTGGACAACTAATTGGAATGCCAGTAATGAAGAGAGATATCGCTTCTTTAAGGGGGGATTGAGAGAGTGACTGGGAGTAGGCAAGAGTAACTAAGGAATGATAAAATCAGTGGTTCAGAGTTAGGAATGGAATTAGTTTTGGATCAAACAAACAAGGACTTTCAAGCTGTGAATCCAGCAGATGACACTTAAAAGGGGCCCTATTTTTCCTCTCAGATCAATACAATAGGTCCAAGACACGATTCAAAGAATAGGAACATTTTCAATAGATTAAGTAAGATCACATAGGATGCTAAATAGATAAGACCATAAAACATAGGAGCAGATTTAAGCTATTCAGCCCATTGAGTCTACTCCATCATTCAATCAATGCTGATTTATTATTCCTCTCAATCCTATTCTCCTGTCTTCTCCCCATCGCCTTTGACACCTTTACTAATTAAGAATGTATCAACCTCTACTTTAAACATACCCAGTGATGTGGCCTCTACTGCGATCTATGGCAATGAATTCCATAGATTCATCAATCTCTGGCTGGAGAAATTCCTCCTCATCTCTTTTCTAAAGGGGCATCCTTGTATCCTGAGGCTGCGTCCTCTGGTCCTAGAGACCCCCATTATTGGAAACGCCCATTCCACATTCACTCTATCTAAGCCTTTCAACATTCAATAGGTTTCAATCAAATCATTCAGCCCTAGGACATTTACACTCTGCTAGAACTTCCTCCAGTATTTCCTTATCTAAACCTATTAACATGGCTCCCTATTACATTAGACCATAAGACCCTAAGAGTCCATCGAGTCTTCTCTGCCATTCCATCATACTGATTTATTAGTTATTATTCATCTCAACCCTATTCTCCTGCAACCTTTGATGCACTGATTAATGAAGAACTTATCAACCTTTGCCTTAATTATACTCATTTGGCCTGCACAGCTATGTGTGGCAATGAATTCCAAAGATTCACCTGTCTGACTAAATGGACATCCCTCTACTTTGAGGCTGTGCCCTCTGGTCCAAGACTCCCCCATTGTAGGAAAACATCCTTTCCACATCGACTCTATCTAGACATTTTAGTATTCAATAGGTTTCAATGAGATTTCTCCTTCATTCTTTTAAACTCCAGTGAGTATAGGCCCAGAGCCATCAAATGGTCCTCATATAATAATCCTTTCATTCCTGGAATTGTTCTCGTAAACCTTCTCTGGATTCTCTCCAATGCCAGAATATATTTTCTTCAATAAGGGGCCCAAAGCTTCTCACAATACTCCAAGTGTGGCCTGTCCAATGGCTTATAAAGCTTCAGCATTCTAGCCTTGTTTTTATATTCTCCACTTGATGCTAGCCCTTACTCATTTAAGTGACTAGTTAAATTGTCCTTCAACCACCTTAGCACCATGTTACTCTTTGGTAAAGCTGTGGTGAGTATAGAGTCACCTGGACATCAAGCCGTAGATGCCATAACCCCTTATTCTATCTACATACACAAAATGCTGGAGGAACTCAACAGGCATCTGTGGAAAAGAGTAAACAGTTGATGTTTCTGGCCGCGATCCTTCTTCAAGACTGATGAAGGTTCTCGGCCCAAAATATCAGCTGAACGGATATCTTTTCCATGGATGCTGCCTGGCCTGCTGAGTTCCTCCAGCATTTTGTGTGTGTTGCTTGGATTTGCAGCTTCTGCAGATTTTTCTTGTTTGTGATTGAGCCTTTATTCTTTTGTAGTGTGTGAGTATAAAAACAGAAACGTTAGAAACACTCAGCAGATAAGTTATTTTTCAGTAGCAGAGAGTGGTACTGGAATGTGTTTGGCACCAGAAAGTGAGGTGACACTTACAGACAGCCTCCAGCACATCCTTAGGTGTACTGGTTGTTAACACAAATAGCATACTTTTGTTTGTTTCGATGTACGAGATACATACATCTGAGTCTGATAAATCTGACAGTAATCTGAAAACTGAGTATGGCAAATCTCTGATAGGCTGAGACCAACTGTGGGAGTTAGAACAGATGCTTATTGTCTGTGCCCTGGGTGCCTGACAATACTAATGGGGAAGAAAATGATGAGCCAAAATCTCAGATGGATAACAGGCAGAAATGATCAGTTCTGAAACAGGTAGAAACACTTCCTCTTTTTCAATGTTTTGATGTGGACTCCCATTAATTCAGCCTTTGTCTCACTTACGTCAATGCATCCAAATGCATTTCTTGCTTGGTCAAGTATCCTAGAAAGCTTCACATTTACCTTACACTTATTCCCTGTCCCAACAATTAAAATATTATATTGCTGTATTAGATATTGGAGTTTCTCCTGCTATAATTGCACTCTGGACAAATACCAATGATGTCAATTGGCTATACAGCCTGTGCAAGTAGTCCATAGCTGATCTTCTAAATGATAGTTGTCTTTGTGCGGGTGCATCCTGGCGATTTCAATTCTCTGTTATTGCTTGCAATATTAATGGACATCTAAGGGCATGGTAATAGCTATAGATGGCACAATAGAAATACAGTTCTGTGCAAAAGTCTTAAGCAACCTAGATTTTTAAATATGGTTTCAGATAGTATTGGCTTCAACAGGGACCTGATCTCAACATCAAGATTGCCTATGATTACCTGGTGTGACAGAAGCAAGTGAGACATCCAAAGTCTGCAGAAGAATTGGAGCAACCTGCTAGCCAATTTTCTTATAAAACTGCACGACAGTGTACCGAAGAGCAGCGATGCAGTTTTAAAGGGTGATCACATCAAATATCAGAATCAGGTTGAATATCACCGGCATATATCGTGAAATTTGTTAATTTTATGACAACAGTACAATGAAATACATGATAAATAAATATAGAGCAAAATAAAAACAAATCCAGTAAACATATTGATTTGATTATGATATTTATTCATTACTACTCTGTATAGTAATTTTTTGATATTTAAAAACTTTTCATTTAATTTTGCTTTTTATTCATTACTACTTTGTATAGTAATTTTTTTGATATTTAAAAACTTTTCATTTAATTTTGCTTTTTATTCATTACTGCTCTCTATAGTAATTTTTTTGATGTTTAAAAACTTTTCATTTAATGTTTTTTGAAAGCATCTTTGCTTTACAATTTTTTTTACATTTGCCTAAGACTTTTCAACAGAACTGTAGGTTGGAGAAACTTAAGAACAGATACGAGGATACCAAAAATTTCTTCAGATGCATAAATATAAAAGAGAGGCGTGAGTGGATATTGGACCACAGGAAAACAAAGCTGGAGAGGTAGTAATGGGGGACAAAGGATTGACAAATGAACTGAATAAGTATTTAGCATCAATTTTCACTGTGGAAGACACTGGCAATATGGTGAAAGTTCCAGGTGTTGGAGTCATGAAGTGTGTGAAGATGCCATTACTAGAGAGAAGGTTCTTGGGAAACTGAAAGGACTGAAGGTAGATAAGTCACCTGGGCCAGATTGTGTACATTCCCGGATTCTGAAAGAGGTGGCTGAAGAGATCGCAGAGGTATTAGTAATAACCGTACAAGAATTACGAGATTCTGTAATGTTTCTGGTTGACCAGAAAATTGCAAATCAACTCTTCAAGAAGAGAGAGAGAGCGGCCGAAGAAAGGAAACTATAGACCAGTTGGTCTGACCTCAGTGGTTTGGAAGATGTTGGAGTTGATTATTAATGATGAGGACTCAGCGTATTTGGAGGCACATGATAAAATGTGCCGCAGTCTGTGTGGTTTCCTCCGGAGAAAATCTTGCCTGACAAATCTGTTGGAATTCTTTGAAGAAATAACAAGGAGGATAGACAAAGGAGAATCAGTTGATGTTGTGCACTTGGATTTTCAGAAGGCCTTTGACAAGGTGCCACAAGTGAAGCTGCTTAACAAACTATGAGCCCATGGTATTACAGGAAAGGTGCTGGCATGGATAAAGCATTGGCTGATTGGCTGGAAGCAAAGAGTGGAAATAAAGGGAGCCTTTTCTAGTTGGCTGCCAATGACTAATGGTGGATTTTGTTGCAAAGTTTGCAGACGATATGGAGATAGTTGGAGGCGCAGGTAGTTTTGAGGAAGTAGAGGGGCTACAGAAGGACTCAGACAGATTAGGAGAATGGGCAAAGGAATGGAGAATGACAGTGTTGGGAATTCTAAGGTCATGCACTTTAGTAGAAGAAATGGAAAAGCTGACTATTTTCTAAATAGAGAGAAAATACAAAAAAACTGAGTTGCAAAGGGACTTGGGAATCCTTGTGCAGGATTCTCTGAAGGTTAATTTGCAGACTGAATCTTTGGTGAGGAAGGCAAACATAATGTTAGCATTCATTTCAAGAGGACTAGAATATAAAAGCAAAATGTAATGTTGAGTCTTTATAAGGCACTGCTGTGGTCTTATTTGGTGTTTTGTGAGCAGTTTTGAGCACCCTTACCTTAGAAAGAATGTGCAGAAATTAGAGAGGGTTCAAAGGAGGTTCACTAAAATGATTCTAGAATGGAATAGCTTGTCATATGAAGAGTGTTTGATGTCTCTGGGCCTGTATTCACTGGAACTCAGAAGAATGAGCTGCGATCTCATTGATACCTATCAAGTGGTGAAGGGCCTTGATAGAGTGGATATGGAGAGGATGTTTGCTATGATGGGAGAGTCTAAGACCAGAGGACACAGCCTCAGAAAAGAGGGGCATCCTTTTAGGATGGAGTTCAGGAGGAATTTCTTTAGCCGGAGAGCAGAGAATCTGTGGAACTCTTTGCCACAGGCAACTGTGGAGGTTGAGTCTTTATGTATATTTAAGGCAGAGGTTGATAGATTCTTGATTGGTCAGGAGATGTAGATATGGGGAGAAGGCAGGAGATTGGAGCTGGGAGGAAAATTGGATAAACCATGATGAAATGGTGCAGACTCAATGGGCCAAATGGTCTAATTCTGCTCCCGTATTGTTGCTGAAGACATGGCTGGTCAAATGAATGGCAGAGGGAAATTGAGTAAATGTTAGGTTTTGAAGCCTCCTGCTAACTGTTCTTCAGTGGCAGCCAGTTAAGGGGTTACAGAGGTGGGGAATAGCTGAAGACCAGGAGGAACTTGGACAAAAAAAATGAGAAATATAAAGCTGAAGGGTTGCTGGAATTTGATTCAATTGGAACACAAGGGCTGTCAGGGAATGTGCAAAGCTGATGTCGTTTGGAATATAGCAATAACATTCAGATACATTGCAGCTTCAACAATCATTTCTAGTGGTGTCTGGGAAGCTGCCATTTGGATTGGAGATTTCCTCAGATCAGAGCTCTAAGAACAGTACTTGGCGAAGAAAAAGCTTTATGTAAGTGACCATGCTTTGCTCTTCAACAACAGCAAGAGCCCTGACTCCTTTAGTCTCTCACCATCAGCACTGGAAATTTTAACCATGGTGCATTAGGACATCTTCCTGAACAGGAATGTGCACCAGACATATATACGCACTCAGCACTCATAAAAGAAGCAGGATCATTAGCTTATAAGGTTACATGGACAAAATACAGGATAAAATTGACATCTGATCACTTTGAACTGCCAATCGATGTTATTTGTTTTCCTTAAAAAGTGAAGATTTGGCAGGGATGAAGCATGGTGAGTACACATGGACCAGTCCTATGGAAATTATGACATGTTGATGTAGTTGCCAGTTATGATTTGACATGATGACCATTAAATTCACCATCTTACACAGGAAGGAGCTGAGAGCTTATACCTGACAGTAAGGCTTGCAAAAACAGGCTATGGGTTCTGGAAACTGTAGATGCTGGAATCTAGACCAAAATATCATATACTAGAGGAACTCAACAGACTATAACATCATAAAATATAGGAGCAGAATAATGCCATTTGGCCCATTGAGTCTACTCGAACATTTCATCTTGGCAGATCCATTTCTCTCTCAGCTCCAATCTCCTGCCTTCTCCCCATATCCCTTGATGCCCTAACGAATCAAGAATCTATCAACCTGTGTATTAAATAAACTCAATGACGTGGCCTCCACAGCTGCCTGTGGCAACAAGAATTCGATAGGTTCACCACTCTTTGGCTAAAGAAATTCCTCTACATCGCCATTCTAAATGGACCACCCTCTATTCTGAGGCTGTGCCCTCTGGTCTTAGACTTCCATATCATTGGAAACATCCTGTCTCCATCTACTCTATCGAGACCTTTTAACATTTGATAGATTTTAATGAGATCTCCCTAATTCTTCTTAATTCAAATGAGTACAGGCCCAGAGCCATCAAATGCTCCTTAGATGATAACCCTTTCATTCCTGGAATCATTTTCATGAACCTCCATTCAACCCTCTTCAGTGTCAGCACATCCTCTGTAAGATAAGGGGCCCAAAACTGCTCATAATAGTCCAGGTGAAGCCTTACCAATGCTTCATAAAGTCTCAACATTACATCCTTGCTTTAATCAATGACCATTTTGGCTGAAGACTATTCATTGGGACTGGGAATCTAGATGAAGAGTTTCTACTCACAACATCGACAGTCCACTTTCTGCCATGGGTCCTGCCTAACCTGCTGAGTTCCTTCAGCATCTTGTTTATGTCTCTGGAAAACAATATTGGAGTATAACCTGGGACACTTTGCGATTAAGAATGGGACGATTGTTTTGATATGGAGAATCGCAAGACAGCATGTAGTAGCATATGTATACTTTGATAATACATTTACTTTGAGCATTCATTAATTCCTGCTATTTATGGGAACTGTGGCTGCTGTGTACCAGAAATTTTCCCAGACTGGCACACTCAGTGCTCTGTCTTATACCAATTTCTTCCTGTACACACAAACAATAAAGCAGAAAGCTGCAATCTTTGACTAGGAACAGAACATTTCACTGGACACCATTGAACAACACAGTGCTAAATTGAACTGAACTAAACTAAACTGAACAGTCCTCTACTGTTTCACGGACTCTGTGATTTGATGTTTAATATTCTGTGTGTTTTTCCTTCATTTTTTGCCGTTTGTGGGATTTCTTCTTTTTCAGCGAGTTGGTTGGTGTTTTCTTTGAATGGGATCTGTGTTGTTTCTTTGTTTCATGGCTGTTTGTGGGAAGACGAATCGCAGTGTTGTATACTGAGTACGTGCTTTTATAGTAAATGTATCCTGGATCTTTTGATGTTGCTCAGTCTGAATATCTGGGAATACAGTTAGACGAGAAGCTAGACTGGACTGCCAACACAGATGCCTTGTGCAGGAAGGCACAGAGTCGACTGTACTTCCTAAGAAGGTTGGCGTCATTCAATGTCTGTAGTGAGATGCTGAAGATGTTCTATAGGTCAGTTGTGGAGAGCGCCCTCTTCTTTGTGGTGGCGTGTTGGGGAGGAAGCATTAAGAAGAGGGACGCCTCACGTCTTAATAAGCTGGTAAGGAAGGCAGGCTCTGTCGTGGGCAAAGTACTGGAGAGTTTAACATCGGTAGCTGAGCGAAGGGCGCTGAGTAGGCTACGGTCAATTATGGAAAACTCTGAACATCCTCTACATAGCACCATCCAGAGACAGAGAAGCAGTTTCAGCGACAGGTTACTATCGATGCAATGCTCCTCAGACAGGATGAAGAGGTCAATACTCCCCAATGCCATTAGGCTTTACAATTCAACCGCCAGGACTTAAGAACTTTTTAAAAGCTATTATTAATGCTTTTTGAGATAGTGATTTAGATGCATATCATATTTTTTACTGAGTTAAGTATTGTATGTAATTAGTTTTGCTACAACAAGTGTATGGGACATTGGAAAAAAAGTTGAATTTCCCCATGGGGATGAATAAAGTATCTATCTATCTATCTATTGCAAAGAACAAGAGATAAAGATTCAAAGATTCAAAGTACATTTATTAACAAAGTATGTGCGCAGTATACAACCCTGAACATAGAACATAGAACATAGAACAATACAGCACAGTACAGGCCCTTCGGCGCACAATGTTGTGCCGACCCTCAAACCCTGCCTCCCATATAATCCCCCACCTTAAATTCCTCCATATTCCTGTCTGGTAGTCTCTTAAATTTCACTAGTATATCTGCCTCCACCACTGACTCAGGCAGTGCATTCCATGCACTAACCACTCTCTGAGTGAAAAACCTTCCTCTAATATCCCCCTTGAACTTCCCTCCCCTTACCTTAAAGCCATGTCCTCTTGTACTGAGCAGTGGTGCCCTGGGGAAGAGGCACTGGCTGTCCACTCTGTCTATTCCTCTTAATATCTTGTACACCTCTAATATGTCTCCTTTCATCCTCCTTCTGTCCAAAGAGTAAAGCCCTAGCTCCCTTAATCTCTGATCATAATCCATACTCTCTAAACCAGGCAGCATCCTGGTAAATCTCCTCTGTACCCTTTCCAATGCTTCCACATCCTTCCTATAGTGAGGCGACCAGAACTGGACACAGTTACTCCAAGTGTGACTTAACCAGAGTTAATAAAATAATAAATCTTATCTTAATTAAATATGATCTATCTTAATCTTTAAATCTATGAATAGATTATTTATAATAGATCTAATATATAATAGAGATCTAACATAGATATAATAATAGATCAACTGAAACAGTCTTTCAGTTAGTCCTGACGAAGGGTCTCGACCCGAAACGTCGACTGTGCTTCTTCCTATAAATGCTGCCTGGCCTGTTATGTTCCACCAGCATTTTGTGTGTATGTCATAGGTATGTCGTTTGCAAGAGAGATTTACATTTAGTGGCCACTTTATTAGGTACAGGAGATCCAATGTAAATATCCAATCCAATGATCCAATGCTGCTGTAGCACATTCACTTGAAGGTTTGACTTGTGTGCTCGGAGATGCTCTTCTGCACACCACTGTTGTAATGCGTGGTTGTTTGATTTACTGTCACATTCCTGTCAGCTTGAACCAGTCTGACCTTTTCCGCTGACCTCTCTCATTGACAAGGCATGCTCACCCACAGAATTGCCACTGACTGGATGTTTTTTTCCTTCTTGCACCATTCTCAGTGAACTCTAGAGACTGTTGAGTGTGAAAATCTCGGGAGGTCAGCAGTTTCTGAGAGTCTCAAGCCACCCCATCTGGCACCACCATCCATTCCACTGTCAAAGTCACTTAGTTCACATTTCTGCCGAATGTGATCCGTGCGACAGGCCAAAGGGTCTCAGCCCGAAACATTGACTGTACTTTTTTCCACAGATGCTGCCTGGCTTGCTGAGCTCCTCCAAAGTTCTGTGTATGTTGCTCTGGATTTCCAGCATCTGCAAATTTCCTATTGTTTTAGATCACATTTCTTACCTCTTCTGATGTTTGGTTTGAACAACAACTGAACCTCTTGACCATGCCAGCATTCTTTAATGCATTGAGTTGTTGCCACATGACTAATTGATTAAATATTTGCATTAACGAGTAGGTGTACAGGTGTACCTAATAAAGTGGCCACTAATTGCAGATTTACTGACTCAAACACAGTAGCTTAACCAGCTCAACAGACAGTGTCACTAACATCTCAAACATATCACAACACTGTCTCTGAGAGTAAATACCAATGTTTGAATGGAAGGTAAGACAATCTGTTTCCACATTGTGGTGATTGTCCGTCATTCTGACGGTGTGTGGGAGAGATTTTAAAATGGAAAATCTGTTGCACAGGGGCAGTTCCACTCTCTCAATCTCAGTGGTATGAACAGACTTCACAAACTGGGGTCTTCCTTGGTTGCAATGGATGACCATGATGTCTTCTGTGCCCTTTAGTCTCCACGGAACAGTGCAGTACCACCTTCCTGGCCAGTGGATCTTACTATAGATCTTATCCAAACAGTCTGTCAGAGCTGACTTCACGTGCTGGGACAGGCTTGTCCCTATTTCACTGGGTACAAGGCAGCCGGCTACCCTCGGCTGGTTTAGACTGCCAGTTGACGAAGTGTACAGTGGTGTGGCCATTGTTGTATGCAAACAGCTTCTTGGAAGCACAGGTGAGAGCTGAGTGTCTGGTGGGGACCAAAGGTCAATGGGTTGCCCTGGAATGGACACCAGAAGGCCCTTCACCAGAGATGTTACCCTTCCCAAGACACCCCATACACCCCTTCCACATTGCATATCTATGTCATTTAACAAGCTACAATATGCAATATATTTTTACCAAAGCACAATTACATTTTTGGATTAGGCATTCCTATAGAAATAGCAATGCAATAACAGGTTAAGTAATTAGCTAAGAAATATTGGATTGACCAGTATGATTAAGAGCAGCACACACAAAATGCTGGAGGAACTCAGCAGGCCAGGCAACATCCATGGGGAAGAGTAAACAGTTGACGTTTTGGGCCAAGAGCTTTGAATGAGTTCCTGAACTTGATAATAAAATTTACTTTGAACTTTTGGAAGGAGAAATACCCAGAGTGGTTACATTTCAAATCACCTTTTT
Source organism: Hemitrygon akajei (assembly GCF_048418815.1). Lineage (NCBI taxonomy): Eukaryota > Metazoa > Chordata > Chondrichthyes > Myliobatiformes > Dasyatidae > Hemitrygon > Hemitrygon akajei. The sequence goes on from NC_133132.1 coordinate 161,441,460, forward strand.
TGCTTTTATTTTCAATAGCAGAAGAAAATTAAGCTTAAACTAATTTTTACAACCCCTTCCTGATTTAGAGATCCCGGGAGAGTCAATGGTGCTGGAATGTAGGCACAGCCAGATATTTCCACTGGCTCATGTTGGCTGTCTGAGGTTGACCATGATTGTCCAGCTGTACATGAAATTAGTTCAGCAGCAAATATAGATTGTCCATGCTTTATTGAAAGAACATTCTAGAAAAAGGAAAATAATGCCGAAAATCAAAGCCAAATATGGGATAGGACTTTCTGGAATGATGAAATATCAAACACTTCAGTGATATGGCACCAAAATTTACCCTAAACTTGCTTCAGTTGGATATTTATAGCAGTGTTTAGAACTGGTTAAAGTTGCTTGTTATTTAAACATTTTTTTATGACTATGACTGTATAATATTTATGAAATGTTAGTTCAATGACCTCTGTCGACCAGCCAGGATAATGATTCTGAGTAGCCATTCTCCACTACATGGTCCTTAGACAGAGCAGCTGGATTCTGTCAAGTGGTAGGCGAGTTGGATTTGGTCAGAGGACCCAAAAGAACCTCTCATTTGCTCATTTTAGTCTATTTGAATTGAGGCCCTGCATCGATCAAGGCCGACCACAGCCTCAAGACTGAGGTGTGACAGTTTAGAACATAAGTAAGGAGGATTTCTTTTTTTAGCCCAGGAGTCGTGAATCTGTGGAATGCTTTGCCACAGACTGTGGTAGAAGCCAAGTCGGTGGGTAGGTTGAAAGTGGAAGTTGATAGATTCCTGAATGGTCGGGGCATCAAGGGATATGGTGAGAGAGCAGATATGTGGGGTTGAAGGGATCAGCCATGATGAAATGACGGAGTGGACTCGACAGTCTGAGTGGCCAATGATTTATGGTCTTATGGACCATGGATTTTGTGTCCTAGATATCTACAAGATACGTAAGCCAGGGCAGTATGATATGGAGAGAAGCTGTTGCCCATATAGCAGGCTCTCCTCTCTTCATGCAGCCAATGAATCCAAAGGAGCAGCAGATTTGGCACTGGTGGCATTGCAGGAATTGTCAGTTAGTGTTGAACTCAACATAGAACTGCCTTAAGGACTGCATCTCTGGATTTTTCCTAGGTGTTTACTCCTGAAGTCTTTCCCATGAGTAAGTACAGCCACAAGACAGCTGAGGTTTTACCTATAACCATATAACAATTACAGCACGGAAACAGGCCATCTCAGCCCTTCTAGTCCATGCCGAATGCTTATTCTCACCTAATCCCACTGGCCCGCACTCAGCCCATAACCCTCCATTCCTTTCCTGTCCATATACCTATCCAATTTTACTTTAAATGACAATACCGAACCTGCCTCTACCACTTCTACTGGAAGCTCATTCCACACAGCTACCACTCTCTGAGTAAAGAAATTCCCCCTCGTGTTACCCTTAAACTTTTGCCCACTAACTCTCAACTCATGTCGTCTTGTTTGAATCTCCCCTACTCTCAATGGAAAAAGCCTATCCACGTCAACTCTATCTATCCCCTTCATAATTTTAAATACCTCTATCAATACCTCTAAACCTCAACCTTCTACGCTCCAAAGAATAAAGACCTAACTTGTTCAACCTTTCCCTGTAACTTAGGTGCTGAAACCCAGGTAACATTCTAGTAAATCTTCTCTGTACTCTCTATTTAGTTGACATCTTTCTTATAATTTGATGCCCAGAACTATACACAATACTCCAAATTCAGCCTTACTAATGCCTTGTACAATTTTAACATTACATCCCAACTCCTATACTCAATGCTCTGATTTATAAAGGACAGCATACCAAAAACTTTCTTCACCACCCTATCCACATGAGATTCCACCTTTAGGGAACAATGCACCTTTATTCCTAGATCACTCTGTTCTACTGCAATCTTCAATGCCCTACCATTTACCATGTATGTCCTATTTGGATTATTCCTACCAAAATGTATCACCTCACACTTATCAGCATTAAACTCCATCTGCCATCGTTCAGCCCACTCTTCTAACTGGCCTAAATCTCTCTGCAAGCCTTGAAAACCTACTTCATTATCCACAATGCCACCTACCTTAGTATCACCTGCATACATACTAATCCAATTTACCACCCCATCATCCAGATCATTAACGTATATGACAAACAACATTGGACCCAGTACAGTACTTCTTCTACACGAGCTGCCAGCCACAGCTGATGAGCTCCATCTGCCCAAAGCACCTATTTTAAAAGCACCAATAACCCACCTTTGCCCCTTCTCCTGTCAGTAGAACCAGTTCTGCTGCACTTCAAAGTTAAGCCACACATGAAGGCCAGGAGCTGGACTTGGTTGTCAGAAGCTATTTCAGACACACGCCATTGGGAGCATTTAATAGGCAGTGGGGGCATGTTCCATTACCATCCCTGGCAATAACAATCTTAAGGAACCATTTGAACCATAACTTTAAATTTTAAATATACCTTAAATTTGAAAGATGCTTCAAAGGTAAGGCAGCATCCATGGAAATGAATAAACAGTCAACGTTTTGGGCCAAGACCCCTCGTCAGAACTCCAGTTCTCAGCTCGAAACCCCAACAGTCTATTCATTTCCAAAGCTGCTGCCTGACCTGCTGAGTTCGTCCAGCATTTTGAGTGTGTTGCGCTGGATTTCCAGCATCTGCAGAATCTCTTGTGTTTGCAAATATAGGCTGCATTCAGACTAAACCATGGATTCTTTGCTTTCACTGTGAATACTCTTCTTTGCTGATACATGCTTGCAAAAGAATTGAGGGGGCATTATGCTACTGCTAAGGAAACTGAGAAATATGTGTGCAGATGGCCACCTTCTTTTGTTGGCTATTAGAAATCCATTGGCAACTGGATGGCTTTGAAATAATTATTAATGAAAGTCTATTAAAATGCTTCATTAAGATTTGTATAGCAAAGTGACGATGAAGATGAATCACCAAATCAACAAAGGGAGTAACTCTGCAATATGAGAAGCATAATTAACAACCCCACGAAGACCTTCCTATATTGAAGACACCGTACAATCAGAGCGGGGAAAGAAAGAATCAGAATGGCAGGCTATAATGTACAAAATAATCAAAATGTTCTATTCTAGTCCCTGGTGCTGTAATTCGGAATATAGGCAGTCCTCAAGTTATAACAGGTTCCTGGGAACTGCTTGTAACCTAAACTGTTCATAAATAGCAAAAACAGTGTGGGAGAGAAGCACAGAGATTCACAACTGTGACAGGAGATAGCGCAAGCAGGGTATGAAGGGACCGAGCCGGCCTCATGGGCTCGATGAGCGAATGATTTTCCAAATAACCTGGACTCTATGTCACCATATGCTGCCCTGAGATTCATTCTCTTGTGGGTATTCATAGTAGGATAAATACAATTGAATCAATGAAAAGCTCCACACAGAGAGTGACAAACAACAAACAAATAAATAAATGTGGGCTGTGAACAACACTTCGAAATAAATAATATGAGAATGTGGGTTGTAGAGTCCTTGAAAGTGCGTCTTTAAGTCATGGAATCAGTTCAGTGTTGAGATGAGTAAAGTTATCCAGACTGGTTCAGAATTCAACACACCTGAAGAAAATACACCATAATTTTCAAGTACAGGTGATGTCAAGAAGTGATAAATATTTTCAACCGTAGAAATGATGATATTAAAAATAACCTTAACTCTTCCTGAATCATTTTCTCTCACTTGCTTCTCTAACTACACCTCATAACTAACCTCTTTGACCAAGCTTTGGAAAACCTGTCTTATAAACATCCAATTGGCTCATTATAACGTGTTATGATTATGTCTCTGTGAAGCACCTTGGGATGCGTCTCTGCATTAAAAATGCTTTACAAGTGTTCCTTCATTTTGACCTCTTCTCAGAAAAGATCACTGACTTGAAATTTTAACTGTACAACACTTTACAAATGACACCCGTGTACGTTGAGATTTTCAATCTTATCTGCTATGAAAACCAGTTATGTCTGCAGTTATTAAGTCTTGCTGATAAAATCAAACTTTAGATACTCTTCAGTAGTGATTTCTGGCCATGCTTATAAGTGAGGTCCTCCGTTGGTTGAGGCAGGCCATGGATGTTGTGTCCAGGCTGTCTATGTGAAATGCAAACCAGGACAGAACGATATGGAGATTAGGCTGATATCTATGTAACAGGCTCCCCCCTCCACCCAGCTGATGAACACAAAGAAATGTCACAGACCAGTACAGTTTGCCACCAGTGGCATCGCAGGAGATGCTAGTGTTGAACTTAATGTAGGACTGCCTTACGGAGTCCAGCTCTGGATTTTTCTTTGGGGTTTCCATGTGTGGGTACAGCCACAGGCAGCGGAGGATTGAGATCAGAGTTTTAAAAACATAGAAACATAGAAAACCTACAGCACAATACAGGCACTTCAGCCCACAAAGCTGTGCCGAACATGTCCTTACCTAAGAAATGATGTAGGGCTACCCATAGTGCTTTACTATTCTAAGCACCATCCACCTATTCAGGAGTCTCTTAAAAGATCCTATTGTATTGTATTGACCCTATTCACCACCGTCACCAGCAGCCCATTTCACACACTCACCACTCCACGTAAAGAACTTAGCCCTGACATCTCCTCTGTACCTACTTCCAAGCACCTTAAAACTGTGCCCTCTTGTGCTAGCCATTTCAGCCCTGGGAAAAAGCCTCTGACTATCCACACGATCAATGCCTCTCATCATCTTATACACCTCTATCAGGTCACCTCTCATCCTCCATTGCTCCAAGGAGAAAAGGCCAAGTTCACTCAACCTATTCTCATAAGGCATGCTCCCCTATCCAGGCAACGTCCTTGTAAATCTCCTCTGCACCCTTTCTATGGTTTCCACATCCTTCCTGTAGTGAGGTGACCAGAACTGAGCACAGTACTCCAAGTGGAGTCTGACCAATGTCCTATATAGCTGCAACATTACCTCTCAGCTCCTAAATTCAATTCCACGATTGATGAAGACCAATACACCATATGCCTTCTTAACCACAGAGTCAACCTGTGCAGCTGCTTTGAGCGTCCTATGGACTTGGACCCCAAGATCCCTCTGATCCTCCACACTGCCAAGAGTCTTACCATTAATACTATATTCTGCCATCATATTTGACCTACCAAAATGAACCACAATGAATCACATTCAATCCTGGAATCGTTTTTGTGAACCTCCTTTGAACCCTCCCTAATTTCTGTACACTTTTTCTAAGGCAAGGGGGCTCTAAACTGCTCACAGAGCACCAAATGAGACCACACCAGTGCCTTACAAGGACTCAACATTACATTTTGCTTTTATATTCTAGTCCTCTTGAAATGAATGCTAACATTGCGTTTGCCCACATCATAGCTCCACGCTCTCAGCTCATCCACTTTGTTCACAACATTCCTTGCGTTAAAATAGACACATCTCAAACCATTGGTCTGAGCACATCCCTTCCCTATCACCTACCTGCAAGTTTTCTCTATTTGTGAGCCAACAGCCCCTTCCTCCATTTCTCCAGTTCGGTTCCCACCCCCCCAGCAATTCTAGTTTAAACTCTCCCCAATAGCCTTAGCAAACCTCCCTGCCAAGATATTGGTCCCCCTGGGGTTCAAGTGCAACCCGTCCTTTTTGTACCAGTCACGTCTGCCCCAAAAGAGGTCCCAATGATCCAGAAATCTGAATCCCTGCCCTCTGCTCTAATCCCTCAGCCACGCATTTATCCTCACATTCCTATTCTCACTGTCACATGGCACAAGCAGTAATCCCGAGATTGCTACCTTTGAGGTCCTGCTTCTCAACTTTGTTCCTAACTCCCTGTAGTCTGTTTTCAGGACCTCCACCCTGTTCCTACCTATGTCGTTGGTACCAAGATGTACCACGACCTCTGGCTGTTCTCCCTCCCACTTCAGGATATCGTGGACATGATCAGAAACATCCTGGACCCTGGCACCTGGGAGGCAAACTACCATCCAAGTTTCTTTCCTGCATCCACAGAATCGCCTGTCTGACCCCCTAACTACAGAGTCCTATATCACTACTGCCATCCTCTTCCTTTCCCTACCCTTTTGAGCCACAGGTCCAGACTCCGTGCCAGAGGCACAGCTACTGTTGCTTCCCCCAGGTAGGCTGTCCTCCCCAACAGTACTCAAACAGGAGTACTTATTATTAGGGGGGACAACCACAGGGGTACTCTCTAGCATCTGACTGTTGCCCTTCCCTCTCCTGACTGTTACCTGCTTATCTGTTTCATGAGGCCCTGGTGTGACTACCTGCCTATAACTCCTCTCTATCACCTCCTCACTCTCCCTGACCAGATAAAGGTCATCGAGCTGCATCTCCAGTTCACTAATGCAGTCCCTAAGGAGCTGCAGCTCAACGCACCTCGTGCAGCTCTGGTCGTCTGAGTGGCTGGGAGTCTTCCAGACTTCCTGCATCTGATCATGAGCACAGAACACCCGCATCACACGCATACTTCCTGTATGTATTCTACACAGGCAACCTACCTCACTTAGACCCATTATCACTGAAGCCCCAGTGAGCCTTCCTACTCTTTCTCCCTCTACTCCTGTGCCCACTCTATAAAGCTGTCTCCTTTTAAATTCTTCTCGCTGTTCTACCAGGCTGACGCCCATGCGCTTGCGCAGTCATGTCCCGATCAAACTGCTGAAGAAATAACCTTTCTCCAAGATCAGATGCCAACAACTACTGACAAGCCTCCTGCGCCAACGCAGCATGCAAACGATGCTTGGCAGAGCGACATATAATTCAACAACATCGTATTGTGCATCGGTCATTTAGTGTTAATTTAGATTTAATATCATCGGCATATGCCGTGAGATTTGTTGTCTTTGCGGTAGCAGTGCAATGCAATACATAATAATAGAAGAACTGCGGATTACAGTCAGTATATATATTAAATAGTTAAATTAAATAAGCCGTGCAAAAATTTTTAAAAAATGAAAGAATATTGAGGTAGTGTTCGGGGGTTAAATGTCCATTCAAAAATCAGATGGCAGAATCCACCCTAATGGCCTGGTTTTGTGGATCCTGACCAGCCTCCACAGCCACCTGAGTACCCACCAATAGACAACTGCTTTGGAGAACATCATACTCAACCTGAGTGATCGCAGTACTACTTCTACTACTACTACTACTACTACTACTAACTAGTTTTAGTAAAATCTCAACCACTGCACCATTTGTAAACCTCAGGTCTCTGAGCCAATTTCACTCTCGCTGTGAGAGCTTGCTGGCTGGTGGCTGAGGGGCTCAATAAAAAGCCTCTTCTGTTTTGCTTTCTCGAATGCAATCAGTGATGTTCTGTACATTGAAATATCATTGACCACGTAGGAAGAGATAATTTTGTTCTAGCAGCTTGCAACGCCTTTCAAACTTTGGCACAAGCAAGTTAAAACTAACAAGCTGGCACTAAAGGCTGCAGTGAGTTCACCTGTTAGCACCAAGTTTTAAAATGTCTAATTATGTTGGTACCTTTCAACAACCTACATCTGCATGAGGCCACGAGATGATATTGTGAAGCAAGATGAATGGAGTAGAAGGCCATGTGTAAGAGAAAAGAAATCTTCAACAGCAAAGGACATACAAAGGACATGTCACAGAAGTACCACTATCTGATCTCCAAGCAGTTTCCAAGCCAGTTGAATGGAATGTCGTACATAAGCAAGGTGAAGGGACAAAGAAATGAGGTATCCTATTAATACAACAAAAGGACACGGAACAATATTGGTTTTAGTAATGACAGCATTGAATGTTTCGGTACTCAATGGTCCCTTTTTATTTGATAATCAGAATTTTACAATCAATGATGCTGCCTGTTTCGACTTAAGGCTAATTTTGTTTAAACAGTACAAGTACACAAATAAATTAATTAATATCTGCAAAATAAAATGGATTTATTTTCCAAAATTCTGTGCGAACAATGGCAGGTTTTAGAAAGTTAACAGTGACTACATATTGCTCCCAGTGCAAATGATTTTCTTTCTGTATGATGTAGGCTGAAAAATAGAAAAATCTCTGTGCATTTAATTCATCTTTACAGGTGGCTGTCTTGTTGGAATATTGAATCAGTTCCTGCTGTATTTTCTGGCAAGAATAACAGAAACTACGATCTGAGCCACAAACATCAACAAAAGGGAAATAACCTAATTTGAAGAAAAGAACTTACTATCTATGAAGCCAGAAATATATCCTATTTAAAATATATTTTAAATATGATTATTAATTTTCATTATAAATTTTGGAAGAAATTTTTTTGAAAAACAAGCATAGTTTAAAAGGCCTGAAGTACAAGGTCAATGAAACCAGAGAATAACATCTGCAGAGGATTCTGTTCTCCAGAAGAGAATTCTGTTATTACTGACGACATTGGGGTAAAGAAAAAAATTACATCATCTCAGTGCTAAGCAGAAGGTCACCACATTTCATCGAACATCTGTTCAAATGGTCATAGTCCCCAACACTGACACCAGATCTCATTTTTACCCATTTGAATTATATGAAATTCCATTGAAAATTATGACAAATTTCTAAATTGGTTTTATCAGTTATGAAATGTTATTGAAATGTACATCTTTCCTGTAGTTCCCAGCTAGACGTAGTATTTTCTACAGTATTCAAGTAGTCTTAAATAGTCATGTGATATCTTCCCTGCCTGTGGCCATACGGACATATTCAAGAGCCCAAGCCCTGAAATGTTAACTGTCCATTTCCCTCCATAGATGCTGCCTAACCCACTGTGTTCTTCCAGTTGCTTGTGTTTTGTCAATATTCTTTGTTCAGGTTGTATTCCTTGTGGTTTTTGACATGATTACCAGCCCCCACAAAATCCTTTCCGTTCATGTCCAGCTCGGCAGTCTGTGTCCAATTTTCATTAATCAACTTTTAGCAAAATGGCTTCCAGCACTGTCACTGCTCCTTGCTCTGGAACGGTAATTTCCAGAGTCCGTATGGAACCCAAACGTGACCACTTATCTTTTTCACCTATGGGTTCAGTCCATCTTGGCAATCTGGTGAACAAAATAGTGACTGAGAAGGTTGAGTCCAGAAAAACAGATTGAAATGTTGCAGCAAAGATGTTCCACTCAACATCAGAAAGACCAAGGAATTGATTGTTGATGTTAGGAAGCAGGTGGTTAGAACACACAACAGTTCCCATTAGGGGGCCAGCAGTGAAAAGTTCCATGGTGTCAACATCTCTGAAGATCTATCCCGGGCCCAACATACAGTACTGTGTAAAAGCCTTAAATAAATTTAAAATTTAAAAAAAAATATAAAAATTATATATATATATGTGTGTATGTGTATGTGTGATGTGTGTGTGTATATATATAAGTCTAGGGTGCCTAAGACTTTTGTACAATACTGAAGTAATTTTATCTATTGCGTTGTACTGCTGCTGCTGCTGCAAAAAGAAACAGATTTCATGAGATATACGAGTGATGATAAACCTGATTCTGATATAGGTCTCCATTGTGGACTGAGAGTAGGAAGGAGGCAGGGGGAGGGGAATCGTAGTTGGAAAAATGGGAAGAGAAAGGGGAGGGGACGAGATGCACCAGAGGGACAATCTGTTATGATCAATAAACCTATAGCTTAAAATAAAATGACCTTGCCTGGTGTCTCAGGGCTGGGTGTGTCTGTACCCGTGCCAGCCCCAGACCCTGGCACTCCTTCTCTGTCACCTGCCCCACACCCTTCCTGTGGCACTCCACCCTTACCATTCCCCAAATCCTTTGCTCCCACCAGATTTACAAACTCACTCTCTGCTCCATGTTGACAAATACAGTACTGTGCAAACGTCTTAGTAGCTATATACATGTGCCTAAGACTATTGTACAGTCCTGCCTGAAGTAGGCACGACAGTGGCTGTATTTCATTTGGATTATATGTCACCAAAGATGAGCATATTTCTACAGATGTACTTCAGAAAACACTCTGACTGGTTGTACCAACTTTTGGTATGGAGACGCCAATGCACAGGATTGGACAAAGCTGCAGGGGGAGTAAACTCAGCCACCTCCATCATGGGCACCTGCCTCCCCACCATTGAGGACACCTTTGAAGATGACTTCCATTACGTAGGACCTTCACCATGACCTTTTCTCATTACTATCATCAGGGAGGAGGTACAGGAGCCTGAAGATGCACATTTAAACATCTTAGGAATGGCTTCTCCCCCTCTGTCGTCAGATTTCTGAATGGTCCATGAACACTACCCCACTATTTTGCTCTCATTTTGCACTGTTTATTTACTTTTATTTATTATTTACTGAGGTACAGCATGAAATAGGCCCTTCCGGCCCTCCCAGCTGCACCATCCAGCAACCTCCCGATTTAACCCTAGCCTAGTCACAGGACAACTTACAATGACTAATTAACTATCATGAAACATGCTATCATGTTTACTGTTGTGTGCTGGGGCAGCAGGCTGAGGGTAGCAGACACCAACAGAATCAACAAACTCATTCGTAAGGCCAGTGATGTGGGGGTGGAACTGGACTCTCTGATGGTGGTGTCTGAAAAGAGGATGCTGTCCAAGTTGCATGCCATCTTGGACAATGACTCCCATCCACTCCATAATGTACTGGTTAGGCACAGGAGTACATTCAGCCAGAGACTCATTCCACCGAGATGCAACACTGAGCGTCATAAGAATTCATTCCTGCCTGTGGCCATCAAACTTTACAACTCCTCCCTCGGAGTGTCAGACACCCTGAGCCAATAGGCTGGTCCTGGACTTATTTCCACTTGGAATAATTTAACTATCATTATTTAATTATTTATGGTTTTTTATAGCTGTATTTCTACACTCTTCTTGGTTGGTGCGACTGTAACGAAACCCAATTTCCCTCGGGATCAATAAAGTATGTCTGACTGTCTGTAACTTACCAACCGGTACGTCTTTGAACAGTGGAAGGAAACCTACACAGTCACGGGGAGAACATACAATCTCCTTACAGGCAGCGGCAGGAATTGAACACGGGTTGCCTGTACAGTAACGTGATGTTCTAACCTTTATGTTACCATGCCACTCATAACTTCATTTTAACATTCATATTGTAATTTATATTAATTTTTATGTACTGCCCTGTAATGCAGCCATAGAAGAACAAGTGTCACCATATCTGTCAGTGATAGTAATGCTGATTCTGATCCTGAATCTTGTTGGAAAAGGCTCATGCTTTATTTTTTTGTACATCAAAAGATTCGGCACCACTGAGCATAACCAAGAAGGGAACCTACTGAAAGGGACTTATCGGCTCACCAAAAAGCATGTCTCTTTTTATCAGCGAGTTCCTTATTTTCTCTTGAATAATAACTGATTTAAATTAAAAGCATGGAATATGGAATCAAGGCATTGATCCCTCATATTCTGAAAATGTGCATTTACAGAACTCCTTAATTATCTGAATTTCTCTTTCATTGCGAAAAAGGCAAAGGCTAACAGGAGTACCGGTTCAAAGAGCACTCATCTTGAAAGAGGTGCCTTGTTAATTTAATTCCATAGAAAACTCGTAATCTAAATTAATCCTGAAAATCCCTTCGCGGCCAAATAGGCAAATATCTATTACATGAGCAAAGCTATGAATTTTATGGGTAACACCTGTTTTGAGATTATCATCAATAGTTCATCATAGATATTATGTGTTACCATTTACTGAGTAACAATTATTTTGTTCTCCTTTACAGTTGCGTATTGGAAATGACATTAAAAATGTTGAATCTTGAACCCTGAACCTAAAGAAAAGTAACCCAGTGCTCTTCTGCGACATTGGACAATTTTATTCGACGCGACTTAACGAAGTACATTTGATTGTTTCATCTGTCTTTGGATCATTGATTCAATTGTATTTTTCTGTACTTTAAACATCGTACTCCTCGTCAGCCTTCAGCAGCAGAATAAGCCTATTATCATTTTTGAGTCCAGATGTTTTGCTTGGTGAGCCTCTTTGATCCCTGCACCTGTCCTGGCTCAGCAGTTGCTGCAATAACGCAAAAAGGCCGATTTCAGAACTCCGAGGACAAATGGTGGCTAGAGCGAGGCAAACAGTGTGAAAATGAACAGCCGGGCCTCCTGCATAAAGAGCTCAGTGTTCATGACTGTAGCAGTTTACACCATTAGTTTTAAAACAAAAGTATCTGCAGCCATGTCTGTTCTATGGGTGTTTATGATAAGATTAATAAGTCTCCAAGTTAACTCGACTGCTTAAGACAAACATCCTGGGCTTATGACTTGAAACTGACTCTCTGCCATAACAGTAATGATCCTTGATGAAAGCTTTGCTTAACCATATGCCATTTGCAGTACATCGCAGCCTGTTCACAGGGTGATATATACATCTGTCAAGCTTAGCATTTTAACTTGTGGTTATAAATGTGCCTCATGTCTCCACACATCATACAGTCAATAGAACATAGTCAGTTATGTAAATGCTAATGATTTTACCTAGTAGATTAATGGTAAAATGAGCAACGATCTTTCAAATGCTATGATCATTCGATTTTCTTTAATCCCCGATAGAAGCTCCGATCCTGTTTACCAAGCATCCTGGGAGTAATTCCAGGTTACCTTATGGAAAAAAGCACAAAATAAAATCTGAGAAACACTGGCCAAACATGCAAATATCTCATACCTTCCCCATGGCACTGTGTAATGAGTGGATTACTGCAAACTGTGTGCTGCACAGTCCCAACTATTAATTGGACCTCAACCATGCATACAAATGTCAAAGGCTAAAAACTGCAATACTATAGCCTAATGCCATTAGAGCAGTGTTGAGAGCTGCCCCGATGCTGTTTGTGAAAGTCGTATTAAGTTTGAGAACTTTGATTTTTGGATGCATTGCTGGAATTCTCCACGTAAACCAAACAGAAAATGATATTGTTCACTCAGTGCAATATTCCTCACTGATATGGCGCATGTTTTCACTGCTGTCAATAGCTAGACTAGCAAGTGCACTTTCTGCATCTATCTGTGTCAGGGTCCTGCTACAAAATGAGCAACGCACGTAGACCCTCCGTTGCTTGGGGTCAACCATGGAGTGAATGTTGGTTCTAAATGAGGCGTCGACCAGTTGCATCCTAGCTGTCCACATCATAAGCCAACATGCAAACCAGGGCAGAATGATTTGGAAAAAGCTGTTGCCCATGGTGATGCCACCGTTGACACCCCTTAGTGAGTGATGCTGTTGCTGATGTCATGACTGTCATTACTGGTCATGTCAGTAGCTGATGTTCCAGACTGCCCGCTGAATTCATGTTAAAGCTTTCTGGGAGCTTGATGAATTTCTAAATTAATACCTACCTTTGGACCCCGGTGTACTTATGAGAATGGGAGGGAGAAGATGAAAATCAAAAGTATTCAAAAACACAAAAATAAGTTACCAAATGTAAAATACCAGTGTAAATATACTTTGCCCAAAACTAAGTGGAATAAAGTGACATGAAAATGGACTTCAGTAAGGCCTTTGACAAGGTCCCGTATGGGAGGTTAGTTAGGAAGATTCAGTCGCTAGGTATACATGGAGAGGTAGTAAATTGGATTAGACATTGGCTCAGTGGAAGAAGTCAGAGAGTGGTAGTGGAGGATTGCCACTCTGAGTGGAGGCCTGTGACTAGTGGTGTGCCACAGGGATCAGTGCTGGGTCCATTGTTATTTGTCATCTATATCAATGATCTGGATGATAATGTGGAAAATTGGATCAGCAAATTTGCTGATGATACAAAGATTGGAGGTGTAGTGGACAGTGAGGAAGGTTTTCAAAGCTTGCAGAGGGATTTGGACCAATTGGAGGAATGGGCTAAAAAATGGCAGATGGAGTTTAATGCTGACAAGTGTGAGGTATTGCACTTCAGAAGGTCAAATCAAGGTAGAACATACAAGGTAAATGGTAGGACACTGAGGAGTGCAGTAGAACAGAGGGATCTGGGAGTACAGATACATAATTCCCTAAAAGTGGCGTCACAAGTAGATAGGGTTGTAAAGAGAGCTTTTGGTACATTGGCCTTTATAAATCCAAGTATTGAGTATAAGAGTTGGAATGTAATAGTGAGGTTGTATAAGACATTGGTGAGACTGAATTTGGAGTATTGTGTGCAGTTTCGGTCACCTAATTGCAGGAAGGATATTAATAAGGTTGAAAGAGTGCAGAGAAGGTTTACAAGGATGTTGCCGGGACTTGAGAAACTGAGTTACAGAGAAAGGTTGAATAGGTTAGGACTTTATTGCCTGGAGCGTAGGAGAATGAGGGGTGATTTGATAGAGGTATATAAAATTATGATGGGTATAGATAGAGTGAATGCAAGCAGGCTTTTTCCACTGAGGCCAGGGGAGAAAAAAACCAGAGGACATGGGTTAAAGGTGAAGGGGGAAAAGTTTAAAGGGAACATTAGTGGGGGATTCTTCACGCAGAGAGTGGTGGGAGTGTGGAATGAGCTGCCAGATGAAGTGGTGAATGCGGGCTCACTTTTGACATTTAAGAAAAACTTGGACAGGTATGTGGATGAGAGGGGTTTGGAGGGATATGGCCCAGGTGCAGGTCAGTGGGACTAGGCAGAAAAATGGTTTGGCACAGCCAAGAAGGGCCAAAAGGCCTATTTCTGTGCTGTAATGTTCTATGGTTCTATGATTCTATCAAAAATCTCCAAAAGGAAAGTACTTTAGAACAACATTAGAAAGTACATGTCTGTAAGATGATGAGAGGCATTGATCATGTGGATAGTCAGAGGCTTTTTCCGGGCTGAGATGGCTAGCATGAGAGGGCACAGTTTTAAGATGCTTGGAAGTAGGTACAGAGGAGATGTCAGTGGTAAATTTTTTATGCAGAGAGTGGTGAGTGCGTGGAATGGGCTGCCGGCGGTGGTGATGGAGGTGGATACGGTAGGGTCTTTTAAGAGACTCCTGGACAGGTATATGGAGCTTAGAAAAATAGAGGGCTATGGGTAACCCTAGGTAATTTCTAAGTAAGTACATATTCAGCACAGCTTTATGGGCTGTAGGTTTTCTATGTTTCTATCTAACTCATCACACGTCTTTGGGGTAAAGACCCAGGAAGAAGTTTTCAAAGAAACCTTCACAGGCAGCTTTTCAGAGCAGACAATGTCAAAGTCACAGGGCGGAAGGCTGCACTAAAAGTATGGTAGCAAAGAGATTTGTTCAGTCAAGGGGGGCTCGAACTTGTGCCATAGAAGTGTCAGGGCAAGTCCATCTTCAACAAAGAGCATTGTGAAAGATGTGGTGTGGCACGTGAATATTATTAAGTGTGTGATGATGGTTCTGTAGTTTAAACTGTGGGTGAAATAATGATGCAATTGTTAGGCGATGGGGACACATTCACAAACCTCATTTCCCAATATCAGCAGCATGTGTGAATTTGATGGCAGTTTTCCTGGCACTTATCCAGGTTCTCTCTGCTACATTCCTGACATTGACCTTGTTATCTAATGCTGGCCTTACTGGGCCCCAGTTATGGAATGTCCCTCTCCTCCACGTTATTAGCTGAGGCATGCAAAGCCATGTCAGAAAGCTGGGACACCCACTCTGTTCCTTGCTCTATAAATAACTGGTTCCATATTATCCAAAGCTTTGCAATGATTGCCAGCAGGGTTTGGGCATAATGATCACCTTCTGTTGGAGAGTGCAGTTGTCCCAAGCTGGTACAAGTAGCTCCCAGAACTGCAGTTCCTGAATAATGGAATAAAGAGCTTGACTAGCATTAACTCTATGATCCAATCATGATAACAATTCATCATCATACGTTTCAGATAGAACTCCATCCTGCTCAAACTGGTGCAGATTACTCATACATTGTGGTTGCAGAGTCTGGTTTCCATAGCAATTCTCTTCCCCACCACCTAGTCTACAAAAGGTAAATAGCTGTTCACAGTACTTGAACTTATATATCTGAGATATATAACTGTAAAAACTTCAGCCACTTCTTTCCCAAAAAAATATTTGCCAGTTGTTCTTTTAAAGGATCCCCAGGGGAATATCGATCAAAACTTAATTATTTTTTTGTTTGTTTAGCCATTTCATGGTAGTTTAAATCTGTTATCACATATGATCTGATCAATAGGCCAAATGACCTAATTCTGCTCACCTGTCTCATGGTCCTTCACAGGCTGTTACCATGAACAGCAGGAAAATACAGTGTTCAAAACATCCATCTCCCTGGTAGATTTGACCAATATCATCCCCAGGGACAAAACAAAGAATACAACTAGATACCTTATTCCTACACAATTTCTGTTAGACGAACACCGCAAACAATGGAGAGGCAGGTGGAGGCAAGGCAGAGTTGAGGGTCAAGGCGAGCTGATGCGAGGCAGGGTTGAAGCAAGCGGGTGCGAGGCAGAGAAGAGGAGAGGCGAAACTGAAAGCAAGGAGAGACCCGAGGTTTGATCGATCTAACTGCCAGGCCGATTTGGAAAGGTCAGGTACGGGCTGAAACGTGGCGGTGGGTCCAGGTCAAGAGTGTATTGAAGTGACAAGGCCTGTGTCCTAGAGCAAGGAATGGAGGATTTCATTGCCAGTCCAGATTGAAAAGGCAGGGTGTTTGGACCAGAAGCAGGAGCTGGGCCGGTTCTTTTCATTGCTCCACAACGTATACTCGGCTCCTTGCTGAACTGAGGCTGCGGCCTGCTCTGTCTGCTCCTGGCTTTGTGTCTGTAGACTCACTTTCATTCTGAATGCTATTTGCTTATTTTAATTGTTTGCGTGATTTGCTTTATCCCCTCTCTGCACATTGGGCATTTGACAGTGTTTTTTATGGGTCCTTTGGGTTTCTTTGTTTTGTGGCTGCCTGTAAGGAGACAAATCTCAAGGTTGTATAATGCATACATACTTTGATAATTAGTGCACATTGAACTTTGAACAGAATTGATTCAATTACATAGTAAAAGCTAGAAACATATTTCAGATTTAGGAAAGTTCCGAAGATTTCTCTTCAGTTCCTCACATTCAAATTCAGCAATGCACAATGTCATATCAAATCACTTGGAATGAAATGCTCAGAAAATATTTCTTTAAGTTCAAAGTTCTAAAATTACATTCTAATTTTTTAATGTAAAATAATATGAACATCTGTGGTTCTCACAGTGATAACATTTCAGGATGCAGTCCAGTGTTAGTCGTTCTTTGTTCTAAGTTTAACAAAAGGAAGACCTGTCAATTCTGTGTGGAGAATCCATTTGTCCATACTTGCAGGGAAATGCCAACAGTTTAGAACTTAGCATTTTCACTCATGAGCGCCATCATACGTGTGTGATCATATGTGCCATCGTATTGCTCCTTCCATGATTCCCTTGTCCATTTGTCCCTCCCCACTAATCACCCTCCCGGCACTCATCCCTGCAAGCAGCTAAAGCCCATTCACGTCATCCCTCACCTCCAGTCGGGGCACCAAACAGTCCTTCTAGGCGAGGCAAAGTTCACCTACAAATCTGCTGTCATCTATTGTGTTTCCAGTTCCTGAAGCGATTCCCAGTTCCTCTACATTGGTGAGAGCTGTGGTAAATTAGGGGACCGCTTTGATGAGCATTTCTGCTCCATCCTTCTAAAGTGGAACTTCCCAGGGGCCAAATAATTTAATTCCGATTCCCATTCTTGTTCCGACACGTTGGTCCATTGACCCCTCTTGTGTCATGATGAGGCCACCGTCAGAGTGGAGGAGCAACACCTTATATCCCATCTGGGTATCCTCTAACCTGATGGCATGAATATAGATTTCCCTTTTGGGTAAAAATTATAATTGTCCCTCCCCCTCCCCTCTTCATTTATTCCCCACTCTGGCCTCCTACCTCTTCTCACCTGTCTATCACCTCCCCCTGTGTCCTCTCCTCCATCCTGTTCTCCTATGGTCTATTCTCTTCTCCTACTAGATTTCTTCCAGCCTTTACCTTTTCCACCCACCTGGTTTCACCTATTACCTTCTAGCTATCCTCCACCCCTTCCTCCCAGCTTCTTATTCTGATGTCTTCCCCCTTCTATTCCAGTCCTGAAGAAGAGTCTTGGTCGGAAACGTCGACTGGTTATTCATTCCCCTAGATGCTGCCTGATCTGCTGAGTTCCCCCAGAAGCCTGTGTGTGTTGCTTTAGATTTCCAGCAACTGCAGAATGTCTTGTGTTTATGATATGTGTGTGAATGTGAAAGTTATAAGTTTGTTTGTCCTTTTCTTCCTGACTCTTTTCTGACACAGGACCCAGTAGAATTTGTGAAATATGTCCAAGAAAGATTCCTGAGTCAATATGTGGAGGTTACTGCTTGGGAGAGTGCAAAACTGGATCTCGTAGGAAACAATGGAGGGCAAGTAACTGAAGTGGAGGTCAGGGAGAACTTTGACTCTAGTTACCATCATTCTATTAGTTCTAAGGTAATGATGAAAAAAGATAAGGTTAGGCTAATAAACTGGAGTAGGGCTAATTTTGGGAGAATTGGGCAGGATCTAGAAGAGGTCGATTGGATGAGCCAGTCTGAGGGAAAGGACTGAGAAACAAGTGGGAGGTTTTTAAGAGTATGACATTACAAGTCCAGGAGCAGCATGTTCTTGTCAACGCAGAAGGGTAAATCTGGCAAGTTTAGAGAAACCTCGGCTGATAATTGATAGAGAATCGAGTCAAGAAAAGGGAGGAAACTTCTGGAGGTTGGGGACGAGTGATGGCTATTAAAAGATTAAAAATACTCTTAAGAGGAAATTGGATTGGAAGGTTAGGTCCCTTGGAATCCAGGGAGAGCTAGATAGGTGCATTCAACATTGGCTCTGAGGTGGGAAGCAGAAGGCAGTGGTTGAAGGTTGTTGTCAGAATGGAGGCTGGTGACTAGTGATTTGCAACAGTAGTCACTGTTAGGAGCCTTGTTATTTGTTATTTATATAAATTGCATAGATTGTCGAAAGCGGTTTCACCGATAGACAGGTTGGTGGGAAAAATGCTTTTAGCATACTGGCCGTCATCAGTCAGGGCACTGAGGTTTGGAGCTGGGACACTATTTTGCAGTTGCATCAGTTGGTGAGGCCACGTGGAGCACTGTGTACAGTTTTCATTGTCCTGTTATAGGAAAAGATGTAGTTACACTGGAAAGAGTGTGGAAAAGATTCTAGAGGATGTTACCAGGACTAGAGGACTGAGTTAAAAGGAGAAATTGGACAGGGTAGGTCTTTGATTGGAACTTAGGAAAAGGATGGGCAATATTATCATTTGTTTGCTATGTGCCATGTTATATGATGTGGGAAATCATAGTCTTTCCACGACCATGATTGTTCTTGACAAATTTCTCTACAGAGGTGGTTCGCCATTGCCTTCTGGGAAGTGTCATTACAAGATGTGTGACCCCAGCCATTGTCGATACTCTTCAGAGCTTGCCTGATGTCAGTGGCTGCATCACCAGGACTTGTGATATGCACTAGTTGCCCGTATGACCATCTATCACCTGCTCCCATGGCTTCACATGACCCTCATCAGTGAGTGGGAGGAAGCACTAAGCAAATACTACACTTTACCCAGGGGGGACTTGTAGGCTAGTGGAGGGAAGGAGTGCTTTACACCTCCTTTAGTAGAAATATATCTCTACACCACCACCTAGATGATATTATAGACATTTATAAAATCATGAGGGCATAGGTAAGGTGGATAACAACAGTCCTTTCATCAAAGCAGAGGAGTCCAAAACTGGGGGGCATAGATTTAGGGTTACAGAGGAAAAATTTAAAAGGAACTTGAGGGGCACCCACAGAGGGTGGTTGAGTAGATGGAATGAGCTGCTGGTAGAAGTGTTTGAGGCAGGTACAAAAGTATAATTTAAGAAGTACTTTATGTAGGGCCAGGGCTAGAGGGATATGGACAGATTGCAGGAAATTGGGACAAGATAGGTCATTGAGCTGAAAAATCTATGACTTGGCTCATTGTAGAGCACGAAGATGCTGAACTCTACTTGAAATTGTGCCAGGTTAGACTTACAAAGAGTGTGTCCATTCATTTGATTGGAGAGGAGAAGATATGGGGGACTGACTAATGTAGGCAGAAGTTGTACCATTCTATCTGGTTGCATCACCCTCTGGTAGAGGTGGTTGGAGGAGGGCTAATGCACAGGTTTGAAGTAAGCTGCAGAGAATTGTAAACTTAGTCAGCTCCATCACCAGCACTGGACTCCATGGTATCCTGGACATCTTCACGGAGCGGTGCCTCAGAAAGGCGGCATTCATCATTAAGGACCCCAGAACATGCCCTGTTCTCATTACTACCATCAGAAAGGATATACAGAAGTCTAAAGGCACACCACTCAATGATTCAGGAACAGCTTCTTTCCCTCTGCCACCTGATTTTTGAATGGACTTTGAACCCATGAACACTACCTCATCACTTTTTTATTACTATTTTTGCATTACTTTCTTATATTAACTATTTTATATATATACTTACTGTCATTCATGGTTTGTAAAATTATCATGTATTGCATTGTACTGCTGCCACAAAGGCAACAACTTTCATGACATATGCTGGTGATATCAAACCTGATTCTGATTCTATTAAGATCGAGGAACAACTGTGCAGGTGCATGGACGTCAATGAGTTAGACCAGCAGGAAGAGTATAAAAGGAGATCATTGGAGAGGGATAGGAACAGACAAGTTAGGAAAACACCTAATTGGAGTAAGGGGAAATATGAAGCTATCAGGCAGGAACTTGGAAGCATAAATTGGAAACAGATGTTCTCAGGGAAATGTACGGCAGAAATGTGGCAAATGTTCAGGGGGTATTTCCTTGGCATTCTGCATGGGTATGTTCCAATGAGACAGGGGAAGGATGGTAGAGTACAGGAACCATGGTGTATGAAGGCTATTGAAAATCTAGTCAAGAAGAAAAGAAAAGCTTACAAAAGGTTCAAAAAATTAGCTAATGATAGAGATCTAGAAGATTATAATTCTAGCAGGAAGGAATGAAGAATGAAATTAGGATATCCAGAAGGGGCCATGAGAAGGCCTTGGCAGACTGGATTAAACAAAACCCCAAGGAATTCTACAAGTTTGTGAAGAGAAAGAGGATGAGACGTTAGAGAATAGGACCAATCAAGTGTGACAGTGGAAAAGTGTGTATGGAACCTGAGGAGATAAAAGGGATATTCAATGAATACTTTGCTTCAATATTCATTACAGAAAAGGATCTTGGTGATTGTAGGGATGACTTACAGCAGATTGTAAAGCTTGAGCACATAGACATTAAGAAAGAGGATGTGCTGGAGCGTTTGGAAAACATCAAGTTGAATAAGTCTCTGGGACTGAATGGGATGTGCCCCAAGCTGCTGTGGGAGGTGGGGGAGGAGATTGCTGAGGCTCTGGCAATGATCTTTGCATCATCACTGGGGACGGGAGAGGTTCCGGAGGATTAGAGGGTTGCAGATGCTGTTCCCTTATTCAAGAAAGGGAGTAGAGATAGCCCAGGAAATTATAGACCAGTGAGTCTTACTTCAGTGGTTGGTAAGCTGATGGAGAAGATCCCGAGATGCAGGATTTATGAACAATTGGGGAAGCATAATATGATCAGGAATGGTCGGCATGGCTTTGTCAAAGGCAAGTCATGCCTTACGAGCCTGATTAAATTTTTTGAGGATGTGACTAAACACATTGATGAAGGAAGAGCAGTAGATGTAGTGTATATGGATTTCAGCAAGGCATTTGATGAGGTACCCAACGCAAGGCTTATTGAGAAAGTAAGGAGACATGGGTTCCAAGGGGACATTGCTTTGTGGATCCAGAATTGGCTTGCTCACAGAAGGCAAAGTGTGGTTGTAGACAGGTCATATTCTGCATAGAGGTTAGTGACCAGTGGTGTGTTTCAGGGATCTGTTCGGAGACCCCTTCTGTTTGAGATTTTTATAAATGACCTGGATGAGGAAGTGGAAGGATGGGTTAGTAAAATTGCTGATGACACAAAGGTTGGAGAGCTTGTGAATAGTGTGGAGGGCTGTCAGAAGTTACAACGGGACATTGATAGGGTGCAAAGCTGGGCTAAGAAGTGGCAGATGGAGTTCAACCCAGAAAAATGTGAGGTGGTTCATTTTGGTAGGTCAAATATGATGGCAGAATATAGTATTAGTGGTAAGACTCTTGGCTGTGTGGAGGATGAGAGGGATCTTGGGGTCCGAGTCCATAGGACACTCAAAGTTGCTGTGCAGGTTGACTCTGTGGTTAGAAGGCATACGGTGCATTGGACTTCATCAGTCATGGGATTGAGTTCAAGAACTGAGAGGTAATGTTACAGCGGTATAGGACACTGGTCAGACCTCATTCAGTTCTGATCCTCACTACAGGAATGATGTGGAAGCCATAGAAAGGGTGCAGAGGAGATTTACAAGGATGTTGCCTGGATTGGGGAGCATACCTAATGAGAATAGTTTGAGTGAACTCGGCCTTTTCTCCTTGGAGCGTCAGAGGATGAGAGGTGACCTGATGGAGGTGTATAAGATGATAAGAGGCATGGATCATGTCGATAGTCAGGGGCTTTTCCCCAGGGCTGAAATGGCTAACACAAGAGGGCACAGTTTTAAGGTGTTTGCAAGTAGGTACAGAGGAGATGTTGGGGTAAGTTTTTTATGCAGAGAGTAATGAGTGCGTGGAATGGGCTGCCGGCGATGGTGGTGGAGGCAAATTTGATAGGGTCTTTTAAGAGACTTTTGGAAAAATAGAGGGCTATGCCTAACCCAAGGTAATTTCTAAAGTAAGTACATGTTTGGCACAGCACTGTGCACTGAAGGGCCTGTATTATGCTTAAGGTTTTCTACGTTTCTAAATTTTGGACTTTAAAAAATCGATTTGAATGTCATTAAATGCTTAAAAATTCCTATATGTTTTAAGAGTTTGAGATATTACTTATTTCATCCTTGCTTTGGCATTCATTTTATCAACGTCAAAAGTACCTTTTAATTTTCTTTCTTGAATTCCTGTTCCTTTAACTGATTTGCGGAGAATAAATTGACCATTTGAATGTTCACTAAAGTAGCATAGTGGTTAGCATAATACAACTGCAGCCAGCAGCGGTGATCTGGGTTCAATTCCACCACTGTCTGTAAGAAGTTTGTATGTTCTCCTCATGACCGCGTGTGTTTCCTCCCACATTTCAAAGCTGCATAGATTAGTAAGTTAATTGGTCACATGGGTGTATTTGGGCAGACTGGGCCAAAAGTTCCTGTTACCATGGTGTATCTCTAAATAAATAAAAATGTATAAATTCCCAGACCCCTGTTGCCTTCATGCCTTTATCATCAGCTCACATTTCCCATACTTCATCTGAACTGAAGAACACGGAAACAAATCTTACTGGAGAAAGGCTGTCATCTCATATCGTTAACACTGTTCTATCTCCATAGATACTGCCTGACCTAATATTTCAAATATCTCCTCCTTTTACTGTACCTCATTTCCTAGGTGTGTCGGAGAACATCTAAAGTGATCATTTCCAGATTATTGGTACCTTAATCTCCATTTTGATTGATAGTGAATCAGTAATACTGTAATTCATATATCAAAGTTCAGTGTTCAAAATACAGACAGACAGACATACTTTATTGATCCCGAGGGAAATTGGGTTTCGTTACAGTCGCACCAACCAAGAATGGTGTAGAGATATAGTAATATAAAAGCATTAATAATAATAATAATAATAATAATAATTACTAATAATAATAAGTAAATTATGTCAAGTGGAAATAAGTCCAGGATCAGCCTATTGGCTCAGGGTGTCTGACACTCCGAGGGAGGAGTTGTAAAGTTTGATGGCCACAGGCAGGAATGACTTCCTGTGACGCTCAGTGTATTATCAAAGTATGTATACATTATACAGCCTTGAGATTCGTCTCCATACAGGCAGCCACAAAACAAAGAAATCTAAAAAAACCTATTAAAAAAAGACTGTAAACATCCAGTGTTCAGCGATAACAAGAAAGCAAGTCATGCAAGCAATAAACGCAAGCATATAACATTCAGAACTGAAGTCCATGAAAGAGAGTCCACCCGCAGATCCCCAGTTCAGTGCAGAGCCAAGCAAATGGTGTGGAGCAGTGGGATGAACTATCCCATCCCTGCCTCGGGCCCCAACACTCTGAATTTTTCAAACTGGCCTAGTGCCTAAATCCTCATCCAAACACCAGGTTCTGTTGCTTCTATATGCTCTGGGGCTTGGACTGCGCTGCATTGATTTGGCCTGTACCTGACCTTTCCAATTTGGCCTGGTGCCTAAATCGATCGGGCCTTCGGACTTCCCTTATTCTCGGCAACGAGCCCATTGCTTTGTTTCTGCCATAACAACTTGCCTCCAAAGGGAAGTTACAGACTACTATCTACGGTGATCATTTACCAGAAAAAAAGTGTGATTAACAAAGTATTTAGTGTTTAGTTATTTTTTTGTTACATTGGCCATCTGCAAGTAGCTGCTGAGCTTCAGTTCCACCATCTTAAACCAGAACATCAGAGACACAACAGCTTGGAACATGTTTATTTAGAATAAAGTTTATGGATTTTTTTAACAGCTGAAGGATGGTCTTGTTGGGCTGGATAAGACATGGTTCTTCCGGCCCAAAATGTCTACATCACCCATATTAAACCACACATCTTTAGAGTGTGGGAGGAAACCCTTGTGGTCACAGAGAAAACATACAAACTCTTTACAGACTGCGGCAGAATTGAACCCAGATCATTACCGCTGTAATAACGTTACATTAACCGTTACATTACCTTCCCACCCAAAAAGTTAAATATTGATTCTGACCAAGAGATAAGTGGGAGTTTGTAATGTTTAGACTATTTCAGATTCTGTTTTACTGCAGGCTAGAAATAAGGTGAGATCAATCTAATTTTTAACATCTGAGTGTGCTATCAAGCCAATCATTTTAAAAAATTATTATGTAGAAACATCAGAATATAGGAAAATAGAGAAGTGGGATACTTTCAAGTTCAAGTTCAAGTAATTCAACCATAGTCATGAATAACGTCAAACAAAACAGCATTCCTCTGGGGCCAAGGTGCAAAACACAGGACCACAGTCACACACAGCACACAGCACATAGAATTATGGTAACAGAAAAACATACTGTTACTAAGATAATTTAAAAACTAACAATATAGCCCAAATCCCTGAATGTCATGGACTGTAGATTGATGGTGCATGGATGTTATCCTGGAGCCACATTTCTAAAAGAACAAGCCTGCCACAGTTCTTCATATCATGTAGCTTGTCTCCCACCGAGCAAACACTGGAGAGCAGCGCTGACAGGAGGGGCCAGCTTTCAACCAGCACAGGATCCAGTGGCAGCCACCGAGCTCTGGCATCTCCTTCTTTGGCGGCCACAACAGGCAACATGAATGAGGATTAGTCCGTGCCCCTGAGGCCAAGCAGCCAGCCTGCCATTGGTCTCGCCAATGAAACGGTGAATCGGACTTGTAATATTCTACATTATGAATGTCCAACAGGGTCATGCAATCACAGCAAAAATGTCCAAGACATTCACACCCCCCCCCCCCACCATCCATTAGGTTGTGCACTGCCTCAGCACGCAGCTGACACCTTCTTCCCCGAGTGCCTGAAGCAGTATACGTGATGGTGCACAACAAATACAGCTCCCTCCACCACTAACCAGCAACATACCAGTGGGGTAGACTTACTACTTGACCTCTTTAATAACCAACAGTGTCTTGAAATAGTGAAAAAGATGTAAAAGACAAATTTTCTTAATGTTTTTAGCATTCAGTTAATTCAGATTGCTAATCTGGGATGTAATGCCATATCTTTGTGTCACATTTCTTAATACCTTTGATTAACAAAACCAACAAATTAATAATTGTCTACATATGGATGACATTTCACAGGAGTCCTGGCCTTCTATTTCTCTGTGTGTACAAAAAGTGTTCCCTCGCTTTTAATTAGTGTGGCTCTAATATTTATGTTTTAAAATTCTCTCATCCTAAAATCACCATCCAGTAGAAATAGATTTGCTCTCTTTTCACTTCCAGTTCCTTTAATATCTTGAAAAAAATCAATTGAGTCTTTCCTTAACCTACGAAATTCAGCAGATATAATAGGAGCTTGAACAACTTTTAATTCTCAAAAATAAGTGTAAAATGCTGAAGGAACTCAGCAAGTCAGGTAACATCTGTGGAAAGCATTAAGCAACGGATATTTTTGGCCGAGACCCTTCATCATGTCCTGATTAAGGGCTTCACCCTAAAGCATCGATTTTGAATCAGGGCAGCCAGCAGAGAGCGAACACTGAAGTATGCCCCTTTGGTTTTGTGTTTTATATTCTACGTTTTTGCTCCTTTTATTTTTGCTATTTCCATGATTTTTTTTTGCATGTGGAGAGGAAAGGAAGTTGATTTTTAAAAAAAATTTGAACGGGCTTCCATGGATTCTTCTTTGTTTCACAGCTTTCTGCGGGAAAGACAAATTGCAGGGTTGTATACTGCTTACATATTTTGATAATAAATGCACTTTGAGTCCTTTGAATCTTTGACAAATTTTCCATAGACGCTGCCTGACCTGTCGAGTTCCTTGATTGTTTTGTATGTGTTACTCTGGATTTCCAGCATCTGCATAATCTGTTGTCCTCAAAAGTAAGTTTTATTTATTAAAAATATATACAAAAAATACAAAACTATACTTGGGTTTTCTATAATCTTGGTGTTGTCCAATCTATCCTTTCATACTGTCATCATGTCTGTACATTTATAGGGTCGAGTTAATATATTCTACGTAGAAAACACCAATACAACTCTGAATAATACATCCTTCATGTGTTTATATATTGTTACACTGAAACCAGCTCCTCACAACTTTATACTGCAGTTCTTACCCACAAAGCATCAAGTCCAGTCCTTAGCACACACTCCTGCAGCCTGCAATGTTCCAGGCAGCAAGATTCACTTACAGACAACTCATTGCGTGGGAAGTCCAATACTTCTTGGGCAGAGCAAATTGCATCTTTCGCCAAGTTGACAGTCTTCCAGCAGCGCTTGATGTTTGTCTCATTGTGTAAATTCTGCTTGTTATTTAATTTAAAGTTCATGTTCGGTTCTGGCAAACTCAAAGGTTCAAAGTACATTTATTAATCAAAGTATGTCTGCAGTATACAACCCTGAGATTCGTCTTCTCCATAGATAACTATGAAACAAAGAGAACTGTGGAACCTGTATAAAGAAAAACATTAACCAGCACTCCCATGCAAAAAAAAACAATTGTGCAAATGGCAACAGGAGCATCAACCCCTCCCCCAATGCACAATCAAAAATCACACAATCGGCAACAAGAAAGAACGAGTGAAAAGACAGAAAATAAAAAATCAACAGAGTTCATATTCATTTCAGCTCAGTGTTCATTGGTCCAATCCACAAACCGCAGACCCAGAACCTTGGTACCATCCTCAAACAGCATTGAGGGAGATAGAGAGATTGAGAGAGAGCACTCAAACGCAGGGGACTTCCCTCAGAAGTAGTGAACGAGATGGAAAGAGAGAGACCATAACACACAGCCACCTTCCTCCAGCAGCAGCAAGGCTGGTAGATGGTGCTGAACACTCGCTCATCTTAGTGTTTCAATCTTTCTCAATGCTTAGGTCGGCAAGAAATGGAGTTTATGATTTTCACTCCAGTTATATATTTTTAGATAATCGTGTCTTGTGCTCCAACTGTGCTCTCATCGAAGTTTTGTTACATAAAGTAAAAATTACAATTAATGCACATGATATAATAAGTTTCAAGTTCAGAGTAAAAATATTATTAAAGTGCATTCTATTATTAAAGTACATTTAACAGAGTGATCTAGGAATAATGGTGCATAGTTCCCTGAAGGTGGAATCTCATGTGGATAGGGTGGTGAAGAAAGCTTTTGGTATACTGGCCTTTATAAATCAGAGCACTGAGTATAGGAGTTGGGATGTAATGTTAAAATTGTACAAGGCATTGGCGAGGCCGAATTTGGAGCATTGTGTACAGTTCTGGTCACCGAATTATAGGAAAGATGTCAACAATCTAGAGAGAGTACAGAGGAGAATTACTAGAATGTTACCTGGGTTTCTGCACCTAAGTTACAGGGAAAGATTGAACAAGTTAGGTCTTTATTCTTTGCAGCGTAGGAGGTTGAGGGGGGACTTGATACAGGTATTTAAAATAATGAGGGGGATAGATAGAGTTGACGTGGATAGGCTTTTTCCATTGAGAGTAGGGGAGATTCAAACAAGATGACATGAGTTGAGAGTTAAGGGGCAAAAGTTTAAGGGTAACACGAGGGGGAATTTCTTTACTCAGAGAGTGGTAGATGTGTGGAATGAGCTTCCAGTAGAAGTGGTAGAGGCAGGTTCGGTATTGTCATTTAAAGCAAAATTGGATAGGTATATGGACAGGAAAGGAATGGAGGGTTGTGGGCTGACTGCGGGTCAGTGGGACTAGGTGAGTGTAAGCATCGGCATGGACTAGAAGGTCCGAGATGGCCTGTTTCGGTGCTGTAGTTGTTATATGGTTATATGGTTATGGTTATATATTGTCTGTCACAATATTTTATCTTGAAATACATTTTCATTCAGCCGTTTACAGAAGAACAAAGAAATATAATAGAATCACACCAACAATGACTGTTCGTGCTATAATCATACGGTAGTTAAGTGTTTAATTGCAAATTGACTGCAATACATTGTCAGTTGATTGTATATGTTATGCAGCTGTCAGAGTTATTGCTGTGGAGGTTTAGCTGGTTTCAAACATTGCCTTTCTGCTTATTTTCTTCAGTTTTGACAACACAATTGAAGTAATCTTACAGAGGTTTCTGTTATAATCTCGGGATTCACACGTTCCCTGTCATGCATACATTGCTTTGTTACTGGGAACAAAATAGCTGTGTGACATATTTGCTGCAATGCCGCTCTGTGCTTTTAATCAGAGTGTTCAGTGTCTTGTTCTCTTGGAACTGCAGTCGCTAATAGCCATCAAACAATCCAGCAGCTGTTGGAGCTATCATCTATGAGCCCAAGTTTGTGGCGTGGTTACCTTAGGTATATTGGAAATTAAGTTTGTAGCTTAGAAGAGTTGGGGGGGGGGAGGAATTTCATTGAAACCTACCAAATATTGAAAGGCTGAGATAGAGAGGATATGAAGAGAATGTTTCCTATAATGAAGGAGTCATGTAGGACCAGAGGGCACAGCCTCAGAATATAGGGATGTCCACTTAGAACAGAGATGAGGAGGAATTTCTTTAGCCAGAGGGTGGTGAATCTGTGGAATTCATTGCCACGGACAGCTGTGCATGCCAAGGCATTTAGTGTATTTAAAGTAGAGGTTGATATTTTCAAGGTTAGTCAGGGCATCAAAGGTTACGGGGAGAAGGCAGGAGAATGGGGTAGAGGGATAATAAATCAGCCATGATGGAATGGTGGAGCAGTCTTGATGGGCTGAATAGCCTAACTTTGTTTCTATGTCTTATGCTCTGTAGTTTGATGCTAATTGTAGAACTGCTATGGAATGCTGGACCTCCTTGTTGCTCTTTCTTTTTCATCCGGATTTGGACTGATCCTCTCTACTCTTGGTTCGTTTCCTTCCCTCCCAGTTAGGAAGAAAATCCTTGATAACTTTTAAGCTGGAGACCAAGATGAAGCCTTACACAATGAGCAACACCTCATCTCCAATCTGATATCTTAAACACTGAATTCTCTAGCTACCAGACCTTTCTTCCCCCATTTCCCCTTCTGTCATTTTCTATTCTGCATTCTGCTTCCTCTCTTGCCTGCCAATCACCTCCCTCTGGTGCCCCTCCTGCTTCCCTTTCATCCATGAGGCACTCTCCTCTCTAATCAGATTCCTCCTTCTTCCCCTTATTCCATCCCCTCTTCCTACTTTACTTCCCCTCCCCACTGATGCACCATCAATAACTCTGAGACGTGAGTTAAGGTAGGCTTTTATTGGCTGGAAGAAAGCACAAGCAGCAAGTGACCATCACACAACATCCTGGAGACTGAAGGAGGAGCAGTGCCTCCAATCGCCTTTATACTGGGGTCTGTGGGAGGAGCCACAGGAGCAATCAGTGGCGGGGGGGGGGCGTGTCCAGACAGGTATATGTAGTTCACCACACCCACCCAGCACCTTTCCCTCACCGGGGTTTTACCATTTCCTTTGCCCCGCAATCTGATGAGCTAGAACCTCATTTGAAGTAAATGGGGTCTCGGTGCTGACATCAGGTCAGTGTGGGATCTGAGCAATGCTCTCCCAGTATAATGTTGGTGCCTTATATAGAATCTGCATAGAGTTTAGCACAGGAGTCTTATGAATAATGTACCACACACTAAGTCACTGAGTAAACTCAACACACACTCACACGAACCTTTAGAACTGCTGGTGATAGGCAGCAAGATTTAATCCATTGCTGGCTTCTTCAGGATAAACACAACCCCATTATCATCACCTACGTTCCAAGTACAAATTTTAAAAGATTTATTGTGGCAGTACTTAAAGAACAGCCTCAAGCCCACCGAAGAAATGAGTTGGGACAATATTATTATTCCAAATAAAGTGTACAACTGCGCATCTATTTATTGTCAGTCTGTACTGTATTTGTGTGCTGCACCCTCACTCTGGGTTAAGGTGATTTGTCACCTGGGTTTGGGTGTTGGTTAAAATGAATGAATATAGTCACCTGTTCACCTGCTTGGCGGAATAGAGAGGGGGTGGATATGGAACGCATATTTTTCATTGACTGATTGTCCTTGTTTGAACTTAATCCAATTACGTTTACATAAATTACGGAAGAGTCGAATGATTTTATTGTTGGTTTGTAGTAAACGTACTTTTCTGACTTGGAATTCAATTAGTTGAAAGCACATCATTCTGTGCAATACTCCCTCGCAGCCTCTCAGCCACTTTTAGTTTATTTTCAAGAAGTCACTACACAAAGAAAGTTAAGAAATTCTACTGCAATGAATCCTTGAATTATTCATGTGTTCAATTTAACTCTAAAACTACATTCCTGCTGGTATCTTCCTCCTGCTGTCTCAGTCCTGATGAAGGGTCTCTGCCGGAAACGTCGACCGTTCATTCATTTCCATTGATGCTGCCTGATTTGCTGAGTTTCTCCAGCATTTTGTGTGTGCTGCTTTCCTTTTGTATCAATAGGACGTGGATCACGATCCTACCGTTTGAAACAGAACTGCAGGCTCAAAATGCTTTAACAATCCCTCAGTAAGAATGCATTTGTATAATCTGCTGCTTATCCCCTAGCTCTCCTGCACCGTTATTGTCAGCTGTAGGCATTAGAAAACACAAAGGAGAACCTTGCTTGCGTACCTGTCCTGCCATATCGATGTGCTTCGGGGATAGAGCTCGAATCCTGAGGAAGCTTCAAAGTAACATCACTCAGTTTGAAGAGTGAAGATTAAGTTACAATCCACTACAAATTTTCGGTTAAAAATCTTTATTTCTTCACATCTTCTGAGACATAATTTTATTTATTTAGCGATACAGCCCTGGCAACTCCCGAAAACCCATATTAGCCCTAACCTAATCACAGGACAATTTGCAACTTGGACTGTAAGAAGAAACTGGAGCACCCGAGGAAAACCCACGCATTCCGTGGGGAGGACATACAGAGACTCCTTACAAAACGGCACAGGAATTGAACTCCGAACTCCAGAACGCCCTAAGCTTTGCACTAAATGCTGTACTACGGTGGCGCCCGTGTTATAACTGTTAAATCTATTAAACAAATCTGAGGTCAAGCTATTTTATAAAGCGTTCTGTTGCAGCTTGTAGGAGTCGAAAACTTCTACTAATTGAGGGAACTAATGCAACTGCTCAGTATTTTCGCGCAGTGGAGAACTTAGGACCAACTTTATCCGCCATATATATTTACAGTTACAAATTTGCTGTGGCGTGTTAGTCAGGGCGCAACATGCAGCAAAAAATATATAAATAGATTTTTAAAAGCTAATAAAGTTAGATGTTAAAGGACTGATACCGAATAAAATATGCATAAATAAATAAATACTAGTAATATCTTCATTGCTGTTATATTTGTTTATTGATAATGCGAGCTTTTCTTGATGAATTTAGAGCTGCACGGGGGTGGGGGGGGGGGGAGGGAGTGCTCAATCTAGAGCTGAAGGGGGATGGCAACCAGAGCGAGTGCAGTGGTTGTGGAGAAAGATATTGTTAAGCTGACATACAAGGTCAGGAATCAAAAGGTTGAGCATGGTGGGACTAATGATCTGAGCTGTGCATATTTCAATGCAAGGAGTATTGTAGGAAAGGCAGATGAGCTTAGGGCATGGATCAGCATGTGGAATTATGACATTACAGTGGGGATAAGCTCCCAGTACCTATTAAATACCCTCATTACCATGAGCTTCAAATATCTTTTGACAACCAAGTCCAATTCCTGACCTTCGTGGGTTGCTTAGCTGTGAAGCCCAGTGGAATCAGGAGAAAGGGCAAAGGCAAAGGTGGGCGACTGGCACCTTAAAACCATTCGCTTTGGGCAGATGGGGCTTGTCAGCTGTGGTTTATAGCTCACCCAGGAGAAGGAAAACTTTGATCTCAAACCTCCACTGCCTTGCAGCTATACCCACCCCTGGGGAAGGATTTGTGAGTAAACCCCGAGAAAAAAATCCAGAGCTGGAGTCCCTAAGGCAATCTAATGTCAACTTCAATGCTGACTGGCAACTCCTATGACACTGCTGGTACCAAACTGTATCAGTCTCTGCCATTCCTTTGGATTCACCAGCTATGTGGTGAGGGGGAGCCAGCTTGTATGGGCAACAGCTTGCTCTCCATATCATACTTCCCCATCTTCTATAATGGCTTGCGTATCATGTAGACAGCTAGGACACAATAGCCATTGTCAACCCTGACCAACAGATCAGACTCTCGAGACATTAGTGAGACTTGTCAGCCACAGTTGTACTATTTTGCCATTTGAGTATTTCTTTGTTTTTGGAATACATATCTCCTCATTTTCCCCAGAAACTCAAGCCATCGCTGCTCTCCTGTCATCCCTGCCAGCATCTCCTTCCAATTTACTTTGGCTAACTCCTCATTCGTACCATTGTAATTTCCTTTACTCCATGAAATACTTCTCCGTCAAACTTTGTTTTCTCCCTACGAAATTTCAAGTTAAACTCAATCATATTTTGATCATTGCCTCCAAAGGGTTCCTTTACCTTAAGCTCCCTAATCACCTCTGGTTCATTACATAACACCCAGTCCAGTATAGGTGATCCCCTAGTAGGCTCAACGACAAACTGCTCTAAAAAGCCATCTTGCAGGCATTTGACAAACTTACTCTCTGGAGATCCAGTACTAACCTAATTTTTCCAAACTACCTGCATGTTAGAATCTCCCATGACTATCATAACATTGCCTTTTTATCCATGAGCCAATTAACCCAGTGTAATCAAACTCAACAATCTTTTCAAAGTAGCCAGACATTGCTGCCTTTTTTAAATGATTATTATCACTTGGTACTCACTCTTTATGAACTCTGAATTCTTCCATTTATGGCTTTTTTTGTAAAAAATACTCAATCATGTCTTCCCTTCTGAAGACACGTTTTGCTCTGTTTCACAGATCCTTGTCTATACACACAAGATTACTCAAATATAACAAATATTAAATACACAACATATCCAACATCCTTTGATCCAACCAGATTTACAAACTCGCTCTCCATTCCATGTTGATAAATACAGTACTGTGCAAAAGTGTTAGGGACCCTAGCTATGTATATATAAGGCTTTTGCACAGTACTGGATATCTGTGACACTACTGCTGGTCTTTGGTGGTGGTGCTGTCCGCCATATCTGATGATGACAGGAGACCTGTGCGAAGTGTTTTTAAACTGGAAAAGAGATCGGACTTGGGCAGTTCCACTCTCTTGAACCCAGAAGTCTGGGTCCAGTGGTACAAACAAGCGACACAAACTGGGGTCTTCCTTGGTTGGAGTGGATGGCCATGATGTCTTCTGTGCCTTGTCGTGTACCTCACTCTCCATGAATCGTTGCAGTACCGACTTCCTAGCTGTTGGATCTCACTGTAGATCTCATCTGTCCAGTCCATCGGAGGTGACTTCACATGCTAGGGTGGGCAACAGGGACGTGCTGGGACAGAACAGGGGTATGAGGCCTGATGACTGTCCTCACCTGGTTTAACCTGCCTGTCGAAGAGGTGTACTGAGGTGAGAGCCACAGGTGAGAGCTGAGTGTCCGGTGGGGACCAAAGGTGAGTGAGCTGCTCCAGAATGGACATGACAAGCCCATTCACCAGAGGTGCTCTCCCTCCCTTGACTCCCCATACACACTATTCACAAGCTATTCCTTGTGAATCTGTCCGAAGGTGACAGACTGACAATTGTCTCAGTCTTTTCTACTTACCTTGACAAAAATAATCATCCCAAGTGTATCATTTTTTTGAAATTACCTTGATATAACACCATATATTAGTCTTGTATATGGAGTAGTCAACTTCTGATGGCAGAATAGTTGAATAGTTTTATTATAACGTTTAATATTTTTGGAGCATTTGACCTTAATTTAGTGTTGTGTAGCTATAAAAGTGCATGTCCACAGACACTCTGTTCATGCAGAGCTGGGTAAATGTCACAGAGCAGCAAGCAGAACTAGTCAATCACGTACCCTAGGCCCCGACACCCTGACCTTTTCAATCGGACCCGGCACTTAAATCGTCGTCCAACCATTAGGTTCTGTCTCTTTGATACACACTGGGGCCTGGACCCCGCTGCCTCGATTTGGCCCGTACCTGACCTTTCCAATTTGGCTCAGTGCTTAAATCGATCGAACCCCGAGTATATCCCGCTGCCTTGCCTCACCTCAGTTCTGCCTCATTGAGTCACCTCAAAGACCAAGAGGAAGTTACAGGCCATTGTTTGTGGTGATCATTTAATAGAAAAAAGACACGATTAACAAAGTATTTGGTTGTTTTCTTAGTTTCATTGGCCACTGGCAAGTAGTTGCTGAGATTCACCAGCGCCATCTTAAACCAACTCATCAATCGAGTTCCGTTTAAGTGAAAGAAAGACAGATTTACGAGTAGGTGGCATTACTGATGTAAACACGACAGATATACTCAGTATATTTTGGACATTGGGACATATGAATGATGTATAACTTTTGCTGATAGGAGAAATCTGCAATACGAATCAAAAAATATTATGACTCTTACAGCTTTATTTTAAGACAGAATAATATTTCCCAGCAAATTATTGATTTTTTTTCAAAACCATATCACCTAAAACTTTGATAAACTTCTGTAGATGCACAATGGAGAGCAATGTTCCCTCTGAGGTGTACCCATGCACACCTCTTTTCCTATTAGTGCACAAAGGGATTTAAACTGTGCACAAAAGGTTGTCCCCCTCTACCTTGTTTGAATGTTAAGCATATTTCACTATCATACACATTCACATTTCCTTTTCCGGTTTCTAATGCAGACGGTGTTGACAACATGGAGTTTGCGATGTTTCATCTGCAGTTTTTAGAACTGTCTTATTTATAATGCTTTTATTGAAGATATTACTCAGTGTGCACACGTCGTTGTCACTTGGCAAAAAAGTTGCACAGCGCAAGATTTTTGCGTACACTGGTCATTACAAATTAGAGGGAACATTGGTGGAGAGTGTCCTGAATGGTCGCATCAAGGCGTTACATGGAAAAACATCAACATCCACAAATGGAAAAGCTTACAAAAAGTGTTGGACGCAGCTCAGTTCATCATAGGGAAATTCTCCCACAGAGCTGATCTGCAAGGTGCACAGCCACAGGAAGGCAGCATCCATCATCGAGGACCCCCACCATCTGGGCCATGCTCTCTTCTCTCTGCTGCCAATCTGGAAGGAACCACAGGTTCCTCAACACCAGGTTCAGGAACAGTTAGTATCTCTTCAAACATTAAGCTCCTGAACCAGTGTGGATAACTTCAGTTAACTCAGCTGATCACAACCTATTTTCAAGGACTCTACAACTCATGTCATGTTTATTTAGCTATTTATTTATCTATCAATTTAATTTATTGGTTATTAGTTATTTGGAGTCTGTCTTCTTTTCCACATTGATCACTTTTCAGTCTTTGTATGTAGTTTTACATTGATTCTATTGTATTTCTTCTACTGTGAATGCCTGCAGGAAAATGAATCTCAGGATAGGATATGGTGACTTATGTATACTTTGATAATGAATTTACTTTGAACGTTGAACTTTGATATAGATGCACAGTGGGGAGAATCCTAACTGGTTGCATTATGGCCTGAAATGGAAACACCAATGCTCAGGAAAGGAAAAGACTACAGGAAGTGGTGTTTACGGTCCAGTCCATCACAGACGACAACAGTGGCCAAGATGGTGCCAGTGAAGATGTGGCCAAAGGTGAGCCAGTGCCCAATGGCGACATCATTCAGACAGCTTACAAAACTACTGGATATCCTTCTGCCTCTTAAAAATATATTATTACTTCTTCTGATCTAGCATCGACTGCAGCCTATAACTTCCCTTATAAGAATGTGTTTTTGGGCTGACTGAATGATCTGGCGTTCTGTGATCTCCTGGGGGGGTGGGTTCGGGATAGAGTGCAGCTACAGCCGGTACTGGGGGTGTACGCTACGCTGATTGCTTCCGGCAGAATATGAACCCATGGTCGGCTCCATTACTCTGCACCCATTAAAGCGTCGGGCAAGGCTAAAATCGACAGGATGAGAGCAGAAAATGAACGGGTGTTCAGTACCATCTGTCTGCATTTGTCCAATCTCCCTCTCACTGACGTCAGTAAAAGGTGCAGGAGTCCTCGGTCCCATGTTGCAAAGTTTGATCCCCTCAGTGGCTCCTAGCTCGTGGCCGTGGACTCGCTTTGGGTGCAGTTTGACTTTTATTGTTCTCAGAGCTGAAAGCACTTTAGATTTACCATTTAGCTGAGTGGCGCTGCATTCAGTGTCAGCAAGATCAAACAGCTGATGGTGGACTTCAGAAAGGGTAAGACGAGCGAGCACACACCGATCCTCACAGAGGGATCAGAAATGAAGAGAGCGACCAAATTCAAGTTCCTGGTGTCAATGTCTCTGAGGACGCAACATATCGATGCAGCTATAAAGAAGGCGAGGCAGCAGCTACATTTCATTAAGAGTTCGAAGAGATTTGATTTGTCAACTAAAACACTCGAAAGCCTCTATGCATGTACCGTGGAGAGCATTCTGAATGGCTGCATCCGCATCTGCATCTGGTATGGGGCGGCGAGGTGTGGGGGGGGGGGGGGGGCGGTTACTGTACAAGATCGAATAAGTTGCAGAAACTTGCAAAATTAGTCAGCTCTATCATAGATACTAGCCTCCATAGTGTCCAAGGCATCTTCAAGGAGTGGTCCCCAGGAAGGCAGTGTCTATCATTAAGGATCCCCACCACTCAGGACATTCTCTCTTACCGTCAGGAAGGAGGTACAGAAGCCTGAAGACGCACATCCAGCAATTCAGGAACAGCTTCTTCCCCTCTGCCGTACAATTTATAAATGGACATTAAGCCCAGGATTCCTCACTAGTTTTCTATTTCTGTTATTTTGCACTACTTATTTTAACTTAACTATGTAATAGACATATACAGGTGTCCCCCACTTTACAAATGTTCGCTTTACGCCACTTCGCTTTTACAAAAGACCTACATTAGTAACCTGTTTTCTCATTACAAAAAAGATTTTCACATTTATGAAAATTTTTCCCGTATAAGTTAATGGTTCTTCACTTTTCGCCATTTTGGCTTAAGAAAGGTTTCATAGGAACGTTCTACCTTTGTAAAGAGGTCACACCTCTATACACATACTTAATGTAACTCAGATTTTTTTCTCTATATTTATTTATCATGCATTTCATTGTACTGCTGCCGTAAAGTTAACACATTTCATGACCAGAAGACCTTAAGTCCATAAGTCATAGGAGCAGAATTAGGCCATTCAGCCCATCGAGTCTGCTCCACCATTTCATCACCATTCAACCCCACACACCTGCCCTCTCACCCTATCACTTGATGCCCCAACCAATCAGGAATCTATCAACTTATGCTTTGAATGTATCCGTGGACTTGGCCTCCGCCACAGTCTGTGGCAGAACATTCCACAGATTCACCACTCTTTGATTAAAAAAAAGTCCTCCTTATTACCGTTCTAAGAACAAGGATTTTCCCTTTTTAAGCAGTCTCATGTGAGGCACCTTATCGATTGCCTTCTGAAAGTCTAGGTAAGTGACATCCACTGCCTCACTTTTGTCCACTTTTGAGGCTGTGCCCTCAAGTTCTGAGTACCCCCACCACAGGAAGCATTATCTTATCTAATCCGTTGAACATTCAGTAGGTTTCAATGCGATAGCTACGCCTTCTTCTAAATTCCAGTGAGTACAGGCCCAAAGCTGCCAAACACTCCTCATACGTCAAGCCCTTCATTCCCAGAATCATCCTCGTGAACCTCCGCTGGACCCTCTCCAATGGCAATACATTCTTTCTGAGATGTGGGGCCCAAAACTGTTGACGATACTCCAAGTGCGGCCTGACTTAGTATCTTATAAAACTTTAGCATTATCTCCTTGCTTTTATATTCTATTCCCCTTGAAATAAATGCCAACATTGCATTTGCCTCCTTTACCACAGACTCAACCTGGGAATTAACCGAGGACTCCCAAGTCGCTTTGCACCTCTGATGTTTGAGCCTTCTCCCCAGTTAGATAATAGTCCACACTATTGTTCCTTTTACCAAAATACATTATCATACATTTCCCATAACTGTATTCCATCTTCCACATTTTTGTGCCCATTCTTCCAATTTGTCTAAGTCCAGTTGCAATTGCATTGTTTCCTCAGCACTACCAACCCCTCCATCTATCCTATCATCTGCAAACTTTGCCACAAAACCATCAATTTCACTATCTAAATCATTGACAAACAATCTGAAAAGTAATGGTCCCTATACTGACCCCTGAGGGACACCACTTGTCACTGGCAATCAACCAGAAAAGGCCTCTTTTAACCCCAATCACTGCATCCTGCCGGTCAGCCATTCCTCTGTCCATGCCAGTATATTTCCTGTAACCCAATAGGATTTTATCTTGTTATGCAGCCTCATGTGTGGCACCTTATCAAACACCTTTGGAAAATCTAAGTAAATGACATCCACTGCCTCCCCTTTGTCCACCCTGCTTGTTACTTCCTCGGAGAATTCTAACAGATTTGTCAGGCAAGATTTCCCTTTACAGAAATATGCTGACTTAGAATTATTTTATCATTAGTCTCCAAGTATCCCAAAAACTCATCCTTAATAATGGACTCCAACACTTTCTCAACCACTGAGATCAGGCTAACCGGCCTATAATTTCCCCACTTTTGTCTTCCTCCCTTCTTAAAGAGTGGAGTGACATTTGGAGTTTTCCATTCCTGCTGGACCATGCCAGAAGCAAGTAATCCTTGACAGATTATGACCAATGCATCAGTTATCTCTTCAGCAACCTCTTTCTGGACTCTGGAATGTAGTCCAGGTGGCTTATCCACCATAAGACCTTTCAGTTTGCCTAGCACTTTTTCCTTTGTAATAGCAATGACATTCACTTCCGCTCCCTGACACTTACGGACCTCTGGCACAATGCTAGTGTCTTCCACAATAAAGACTGAAGCAAAGAACTTATTAAGTTCATCTGCCATTTCTTTGTCCCCTATTACTACCTCACCAGCATCATTTTACAGTGGTCCAATATCAACTCTCATCCCCCTTTTAGTCTTTATATAACTGAAAATTTTTTTAGTATCCTGCTTTATATTATCGGCTAGTTTGCCCTGATATTTGTTCTTTTCCCTTCTTATAGCTTTTTTAGTTGCCTTTTGTTGGATTTTAATCAACCGACTTCCCACTCACTTTTGCTACCTGATATGCCCGTTCCTTGGTTTTTATGCAGTCCCTTACTTCTCTCGTCAGGTTGTCAGTTTGCCTACCCCTGTCATTTGAGAACAACTTCTGTGGGAACTTCTTCTCCCACACCTTGTGAACTATTCCCAGAAACTTCAGCCATCTCTGCTCTGCTGTCATCCCCACCAGTATCCCCCTCCAATCCACCTGGGCAAGCTCCTGTCTCATACCTCTGTAATTCCCTTTATTCCGTGATACTGATAAATGTGAGTTATGCTTCTCCCTCTTATATTGCAGCATGAATTCAATCATATTATAGTCACTGCTTCCGATGGGTTCCTTTATGTTAAGCTAATAAAATTTGGGTTACTACACAACACCCAATCTAAGATAGCCTTGCCCTGAGTAGGCTCAAGCACAAGCTGCTCTAAAAAGCCATCTTGCAGGCATTCAACAAATTCCCTCTTTCGTGATCTAACACCAAACTGATTTTTCCAATTCCCTGCATATTGAAGCCCCCATTACAACTGTGATGTTACCCTTATTACATACCTTTTCTAACTCCCTATGCAATCTCAACCCCACCTCTTGGCTACTATTTGGAGTCCTATATACGATTCCCATAATTGTTTATGACATTTGCCTGTGATATTAAACCTGATTCTGATTCTATTTGCGCAATTTCATTGAGGCATTCCAGCATGAAACCGTATCTGCGGCTGTGGTCAGTAACCATAGACACCGCACTGAACTGACCGACTCGGCGCCTGTTGCCACGGCCATTGGCTCCTGGACTGGCTTTGTTGCCTTGGTGGCCCATGGCTGTGGACTCACTTTTAGGGTCTCTGCAGCTTCATGTTTAATGTCCTGTGTGTTATTTGTTTACTTTTTGTTGTTTGCGAGATTTATTCTCTTTTTCCCTCCACAGCTGATGTCTTGTGTGGGGGATTTTCTTTAAATGGTTCTATTGTGTTTCTTTGCTTTGTAGCTGTCTGGAAGATGAACCTCGCAGTTGTATGCTGTATACATACTTCGATAATGAACGCGCTTCAAACATGTTACAAGAAAGCAGCGTCCATTGTCAAAGACCCCTACCATCAAGGCCATGACCTCTTCTTGCAACTACCATTGGCCAGGTGGTTCAGAAGGCTTAAGTCCCACCCCACTATCAAGCTCCTGAACCATTGTGTATAACTTCATTCACCACTACTCTAGACAGATTCTATGATATACAAACTCACTTTCAAGGACTCTGTTCTCAGTAATATTTTTATTTGCACCATTGGTCTTCTTTTCACACACTTTAAATTGTTTTTTTTAATCAGTCTTTGTAAAATTCTGGTGTATTTCTTATTTTCTTTCAATTGTCTACAAGAAATTAATCTCCAGTAGTAGATGGCATGTATGAACTTTGATAATAAATTTAATTTGAATCTTGAAAACCTTCATGAAGGATGAAAAGGGAATAAAAGCCCTTGAAACTTGCTTCAGTGGGTTCACTTTAAGATGAAGCATGAACTGGAGCTGATTGACATTGATACTACAAGAGCTGTGAAGCCTTTAATGCCGGATGCATTGGGATTGGTCCAGAGCTCAAGAAGATCCTAGACAAAGATAAATCGAGGCAAAAGAACATGAGACAATATGATAAGTTCTGCTTCTCCTATCTGATTGACTCTGAATCGGGTTGATATTCCTTTCCAAAGGTTTAGTGATTGCGACAAACTGGGTGTCAATTTTCACAGACTGGTGATTAAAAGCCAAATGCTCGTTACCTCTGTGAAACCAAATGGCACCTGCACTGTTTCTGAATCAGATTCCCCAGGAAATCAAAACCTGAAACATTACTTCAAATCCTCTGCGTATTTTCATAAGCTTTGAATAATGACAATTATCCAATTGTTTGTAAACGAAAGAGATTCTGCAGATGTTGGAAATCCAGAATAACACTTACAAAATGCTGTAGGAACTACACATTTCAGGCAGAATTGCTGGAAAGGTGTATGGATTAGTCGGTTAATTGGTCACATGGGTATAATTGGGTCATGCAGGCTCACTCAGCCAGAAGAATCTATTAGCATCCTATCTCTAAAAAATAAAATAAATAGACTTTATTTCAAATAAACACATTTCAAGCTGTTGTATCTGAGAAGATCCTAATGCAGGAATTGCAGTATTATTGATTCAGTATCAATAAAAACAGAGATTAGAATACTAATTGCCATGAAATTTCAGTACGCTGTCAAAGTCTTAGGCACATGTATATATAGCTAGGGAGCCCAAGACCTTTGCACAGTACAATAGTAATTTTATCTCTTTATTCTGTACAGCTGCAAAAAAAAAAAACAATTTTATGACATACAGTGCCTATGAAAAGTTTTCACCACCTTTGGAAGTTTTCATGTTTTATTGTTTTACAACATAGAATAACAGTGGATATAATTTGGCTTTTTTTGACACTGATCAGCAAAAAGATTCTTTCTTGTCAAAGTGAAAACAAATTTCTACAAATTTCTAAATTTATTACAATTATTAAACATAAAATAATTGATTGTATCATTACTCACCCTCTTCAAATCAGTATTTAGTAGATGCACCTTTGGCAGCAAGTACAGCCTAGAGACTGTGTGGATGGGTCTCTATCAGCTTTGCACATCTGGACATTACAATTTTACCTCATTCTTCTTTATAAAACTGCTCAAGCTCTGTCAACATGCATTGGGATTATGACTGAACAACCCATTTCAAGCCCACCTGCAAATTCGCAATTGGATTGAGGTCTAAGCTCTGACTTGCCCACTCAAGGATATTAACTTTGTTGTTTTTAAGCCATTCCTGTGTAGCTTTGACTTTACACTTGAGATCATTGTCTTGCTGGAGAACAAATTTTCTTCTAAGTCATAGTTCTCTTGCAGACTGCGTCAGGTTTTCCTCCAGGACTTTCCTGTATTTTTCTGCATTAATTTTCCCCTCTACCTTCACAAGCCTACCTTCACCACGCTTCACAGTAAGGATGGTGTGTTTTTGCTCTGCGCGGTGTTTGGCTTACACCAAACATAGTGTTTAGTCTGATGGCCAAAAAGCTCAATTTTGGTTTCATCAGACCATAAAACCCTCTTCCAGAGTAGGAACAGTACCAAGTTTCCTACATTTGTGGACAATTCCTCTTACTGAGGACTGATGAACACTCAGGTCTTTAGAGATGATTTATAGCTTGATGCATCTCTACCTTAGACCTTAGAAGAATTTCTAAGGTCCTCTAAAAGTTGTTTTGATCGAGGAAAGAGATCTTTCTTGAGACCAGCAGGAATGACCTTGTAGGTTTCTTCTGGGCTCAATTTCCATCACTGCCTGTAAGGAGTTGGTACATTCTGACCATGACTGCTTGGGTTTCCTCCAGGTGCTCCGGTTTCCTCCCAAAGTCTAAAGACATACCAGTTGGTAGACTAATTGAACATTGTAAAATTCCGTGATTAGGCTAGGATTAAATCAGCGGGATTGCTGGTTGTTGTGGCTCAAAGGGTCGGGACATCCTGCTCCATGCTGTAATCTCAGTAAATAAAAAGATAAAAACCCAGGGGTCTTCCATACTTTAAAAGGTGAAAACTGATTAAATGTAACAATAACTTGCATCAGATTGCAACAATTCCTATTACTCATCTTAATATGAGATGGAGCATAAGTTGACATTAGAGTGACAGATGATCCAGCTATCCAGCTTCTCAACAAAACTTACTCAGGGGTAATACCCTAACTGTCCCACCACGATATCCATTAGATGGTCTTTCTTGCTCTCCTTTTTCTGTTGACAATTATTGAGTCTGTTCTTAAGTTCACATTTATTTATATCTGATTATTGATGTCTGAGAGTGTGACTGTTCTTCTCATTGGTCAAAGTTTCCAAAGTTCATTTATTATCAATGTATTCAACTCTGGGATTCTTTAGTTCTCTGGGTAGCCATGAAACCAAGAAAGAAAAGAAAGGCAGCACGTTCATCAACCCCCCTCCCCTTCAAATCCCATCTCCTGAACAGAAATTGAGTCAAATAGATCAGGTACATCGACCCTCAGATCCCTCCACCAGCACACAAAAAAAACCAAACAAAATGGATCAGGCAC
The DNA here is from genome assembly GCF_048418815.1 of Hemitrygon akajei. Taxonomy (NCBI): domain Eukaryota; kingdom Metazoa; phylum Chordata; class Chondrichthyes; order Myliobatiformes; family Dasyatidae; genus Hemitrygon; species Hemitrygon akajei. Next base: position 161,485,524 of record NC_133132.1, read on the forward strand.
ATTGACCCTCAAAATCCTCTCCCCGCACAAAAAATACTGAGAATATCAAGCGAAAGAATACAGAATATAAAAAAAATAAAAGACTAATAAAATGAGTCTATAGTCTAAAGTCCAAATCCAAAATGCAGAAAAAACCTAGACAACACTCCCCACAGCAGCAGGCTTTCCCCTTTATGGTACAGAACAAGCAATCAGAAGGCAAGCTCATCCTTTTGCACTCCTTCAATCTCCTTCCTTGCTTTAATTGGTGAACAATGGGAGCTTTCATCAGCAAAGTGGAGCCAAATACCAGCTTAACCACTGCGAGGTTTATTTATGCTGCCTCCTGGAATTTTCTCAGAGACCGCAGAGGGTTGGAACTCCCAAACGATTTCCAATCTCCTGCACTCACTTTGATGTTTCAATCACCCTTGTTGCTTTAATTGGTGAACAATGGAAGGTTTAATTGGCAAAATATGGCCAGACATCAGTTTGCATGCCATCCTGCAGTCTTCTCACCATGAGGTTAGTTCACGCTGCCTCTGCCTCCTACAATCCTGTCAGAGACTGCAGAACACTGAAGCACCCAAACATTCTTAAACAGCAAACCACAGGCTCCAACAGTTCCAGGATCACATTCGAGAAGAGAAACAAACATAAAAGACATAAAAGAAGTGATAAAGATGGTTTCATGACCAATGCAGAAGATGTTGATCAAAGGAGAATTGTATACAAGCAACAACTTGACCAGAAGAACATGGGAATTGTTGATTACTCATGACTGTTTCACTGTTGGCTTTGTAGCTTCATAACTGTGGACTCACCTTCGTGAACTTCAGTTCTGAATGTTATTTGCTCACTTTTATTGTTTGCATAATTTGTTTTTTATTCTGCACATTTGATGTTTGACTGTCTGATTTTTTCTATGGATTCTATTGGGTTCCTTTGTTTTATGGTTGCCTGTAAGGAGATGAATCTCAAAGTCATGTACATACTTTGATAATAAATGTAGAGTACTGTGCAAAAGTCTTAGGCACATACATATAGCTGGGGTGCCTCAGAGTTCTGCACAGTACTGTAGTAATTTTATGCATTGCACTGTACTGCTGCCACAAAAAGAAACAAATTTCATGACATATGTGATTGATGAGAAACCTGATTCTGATATGGGTCTCCATTGTGGACTGAGAGACAATAAACCAATTGTTTGGAATCAACTGACCTTGCCTGGTGTCTCAGGAGTGGTTGCATCTGCACCCCTTTCCCCCACCCCCTGCCCTGCACTTCTCTGTCGCCTGTCCCACACCCCTCCCGTGATGCTTCACCCCACCATTCTCAGCATTCTTTGCTCCTGCCAGATCTACAAACTTGCTCTTCAATCCACAGTGACAAACACAATGATGAAAAAGTCTTAGGCACCCGAGCTGTAAGTGTGCCTCACACTTTTGAACAATACCATATTCAGCTCTGTTGCCACTAGGATCGTTACAGAAAATCATTCCTACCAAATATAATAAGCACATAAGCAAATCTCTGTGTGACAGGAGAACACACATCATAGTACAATAGTCTCTGCATTATTATTTCATACATTATTATTGCACATTATTGCAAATTGGTAAATTATTATTGTGTATATTTTCATTCTATATTATTAGTTCAGATCGACACACTGCTAAGTGTGTTTTTAAATGGTGCTGCTGTAGTGAAAGAAATTCCCACCCGGGATCAATAAAGTACTTATTATTATTATTATTACTTTGAACGCTAATATGTTGGCTGGTATTGTGTTGTCTGTTGTGGTATTGTTCCGTGTTTTATGCTTGGCATCAAACCACAATCATTTTTGATATGATTCACATGCTGGCAGTAAAATGATTCTGATTCTGATCAGTTTAGAAATACCTCAAAGTGTTGTTTAGAAGAATTTCAGCTGTGCTGGAAATGTGTGTTAAACATGTCAGCTCATCATCCCAAGTCATGTCTGTGGCAAGTCTGTATACTGAGCAATCTGTGCTCGAGGAACAGTAACGAGGAAGGGTGACGAAATGGCTCTGTCCCACACTCAAAGTACGTGGATGGGTGATGAAGGAAGTCCATGGATGCCGGACTGTCCCAGGACCCTGGGATTGGATTTCTTTGCGAGCTGGAGGGGGTGAGGGCCATTCAGTCGGTACAGCTGGAGTTCAAACTTAGAATTCATGGTCTTGTCATTGGCTAGTCAAGGAGATGATACCAAAGATTGGAGCCCAAATGTTGATTGCAAGTTCAGAAGTTGATGGCCAATAGCCAAAGTCTGGAGGCCCGGAGATCTGTACTGGGGTTGGAGGATTATATTGAGTGGGAGGGAGGGAAGGGGTTTATTTTGCTGTTCACTCTTTTCCATAGATGCTGCCTGGCCTGCTGAGTTCCTCCAAAATTTTGAGTGTGTTGCTTTGGATTTCCAGCATCTGCAGAATCTGCAGGTGGTCATTATTTTGCTGTTGTTGTTTTCTTGCTTGTTGTGTTCTCTGTTGTTCTGCTGAGCCGCTTTGGATCTGGAATGGGTGCCAAAACTTGCAGGCGACCCCCAGCACATCCTGAGGTTTTGTTGGCTGTTAGCACAGACAATACATTTCACTGCACTTTTCAATATACATTAGATAAATAAATCTGAACCTGAAACTGAATCGATCTATCAAGACACAAACCTATCTGAGGCTGTTAATTTGGTTGATTTTTCTGTCCATATTTTATGATCACTGAGGTGATTAACAGTAGAATGCAGGAAACAAGGGATCTATGTCATTGTGACATCAGGGCTTCCCAAATACTGCTGAAGAAGGTTTGGCACCAACTGTAGCCACAGTGCATGGCTCACGGATAGAATGAATACTCAGGGGTGTATGCTACAAAGGTTTGTTTGTTTATGTATTGATTGAGTTACTGTGGAGGATAGTCCCTTCTGACCCTTGAAGCCACTCTGCTCTGCAATCCCCTAATTTAATTCTAACCTAATCACAGGACAATTTACAATGACCGATTAACTTACTAACTGGTCCATCTTTGGACTGTTGGAGGAAACTGGAGCACTCGGAGGAAACCCATGCAGTCAGGGGTAGAACGTACAAACTCCTGACAGGAAATGGCAGGAATTGAACACGGGGCGTCCGTACTGCAAAGCGTTGTGCGAACCATTACGCGGCCATGCCGCCCTTCCTAAGTGAGTTTAGAGCTGCGTGCATCCAGAAAAGAGAAAGATGACCTGAGTTCTTCTGGCGATGCACTCTTGCAGAAGAGTGTGGAATATTCTTTGATGTTCTGGAGCTGCACTTACGGAGGTGAATTGGGAACATTTCATTGCATTTAAGATTTTCACACCATAAGTCAGCGAATTTTTTGGTCTCCACTCTTGCTGTGAAAGGAGAACATCTTTGTCCCTTCATTAGGGCAGAGAGTACATGTGGTATTAGGGGCTTTGCTATTGCCTGTTTGAAGGGTGGAGGGTGCTGATGCTATTTTTCGCTTAAGTAAGTGGGGACAGGGAGGATCATTGCTTAGCTGCTGCTTGCGCGTGAGGGGGGGGGGAATGGGGAGATTTAGGGCTCTAACACTTTTACTGTTGCTCATTCTTTGGGGCACTCTTCTGTTTTTTGTGGATGCCTGTGAAGAACAAGAATTTCATTTTGTATATGCGTACGTTCTCTGATATTTAATGGATCTATTGAACTATTGAATGTGTGCCTTTTATAAGAGAAAAACCAGAATCTGAGTTCATCACTGCAGAGCACCTGGTAGTCATGGTGATCGTGAACCTCAACTAATTACATTTCTGGTTCAAGATGATCCTCAGGCTTGTTACAATGAGTGTTTCTCTGTTTATTCGTTCATAGGCTGTGAATGACGCTGTCCAGGTTACCATGGGTGCTACAGTATCATAGCGGTTAGCATAACAGTATTACAGCGCTGGTGAACTGGGGGCTCAATTCTGCCATTGTCTGTAAGGAATTTGTTGCTTCTCTCTGTGACTGTGTGGGCTTTCTCTAGATGCTCCATTTCACTCCCAGAAGCGATTAGGCTAATTGGTATTTATGTTCTGCCTGTTACACTGCTGGTGTTTAGGGCAGCAATAAAGGTCCTCCATCTCTGTCCATATTGAAGGAATCTTCATTGCTGTTTCTGTAACAATTGTGTTTTACCAGTCAGGGTTGTTAGCCCTGAGCTAAACCCCCAAACCTGGAGGACCAGTGGGGCACTCTTAGAAACCCAGAGGACTAGTGGACCACTCTAAGTCTGGCCTCTACCCTTTGACCTGTTTAGCATGGGTGACCCTACCAAGAGCCAAAGCATAAAGCCCTGACTCCAGCCAACATAGATCTCTGGATTATTGAGGCTCGCAAGCCTCCAAACCCAATGACAAGGTGATGCACCATCAATAACTCTCGGAGACGTGAGGTGAGATATGGGCTTTTATTGGCTGGAAGAAAGAACAAGCAGCAAATGACCACCACACTACATCCTGGAGACTGAGGCCGGGGCTGTGTCTCCAATCGCCTTTATACCGGGGTCCGTGGGAGGAGCCACAGGAACAGTCAGCGGGGGGGCGTGTCCAGACAGGTATATGTAGTTCACCTCACAAGGTTGTGATCTTCTCGGAGGAGGTTAAGTGGTGACATGGGTATAATTGGGTGACACAGCCTTGTTAGGCCAGAAGATCCTGTTACCATGCTGTATCTCCAAAGAGATAAAACACAAAATTATATTGTTTATCTCTGATTACCCTGAGTTGAAGAGACCATTAAGAGGCAACCATGTTTCCAGGGTGTGGATAAGGGAAGGTGACTGCCTTCTCTGAGCAACAAGCATTTTAATGAGAATGCAGTTTCTTTCATTATCACAATTATTGAATTGTTTTGATTAATTTATTTAGCAGATTTTAATTTCTCCAGATATTGTGGTTTAATTTGTACCCAGATCCCAGATTGTAAATCCAGGTCTCTGGATTAGTATTCAGAAATAAAAAAACACTATTTTACAATCAACGAGAAATGAGAGGGCCCTTTCATTCCCAAATAATAGTTTCCTGGTACTTTTGAGATATCACTTGTGAGTTATCAGCCAAGCCGAACGTTGATCTGGTTTTGTTGTAAGCTGGCATGGAGTGTTTCATTTCCTCTTCTATGTTGATGGTAAACATGTGGGGGGCTTTCATGACCTTTTCATCTTTTGTCTCCTCCCCATCCTTTCAATGTGTTACTACAGATGAGGACCTGTCTACACTATGGTAAGAGTGAAATTGGTACAGAAGAAGCCCTCCCCCCACCTTTTCACTCTGACTTCTCATCTTTTTTTCCCCCAGTCCTGATCAGAATCAGAACCAGAATCAGGTTTATTATGACCGGCATGTGTGGTGAAATTTGTTAACTTAGCAGCAGCAGCAACTCAATGCAATACATGATAATATAGCAAGGAAGAAAATAGAAATAGAAGAAAAAAGAGAAAGTAAATCAGTTACAGTAGTAGATATACACCTATTGAACAGATTAAAAATAGTGCACAAGCAGAAATAATATATATTAAAAAAGTGATGTAGTGTTCATGGGTTCAAAGTTCATTTAGGAATTTTATAACAGAGGGGAAGAAGCTGCTCCAAGATTGCTATGTTTTTTTTCTTCAGGTTTCTGTACCTCCTTCCTGACAGTAACAATGAGAAGAGGGCATGTCCTGGGTGATGGGGTTGTTAATAATGGACATTAGCCCTTCTGAGTCACCACTCCTTGAAGATGCCTGGGTTACTTCGAAGGCTAGTACCCAAGATGGAGCTGACTAATTTTACAATCTTCTGTAGCTTCTTTCAGTCCTGTGCAGTAACAACCCCCATGCTCCCAATACCAGATGGAGATGCAGCCTGTCAGAATGCTCTCCACTGTACATCTATAGAAGTTTTCAAGTGTGGTACTGAGTATATGTCCATGGTGCAGAAGGGAAAGAGGGAGAAGACAGGAGCAGTGAAGATAAGGGAATCAATAGTCAGAGGAACAGACAGGAGCTTCTGTGGACGTGAACGGGACACCCGGATGGTATGATGCCTCCCAGGTGCCAGGGTCAGAGAAATCTCGGATTGTGTCCACACCATTTTGGAGGGGGAGGCACCAGCCAGATGTCTTGGCACATATTGGTCCTTGTGGGTTGAGTTAAGAAACTGTGAGGGTCAAAGGACCCTGATAGTAGTTATATACAGGCCTCCCAGCAGTAGCTGGGATGTGGACTACAGATTATAATGGGAAATAGAAAAGGCGTGTCAAAAGGCTAATGTTATGATAGTCATGGGAGATTCTAACATGCAGGTAGTTTGGGAAAATCAGGTTGATAATGGATATCAAGAGAGTGAATTTGTTGAATGCCTGCAAGTTTTCTTTAGAGCAGTTTATTGTTGAGCCTACAACGCAATCACCTATACTGGATTGGGTGATATGTAATGAACCTGAAGCCACTTGGGAGCTTAAGGTAAAGGAACCCTTAGGAGGCAGTGATCACATTATGATTGAATTCAACTTGAAATTTGACAGGGAGAAAGTAAAGTCTGATATAGCAGTATTTCAGTGGAGTAAAGGAAATTACGCTGGTGTGAGAGAGGAGTTGGCCAAAGTAAATTGGAAGGAGATGTTGGCAGGGATGACAGCAGAGCAGCAGTGGAGTGAGTTTCTGGGAAAAATAAGAAAGGCGCAGGATAGACATAGTCAAAAAACAAAAAAATACTCAAATGGCAAAATAGTACAACTGTAGCTCACAAGGGAAGTCAAAGCTAACATAAAAGGAAAAGAGAGGGCATACAACAAAGCAAAAATTAGCAAGAAGCTAGAGGATTAGGAAGCTTTTAAAACCCTACAGGAAGCAACTAAAAGAATCAACAGGAGGGAAAAGATGAAATGTGAAAGCAAGCTAGAAAACTATATCAAGGTGGATAGAAATGCTTTTTCAAGTGTGTAAAAAATAAAAGACAGATGTGAGTGGATATAGGCCGGCTAGAAAATGAGGCTAGAGAAATAACGGGGCACAAGGAGATGGCAGATGAATGAAATGAAATTTTGAAACAGTCTTCGCTGTGGAAGACATTAGCAGTATGACTGATGTTGTAGAATGTGAAGGAAGAGAAGTGGGTGCAGTTACTGTTAAAAGAGAGAAGGTGCTCAAAAAGCTGAAAGACCTAAAGGTACATAAGTCACCCGGACCAGAGGAACTGCACACTGGGGTTCTGAAAGAGGTAGCATTAGAGGTTGTGGTGACATTATAGACAATAGACAGTAGGTGCAGGAGTAGGCCATTTGGCCCTTCTAGCCAGCACCACCATTCACTGTGATCATGGCTGATCATACACAATCAGTACCCCGTTCCTGCCCTCTCCCCATATCCCTTGACCCCGTTATCTATAAGAGCTCGATCTAACTCTCTCTTGAATGCATCCAGAGACTTGGCCTCCACTTCCTTCTGGGGCAGAGCATTCCACATATCCTCCACTCTCTGGGTGAAAAAGTTTTTCCGCATCTCTGTTCTAAATGGCCTACCCCTTATTCTAAAACTGTGGCCTCTGGTTCTGGACTCACCCATCAGCGGGAACATTCTTCCTGCCTCCAGTGTGTCCAATCCCTTAATAATCTTATATGTTTCAATCAGATCCCCTCTCATCCTTCTAAATTCCAGTGTATACAAGCCTAGTCGCTCCAATCTTTCAACATATGACAGTCCCGCCATTCCGGGAATTAACCTTGTGAACCTATGCTGCACTCCCTCAATAGCAAGAATGTCCTTCCTCAAATTTGGAGACCAAAACTGCACACAATACTCCAGGTGGGGTCTCACCAGGGCCCTGTATAGCTGCAGAAGGACTTCTTTACTCCTATACTCAATTCCTCTTGTTATAAAAGCCAGCATGCCATTAACTTTCTTCACTGCCTGCTGTACCTGCATGCTTGCTTTCATTGACTGATGTACAAGAACACCTAGATCTCGTTGTACTTCCCCTTTTCCTAACTGGACTCCATTTAGATAGTAATCTGCCTTCCTGTTCTTGCCACCAAAGTGGATAACCTCACATTTATTCACATTAAACGGCATCTGCCATACATTAGAAACGATCTTTCAAAAATCATTGGACTCTGGCATGGTGCCAGTTGACTGGAATATTGCAAATGTCACTCCACTCTTTAAGAAAGGAGGAAGGCAGCAGAAAGGAAATTATAGACCAGTGAGCCTGACCTCAGTAGTTGGGAAGATGTTGGAGTCAATTGTTAAGGATGAGGTGATGGAGTACTTGGTGACACAGGACAAGATAGTGCAAAGTCAGCATGGTGTCCTTCAGGGAAAATCCTGCCTGATGAACCTGTTGGAATTCTTTGAGGAGATTACAAGTAGTATAGATAAAGGAGATGTAGTGGATGTTGTACATTTAGACTTTCAGAAAGCCTTTGACTAGCCACCAAACATGAGACTGCTTACCAAATTGAGAGCTCATGGTATTACAGGAAAGTTACTAGCATGGTTACAACATTGGCTGATCGGTAGGACGCAGCGAGTGGAAATAAAAAGGATCCTTTTCTGGTTGGCTGCCAGTGACTACTGATGTTCCGCAGGGGTTGCTGTTGTGACTACTTCTTTTTATGCTGTATATCAACGATTTAGATGATGGAATAGATAGCTTTGTTGCCAAGTTTGCAGATTTTATGAAGATTGGTGGAGGGTCAGGCAGTGTTGGGGAAACAGGAAGGCTGCAAAAAGGCTTAGACAGATTAGGAGAATGGGCAAGAAAGTGGCAGATGATGGAAAATGCATTGTCATGCACTTTGCTAGAAGAAATAAATGTGCAAATTATTTTCTAAATAGGGAGAAAATCCAAAAATGTGAGATGTAAGTGGACTTGGGAGTCCTTGTGCAGAACACCCTGTAGGTTAATTTGCAGGTTGAGTCAGTGGTGAGGAAGGCAAATGCAATGTTAGCATTCATTTCAAGAGATCTAGAACACAAGAGCAGGGATGTGATGCTGAGGCTTTATAAGGCACTGGTGAGGCCTCACCTTGAGTATCACAAACAGTTTTGGGCCCTATATCTTAGTAAAGATTTTCTGGCATTGGAGAGGATACAGAGAGGTTCATAAGGATGATTCCAGGAATGAAATGGGTGTCATACAAGGAATGTTTGTTGGCTTTGGATCTGTACTTGTTGGAATTTAGAAGGATGAGGGGGAATTCATTCGAACTTTTTGAATGTTGAAAGGCCTAGACAGAGTAGATGTGGAAAGGATGTTTTGCATGCTGGGGGTGTCTAGAAAGAACAAGAGGGCACAGCCTCAGGATAGAGGGGCACCCATTTAAAATGGAGAAATTTCTTTAGTCAGAGGGTGGTGAATTTGTGGAATTTGTGACTACAGACAGCTGTGGAGGCCAGGACATTGGGTTTATTTAAGGCAGAGATGGATAAGTTCTTGATTGCCCTTGGCATCAAAGGTTAAGGGGAGAAGGCTGGGGAGTGGGGATGAGGAGGGGAAAAAACAGATACAATGGGCCAAATGGCCTAATTCTGCTCCTGTGCCTTACGGTCTTATAGTCTTACAGTTTTAGTTTGCAAACCAAATCTCTTCAAACTCGAAATATAGCCACTGTCTTGTCTTCTTTATAGCTGCATCAATATGTTGGGACCAGGTTAGATCTTTAGAGACCTTGACACCCAAGATCCTAAAATTGCTCACTCTCCCTTCTTCTGATCCCTCTAAGAGGATTGGTTCGTGTTCCCTCGTCTCACCCTTCCTGAGGTCCACAATCAGCTCTTTCGTCTCACTGACGTTGAGTGCAAGGTTGCTGTGACACCACTCATCTGTCTGATATATCTCACTCCTCTACGCTGACTCATCTCCATCTCAGATTCTACCAACAATGGTTGTATCATCAGCAAATTTATAGATGGTATTTGAACTAATCCTAGCCACACCATCATGGATGCGGAGAGAGTAGAGCACACTCCTGAGGTGCACCAGTGTTGATCAACAGCGAGGAGGAGATATTATCACCAATCCACACAGTTTGCAAGTCTTGGCCTGAAACATTGACTCCTTAGTCTTTTCCATAGATTCCTGCCTGTCCTGCTGTGATCCTTCTGCATTTTGTGCGTGTTGCTTGGATTAGATAGATAGATAGATAGATAGATACTTTATTCATCCCCATGGGGAAATTCAGCATTTTTTCCAATGTCCCGTACACTTGTTGTAGCAAAAACTCATTACATACAATACAATACTTAACTCAGTAATAATATAATATGATATGCATCTAAATCACTAGCTCAAAAAGCATTAATAATAGCTTTAAAAAGTTCTTAAGTCCTGGCAGTTGAATTGTAAAGCCTAATGGCATTGGGGAGTATTGACCTCTTCATCCTGTCTGAGGAGCATTGCATCGACAGTAACCTGTCGCTGAAACTGCTTCTCTGTCTCTGGATGGTGCTATGTAGAGGATGTTCAGGGTTTTCCATAATTGACCGTAGCCTACTCAGCGCCCTTCGCTCAGCTACCGATGTTAAACTCTCCAGTACTTTGCCCACGACAGAGCCCGCCTTCCTTATCAGCTTATTAAGACGTGAGGCGTCCTTCTTCTTAATGCTTCCTCCCCAACACGCCACCACAAAGAAGAGGGCGCTCTCAACAACTGACCTATAGAACATCTTCAGCATCTCACTGCAGACATTGAATGACGCCAACCTTCTAAGGAAGTACAGTCGACTCTGTGCCTTCCTGTACAAGGCATCTGTGTTGGCAGTCCAGTCTAGCTTCTCGTCCAACTGTACTCCCAGATACTTGTAGGTCTTAACCTGCTCCACACACTCTCCATTAATGATCACTGGCTCCATGTGAGTCCTAGGTCTCCAACCTCTGAAGATTTTCTCGGTTTATGGTACAGAAGATGACAGTAGGCCAACATTTTTCTTATGTTTCCAAGTTTTGACTACAGGTTGGTCCTCCCAATGCATTCTCTGCGTTATGACATCAGTCATGACCTCCATACTGCAGTGGGTACCCCTTTGCCTCTCATTGTAGTTGTTGAAATCCTTGTGTATAAAGCCAAATGTTTAAAGGTAGCCATTATCCGCATTAGTGCCTGGTTTTTGGCAGAGGAATGTCCGATGTGAATCTATCAATGGACCATGATCACAAGACCATGATCGCCCATGTCATTCAACCTGGCACATAATGAGGATAATGATTAAAGGAAATTTCATTCTCCTTTTCTTGAAACTCAGTGACAAAATTTCACCTGACATCTTGTATTTCTTCCTCCTCTGCCCCTACCTTCTTACTTTGACTTCTTTTCTTCCTTTCCAGTTCTAACGAAGAGTCTCAGCCCAAAACATCGACTGTTTACTCTTTTCCATTGATGCTGCCTGGCCTGATGAGTTCCTCCAGCATTTTGTGTGTGTTCCTATACAAACCCACAAGTTATTTTCAAATATTCATCTCTTCTTAACAGGAATATTAGTCTTATTCTTCTGCAAATGTATCTTTTAAGTGATTGGTATCTATGTTGCTGTAATTCTAAATAAAAATCTAAATAAGACCATAAGATCATAAGACACAGGAACAGAATTAGGCCATTCAGCCCATTGAGTCTGCTCCACCATTTCATCATGGCTGATCCCAGATCTGACTCAACTCCGTACACCTGCCTTCTTGTTATATCCTTTGATGCTATGACCGATAAGGAAACTATTGACTTCTGCCTTAACTATACCCACAGACCTGGCCTCCACCACAGTCTGTGGCAGAGCATTCTACAGATTCACTACTCTCTGGCTAAAAAAACATCCTCCTTATCTCTGCTCTAAAAGGTTGCCCATCAATTTTAAGGCTGTGTCTTCAAGTTCTGGATACCCCCCCACCATAGGAAACATTCTCTCCATATCCACCTTATCTAGTACTTTCAACATTCGGTAGGTTTCAATGAGATCCCACTCGCATTTCTCTAAATTTCAATGAATACAGGCCCAAAGCTGCCAACTACTCCTTCACTCTTGGAATCATCCTTGCGAACCTCCTCTGGACTCTCTCCAATGCCAACACATGATTTCTGAGATATGGGACCCAAAACTGTTGATTTACCTACATTCGGAGTATTCGCTAAATCTTGTTGTCTATTTTTTATCCTGTCAGTTTCCCAGCAGGAAGCTTATGAATTTTGAAAAGCTCCCCTGAAACAGGAAAACTGTTTTTATCAACCTAAAGGAAATGAATATGAAAAGTTTGAACACTTTTGATGCAAAAGAATCATAATTTTGCCCATGTGTTCACATAGCAGAGAAACAGCATCCGTGCAAAAGTAAATAAAATTGATGCTTTTGCTGTGGTTAAAAATCATTTTCATACTTAGAGACACAAATCGCAATAAACTGACAGCTGAACACTGCAATATCTCACAAGTAAACTAAAAACAAGTACAACTAAAAACAATAGAAAGCAGCATTACATTAAATAATATTTATGCTGGTTTCAATATCAAAATTAATGTAATGTGCAAGAATATATTAGGAATTAGCTACAATGCTTAAGTTTAACATTTGCAGAGTTTTGGAGAAATCATTATTCGAAAGAGTCTCAACAACATGACTCAAAAAGGCAGCATTTAAAGTAAGTTAAATAGTTAAGTATATACTTACTGTAATTTATAGATTTTTTACTATTATGCATTGCATTGTACTGCTGCCACAAAAACAACAGATTTCACAACATGTGCCAGTGATATTAAACCTGATTCTGAACAGTGAAACTGACTGTGGTCCTAACAGCCTTCAGAGACGTTCCTTCAACCACAAGGGAGAAGGAAATGCAGAGTAGCGTGCGTAGATGATTCATCGTAAAGCTAAAATGCTTTGCCAGCTTGGACAGCTAAATTATAATACCTTATGCCAGTCTGCAGCTGAAGATAAATCAAAATGCGTAACTTCAGAAGCTTACTGAATGCTGCGTGTCATTAGTAACTCAAAGGTGAAATGTAACACATGCCTGCTGCCGTAGCTAATGCAATCCAGACTTACAGGCTTCTGTTAGTTGATGCATTTGCACTAGAATGGATCCAGCATCAGTTTGATTTTTCCAATCTATCTGCATATTGAAATCCCTATGACAAATGTAACACTGCCTTTTTGACTTGCTTTTTATATTTCCCGCTGTAATTTGCAGACCACATCCTGGCGACTGTTTGGAGGCCAGTTTATAACTCCCATCAGTGTTTTCTTATTCTTAAATCTACCCACAAGGGTTTTACATCTTCCAATCCTATGTCACCTCTTTCTAAAGGTTGAATGATTTGGACTAGGACTAAAGAGGAAGTAAAATACCTTTATATTATCAACAAACTCTTGTGTACTCAGAAAACAGAAGAAACTATAAATGCAGAAACTGTAAAAAGAAACTATTTCAACAGGTCGGATAAGATTTTGAGGTGACTTTTGTTTGTTACGTGTGCAACAAAACGTACAGTGAACTGCCTCATTTTGCGTCAATGACAAACACAGGATTGTGCAGGGGCAGCCTGCAAGTGTCGCTGTATTTCCGCCGTCAACACGGCACTCCCACAACTCGCTGATGCTAAACTGTACATCGCTGGAATATGGGAGGAAACCAGCGCACCCGTAGGAAACTCATGTGGTCACGGGAAAAAGTTACAAACTCCTTACAGACAGTGGCAGAAATCGAACTCCAATCGGTGAATGTTGGCATTGTAAAGCGAATTGTGCCAGCACTATTCAGGTTCTAGCAGCATCAGGACTGAGAGAGGAAAGAGGGCCTGTATAAATGGGTGAGGTGAATGGAGATTTAATTCACCTAGCTTTCTCCCTGGGCAGAAGCATATTTGCCAATGGATACAATAGCGGCTGCTTGGTGTTATTAACTCAATTTCTTTATCAAGCTAGCTGAACAAAAAGATGGAATTTACTTTTGTTTAAAATATTTAAACTTAATCTACAGAAAACTATGATAAATTTTTTTCAGACGCGTGGACCCAGGAGCAGAGTAAACACAGGAATCGATAGTAGAAATTAATGAATGGAGAATAATACTAGGAATAATCAAATTAAGATTTCACTTATTTGGGACTTGAGCACACAGAACAGCAGTTCACGCAGAACTCGAATCCAGGACTCTGTGAATAGCGCTGGTCCAGATTAGCCTTAACTAGAACATAAAACTCAGGAGACCTGTGTGGGCCAAAATCAAAAACTAATCACTTAAGAATGAGAAGCATAAGGAAGTTCTATTCTAGTAATGAGTGTCATGACAAACACAGTGAAAGCTTAGTGATAAAAGTAGTCATTAAACAACTCTGATAAACTCAAGTAAATGACGTTCAGGTGCAGCGAGACCTGTCACTACCCGACGCTCCTTGCTGGTCTGAAGGGATCTTGGCATTGTTAGCTATTTGCTTGAATATCCTGTTCTTTGGCTCAGTGTCAATTCTTGTCTTGGCATAGTTCTGTGATGTGCTTTTCGAATTTCATGAATCACTTTCTGCTTTTGTTTTATTGCATTAATAACAATACCCAGTGAAGCAAAGCCATACAATGTTATTGAAGCTCTGTCAAACTATAAAAATAAATTTTACAAACAAGTGATCATCTGGAAATCTGCCTGTTAGTCATCTACATCAAGAGTGTATCAATGAACCTGAATTCCTGATATGTTCTCATGAGCAGAACTCTGAGTCAGAAATCTGTAAACACAGACTCTCAACAGCTTCCAAGCCCAATAGGTAATGCCTCAATGTTCTTCTACAAACTGGACTACACAGTTTAAAAATTTATTCACTTGCATGATGTCGGCATCACCAGCTAAACGTGTAATGGCCTCTCTATAATGTTACACTGCTGAGGTAATGGTTCCTCTGTTGCAGCAATGCTTGGGTTATGACGAGAGGTAATGGGCATGTTAATCAATAAGCGGGATGTTGTTCCTTCTTGTGGGCCTGGGAGCAGGGATTTTGCGCTCTTTTGTTGGGGAGAGATGAAGAGAGAGGACGTGAATGGAGAGAGTTGGTAGACCACCGGATGGAGTGGACTGAGGAGCGAGGGTCCGAGGGTCGGCTACACTCGGAGGAGACGGGAACAAATGGATGACACTGTGAGCTCCAATGTTTACGCATTAGATTGTTTCATGAGAAAGGGCCTTTTTCTATTTTTTTGTTTCTTTACTGACCATATAGTCAAATTAAGAATTATAAAGCTCAATCGTTTAACCACATATTGTGTACTGCTTGTTATTTACTGATTTGTAACAGGGGACACATTGCACAGCATTATACCCAAATGAGATTTCTTAAGTGTGGCCAGGCTGGGGGGTATCATCGCCTAGATTAAGCCACTAGTCAAACCAAGGGTTACACCAGCATGTATTGCCCATCCCTAGTTGCCCATGAGAAGATGGTGCTGATCTGCCTTCTTGAACCACTGCAGTACACCCAAGTGCTGTTAGGGAGGGAATTCCATGATTTTGACCGAGCAACAATGAAGGAATGGCGATATCTTTCCAAGTCAGGATGATGAGTGACTTCATTACAGATGTTATTACAACTCTGAGTTCAGAGTTAAGATCCGGCATCCTCTGTAAGAAGTTTCCACGTTCTTTCCGTGAGTGGGTGGGTTTCCTCCAGCTGCTCTGTTTTCTTCCCACAGTCCAAAGACGTATTGGTTAGTAGGTTAATTGGTCATTGTAAATTGCCCTGTGACTAGGCTAGGGTTAATTAGGTGGGTGGGGCGGTTCGTTGGGCTGATATGCCCTGTTCTGCATTGCATCTCTAAATAACTAAAAACAGATAAAGTAATAAAGCCCATTTTTGTTACACATACAAAATGCAGGAGATCTCGGCAGGTCAGACAGTATCTTTGGAAAGGAATAATGAGTTGACATTTCAGCTGAGGCTCTTGGTCAATACTGGGAAGGAGGCAGAATGGTGTGCCTATTTTTGTTAGAACTTTTCTGGAATTGGCATCTCTCTGAGGGTCAAATTATTATGATTATTTTAATCAGTGTGGTGTAGTGTTACTGTCCTCCAAGAGGATCACATCCTTGTCATGGTTTGGAGGCTTGCGTGCCTCAAAGACCCGGAGAGCTATGTTGGTGGGAGTCAGGGCTTTATGCTTTGGCTCTTGGTAGGCTCACCCATGCCAAACAGGTCAACGGGTAGAGGCCAGACTAAGAGTGGTCTACCAGACCTCCAGGTTCAGGGGTGCAGCTCAGAGCAAATAACCCCGACCGGTAAAACAGAATTGTTACAGGAATATCAATGAAGAATCCTTCTACATCTGAATATGACAGCATTCCTGAGAATCTACCCTCGGAACTTGCATGACTGACAGTAGTGAAAACTGAGAGGAAGGTACTGACACTATGAAGGAAGCCTGAACACTGCCAGAGATGGAGGACCTTCATTGCTGTCTTAAACACCAGCGGTGTAACAGGCAGTCAGCTAGTCAGTTTTAATGTTCTGAGAGCTCTGTAACAAAAATTCTTCCATTTTATGTGTCAGTAGATTCCATTTCTTCAGAAAAATCTTTTTTTGTGTAATTCATTCAGGTTGATATGATCTTCTGCTTTGGTACATTGTAAAAATTCAGTGATGCTATTATATCAAACATAATTGCCAGCTGTAAGGAATTCTCTGGCAAGCAAAGAGATTTCCTCACCAAGTGGTAATATTAAACTCTGCAAAATGCATCCATTGAATGTTACTTTTCACTAAATTATTATCTACTTCTTGTACGCTCAGTAAATTGTTCAACCGTATGGATCCACAAATTTTAGACCTAGAGACTTGTGAGCAGAAGTAGGCCATTCTGCTCATTGAATGTCCTCCACTATTACATCATGACTGATTTATTATTCCCCTCAACTCCATTCTCTTGTCTTCACCCCGTAACCTTTGACTAATCAAAGACCTATCAAACTCTGCTCTATATATATCCAATGACTTGGCCTCCCACAGCTGTCTGTGGCTATGAATTCCACAGAAACCAACACATTTTCTTCTTGTTTCTTCTTCTTCCTCTTGCAGGTGGCTCTATGTTCAAGAAGTTATTGCCAAAGGCTTGATTTTTGGATCTCTGTGTGGAAGGAGATGTGTACTTCTGCCTGTTGGTATCACTCCAGTACCTACAAAGAATGCCAAGGCCTGGAGAGGTAATCTTATTTAGTTCTTCTAAATAATCATCATAGTTTAGTGGCCAAATCATGACCATCCTGAACTTTTTTCATTAATTTTCATTTTCATTATGAGGCTCAACATCATCTGGTAAGGAATTAATTTATGTTCTGTTCCATTGATTTCCATAAGACAATTTCTAAACAGAGTAAATCCTTCATTCAATCTGTTAATGTGCTTAGTGAACGGCTTAAACTAATATGGCAGGGAGATGGAAAGCAGTATGATAGAGCTGAGGACGATCCAGGAGGTTTACAAGTAGACGATGGGTGTAACATGAATGTAAGGAAGGACAAACCAGTGATTGGGTACAAATGCAGGCAGAGCAAAGAGTTAAATTGTACCACAGAGGCAAAATTCCAAAGGGCGAGGAATGCAGGACTGAAGGTGCTGTATTTAAATGTGTGTGGCATTTAAAATAAGGTGGATGAACTTGTGGGGCAATTAGAGATTGGTTGGAATGACGTTGTGGACATCACTGAGTCGTGGCTGAAAGGAGGCCATAGTTGGGAGCTTAACATCAAAGCATATACTTTGTATTGAAAGGACAGGCAGCGAGGCATACGCGGTGGTGTGGCTCTGTTGGTAAGAGATAGAATTACATCTTTAGAAAGAGCTGACGTAGCAACAAAGAATGTTGAATCTTTGTGGGTGGTGTTAAGAAACGGCAAGGGAAACAAAGCCATTATGGGAATCATATATAGGCCTCCAAATAGTAGCCAGGATGTGGGGTAAAGATTGCAAAGGGAGCTGGAAAAGGCGTGTAATAAGGGTAATGATACAATTGTAATGGGAAGCTTCAATATGCAAAGAGATTGGGAAAATCAGGTTGGTGTCAGATCGCAAGAGTGGGAGTTTGTTGAATGCCTACAAGATGGCTTTTTAGAGCAGCTTGTGCTTGAGCCTACTCAGGGAAAGGCTATCTTAGATTGGGTGTTGTGTAATAACCCAGATCTTATCAAGGAGCTTAATGTAAAGGAATTATTGGGAAGCAGTGATAGTTATATGATTGAAATCATACTGCAACTTGAGAGGGAGAAGCATAAGTCACAGGTATCAGTATCACAATGGAATAAAGGGAATTACAGAGGCATGAGACAGGAGCTTGCCCAGGTGGATGGAGGGGGATACTGGTGGGGATAACAGCCGAGCAGAGATGGCTGAAGTTTCTGGGAATAGTTCACAAGGTGCCGGTTAGAAATGCCCCACAGTTGAAGAAGTTCTCAATTGGCAGGGCTAACCAACCATGGCTGACAAGGAAAGTTAAGGACTACATTAATGCCAAGGAAAGGGCATTAAAGGTAGCAAAAGTGAATGGGAAGTTGGATGAATGGAAAGCTTTTAAAATTCAACAAAGGGCAACTAAAAAGCTATAAGAAAGGAAAAGATGAAATATAAGGGCAAACGAACCAATAGTATAAAGCAGGTGTAAAGGTTTCTTCTTTTATGTTACTGCGTATGTTAATCAAAATGGCTTCTTTGTTATGATAAAAGTAAAAATGCTTCTTTGTTATGCTAACTGGAGAGAGAGTGTTTTCTCTCGCAGCTTGTTTGGGTTATAATTACTGATAATGGGAATTGTATTCATTTGTTAACCAATTGGGATAGATGTTATTCTTTCTTGTGGGTCTGTGAGCTGTGGTTTCGTGGACTTTGGGGGAGACGGCGCGAGAGGATTACAGGGAGAAGATGCGATGTTGTAAGCTGGGCAATGGAATGGACCCTGTGCGGGGGTCCGAGGCCCACGGTTTTCAGAGAGGAGAGGAGATGAGGACAGATTCGTGTGGAGCGTCTGGTTGACCACCGTTGTTGGTCCCAGGCGGCGAGTCGAGGAGGTCGGAGGGGATCGAACAGTGGCAAGAAGACTTCATTAACTGAGCTCCAATGGGTTGTGCACAAAGTGGTTGGACTTTGATAAGTTTAGCGCCTTTTACTTTCCTTTTATATTGTATCTCTATTAAGTACATAGTTCCAGTAAGATCTATAAAGTGTAATCATTTAATCGCATATGGTGTACTGTTTGTTATTGGGCTTGGTGGGGACATCACACAGCATCTACACAAGCTTGGTGAGTTTGGTGGGGCAGAAGGCTGCTCCCCCTAGACGGAAGCAAGCTGAGCGAGCCTGAGGCTTACCAGGGGGCTACACAGGATACCAGAGTCTCATGTAGATAGGGTGGTGAAGAAGGCTTTTGGAACGCTGGCCTTTATAAATCAGAGCATTGAGTACAGAAGTTGGGATGTAATGTTAAAATTGTACAAGGCATTGGTAAGGCCAAATTTGGAATATTGTGTACAGTTCTGGTCACCGAATTATAGGAAAGATATCAATAAATTAGAGAGAGTGCAGAGACGATTTACTAGGATGTTACCTGGGTTTCAGCACTTAAGTTACAGAGAAAGGTTGAACAAGTTAGGTCTCTATTCATTGGAGCGTAGAAGGTTGAGGGGGGATTTGATCGAGGTATTTAAAATGTTGAGAGGGATAGATAGAGTTGACGTGAATAGGCTGTTTCCATTGAGAGTAGGGGAGATTCAAACGAGAGGACAAGATTTGAGAGTTAGGGGGCAAAAGTTTAAGGGAAACACGAGGGGGTATTTCTTTACTCAGAGAGTGATAGCTGTGTGGAATGAGCTTCCTGTAGAAGTAGTAGAGGCCAGTTCAGTTGTGTCATTTAAGGTAAAATTGGATAGGTATATGGACAGGAAAGGAGTGGAGGGTTATGGGCTGAGTGTGGGTAGGTGGGACTAGGTGAGATTAAGAGTTCGGCACGGACTAGGAGGGCCGGAATGGCCTGTTTCCGTGCTGTGATTGTTATATGGTTATATGGTTATATGAAGAGTAAAAGGGAGCTGAGAGTTGATGTTCGACCGCTGGAAAATGATGCTGGTGAGGTAGGTGATGGGGGACAAAGAAACTGCAGATGAACTTAATGGGTACTTTGCATCAGTCTTCACTGTGGAAGACACTAGCAGTGTGCCAGAAGTCCGTGAGGGCAGGAGGCAGGAGTGAGTGCCATTGCTATTACAAAGGAAAAAGTGCAAGGCAAACTCAAAGGTTTTAAGGTGGATATGTCACTTGGACCAGATGGACTACATTCCAAAGTCTTCAGACAGATTGCCGGAGAAATAACGGACGCATTAATCATGATCTCTCAAGAATCACTTGATTCTCGCATGGTCCTGGAGGACTGGAAGATTGCAAATTTTATTCCACACTTTGAGAAGAGGGAAAGGCAAAAGAAAGCAAATTATAATCTAGTTAGCCTAACCTCAGTGGCTGGGAGAGTGTTGGAGTCTATTATTAAGGATGAAGTTTCAGGGCACTTTATCATTAGTCTCCAAGTGCCCTCCAATTGAATTATCATTAAAATAAGTCAAAATCAGGATGGTTTCTTTAAAAGGAAATCTGGCCTGACATATCTATTAGAGTTCTTCGAGGACGTAACACCAGGGTGGACAAAGGAGAGGTAGTGGATATCATTTACTTGGGCTTTCAGAAGGCATTTGATAAGGTGCCACACATGAGGCTGCTTAACAAGATAAAATCCTATGGGATTACAGGAAAGATACTGACATGGATAGAGGAAAGGCTGACAGAGAGGAGGCAGCAAGTGAGAATAAAAGGAACCTTTTCTGGTTGGCTGCCAGTGACCAGTGGTGTTCCTCAGGGGTTAGTGTTGGATCCACTACTTTTCACATTGTTTGTCAATGTTTTGGATGGAATTGATGGCTTTGTAGCAAAGTTTGCAGATGATATGAAGATAGGTGGAGGGGTAGGTAGTGCTGAGGAAGCAATATGATTGCAGCGGGACTTAGACAAACTGGAAGAATGGGCGAACAAGTGACAGATGGAATACAGTGTTGGGAGATGTATGATAGTGCATTTTGTTAAATGGAAAAATAGAGAGGACTATTATCCAAATGGAATCAAGTAAGTGGGATGAAGGTTCAAATATCAGAAGTGCAAAGGACTTAGGAGTCCTCGTGCAAGACTCCCAGAAGGTTAATTTACAGGTTGAGTCTGTGGTAAAGAAGACAAATGCAATGTCATCATTTATTTCAAAGGGACGAGAATATAAAAGTAAGGAGATAATGCTGAGCCCTTATAAAGACACTAGTCAGGCTGCACAGAGTATTGTCAACAGTTTTGGGCCCCATATCTCAGAAAGGATGTGTTGTCATTGGAGAGAGTCCAGAGGAGGTTCACGAGGATGATTCCGATAATGAAGGGGTTAACATATGAGGAGTGTTTGGCAGCTTTGGGCCTGTACTCACCATAATTTAAAAACATGCAGGGGCACCTCATTGAATCCTACCGAATATTGAAAGGACTGGATAGGGTGGAGGTAAGGAGGAATGTTTTTAGCCAGAGAGCGGTGAATCTGTGGAATGCTTTGCCACAGACTGCAGTGGAGGCCAAGTCCATGCGTATATTTAAGGTGGAAGTTGCTAGTTTCCAATCAGTCAGGGTATGAAAGGATATGGCGAGAAGGCAGGTTTATGGGGTTAAGTTGGATCTGGGATCATCCACAATGGAATAGCGGAGCCGACTCGATGGGATGAATGGCCTAATTCTGCTCCTATGTCTAATGGTCTTATGGAAAGATGAAGAATGAAAATTTGCATTGTAATTTTGGAAATTTATGTATTATCCTCAGGCAAGAGGCATATAGAGGGTCATGGCATCATAGAGCACTACAGCACAGAACAAGGAACTTTAGCCCATCTATAGTCTGTGCCAAACTGTTGTTCTTCTGATTTTTAGAGTCAGTTGAAGAAGAGATTTTGGTATTGTCTCACTATCCACATACAATAGGTATTTCCAAAGACTGAGTAATTTATCTATTATAAAACATCATAGATAGGATTATATCACTCAGTTACTCACTAAAGGTTAATATAAAGTGCACGTCACTAGAGATTTACAGTATTCAATATTGCTGGATTTGGCAGATTTCATTAGTAAATGTACCAATCAAATACAAGAATAAATTTCTGCTATTAGAGCACAGTGGTAAATTCTATTGTTTGCAACTCTTAGGATAGTTTACTGACAGAATGACTTTTTCGTTTTGTGATTTCATGTTCTTCTAACTGTTCATATTGGAATTCTTTTCACATAAAACAGTTCTTAGTGTTGCATAAACCTGAGAAAATCTGTCGAAGCTGGAAATCCAAAGAAACACACACAAACTGCTGGAGGGACTCAGCAGGTCAGGCAGCATTGATGGAAATAAATAAACAATTGCCGAGACCCTTCTTCATCATTTCTTCATGAAGTAGGGTTTCAGTCCGAAACTTACCTACTTACTTGGGCCAACAGAGGCTGTTACAAAAGCTGTTGTAAATCTAGTGAAGAAGAAAAGAAGACCTTATGAAAGGTTCAAAAACTAGGTAATGATAGAGAACTAGAAGTCTATAAGGCTAGCAGGAAGGACCTTAAGAATGAAATTAGGAGAGGCAGAAGGGGCAGGAAAAGGCCTTCGCGGGCAGGATTAAGGAAAACCCCAAGGCATTCTACAAGTATGTGAAGAGCAAGAGGATAAGATGTGAGAGAATAGGACCAATCAAGTGTGACAGTGGAAAAGTGTGTATGGAACCAGAGGAGATGGCAGAGGTACTTAATGAATACTTAGCTTCAATATTCACTATAGAAAAGGATTTTGGCAATTGTAGGGATGACATGAGGTGGACTGAAAAGCTTAAGCATGTAGATATTAAGGAAGAGGATGTGCTGGAGCTTTTGGAAAGCATCAAGTTGGATAAGTCACCAAGACCGAACCAGATGTACCCCAGACTACTGTGGGAAATGAGGGAGGAGATTGCTGAGCCTCTGGCGATGATCTTTGCATCATCAATGAGGATGGGAGAGGTTCCTGAGGATTGGAGGGTTGAGGATGTTGTTACCTTATTCAAGAAAAGGAGTAGAGATAGCCCAGGAGATAATAGACCAGTGAGACTTACTTCAGGATTATAATTAAAAAGCAAGAATAACCTGGACTGAGGGAATAATCGTGCATAACAATCCAATCGTCAGTGCACAAGGGATGTGTGATTACTGTCACTGTCCAGTGCTGCCTTTTAGAGGAGTCACCTGTGACTAGATTAAAAAATTAGGACTCATCATATCAGCTGACATGCAACTGTTTGAATGAGTGCATTGTGTCCTGAGAATTGTGGTTGTAAAGACAGCTTTTGGCACATTGGCCTTCATAAATCAAAGTATTTATCCCAGGAGCTGGGAAGTTATGTTGAAGTTACATAAGATATTGGAGAGGCCTAATTTGGCGTATTATGTGCAACCTACCCACAGGAAAGATGTAAGTAAGGTTGAATGAGTACAGAGAAAATTTACAAGGATGTTGCTGTGTCTGGGGGACCAGGGTTATAGGGAAAGTTTGAATAGGCTAGGACTTTATTCCTTAGATTCCTTAAATTATAGATCGGGTAAATGCACGGAAGCTTTTTTCCACTGAGGTTGTGTGGGATGCAACCAGAGGTCATGGGTTAAGAGTGAACGGTGATATGTTTAGGAGGAACATGAGGGGGAAACTTCTTCACTCAGCGGGTCATGAGAGTGTGGAATGAGCTGCCAGCACAAATGGCACACGTGAGCTCGATTTCAACGTTTATGTGAAGTTTAGATAGGTTTCCCCCCAATATCCAAAAAAGAAAAGACCTGAACGTGGATTACCGGAGGAATGGAAACAGGCTCACCCCGATCAACGTCAGTGGGACTGCGGCCGAGAGGATGGGCAGTTTCAAGTTCCTTGGTGTACACATCACCAAAGATCTCACCTGGGCTGTACACACCGCTGTATGGCAAAGAAAGCACACCAGCGTCTCTGCCATCTCAGGCAAGTGAAGAAATTCGGCATAAGCCCCCAAATCCTCCAAGACCTTCTACAAGACAGCACTGGGGGGTGCTGACCAACTGATTCACCGCCTGGGACAGGAACTGCACCAATCTTGATCGCTGGGCACTGCAGAGAGTGGTATGGTCAGCTCAGTGTATCTGTGGATGTGAACTTCCCTCCACTGAGGACATTTACAGCAGCAGCTGTAAAGAAGCCCTGGAGAATCTTCGGGGACACCAGTCACCCCGACCATAAACTGTTTCAGCTGCAGAAGATTGTGAACCTAGCCCAGCACATCACACAAACCAATCTTCCATCCTTGGACTCACTTTACACCACATGCTGTCGGAGCAGTGCTGCCAGGATAATCAAGGACACAACCCACCCAGCCAACACACTTTTTGTCCCACTTCCCTCCGGGAGAAGGTTCAGGAGCATGAAGATTCGTACGGCCGGATTTGGGAACAGCTTCTTTCCAACTGTGATAAGACTGCTGAACAGATCCTGACCCGGATCTGGGCCGTACCTTCCAAATATCCGGACCTGACTTGCACTACCGTACTTTCCCTTTTCTATTTTCTAATCATGATTTATAATTTATTTTTATTATATTTACTTTGATTTGTACTTCAGGAAGAGCGAAGCGCAGAAACAAATATCACTGTGATGATTGTACGCTCTAGTATCAATTGTTTGGTGACAATAAAGTATTTGTATTTGTATTTATTCTGTCTGGTAGATGTTATCAAAGCCAGGACCAACAGGCTACAGGACAGCTTCTTTCTACAATCCATTAGAATTATAAATTCATATGTCTGTACATTGCGACGGAATCATAAGACAAAGATCTGTACTCCTTTGTGTTGGGGGATGGATATAAGATTTAAATAAATTCTAATTCTTATTCTAATACATGGCTGGTAGGGTTATGGAGGGCTATGGTCCCTGTGCAGGCTGATGGGAGTAGACAGTTTAATAGTTTCGGCATGGACTAGATGGGCCAAAGGACCTGTTTCTGTACTATGACATGACCCTAAACTGTTCTGTTTCTTT
This sequence comes from Hemitrygon akajei, assembly GCF_048418815.1. Classification (NCBI taxonomy): domain Eukaryota; kingdom Metazoa; phylum Chordata; class Chondrichthyes; order Myliobatiformes; family Dasyatidae; genus Hemitrygon; species Hemitrygon akajei. The sequence goes on from NC_133132.1 coordinate 161,510,628, forward strand.
CCCTCTAACACAGTGGGTGCATGCTTGACACACAATGATTAATTTTATGCCACTGTTATAGCTGCTTAGACAAAACAAAGAGAGCATTCAGCTTAGTACTTCCCAGTAAAGTTAATGCATCTTCACAACCAAAGGTGCAGCTTGGGAAAGCCATGGGGAATTGCTGAAGTTGCATTGCGGACACAGGATCATGCAAGCCTGAAGGTGTGGACTTCTTTGTGTTGACTGGAACTAGAGAGGCTCACTTAATGTAAGTAGAGCAGTACTTCCTGCCTGATTCGTTCAAAGATAACTGTGAAACCCAAGCCACAGCTCTTTTCTAACTCGGCAGGAGAAACAACTAAAGATTCATCTGGGAAGCCAAATGATGAATCTGGCCCTTGGCAAGTAATGTCTACCATCAAGTAGTTAACCTTCGTACAAGCATATGCATTCTCCACTAAGAAGACATTAACCTGACAGCAACTTGCTACCAGTAAACGAAGTATAAACTAATTGACAGGGCATTGAGACTCAGAGCCAACTGGTATATTTACTCCTCTACAGCAGAAGAGGATGCCTGTACTGAAGCTGCTATGCAATTTGCAGACAAATAGAAAGTTTCTAATTCCAAGATAACAAATACATTACAAGAAATGGCAGCTTCAGACTGATTCCTTTGTTTTTATTTGTTTTATATTCTTCTAATTGTTTAGCGTTTAATATTTTTCTCAAAAAAATTCTCAGCATTGTTTTCTTAATTGTTTTATACATTTTAATCTGCTTAATTTTATTTATTGCACTAACATCATCTGTGTATACAGTACTGTGCAAATTTTTAGGCACAAGTATATTTGTTTAGGGTTCTCAGACTTTTGCATAGTGCTGAGGTAATTTTATGTATTGCATTGTCCTGCTGCTGCTGCAAAAAAATCAAATTTCATGAAATATATGAGCAATGATAAACCTGATTCTGATCTGGGTCTCTATTGTGGACTGAGAGTGGGAAGGGGTAGGGAGAGGGGAATCATGGTTGGGAAAAGGGGAACGGAGAGGGGAAGCAGTGGGAAGCACATAAACCAATTATTTGGAAACCATATAACCATATAACAATCACAGCACGGAAACAGGCCATTCCGGCCCTCCTAGTCCGTGCCGAACTCTTAATCTCACCTAGTCCCACCTACCCGCACTCAGCCCATAACCCTCCACTCCTTTCCTGTCCATATACCTATCCAATTTTACCTTAAATGACACAACTGAACTGGCCTCTACTACTTCTACAGGAAGCTCATTCCACACAGCTATCACTCTCTGAGTAAAGAAATAGCCCCTCGTGTTTCCCTTAAACTTTTGCCCCCTAACTCTCAAATCATGTCCTCTCATTTTAATCTCCCCTACTCTCAATGGAAACAGCCTATTCACGTCAACTCTATCTATCCCTTTCAAAATTTTAAATACCTCGATCAAATCCCCCCTCATCCTTCTACGCTCCAATGAATAGAGACCTAACTTGTTCAACCTTTCTCTGTAACTTAAGTGCTGAAACCCAGGAAACAAATTACCTTGCCTGGCATCTCAGGGCTGGGTTTGTCTGTGCCTGTACCAACCCTAGACCCTGGCACTCCTTCTCTGTCACCTGTTCCACACTCCTCCTGTGAAGCTCCACCCTCCTCATTCCCAACATCCTTTGCTCCCGCCAGATTTACAGACTCGCTCTCTGCTCCACATTGACAATTGGAGTACTGTGCAAAAGCCTTAGTCACCCTAGCTATATAAAAGACTTTTGCATAGTACTGTATACTTAACTTTGTTGTCAGTTCATCAGCAGACTATTAATAAAAAAGCAAAACTAACCTGGCCTAAATAAATTGCCCTGGATAAGATTTCTCATTGTGCAAAGGATATGTGGCTACTGTCACTGTCCAATGTTGTCTTGTGGAGATGATGCCTATGACAAAGATTAACGGAAAATTAAAGGCAGATCACATCAGCTGCAGTGCAAGGAATAGACTGTGTGCTGAGAAACTCTGTCCCTTTGTTCCTTCAAAGTCAAAATGTATATGCATAATGATGCACCATCAATAACTCTCAGAGACGGGAGGCGAATGATAGGCTTTTATTAGCAGCAAGAGACCACGATTAGCAGCAAGAGACGGCCACACAACATCCTGGAGACTGAGGGAGGAGCAGTGCCTCCAATCGCCTTTATACAGGGGTCTGTGGGAGGAGCCACAGGAGCAGTCAGCAGAGGGGCGTGTCCAGACAGGTATATGTAGTTCACCACACATTACTCTCTCTTCTCCTTTGCCCATTATGCAGTGAAGATCCCTTTAAAAACATTCAGTGAAATGTGTCATTGCATCAATGACCAACACAGTGTAAAGATGTGCTCGGGGCACCTTGCAATTTTCTGCATTTCCCAGTCCAAAAGGAGATATTCTTAAAATAATTTAGAAGATTACTTTTATTAATTATCAAGGTATCCCAAAGGTCAGATGCAATCCTTCTCCACTCATCACTGACTGACAAATAAAATATTAGGTCCTTATTAAAATATTCCTCCTTAAATACTTACTTACTGCCTGTTATGACCCTGGCATTTAGGGAGCAAAGAATGTCTCTGTCTGGATAGAAGGATTCTTCACTGATGTTTTGACCTGTCAGGGTTGTTAAGCTCTGAGCTGAACCCCTGAACCTGAGAGTAGACCACTCTTAGTCCGTCCTCTACCCTTCGACCTGTTTGGCATGGGTGACCCTACCAAGAGCCAAAGAATAAAGCCCTGACTCCAGCCAACGTAGCTCTCCAGGTAAAGCCTTCAAATCACGACAAGGTTGTGGACCTTCTGGGGGACGTGCTTCACATGAGATGGTTAATTTTACAAGCTCTGTTGCCATAGCTGCTTAGACAAGACCAGAGAACTTTCAGTCCATAATTTCCCAGTAAAGCTAATGGAATCTTAAAAAACAAGATGGAAAGTTTACAATAAATATTCCATGAATATCATCTGGAAAAAGAAATGGACAATTTACACTCAATGAGTTCAGAAGAATGAGAGGAATCCTGTAGAGACATATAAAATTAAGACAGACATATAACAATATATGATAGAGGCAGCAAAGTTTCTTCCACTGGTAATTGAGTGGGGAACACTGGGGAGGAAACTGGGGAACATAAGGCCACGGCACAATGGTGTAGTGGTTAGCATTAGATAGATAGATAGATAGATAGATAGATAGATACTTTATTCATCCCCATGGGGAAATTCAACATTTTTTCCAATGTCCCATACACTTGTTGTAGCAAAAACTCATTACATACAATACTTAACTCAGTAATAATATGATATGCATCTAAATCACTAACTCAAAAAGCATTAATAATAGCTTTAAAAAAAGTTAGACTTTACATTACCAGCAACCTGGGTTCAAATCCTGCCTTGTCTGTAAGCAGCTTGTAAGTTCTCCCTGTGATTGCATTGGTTTCCTCTCGGTGCTCCTGTTTCCTCCCACAGTCCAAAGGCACACGAGTTAGTAGGTTAATTGGTCATGGAAAATTGCCCCGTGACTAGGCTAGGATTAATTGTTGGGCGGTGCAGCTCATAGGACCAAGAAGTCCTGTTCCGCTCTGTATCTCAATAAACAATAGATAAACATAGGCTCAAGATTCGGGGATAGCGATTCAGAATGGAGATGAGGAGAAACTGCTTTTCCCAGAGAGTGGTGAACCAATGGAATTCTCTGCCCAGTGAAGCAGTAGAGTAGAGGCTACTTCATTAAGTAAATTTAAGACAGGGTTAGATAGATTTTTGCATAACAGAGGACTTAAGGGTTATGGGGAAAAGATGGGTAAGTGCAGCTGAGTTCTTGTCCAAATCATCCATGATCTTGCTGCAAGGCAGAGCAAGCTCAACAAGCCAGATGTCCTACGTTTTAAGAATTTATTTAAGTTTTACATCCATCCCACAACCTGAGGGAGTAAAAATCTTTGTGTTGTGACTCTGTTGCAATGTACAGACATGCAAATTTAAAAGTCTAATGGCTTGGTCAGTAGGAGAATTGTAGCAGGTCCAGTGTGGGTGGTAACATGCTGCAAATGTAGTCTTTAACCAGCCTCTAAAAGCACTTGTTTATAATTGAGGTGAGTGCTACAGGGTGCCAATCATTCTACCTTGGCTTTCTCCCATTTCTTATGTTATGTTTTTATGTAATTTGGTTTTCCAAACTCACCCACTGAATTTGATTCAGTGGCATTATTCAGACACTGCTTGCCTGATTACTGTGAGGAGCCACAATACTGAAAGATTATTGTGACAGATATTGCTCTGCAAAATGATTTAGTTTGTCATGATAGGAATTATATTTTAATATATTACTTGGTGGCTGTCAGAGTGGAGATATGTGTCTATCAAAGGAGGCAGAAAGTGTCCCTTCCCTCCACTAGCCTGTGGGTCACCCTTGGCAAGGTGTAGCACCTGCTTAGACCCCCGTTCAGGGAGCAGGTGGTGGACGGTTGTATGAGCAGCTGACGCATATCACAATTTCTGGTTATGTGACCACTGATGCCAGGCAGACAATCTCTGAAGAGTTTTGATAATAACTGGGGTCACCTATCTTGTAAAGACACTGCCTAGAAGAAGGCAATGGCAAACCACTTCTGTAGAAAAATTTGCCAAGAACAATCATGGTCATAGGAAGTCCATGATCACCCACATCATATGACATGGCACAAATGAATGAAAGAATTAATGTCATTTGGTGATATCATTAGTTTAATCACTTCTGTGTTGAAAGGTGTACAGGAAGTAGTCTTAAGCTGATAAGGCAATTTACCTCACAGTGCCATCTTGGTAAATGAAATTGAGCCAGCCTGGATGTAAAATACAGCTTAAGGTGACTGTAGTATACAGAAAAGAGGTTTCACAACATTTTGTAGGACAAAGCCTTTAAAGGCCCCTCCGCAAAAGATTAAAGATTAACGCTGATGACACGGCCATAGTGGGGTGTGTCAGGAATGGACAGGAGGAGGAGTATAGGAAACTGATACAGGACTTTGTGATATGGTGCAACTCAAACTACCTGCGTCTCAATATCACCAAGACCAAGGAGATGGTGGTGGACTTTAGGAGATCTAGGCCTCATATGGAGCCAGTGATCATTAATGGAGAATGTGTGGAGCAGGTTAAGACCTACAAGTATCTGGGAGTACAGTTAGACGAGAAGCTAGACTGGACTGCCAACACAGATGCCTTGTGCAGGCAGGCACAGAGTCGACTGTACTTCCTAAGAAGGTTGGCGTCATTCAATGTCTGTAGTGAGATGCTGAAGATGTTCTATAGGTCAGTTGTGGAGAGCGCCCTCTTCTTTGTGGTGGCGTGTTGGGGAGCAAGAAAGGCGGGCTCTGTCGTGGGCAAAGTACTGGAGAGTTTAACATCGGTAGCTGAGCGAAGGGTGCTGAGTAGGCTACGGTCAATTATGGATAACTCTGAACATCCTCTACATAGCACCATCCAGAGACAGAGAAGCAGTTTCAGCGACAGGTTACTATCGATGCAATGCTCCTCAGACAGGATGAAGAGGTCAATACTCCCCAATGCCATTAGGCTTTACAATTCTACCGCCAGGACTTAAGAACTTTTTAAAAGCTATTATTAATGCTTTTTGAGATAGTGATTTAGATGTATATCATATTTTTTTTTACTGAGTTAAGTATTGTATGTAATTAGTTTTGCTACAACAAGTGTATGGGACATTGGAAAAAAGTTGAATTTCCCCATGGGGATGAATAAAGTATCTATCTATTTATCTATCTACATGTACATAAAAACATCAATGACCAACCACAATCTGAGGAGGTGCTGGGGGCAGCCTGCAAGCGTTGCCAAGCTTTTGGTGCCAACATAGCATGCCACCACTTTCTAAACTTAGTACGTCTTTGGACTGTGGGAGGAAACCCGAGCACCTGGATGACACCCACATGGTCAAAGTGCGAAAGTACAAACTCCTTACAGAGTGGCGGAGTTGAACTTGGGTCGGTCTCTGCTATACACCGGTGCCATCCTTTGGAAGTAAGTTAGGCTTTAATGTTGATTTCAAGTGATATTTAAAATGATATATAGCAACTAAAGGGATACCTTCCCCAAGAATATTGCACTTGCCTTTGGAAAATGTTTTTTAAATTACTGCTGTTCTCCATCTTGCTAGCATTAGAAAATAATGGTTACTCTAGCAAGGACAGATTACAGGAGGTCTTCGGTTTGGACAAGAAATGGAGGCTCATGACCAGTGTGGATAACTTCACTCACCTCAACATTGATCTGATTTTACAACCTATAGACTCACTTTCGAAGAGTCCACAACTCGTGCTCTCGATATCGTTAATCTGTCTGTTTATATATTACTATTACTTTTTTGTATTTGCATCATTTGTCCTCTTTTGCACACTGGTTGTTTGTCAGCCCTCGCTTGTGCGTAGTTTTGCATCAGTTCTATTGTATTTCTTTGTTCTACTGTGGATGCCCAGAAGAAAGTGAATAGGTGCATATAGGTACAGTACTTTGATAATAAGGTTACTTGAAACTTTGAACTTTGAACAAGGAGGCAAGAGAGACCATCAGTAGAGAATGATAGAACGACTGCAGAAGAGATTGACAGGAATGTAAGAAGGGCATTGGGGTGTCTTATACCCTGTGTAGTCAGTATATCCTATCTACCCCAAACCAGAGTGATGCACTCAGACGCAGTGGCTTACACAGGTCCATCCAAAGGTGTTATTATCTTTTATAAAAGTATTTTTTTACAATTGCAAGACCTGGCTGGACATTGAGAACTTAATCATCATTGTCAGAGAAACTGAAGGAGCTGGACTTGGTGTGCACTGTGCTGCTGCCTGTGTCAGCGAGGCATTGGAGTAGTCAGTGCACGAAGACACTGTTTATCAGCGCCGAAGTTTATCAGCGAGTGACCATCTTGGTCACTTTTCTGGTGATCGCAAGACCTTGATGGACATTGGTAAAATGGAATGCTGCAACTCCGATTCACTGACTTATTGGCGGCCGGCAGGGGTGGATGGTGGGGCAGCTGTGCGGTCTTGATCACGTGAGGACAAGGTCTCAAGGCTGCAGAGTCGCCTGTTTACAGCTATCCAGGAGAGAGGTGTTCCTCCACTGGAGTGAAGGGGACGGTGCGGCAAAGAGTCCAAGCTGGGGTCAGTGCTGCCCCCTAGTGTTAACTCAGCAGAAGACAAGCCGTATTGTATTTAATTGGAGATTGCTGCAATATTCATGGACTCAGGATCTTGGACTATATTATTTTTGTGTGACTGTAGTTTACTGATACCTTATATGTGCTTGCTTTCTTATTTGTGTTATATGTGCCTTGTGCCATGTGTAACTATTGAGACTGTGTTTTGCATCCTTTGTATGTATTCATGGGCATTCATGTATGTTTGAATGACAATTTAACTTGAACTTGAACTTGAATCACCTCCACTAGGGTCCATACTTTCACACCCAGAAACTGTGCATCGTCTTCCTCGGTCCACGATCCACCCTGCAGTTGTGTGCCAACCAGAGTCACCCACCTTATCAGTAGAAGTGGCTGCAAGTTCTACTCCATAAAAGTATATCACAGATGTACTTGAATGTTAAACCATCAAGAAACAAAACTTAGTTTAGTAGCATACTAAGCTAACCAGATTCAAAAACAGTTATTTTCTCCAAGCAGTAAGGCTGATCAACACCTCCACCTACTAACCCACCCTCCACATCTCCCACCGCCACTACTTTATCGTTTCCTGTACCTGTATCTAACATCGCTTTATGGACAGACACTCAATCTATATACAGTGCCTATAAAAGGTATTCAACCCCCTTGGAAGTTTTCATGTTTTACTGTTTTACAACATTGAATCACAGTGGATTTAATTTGGTCTCATTGATACTGATCAACAGAAAAAGACTTTTTCATGTCAAAGTGAAAACAGATCTGAATTAATTACAAATATAAAACACAAAATAATTGATTGCATAAGTATTCACCCCTTTATCATGACACACCAAATCATCACTGCTGCAGCCAATTGGTTTTTGAAGTCACATAATTAGTTAAATTGAGATCTGTTTTTGTAGACCTGTGTACTGTTCAGGTACTTCAATTGACTGTAGTAAAAATAAACCTGTATCTGGATGGTCCAATTGCTGGTGAGTCAGTATCCTGGCAAAAACTACACTAAGAAGATAAAAGAATACCCCAAGCAACTCTTTGAAAAGGTTATTGTAAAGCACTAGTCAGGAGATGCATAAAAGAATATTTCCCAGTCACTGAATATCCCTTGGAGTACAGTTAAATCAATCATCAAGAAATGGAAAGAATAAGCACAGCTGTAAATCTGCCGAGAGCAGGCCGACCTCAAAAACTGAGTGACCGTGCAAGAAGGAGACTAGTGAGGGAGGCCACCAAGAGACCTAAGATAACTCTTGAGGAGTTAGAAGCTTCAGTGGTTGAGATGTGAGACTGAGGGTATAACAACTGTTGCCCGGGTGCTTTACCAGTCACTGCCTTACGATAGTGGCAGAGAGAAAGCCACTGTTGAAACAAATTCACATGAAATCTTGGCTAGTGTTTGCCAGAAGGCACGTGGGAGACCCTGAAGTCAGCTGGAAGAAGGTTCTATGGTCTGATGAAACCAAAATTGAGCTTTTTGGCCATCAGACTAAACGCTGTGTTTGGCATAAATCGAGCACTGCACATCATCAAAAACACAGCATCCCTACTGTGGTGGCTGCATCATGCTGTGGGGATGTTTCACGGCAGAAGGTCAGGAAGGCTTGTGAAGGTAGAGGGTAAAATGAATGCAGCAAAATACAGGGAAATCCTGAAGGAAATCTTGATGCAGTCTGCAAGAGAATTGAAACTTGGGAGATTAGTTTCCCAGCAAGGCAATGACCCCGCGCATATAGCCAAAGCTACATAGAAACAGCTTAAAAACAACAAAGTTAATGTCCTGGAGTGGCCAAGTCAGAGTCCAGACCTCAATCCAATTGAGAATATGTGGCTGGATTTGAAAAGGGCTGTTCACTCACTATCCCCATGCAATATGACAGAGCCTGAGTAGTTTTGTAAAGAAGAAGGACTCTGTAGAGAGTGATGCAGACAGCCCAGCGCATCTGTAGATGTGATCTTCCCACTATTCAAGACATTTACAAAGACAGGTGTGAAAAAAGGGCCTGAAGGATCATTGGAGACCTGAGTCTCCCCAATCACAAACTGTTCTAGCTGCTCCCATTGGAAAACGGTACTGCAGCATAAAAGCCAAGACCAACAGGCTCCAGGACAGCTTCTTCCACCAGGCCATCAGACTGCTTAATTCATGGTGACGCAACTGTATTTCTATATTATATTGACTGTCCTGTTGTACATAATATTTATTATAAATTACTATAATTGTACATTGCATATTTAGATGAAGACATAGAACATAGAACATAGAATAGTACAGCACATTACAGACCCTTCGGCCCACAATGTTGTGCCGACATTCAAATGTCACATTCCCGTGTCATTGGCCGCAGGTCATGTGTCTGGCCTTTAACACCTGGTCATTGGCTCTGGTCCAAGCCAGCATCCATCTATTGTCCTCTCCCCATCAAGGGACAGTTGCTGACTCATGGCTCTTTGTTCTCAGTCAGCAATGAGCTCGAATCGCCTCAGGCATTCACAAGTCTGCATGTTATAGCCAACCAAAGAACACCTCACAAACAACTCCTTATTTGGAAATGACCTCCAGTCCAGCAGATTACCTGAAGAATCTTTGTGCCTTCTTTAAAACACTAATCAAGCCCAGCATGTCAAGCTCACAAAATGGAGAATCGAGTGTCTTCACAAAATGGCAGCCTCCATCCCCCAAGCACACGGCAAGAACAAAGACTGCTTCCACTGTCCTTGATTCATTTGAATTCACTGATTTGAAGATTGCCATTTTTTCTGACCAACATCGTAAAACAATAAAACATGAAAACTTCCGGGTGGGAGGGGGTGGGGTGGGGGAATACTTTTAATAGGCACTGTGTGTGTATATATATAAGCTATTTCACATAAAATTCAAAGTTTAAAGTAAATTTATTATCCAAGAACATATTTATCAACATATACGACCCTAAGATTCATTTTCTTGTGGGCATACTCACTAAATCTGTGACAGAATAATAACCATAATAGAATCAATGAAAGACCGCACCAACTTGGGTGTTCAACCAATGGGTAAAAGGCAACAAAATGAGCAAAATACAAAAAAAAGAAATAATAATAAATAAATAAGCAATAAATACTGAGAGCATGAGATGAAGAGATGTTGACAGTGACTCCATTGGTTGTGGGAAGACATCACTTTATTATATTTATTGTGTTTTTATTACTGAGTTGTTTATCTTATTGTGTTTTTCTTTTGCACTGCATCAGATCCAAAGCAGCAAATAAAGTCACTGGAAAAGATAGAATTAAAATAGGCCCTTTGGCCCATCTAGTTCATGCCAAACCATTTGAACTGCTTACTCGCATTGACCTGCACTGGGACCATAGCCTTCCATACCCCTACCACCTATTTTTTTGTTCTTTACACTTGTGTACTTGATATGACATTAAACTATCTTGAATACGATATTTAGACACAAAAATCCAAAACGTTCTCTGATACACATAGATATTGCCATATTGAGGGAATTTGATGAGTTCCTTTGGTTATTTCATTGTTCAGATTGCAGGTAGTCTTGCATTGTAACTACACCAACATGTCTGACACAACTCTTGTGCTCCTGGCACGCTTTTTCATATTCCTGCTTGATCCAGAGTAGTTCCCACTACATAATAGTGCCTGACCTGCTGAGCACTTCTAGAACGTTCTGTTTTTTATTTCATTAATCTAGGTTTCAAGTCAATCACATACACTGCATCAACATCCCCTTGAGAAAGAAATTGATCCAACACAAAATGTTCATTATTTCAGCCTAGAGTAACACACACAAAATACTGGAGGATCTCAGCAGGTCAGGCATCATCAATTGCAGGGGATCCCAGCATTTTAAAGTCATGGACCAATACCATTCGGCAAGGGCTCTGTGGACCCCAGCTTGGGAAACCCTGATCAGGAAAGGGATCAGGAGTTGACATTTTGGGCTGAGGCCCTTCATTAAGAGATGTTTTGATGAGTTTGTTTGAGCCCAGTCTTTTATTCGTACGTGGTGCAGGTATGTCACAGGCAAGGCAGCATTTGTAAGCTATTGAAATCTAAAAGGTCATCCACAAAGGTTGAAGCTGGGCATACACCCAATGGCCACTTTATTAAGTTCACCTGAACAGCTGCTCATTAATGCAAATATCTAATCAGCCAATCATGTAGCAGCAACTCAATGCATAATAGCATGTGGATATAGTCATAATTTTATGCACTGTGTTGCTGCCATATGATTGGCTAGTTAGATATTTGACCAGGTTAAGAGGTTCAGTTGTTGTTCAGACCAAACATCACAATAGGGAAGAAATGTAATCTAAGTGACTTTAACTGTGAAATGATTGTTGGTGCCAGATGGGGTGGTTTGAGTATCTCAGAAACTGCTGATCTGGGATTTTCATGCACTGCAGTCTCTAGAGTTCAATAGAATGGTGTGCAAATCAAAAATAAACACCCAGTGATTGGCAGTTCTGTGGGCAAAAATGCTTCGTTGATGAGAGAGGTCAGAGGAGAATGGCCAGACTGGTTCAAGCTGTCAGGAAGGTGACAGTTCCTCAGGTAAACACTCGTTACCACAGTGGTGTGCAGAAGAGCATCTCTGAATGCACAGCATGCCAGACCTTGAAGTGGATGGGCTACAGAAGCAGAAGGCCACAAACTTACACATACACAGGAAGCCACTGTGTGTACGTAGGTTAAACCAGAGCCCATTGCCTGAATGGACCTATTAAGCAAGCCTTTCATTTCAGTACTGCAGCATTGTCATTAGCCTATTAAAAATCCTTGCTATGTGTTAAACTGCTTACACTAATCATAAGAAAATAGAGTTGGATCGACTAGAGTAAGAGTTGGCTGTACTGCCCATCCACTGAATATGATTATGGCTCTTGTGCTCTATGCTACAGTACTCTGCCAAAGTCCGAGATGCATATACTGTACATAACAAGAATGCCTACGACTTTTCAGAATCAGAACCAGAATCAGAATCAGAGTTGCTATCATGGGTGGGTGTGTGTGAACTCCTGGTGAATTCGTCGGGGCGCCATCATGACAAGCTTTTTGCACCGATCTTTTCGGTGATTGCTCATCGTACGGCGTGTCTTGGGCATCTGAAACCTGGCGGAGCCCATCCCTCTCCAGGTTTTTTTTAATGAGGTCGTAACTCAACCCATACACGGATGAAGAGCGTGCAAGGGAGCCGGCTGGATTCGAACTTGGGACCTCTCACCCCAAAGACCAGCGCTGATGCCACTATATAAAACAGTTAAATTAAAAGTAGTGAGGTGGTGTTCATGGGTTCGATATTCATTCGAAATCGGATGGCAGAGGGGAAGACGCGATTCCTGAATTGTTGAGTGTGTGTCTTCAGAGTCCTTTACCTTCTTTCCTGATGGTTACAATGGGAAGAGGGAATGTCCTGGGTGGTGGGAGTCCCTAATGATGGATGCCACCTTTTTGAGGCACCACTCCTTGAAAATGTTCTAGATGTTGCAGAGGCTTTTGCACAATATTGTACGTTCCATGAAGCATTTTGTGGTTGTGTATACTAATCTTTAATTTTGAAATGACCTCAGTGGTGTTTATACTGTTTATGGTGTGTACCTCACAGTCCTCCTACTCCTCAGCATTGCATAAATAACACTTCTGCTGCCTTCTATTGTCTATCCCCTTCCCCTTTTATTGACACTGTGAATGGCTGCCACTAATTTGTATTGTGCTGTTCTAATAACACTGATTGATTGATTGCCACTAATTTATCTCACTGCGCTGTTCTCCGTGTTCTGGTCCTCTGGGTAACAGAAACTCACCCTTACAGAATTCATAAATCGTGACCCAAAACTTTGATGTATCAGACAAAATTTGCCTTCACGGAAGTCCTGTGAAAAGAAAACGTAAAGAAATAACCACAAATGTATTTTTTAACACTTGCTTCTTGGTGCACGTGCAGGTGAAGCTGCTTTGCATTGTGGAAGATTGTGATATGACCTGTTTACTGGCCTCGCACCTTCATACCAGGGGGTTACCAGTACTGAGTTTAGCCCTACATCTGCAGGCAATGGATCCTTTCATTCTCTAATTCAAATATCTTATTGCTTTGAACTGATGTGTGTGCTGAATGATTCCTATTGCCTTGTTAAAAGGCTTTTCCTCCAGACTGGGTTTTCACACAAGTAATACGTTTCTCCACAAAGCTTTATCTGACAACAGAGCACCAAAGTTGTAATGCTGTTACAGATACTTTGGAATGACTGTGAAATCATTATCCATTTTTCCTCACCTCTGATTACATTTATATATTATACTCTCTGTCCACAATCTCTGACAATGTCACGTCAAAATGGTTTCATTTATTTCATACTTTATGATTATCAGATTTGTGAAGGTTCATTCCAGAGGGCACAGGCAAAATTGCCAACCACCTCAGAAATACCTGGGCCAATTTCCAACAGGATTGCTTTGAATATTGACAATCACTTCAGCAACTTACATCTTTCCTTTTTTTTCTATAGAACTTGAAATAGAATTCATCTAAAAGATGAGAAATGTTAATTCCAAATGACCCAAATGCACAATGTGTTCTGGCATTTGACGATTAAGGTTCCTCACATTATCTTTCAGTGTCTTTTTACTCTAGCCCATCATTCTGCACAGGAATTTGAAATCAGTTCTATAATTGGACATCAAAGTAGCATTGTGGTTATCGTGACGCTGTTACAGCTCGAGCGTTGGAGTTCAGAGTTCAATCCTGGCATCCTCTGTAGGGAGTTTCTAAATGTCCTTCTTCGAGATGCGTGGATTTTCTCTGTGTCCTTTGGTTTCCTCCCACACTCCAAAGATGCATAGTAGATTAATTGGTCATTGTAAATTGTTCGGAGATTAGGCCAGAATCGGGTTTAATATCACCAATATGTGTCGTGAAATTTGTTGTCTTTGCAGCAGCAGTACAATGCAATACATAACAATTAAAACAAACTGGGTGACAGGGGGTATTTCATGATGGACGCCGCCTTTTTGAGGCATCGTTCCTTGAAGATGTCCTGGGTACTACGGAGGCTCGTGCCCATGATGGAGCTGACTAGGCTGATAACTCTCTGCAGCTTATTTCAATCCAGGGCAGTAGCCCCACATACCAGCACCCCCCCACCCCCCAAACCAGACAGAGATGCAGCCAGCTAGGGTTAAATCATGGTTGTTGGGAGGGGTGCGGTTGGAGTGGGCAGAATGGTTCAAAGGGCTAGAGGGGCCTATTCAGCACTTTATCTCTAAATAAATAAAAATGAAAGTAAATTTCAAGATTCATAATCATTTATTGTTATTGTTCAGTAGGTGACTGTAAAGGAAATCAAAATAATTGTTACTCCAAATCCGATGCAGCACACATTTCAGTTTGCTAAATTTGTTCGTTTCTTCACTCAAGTGGTGGTGGAATATATATTCTTACAAAAAAGAGAGAAAGCCTTATATTCCCTGTTAGACAATGCCCAAATTCCAATGCCAGGTAGCCACACATTTTCCTTTCTTGGTTGTTTATGTTTACCAATGAAAACCTACCTGTTATTACAGAGGCTACCTGGGGCTATTTTGTTTCACTTACTTTGATGTGTTGTAAACTTATTCTTAGAGTTGCTGGACCTATAGCCAAAGGCCAGTTTGGGGGACATCAAAGCACTAAAACATTTGATTTTTCTATGGACCACACACTCAGATTCCACATGGGATTTCACTGAGTCCCAGTTAAACTGAGGTATAAAAAGATTTCATGTTCAAAGCCAGGGAATCGTCCGCTGTTTGTAATACGTCTGATTGTAGGAACAGTCCTTGTGCGTGGGCTGCTTAAAATTAGCAGGCAAGTGCCGCGAGGGGTAACGAAGGCAAACGGAAGAAGACAAAGTGAGGAGTGTGAGAAGAAGACTGGGTGAGAGAACTAAAGGCCATAGGTTAAGTGTGAAAGGTGAAATGTTTCCAGGGAACATGAGGGGGGAGCTTCTTCGCTTATAGGGTGGTGAGAACAAAGTAATGGATGTAGGTTTGATTTCTGCATTTAAGAGAAATCTACATAAGTACATGAGTGGCAGAGATATGGAATGCTATGGTCCAGCTGCAGGTTGATAGGACGAGGCAGGATAATCGATTGGCATGGATAAATGGGCCAAAGGGCTTCTTTCTGCACTGTATCGTTCTATAACTTCCTGACTCTAAATATTGAAAGGGAGAAGTATTGTGACAATTGCACAGTGCACCAGTGAGGCCTCACCTGGACTAGTAGAATGCTGCTACGGATACATCAATGCCCTTGAACAGAAGATCCTACAAAGAGTAGTGGAAACAGCCCAGTCCATCACGGGTAAAACACTCCCCACCACTGAACATTGTCATAGGAAAACAGTATCCATCATCAGGGCCCCCACCACCCAGGTCATGCTCACTTCTCACTGTTGCCATCAGGACTCACACCACCAGGTTCAGGAACAGTTATTACCCCTGAACTACAGGCTCTTGAACCAAGGGTGATAACTTTACTCCGGGAAATTGCCACAGAAGAGGAGTCATTCAATACTGTTCAATGTTTGAGGCACATATATATAGCTAGGGTACCCAGGACTTTTGCACACTACATTATTCGTTTAGGCAAGTGACATTAGAAGCAGGTTTGGTAAGGTTAGGAACAATTCCAGCTGAACCTGAAAATATCAATACAAATCAAAGTTTGAAGTACAAAGTAAATTTATTAATAAATTACGTATGTCACCTCACAGACAGGACCAAGGCTGTGAAAATAGATGACAAGCTCTCCTCTACAATCACTCTGAGCACCGGTGCCCCACAAGGCTGTGTACTCAGCCCCCTGCTGTACTCACTGTACACCCATGATTGTGTAGCCAAGTTTCCATCAAACTCAATATATAAGTTTGCTGATGACACCACAATTGTAGGCCGTATCTTGGGTAATGATGAGTCTGAGTACAGAGAGGAAATTAAGAATCTGGTGGCATGGTGCGAAGACAATAACCTATCCCTCTACGTCAGCAAGACGAAGGAATTGGTTGTTGACTTCAGAAGGAGTAGAGGACCGCACAACCCCATCTACATTGGTGGTGCGCAGGTGGAACAGGTCAAAAGCTTTAAGTTCCTCGGGGTGAATATCACAAATGACCTGACTTGGTCTAACCAAGCAGAGTCCACTGCCAAGAAGGCCCACCAGCGCCTTTACTTCCTGAGAAAGCTGAAGAAATTTGGCCTGTCCCCTAAAACCCTCACTAATTTTTATAGATGCACCGTAGAAAGCATTCTTCTAGATCCGCACGGTAGATTTTTGCTTATTACTGGTTTACTTTGTAATCAAAAAGTTCTTCTAGTTAATGTTTATGCTCCAAATACTGATTGTCCTGAATTTTTTAAATGTTTATTTACATCCTTTCCCAATTTGAATCAATATAGATTGATAATGGGCGGAGATTTTAATTGTTGTTTAAACCCTGTGATGGATAGGTCCAAGCCCATTCAAATTTTGCCGAACAAATCGGCTTCTCTTATTAATTCCTTTATGGTTGATTCAGCTATTTGTGAGATTTGGCGTTTTTTACACCCTAATGACAAAGAGTTTTCATATTTTTCCCATGTCTATCATAGTTATTCAAGAATTGATTACTTTTTCATTGATCAGCATTTACTTACAGATGTCATGGATTGTAAATATGACTCAATTACCATATCTGATCATGCACCTTTGAAGTTATCTATTAAGGTGACGGATTCATATATTAGTACGAAAAGTTGGAGGCTTAATCCTGTTCTTTTGCAGGACTCTGACTTTATTAGCTTTATTAAACAGCAAATTGATTTGTTTTTCTCAATAAATTCTACAGCAGAGATCTCTAGTGGAATTTTATGGGATACTTTTAAGGCATATATTCGTGGACAGATTATTTCATATTCTGCTGGAGTTAGGAAACGAACTAATTCCAAAATATCAACATTAGTTGATAAAATTAAGGCAATTGATAAGATCTACTCATCAACTCCTAGTAAAGAACTTTATAAAGAAAGAGTGGAACTCCAAATGGAACATAGTTTACTATTAACCTCCTCGATTGAAAGTCAGTTAATTAAATCGAAGGCTCAATTTTATACATATGGAGATAAGTCAGGTAAACTACTAGCTAATCAATTGAAAATTGCTTCAGATAAGCGACAAATTACTAGGATTCGTAAACAAGATGGTACTTTGACGATTGACCATAAAGAGATAAATAAAGCCTTTCAAGATTTTTATAATTCCTTATATCAATCAGAATGTACTAAGGACTCTTCTATTATGAATGAATTTTTAGGGAAATTGAATATTCCAAAAGTAACTGTTGAAGATAACGTATTTTTGGATACACCTATTACCGAGTCTGAAATAGAAAAGGCTATTTTTTCAATGAACTCGGGTAAAGCTTCAGGTCCAGATGGTTTTTCCGCAGAATTTTTTAAATCCTTTTCTTCTATACTTTCTCCTTGGCTTTGTAAAATTTTTAAAGATGCATTAAGTATAGGTAAATTACCACAATCTTTTTATGAAGCTTCTATTTCTTTAATTCTTAAAAAAGACAAAGACCCGACTGAATGTGCATCCTATCGTCCTATATCTTTGCTGAATACGGATTTTAAGATTTTTAGTAAAATTTTAGCTATTAGATTAGAAAATATATTACCTCGGATTATTTCTGAGGATCAGACCGGATTTATTAAAAATCGCTATTCATCTTTTAACATTAGAAAATTAATTAATATTGCTTATACCTCTACATCTAAAATCCCTGAATGTATTATCTCTTTGGATGCCGAAAAAGCATTTGATAGAGTCGAATGGTCATATTTATTCAATACATTGCAACATTTCAATTTTGGATCAAAATTTATATCATGGATTAAGTTAATATATCATAAACCTTTAGCTTCGGTTTTTACCAATAAACAAAAATCCCCTTTCTTTCAATTATTTCGCGGTACAAGACAAGGTTGTCCTTTGAGCCCTTTATTATTTGATATTGCTTTAGAACCTTTGGCTATAGCTATTCGTGAATCACCCAATATTTTAGGCATTACCCGTGGAGAGGCGATGTATAAGGTATCATTATATGCGGACGATTTATTATTATATATATCTGATCCTGAAAAATCTATTCCTGCTATTTCTTCTTTACTTGCTCAATTTAGTAATTTTTCTGGTTATAAATTGAATTTTAATAAGAGTGAACTTTTTCCATTAAATATGTATATTCCAATTTATAATCATGTACCATATAGAATCGTTACAGATTATTTTACCTATTTAGGTATTAAAATTACTAAAAAACATAAAGATTTGTTTAAAACTAATTTTTTCCCCTTAATAGACCAAATTAAGCAACTTGCTAATAGATGGTCCCCACTTTCTTTGTCTTTGGTAGGCAGAATTAATGCCATTAAGATGATGATATTACCTAAATTTCTATATTTATTTCAAGCATTACCAATTTTTATTCCTAAATCTTTTTTTGATATGGTTGACTCTAAAATATCTTCCTATTTGTGGCAGAACAAAAATCCTAGATTAGGTAAAAAATATTTACAGAAGTCAAAGAAAGAGGGCGGCTTGGCTTTACCAAACCTAAGATTTTACTACTGGGCAGTTAATATACGGTATTTGATATTTTGGACACAAGAATTGACTACAGTAGCTGGCCCACAATGGGTAAATTTGGAATGTAAATCTGTGCAAGATTTCTCATTGATCTCAATCTTAGGATCTTCACTTCCTTTTTCGTTACTCAAAATTAATAAACAGATAACTAATCCCATAGTTAAGTATACATTACGAATCTGGTTTCAATTTCGTAAATCTTTTGGCTTGAATAAGTTTATACTGTCAAGTCCTATAATATCTAATTACTTCTTTCGGCCATCATTTATAGATCAGGCTTTTTTCCTATGGAAAACAAAAGGTATAAAATGTTTTCGTGACCTGTATTTGGATGATAACATTATGTCCTTTGAACAGCTATCTAACAAATACAA
Organism: Hemitrygon akajei; assembly: GCF_048418815.1. NCBI lineage: Eukaryota > Metazoa > Chordata > Chondrichthyes > Myliobatiformes > Dasyatidae > Hemitrygon > Hemitrygon akajei. Next base: position 161,529,877 of record NC_133132.1, read on the forward strand.
TTTACCTAAAACCCATTTTTTTAGATACTTACAAATTAGAAATTTTTTATATAATGAATTAAAGTCTTTTTCGAAAGAATGTCCACTGGACATTACAGAGAGAATTCTAACTCTTAATCCTTATCAAAAGGGTTTAGTAGCTATCATTTACAATATGATTATGAAGATACAGCCGGATATATCAGAAAAAATTAAGAAGGAATGGCAGGAAGAATTGCATTGCCCTATATCTACTGAGCAATGGGAAAAAATTTTATTATTGGTAAACTCATCCTCTATTTGTGCTAAACATGCTCTAATACAATTCAAGGTTGTACATAGAGCCCATATGTCTAAAAATAAAATTGCTCGATTTTATTCTTATGTTAATCCAACCTGTGATAGATGTCATTCTGATATTGCTACATTGACTCATATGTTTTGGTCTTGTCCTTGTTTACAAAGCTATTGGAAGGATATTTTTAATATCATTTCAAGAGTTTTAAATATTAATCTTCAACCACATCCTTTTACTGCAATTTTTGGTCTACCTATGATAGATAATATGTGTTTATCTGCTTCTTCTCAGCGAATGATTGCATTTGCTACACTATTGGCTAGAAGATCTATTTTATTGAACTGGAAAGAAATTAATCCTCCAACTGTATTTCAGTGGCTCTCTCAAACCATTTCCTGTTTGAGTTTAGAAAAAATTAGAAGTGTGGTCTTTAACTCCTCAGTTAAATTTGAGGAAACTTGGAGACCATTTATTCAACATTTTCATGTGAGTTAAATGGTCTGATCCTGAACCTTATTGCTACCATCCTGAATTGTATAAATGGAGGTTCGGAGTCATTGGCACTGCTGTGTGTACTTAACATTATACAATTGCCCATGTTAGTTTTTTTTTTATATATTGTTTTTTTTTCTTCTTCTTTTTGGGGTTTTTTTTTGTGCTTTTTGTCTTAAATTCTTCATATTAATATTATAAGTTTGGGAGACTTTTTACATTGATAATATATAATTGATTATTAATGAATCTATTGTGTACTCTCAAATGTTTTTTGTACTATATTTTACTTATGTTATGTTCTAAAAATCAATAAAAAGATTTAAAAAGAAAAGAAAGCATTCTTCTAGGGTGCATCACAACCTGGTATGGAAGTTGTCCTGTCCAAGACCGGAAGAAGCTGCAGAAGATTGTGAACACAGCCCAGCACATCACACAAACCAATCTTCCATCCTTGGACTCACTTTACACCACATGCTGTCGGAGCAGTGCTGCCAGGATAATCAAGGACAAGACCCACCCAGCCAACACACTTTTTGTCCCACTTCCCTCCGGGAGAAGGTTCAGGAGCATGAAGATTCATACGGCCAGATTTGGGAACAGCTTCTTTCCAACTGTGATAAGACTACCTCAAACTACCTGCGTCTCAATATCACCAAGACCAAGGAGATGGTGGTGGACTTTAGGAGATCTAGGCCTCATATGGAGCCAGTGATCATTAATGGAGAATGTGTGGAGCAGGTTAAGACCTACAAGTATCTGGGAGTACAGTTAGACGAGAAGCTAGACTGGACTGCCAACACAGATGCCTTGTGCAGGAAGGCACAGAGTCGACTGTACTTCCTTAGAAGGTTGGCGTCATTCAATGTCTGTAGTGAGATGCTGAAGATGTTCTATAGGTCAGTTGTGGAGAGCGCCCTCTTCTTTGTGGTGGCATGTTGGGGAGGAAGCATTAAGAAGAGGGACGCCTCACGTCTTAATAAGCTGGTAAGGAAGGCGGGCTCTGTCGTGGGCAAAGTACTGGAGAGTTTAACATCGGTAGCTGAGCGAAGGGCGCTGAGTAGGCTACGGTCAATTATGGATAACTCTGAACATCCTCTACATAGCACCATCCAGAGACAGAGAAGCAGTTTCAGCGACAGGTTACTATCGATGCAATGCTCCTCAGACAGGATGAAGAGGTCAATACTCCCCAATGCCATTAGGCTTTACAATTCTACCGCCAGGACTTAAGAACTTTTTAAAAGCTATTATTAATGCTTTTTGAGATAGTGATTTAGATGTATATCATATTTTTTACTGAGTTAAGTATTGTATGTAATTAGTTTTGCTACAACAAGTGTATGGGACATTGGAAAAAAAAGTTGAATTTCCCCATGGGGATGAATAAAGTATCTATCTATCTATCTATCTATCTAAGACTGCTGAACAGATCCTGACCTGGATCTGGGCCGTACCTTCCAAATATCTGGACCTGACTTGCACTACCTTACTTTCCCTTTTCTATTTTCTAATTATGATTTATAATTTAAATTTTTATTATATTTACTTCGATTTGTATTTCCGGGAGTGCGAAGCGCAAAATCAAATATCGCTGTGATGATTGTACGCTCTAGTATCAATTGTTTGGTGACAATAAAGTATAATGGTAATGGTATATATACTACCTTGAGATTCATTTTCTTGCAGGCATTCATTGTAGAACAAAGAAGTACAATAGCACAATACAAAAAAAACTGAGAATATGGAATGTGTAATCATTGAAAATGACTACAAATTCCTAAAGATTGTTATAGCCAGCGCTGGTAATTGAGACAAGCTCCCACTACTAAATGCTCCCAAATAGCCGCAATAGATTCTGACCATCAAACGAGAGCTCCTGGCCTTCATGTATGGCTTAGCTACTTAGCCTAGCAGTACTTTCTACTGACAGGAGAAAGGGCAAAAGCAGGTTACTGGTGCCTTAAAACCGGTTGTTCGGGCAGATGGGGTTTGTCAGTCATGATTGGCAGCTCACCTAAGAGAAGGAAAACTCTGATCTCAAACCTCCACTGTCTTGTGGTTGTACCCACTCATGGGGAAGGTTTCAGGAGTAAACCCAGAGGGAAAAACCAGACTGGAGTCTCTAAGGCAGTCTTACATTGAGTTCAATGCTGACTAGCAACTCCTGTGCACTGCTGGTACCAAACTGTATCAGTCTCTGCCGTTCCTTTTCTCGAAATCTATCAGTATATCCCCCTTTTAATTAAAAAATGTCATTAAGAAGGTAAAGATGGAATACAAGTTTAAGCAAACCAATATTATTAAAGAGGATACCAAAAGTTTCTTCAGATACATAAAATGGAAAAGAGAGTTGAGTTGATATCAGACCACTGGAAAATGATGCTGGAGTAATAGGGGACAAGGAAATGGAAGACATACTGAATAAGTATTTTGCATCAGTCTTCACTGTGGAAGACACCAGCGGAATGGTGGAAATTCCAGGTGTCAGGGGTCATGAAGTGTGTGAAGTTACCATTACTAGGGAGACGGTTCTTGGGAAACTGAAAGGTCTGAAGGTAGATAAGTCACCTGGATCAGATGGTTTACTCCCCAGGATTCTGAAAGAGGTAGCTGAAGATGTTCTGGAAGCATTGGTAATGATCTTTCAAGAATCACTTGATTCTGGAATGGTTCTGGAAGACAGGAAAATTGCAACAGTCACTCCGATCTTCAAGAAGGGAGAGAGGCGGAAAAAAGAAAATTATAGGCCAATTAGTCTGACCTCAGTGGTTAAAAAGATGTTGAAGTAGATTGTTAAGGATGTGGTTTTGGGGTACTTAGAGGCACATGACAAAATAGACCATGGTCAGCATGGTTTCCTCAAGGGAAAATCTTGCCTGACAACTCTTTTGGAATTCTTTGAAGAAACGACAAGCAGGATAGACAAAGGAGAAGCAGTTCAATGTTGTGTACGTGGATTTTCAAAAGGCCTTTAACAAGGTGCCACACATGAGGCTGCTTAACAAGCCCATGGTATTATGGGAAAGATTCTAGCATCGATAAAACAGTGGCTGACTGGCAGGAGGCAAAGAGTGGGAATAAAGGGAACCTTTTTGGGTTGGCTGCTGGTGACTAGTGATGTTCCATGGGGATCTGTGTTGGGTTTGATTCTTTTTACATTATCTGATTTGGATGATGGAATTGATGGATTTGTTGCAAAGTTTCCAGATAATACAAAGATAGATGGAAGGGCAGGTAGCTTTGAGGAAGTAGAGAGGCTACAGAAGAATTAAGTCACATTAGGAGAATAGGCAAAGAAATGGCAGATGGATTACAGTGTTAGGAAGGGTATGGTTGTGCACTTTGGTAAAAGAAATGACGTGGCCGTCTATTTTATAAGTGGAGAGATAATACAAAAATCTGAGGTGCAATGGGTCTTGGAAGTCCTTCTGCAGGATCCCCTAAAAGTTAATTTACAGGTTGAGTCTTCAGTGAGGAAGACAAATGTGATGTTAGCATCCATTTCAAGAGGACTAGAATATAAAAGCAAGGAAATAATGTTTTGAGTCTTTATAAAGCAGGGGTGAGGCCTCACTTGGAGTATTGTGGGCAGGTTTGGGTCCCTTATTTTAGAAAGGATGTGCTGAAACTGGAGAGGGTTCAAAGGAGGTTAACAAAAATGATTCCAGGATTGAATGGCTTGCCATACAAAGAGCATTTGATGGCTCTGGGCCTGTATTCACCAGAATTCTGAAGAATGGGGGGTGACATCATTGAAACATTGTTAATGATTTGGATAAAACCTTTTGAATGGTGAAAGGCCTTGATAGTGTGGATGAGGAGAAGATGTTTCCTGTGGTGGGAGTGTCTAAGACCAGAGGACACAAAATTAGCATAAAGGAGCATCCTTTTAGAACAGAGATGAGGTGGAATTTCCTTAGTGGTGAATCTGTGGAATTCTTTGCCACAGGCAGCTGTGGAGGCCAAGTCTTTGGGTATATTTAAGGCAGAGATTGATAGATTCTTGATTGGTCAGGGCATGAAGGATACGAGGAGAAGGCAGGAGGTTGGGGCTGAGGGGAAAAATGGATCTGTCATAGCAGAGCAGATTCGATGGGCTCCTATATCTTATGGTCTTAATTACATCTACATCATCTCTTATCATCTGGATAAAGATGTTTCCTCTGAATTTTCTGTTGGATACCTTATTATGATGTCTACTAGTTAAGTTATACTCTACATGTCTGCTGTATCCAGTCAATCAAAGCTTCTGTCATTTCAATAACCTCAATAAGAGAAAAAGACACAGGCTTTCCTAATATGCATATCTTCACATTTCTGGTGTGTGTCATCCTTGCAAATCTTTACTTTTCTATTCCTTGCATATTATTTTTTTTGTGGGAACTGGCAAATGGTGTTTCATATGCTGTCTCATTAAACTCCCTACTTTTCAGTTTTGGAAATAACCCCCAGTATTGGGTTTGTAATGGTTGTTTTTTTCATGGTCTTCTGGACCTTGGCACACATTTTAGTATCTGTGTGTTTGTACAGATAAATCCCTTCCCCCCCCCCCAAGATTATGAGTAACCTTCCCATCTTCATACCAAAGTTCAAAGAAAATTCAAAGTTCATTGTTGATTTATTATCAAAGTCTATATGTGTCACCATATACAACACTGAGATTCATTTTCTTGCCGGAATTCACAGTAACTATAAAGAAATACAATAGAATCAATGAGAAACTGCATACAACAAAAACGTACAAATAACCAATGTACAAAAGACAACAAACTATGCTAAAACAAAAAGATGAAAAACAAAATAATAATTAGACAATAAGACCATGAGATATAGGCCATTTGGCTGATTGACTCTGCTCCATCATTTCATCATGGCTGTTCCATTTTCCCTCTCAGCCCCAGTCTCCAGCCTTCTCCCTGCATTCCTTCATGCCCTGACCAATCAAGAATCTATCAACCTTCGTCTTATGTATACCTAACAACTTGGCAAAGAATTCCACAGATTCACCATTCTCTGGATAAAGAAATTCCTCTTCACCTCCGTTCTAAAAGGACACCCTTCTATTTTGAACCTGTGTCCTCTTAGACTCTCTCAAAATGGGAAAAATCCTATCCACATTCATTCTATCAAGGCCTTCCATCATTTGACAGGTTTCAATGAGATCACCCTTCATCCTCTGAATTCCAGTGAGTACAGACCCAGAGCCATCAAACACCCCTTATGTGACAAACCTTTCAATCCCAGAATCATTTTCATGAACCTTGAATCTCTCAAGTGCCATCACATCCTTTCTTAGATAAGGGGTATAGATAAACAGAATGGCCATAGCTGTATCGTAGAAACATAGAAACATAGAAAATAGGTGCAGGAGTAAGCCATTTGGCCCTTCGAGCCTGCACTGCCATTCAGTATGATCATGGCTGATCATCCAACTCAGAACCCTGTACCTGCTTTCTCTCCATATCCCCTGATCCCCTTAGCCACAAGGGCCATATCTAACTCCCTCTTAAATATAGCCAATGAACCGGCCTCAACTGTTTCCTGTGACAGAGAATTCCACAGATTCACCACTCTCTGTGTGAAGAAGTTTTTCCTCATCTCGGTCCTAAAAAGCTTCCCCTTTATCCTTAAACTGTGACCCCTCATTCTGCACTTCCCCAACATCTGGAACAATCATCCTGCACCTAGCCTGTCCAATCCCTTTAGAATTTTATACATATCCTTAGCAGAGGGGAGTCTAAAACTAGAGGCCATAGGTTTAAGGTGAGAGGGAAAAGATTTAAAAGAACCCTAAAGGACATGTTTTCACACAGTGAGTGGTGGGTATATGGAAAGAGCTACCAGGATGATATTTAGACAAGTATGTGGATAGAGAAGGTTTTAGAGGAATATAGAGCAAATACAGGCAAATCTGACTAGCACAGGGACACATTTTGGTTCGAATGGACCAGATGTGCTGAGGGGGTCTGTTTTCATGCTGCACCACACTATGACTCCGTGACTCTAAAATACTGAAAGGACATGACACAGACTGAACGCAGGAAGGATATTTCCCCGGGCCAGAGTAGGGCATCTAAACAAAGGGGTCATTGTTTGAAGATATTAACTTTTCACACAACGTCAGTAAGAACAAAGAAATGACTGTAGACTTCAGAAAGGGTAAGATGAGGGAACACACACCAGTCTTCATAGAGCATATATGTCAAACTCAAGGCCCGCGGGCCAAATCCGGCCTGCAGTGGAATTATCTTTGGCCCGCGAGATAATATCTAATTACTATTAAAGCTGGCCCCAGTAATCGAAGCGCCTATGGCGTATGATATGGCTAATGCTGAGTTTATTCAGGTACCAGGTTTTCAGGGTTTTTAGTGTTTATTCGGCAGTCTTGCTTGGCAGTCTTCTTCATAAGAAACGGAATTTGTAAAGTGAAACACTTTGTAGTTATAGCAGAGACTGAGACACATGAGAGCAGGCTGAAAAAACGGAGGCAACGAAAGCTGCGTTCGCACGCGTCTGACTGATCCGGCCCGCATGAAGCTGAATTTTGCTCAATCCGGCCGGCGAACTAAAATGAGTTTGACACCCCTGTCATAGAGGGATGAGAAGTGGAAAGGGTGATCATTTACAACTTCCTTGGTATCAATATCTCCGAGGACCTAACCTGGACCCAACCTATTGATGCAGCTACACAGAAGTCACGACGGCAGCAATATTTCATTAGACGTTTGAGGAGATTTGGCATGTTGCCAAAGATGCTTGCAAATTTCTGCAGATGTACCATGGAGAGCTTTCTGACTGGCTGCATCACTGTCTGGTTTGGGAGGGGCAGGGAGTGCTACCACACAGGATTGGAGTAAGCCGCGGTGAGTTATCAATTCAGTCAGCTCCATCGTGCAAACTAGCGACTGTAATATCCAGAACGTTTTCAAATGACACAAAAAGTGGCGTGCACCCTTAAGGACTCCCATCACCTGTGCTATGCCTTGTTCTCATTGCTACCATTAGGAAGGAGGTACTGATGTATGAAAGCACACACTCAATGATTCAGGAACAGCTTGTTTCCCTCTGCCATTTGATTTCTGAATGGCCTTTGAACCCATGAACACTGCCTCTCTACTTTTTTATTTTGTATTACATTGTACTGCTGCTGCAAAGATAACAGATTTTACAATATATGCCAAGGATGTTAAACTCGACTCTGATTCTGAGATAACAGGTAATATATCAAAGACGAAATGAAGAGAAAATTTCATCACTCAGAGGTTGTTGAATCAGTTAAATTTTCTACTTCAAAAGGACAAGTCACTGGATAAGAATGGGATAAACAGATGTTTAAGTACATCAGGGGTATGGAAAGAGGCTAAGACATATGACATTGAGTTAAAAGATCAGCTGTTACTGAATCGATTGAAAGAACAAGTTCAGAGCCCTTACAGGCTTATTCCTCTTGTTATTTTTCTGCATTTTCATGTAATGATCGCTAAGGCAAAGATCAGAAAACAAAGGAGAACAATTAGGCCACTTCTCCCATCGAGCCTACTCCACCATTTCGTTGCGGATGATTTATTATCACTCTCAACACATTGTCCTGTAATCTTTGACACTCTTACTAATAAAGAGCCTATCAATCTCTGATTTAAAGAAGATCTCCTGGCCCCGTGAAGATCATATGGAGATTGATTTACCTTATTTATTAACAAACAGTGCAGAGCAGGTCATTCTGGGCTATTGAGCTGCACTGCACAGCAATCCCCCTATTTAATCCTAGCCTAATCATGGGACCACAAAACCATAAGATATTGGAGCAGAATTAGGACTGTGGGAGGAAACTGGAGCACCCAGAGGAAACCCGTGCGGTGACATGGAGAATGTACAAACTCCTTACAGGCAGTGGTGGGATGAGTAATGCCCTCTGAGGGTTCATGTATTGAATTGGGAGTGGCAAATATTCTCACTAAGTTAGGTTGTCTCAGGCCCATGGTTGGCTTAATGCAGATAAAGAAAGCCAACATTACACGACAATTAACATCAGCAATAGATTGTACTTGTTTAACTAGCTACTTCATCATCACTAGAATGTTCCAGACCATGATGGAAAAGATGTTGCAGAGGTTTTGTTTGTGAAACAGCCATAGAGAAGGAAAATGTTGCATACTTGAGAAAGTGTCCAGTAGTATTCATCAACATAATGTCAAACTAAAAATGTAAGTCTGCCTTCATGAAGAGGAAGTGATTTATTTAGGTCTGTGAGCAGTATGAAATTAGCTGACGCCAGTTAAAGAGTCTAATGATGAGGGCATTAGTAGAGCCAGAAAAACTGAAAAGATTACTAAGGTTCAGACATTTCTGAAGATAATCCATTACTAAGTTAGATCACTACCTGATCTCATTGCTGCCATGGTGAAGGAGGTACAGGTACCTTAGGGCCCACACCACCATGTTTAGGAATAGTTATTATCCCTCATAAACACACTGACCAAACTATGCTCAGACAGAGAAGGAGGCATAAATCCAAAGGAATTGGAAAACAAGAGTATGGAATTACTCTGTGACATAGTGAATAGAAGATATGGTATCTGGAGCATTTGTCTATTGGCCTGGCACAAAGATATAGAGGAACCAGCCAGCAGAAGTGCACATAGATGATAAAGTCTGCAGATGCTGGAAATCCAAAGCAACACACACAATGTGCAGGAGGAACTCAGAATTCAGGAAGCATCTATGAAAAGGTAAGATGGAACAGAAGTGTTTGAGTCTCATTCAACCCAGCTTGGAAAGACAAAGAAAGAACAACTGTTCAAATAGAGTAAGCATCATTTTGTAAGCTACAAATGGAATGCGATTGATGGAGTATGTGTGCTGAATGAGACCCTTTGGCATTTTTAAGAAGCGGAGATGTGAAATTGAGAAAATTGTTGAAGTACATATATCTAAGAGCCAGTTCGTGAAGATTCAGAGAAGTCCACATGGACCACTTAATCTCGGAAAGCAAAATAAAACTCAGATGAAAGATCATTTCAGAGGGAGTCCTACAAATAGTCAAGAATAACTCCAACAAGAATCAATGATACTAATTTACATTGATTCTAAACTCAAGAGATTCTGCAGATGCTAGAAAATGCAGGAGAAACTTAGCAGGTCAGGCAGCGGTCTACGGAAAGCAATAAACAGTCGATGGTTCTGCTTGAGACCCTTCATCAGGACTGTCCACTCATTATTCCTTTCCATACATATTGCATAACCTGTTCAGTTCCTTCAGCACTTTGTAGCAGTTATTCTAGATTTTCAGCATCTGCAGAATCTCTTGAATTTAGAATCAATGTAAATTAATATGATTGACTCCAGGAATGGATGATGTTCCAAAAACATTAGTTATATTGGTGCATGCAACAATAAGCATGCCTGCTAAGACCACCCAAGGGTGTGAAAGCTTGTGACTCAAGATGAGTGATCTAAAAACATATATTCCCTTTGTTCTGAATCTTGTAGAAAGTTTGCAGAAGTTTTACCAAATGATCAGAAAGATCTTTCTTGGAAATTCAGCCTCCAAAAATCAAAAAGATCATGATATTTCTATTTGCAGAGAGAAAAAATAGAGATGTGGAGGAAGGAGGGTGAATTGGTTCTGAAAGAGTAAACTAAAACATGGTAGACAAAATGTGCAACATTCTCCAGTTTCTGTAATTCTAAATTGGGTATTGTTTCATTATCACAGTATTCTAGTAATGCATGTTTATTTTGAAAAATAAAGAAACAATTTTGCTGTAAGATCAACAGTTTAAATTGTTTTGGACAGGCTTTGGAATTTCAGCATATTAACACAATTGTGGTATTAAATCATTTTGCTGGCATCCATTAACCGTGGTACGACAATACAAATTTTAAGAAATTTGAGCACAGTGAGGCAGTATTTTGGTGTTTCAATGAGTTTTAACAGATTTTCTATTGTAATATATTCCTTTCTCTAGTCCTCCAAGCTGGGATCTATCAATAATAATGATTTTTCTTGAAAGTATGCTACACTACAGTATTAAATTTCTGAAAGAACTTTTCTTAATGTGCAACATCTGAGGAGTAGAATGTAGATGAAAGCCACCAGAGTGTGATTGAGCAGACTTGAGAGAAACAAAAACGCAAAAAAAAAACTGGGCTGTGGAGAGTTGTAAAAATTAGCCAGCTCCATCAAGGGCACTGGCCTCCTTACTATCCAGGTAATCTTCAAGGAGTGGTGACATAGAAAGGCGGCATCCATCATTAAGGATCCCCATAACCCAGCAAACGCCCTCTTCTCATTACCACCATTCGGAAGGAGGTACAGGAGCCTGAAGCCACACACTCAATGATTCACGAACAGGTTCTTCCCTTCTGCCATCAGATTTCTGAATGGACATTGAACCCACAAACATGATCTCACTACTTTTTTCCCCCTTTTCTTGCACTACTTATTTAACTTAATGTTATGTCACTCATATGTTGGTGATACTAAACCTGATTCTGTATTATAGCAGAAATATTGAATTTACATTTTATTATGCTAATGTGAGCACCATAATTTCCATTCTAAAACTGTAAGGCATAATGTTTCTTTCAAGTAACAGTTCAGAGTAATAAAATGTAAAAATGGAAAGCTTTTTCTGCATTATTTTATAAACTAATTTGTCATTCTAATTAGTTCAAAAATGTTGTCAATATCTTCGGAATTATTTCCAATAACCTGATCATATTGCCAACATTTTGGAACTAATTAGAATGACAAATTAATTGCATCAAATTGCTAATTACCATTTGTTTATTAGTTTTCACATTTTCCTCATTGAAACAACCTTTTTTATGCCATAGACAAATATCATTAAGCAAAGGGTCCGTGGGCACCAAGTTGGAAACCCCTTGGTTTAAAGTGTCAGTTTTAATGTACAATGGGACCCTCCCTAAATCTCCCATAATAATAGAATATATTAGGAAGGATATAGACAGGAGGCAATTTCATAGTCCACACGGTTCCTTCTCCAGGCTTGGCTTTGTTTCTGGATTAAGCTGAAAGCCTTTTAAATCTCTTTCCATTTATTTTGGTTACCTGAAAGTGAGTGATTAGCTTATTGTAATGGCAACTTCCTGCTGCTATTTTTTGGCTTAGTTGCAGCAGCGTTGTTTTGTCTGGTAATGGTGTTGCCTCATGTAACTTCTATGAATGAAAGGTAACTGTATCCTTGTTTGCTAGCAGAATATAGCTACGTGTAAATTTCCTACAAGGAAGTTGCAGTGAGACTAAAAAGGGATGTAAGTTAGTTGAAAGGAAAGAGGATGGTAGATGGAACATTATATTGTGAAATTTCAATTCAGCTACTTTAATAAATAGAAAAGAAAACAATCGTTTTTTCTCGAATGGTAAACATTGAAATGGTTTTGAGGTTTATTGGACATAAACACATCAAATCTAAGTAAGGAAACATTGCTATTAAAAGTACAGAGAAAGTTATTTAAATTGATTTACGGAAATTGGACATTTATTCTCAGATGTTTAGAATAATGATCTGTTTGAAAAGCACAATATTTGTAATGGCCTTACAATCTATCATAATTTATAATACCTTTGACAAGGTGAATGCTGAGAGGCTTTACCCTTGACCAGAAAGACATTACTATTGGTGATTGTCTACAGATACTTCCAGTAAGATGGCAGCATGCTAAGGTGCAGCCTTCTCTCGGGGATCAACAAAAGGCATTTTTACTTTGTTAAATGTGTTTTTTAATAATCGCAAGACTATCCTGGACCCCAGGAACTTCGGTACTGCGGGTCTACCACATCAGTGAGTTGCTCGTTGATTGGAGTAGCCAGTCGGGGTGTCAAAGTGGCCAGCTGGTATGCCAGAGGAAGAGCTGGCTGGCAGGTCAGAGAAGGAGGAGCCAGCCAGTATGCTGGAGAAACAAACCTGTGTGTCGCAGGAGCAAGCCCGTGTGTCGGAGGAGGAGCTGGCCAGTGAGCTGGAGAAGGAGAAGCTGGCCAGTGAGCTGGAGTAGCCAGTCGGGGTGTCAAAGTGGCCAGCTGGTATGCCAGAGGAAGAGCTGGCTGGCAGGTCAGAGAAGGAGGAGCCAGCCAGTATGCTGGAGAAACAAGCCCGTGCGTCGGAGGAACAAGCCCGTGTGTCGGAGGAGGAGCTGGCCTGTGAGCTGGAGAAGGAGGAACTGGCCGGCAGTTCGGAGAAGGAAGTGCCAGTTGGCTGTGTGGGAGGAGCCAGACTGGGTTTGGAAGAGCTGGTCTGGTTGCAGACCATGTTGCTGCCTGCTACCCAAAGGCACTGGAGTTAGTGCACGAAGGCGGCATGCAGTGAAACCATGGATATTGTTTTGGACGTTCCTCTTGTGACCGCAAGACCCCTTAGAACATTGATCATGTTAGACGCTGCAGGGCTGTTTCCGTTGCTTGGTGGAAAAGACAGGCGGCATGGGAGCTGTGTAGCCTCAGTTGAGGCGAGAAATAGGCCTCAAGTTCTGCAGTCCAAGTGAGGAGACACTGAAGGCAATGGAGAACGCTGTCTGTGCTCAGTTGGGGCTGGCCTCTCCCGTCAGTGTAAAGATACGTTTTTTTTTGTGCGGTTATGTTTTATGGTTGCTTGCTATTTTGAACGTGCTGTGCATTTGCACCTTGGCTCCAGAGGAATGCTGTTTTGTTCGGCTGTATCCATGTATGATTGAATGATAATTAATCTTGGTTTGGTTTGATTTGGTAAGAGGTTAATAGCTGGGAATGAAATTAAATAAAATTAATCATCATTATTATGTGCCGTGTTGTATGAGGTGGACGATCATGGTCTTTTCCCTGACCATGATTGTTCTTGGCAAATTTTTCTCCAGAAGTGGTTTGTCATTGCCTTCTTCTGGGCAGTGTCTTTACAAGACAGGTGACCCCAGCCATTATCAATACTCTTCAGAGATTGCCTGCCTGACGTCAGTGGCTGTATAACCAGGATTTGTGATATGCACCGGCTGCTCATACAACCATCCACCTGCTCCCATGTCTTCACATGACCCTGATCAGGGGGAGGTGCTAAGCAGGTGCTACACCTTGCCCAAGGGGGACATGCTGGCTTGTGGAGGGAAGGAGCACCTTCCACCTCCTTTGGTGGAGACTTTTCTCTACCCCACCACCCGTAGCACAGTACAATGCATAATAATTATTATAAATTACAATAGGAATATACGTATTAAAATAAATAGTAAGGAAGTGTTCATGGGTTCATGAGCCATCGAAAAATCTGATGGAGGAAGGGAAGAAACCATTTCAAAAATGTTGAATGTGCATCTTCAGGCTCCTGAATCTTCCCATTGACGGTGGCAATGAGAAGAAGGCATGTGCTGGATGGTAAGGGTCCTTCAAGATGGAAGCCTCCTTCTTGAGTCATCGCCTTCTGAAATGTTCGTGAGGCATGATGGAAACTGGCTAAATCTATAACCCTCGTCAACTTTTTCCAATCCTCTGCACTGGCACCTCCACATAGAATGGAGAATAGATGTAACCAGTCAGAACGCTCTCTTCATTTTACTTAGAAGGAACTCAGTTTTATTTGATAGCCTGTCTTGGTTTATGTTCTCTCTATGGTTTCATTTAGTCACATGTGGGTAGAAAATTGTTACCTCACCAAAGTTTGCATGGAAGTCTTCAACTGGGTATTAGTTCTCTGAAGCTATGGGAAAGAATGCTTAAAATTTATTGTGTGATATTGAATAAGTCACATCAAATTTAGTACACTATCAGATATTATAGGGTTTTTTTTTTCTAATTTAGTTAGATTTCAAAGTCCTTTCATTTGCTTTCAGGTTCCTGTGTTGAAGGCTGAATAAATTGAAATCCTAGAAAATGTTGCTTCCATGACAACTCAGGTTTTCTGATCCTATTCACCAGACCTCGGTTTTTGAAATGGTATCATTCAAGCTAGAAACCTCGTACTGAGTCTTACATGAAGCATTTCTATTTGGTAAACAAATGCAAAGGATGGGGAGTGAGCTTTCAGCTTCCTGTTCCATCCCTTTTCATGCATGACTGGGGAATCATCTATCTAAACAGAAAATACACCAGGAACCAATATGATCCACCAGACAAGAAGCCACAACTCTGGGTGCAATATTCATTTTCTATATTGTCCTTAGGAAGAACAGCACAGGAGCAAATCCCTTTGACGAAGCGAAGCTGTTTTTTCTCTCACGTCATTCATCTGCGAAAGACAGCTGTTTCTGGTTTCTGGCAATTTCTAATATTAAGCAAAATTCAGCCTTCTCTCACCAAGTTAGGTTCTTAAATGGAAAATACTTTCAGCATGAATAATCCAGTATCAAACTTCTAAGAAGCCATGACTCCATAAACTGATCAAACCACTGCAAGAAGCCATGTTTGCACACTTAAGTTTCTTACCAGGCACTTCAATTACGTTATAACAAAAACTGTCATTAACATATTCAAACATATTCATTCTGAAATTGAGAACAGGTTAATTCTATTAATAGAGTCATAGAAACATACAGCACAGAAACAGGCCCTTCGCCCCATCTAGTCCATGCCAAAACATTTTGAATCGCCTACTCCTGTCCGCCTGCACCGGAACCATAGCCTCCCATCCATGTATCTATCCAAACTTCTCTGAAATGCTGAAATCAAGCTGGCATGCACCACTGGCGCTGGTAGCTCATTCCGCACTCCCACCATCCTCTGAGTGAAGAAATTTCCTCTTGTGTACACTCTTTAACTTTTCACCTTTCACCCTTGACCCATGCCCTCCAGTCCTACCCAACCTCATTGAAAAAAGCCTGCTTCTATTTATCAAAGAGGATTTCCTTGCAGACTGGGTATGTGGTTTTCCATAAATGAAGCTCCTTGTGCAGAGTGTTGAAGATATAGAATTGCACAGAATTTATAGCAATTAAATTGGCCAGTCAGCCCATTTGGTCTCAACTAATCGTCAGTTTACATATTGCACTATTTCCTTTTCTTCGGTGCGTGAATCATTCAGCTTTTAAAATGTCAGTGCTATAGGTTTCAGACAATCTAAGTCTGAATAAATTTCATAGCTGTACAAACTGACTTGCTTACTTATTATCTGTTGATGTGGCAGGTACTTAGTGCAGCAATGAAGGTCCTCCATCTCTTTCCGTCCTCGGCCACTCAGATGTAGAAAGAGTCTTCATGTCTATTTCCGTAACAATTTCCTTTGACCAGTCAGGGTTGTTAGTCCTGAGCTGAACCGCTGAACCTGGAGGACCTGGCCTCTACACTTTGACCTGCTTGGCAGGAGATCCTACCGAGAGCCAAAGCATAAAGCCTGGTTCCAGCCAACGTAGCTCTCTGGGTCATTGAGAGTCATAAGCTTCCAAACCATGACACGGTTGTGGTCCTTTTGTAGTCACATCCATACAAAGTCAAGATATTATTCTCTATTCTTGTTTATTTTATTTGCAGCTCTTTTGTAAACTTTCAGAGTGGGTGGAATTTCCTAAAGATTTCTTAACAATTACATTAGAATCAGAATCAGAATCAGGTTTATTATCAATGGCATGTGATCTGAAATTTGTTAACTTAGCAGCATCAGTTCAATGCAATATATAATCTAGCAGAGAAAAAAATAATAAATAAAATAAAAATATAATAATAAATAAACAAGTAAATCAATTATGTATATTGAATAGATTTTTTAAAATGTGCAAACACAGAAATACTGTATACTTAAAAAAAATGAGGTCGTGTGCAAAGATTCAATGTCATTTAGGGATCGGATGGCAAAGGGGAAGAAGCTGTTCTGAATCTCTGAGTGTGTGCAATCAGGCTTCTGTACCTCCTACCTGATGATAACAGTGAGAAAATGGCATGCCCTGGGTACTGGCGGTTCTTAATAATGGATGCTGGCTTTCTGAGACACCGCTCCCTAAAGATGTCATGGGTACTTTGTAGGCTGGTGCCCAAGATGGAGCTGACTAGATTTACAACCTTCTGCAGCTTCTTTCGGTCCTGTGCAGTAGCCCGTCCATACCAGACAGTGATGCAGCCTGTCAGAATGCTCTCCACAGTACAACTATAAAAGTTTTTGAGTGTATTTGTTGACATGCCAAATCTCTTCAAACTCCTAATAAAGTATAAGCTGCTGTCTTGCCTTCTTTATAACTGCATCGATATGTTGGGACCAGATTAGATCCTCAGAGATCTTGACACCCAGGAACTTGACGCCACTCACCCTCTCCACCTCTGATCACTCTATGAGGATTGGTATGTGTTCCTTCATCTTACCCTTCTGGAAGTCCACAATCAGCTCTTTTGTCTCACTGGTGTTGAGTGCTGGGTTGTTGCTGCAGCACCACTCCGCCAGCTCACTCCTGTATGCCCACTCGTCACCACCTGAGATTCTACCAACAATGGTTGTATCATCCGCAAATTTATAGATGATATTTGAGCTCTGCCTAGCCACACAGTCATGGGTATACAGAGAGTAGAGCAATGGGCTAAGCACACACCCCTGAGGTGCACCAGTGTTGATCGTCAGCAAGGAGGAGATGTTATCATCAATCCGCATAGACTGTGATCTTCCAGTTAGGAAGTCGAGGATCCAATTGCAGAGGGAGGTACAGAGGCCCAGGTTCTGCAGCTTCTCAATCAGGATTATGGGAATGATGGTATTAGGTGCTGAGCTATAGCCGATGAACAGCATCCTGACGTAGGTATTTGTGTTGTCCAGGTGGACCAAAGCCATGTGGAGAGCCATAGAGACTGAGTCTGCCATTGACCTATTGTGGTGATAGGCAAATTGCAATGGGTCCGGGTCCTTGCTGAGGCAGGAGTTCAGTCTAGTCCTGACCAACCTCTCAAAGCATTTCAGACAATCATATATCCATTTTGCTCAAACTAATTTTCTTGCAGATTTCTGTCTAATTTTATAAGGCCTTAAGACTGTAAGACATAGTAGCAGAGTTAGGCCATTCAGCCCATCAGGTCTGCTCCACCATTTCCTCATGGCTGATGTATTATCCCTCTCAATCCCATTATCCTGTCTTCTCCCCGTAACTCTGATGCCCTTACTAATCAGGAACCTAAATACTTGGCCTTCACAACTGTCTGTGGCAATGAATTCCACAGATTCATCACCCTCGTTTCCTCCTCATCTCTGTTCTAAAGGGACATACTTCTATTCTGAGGATGTGTCCTCTGGTCTTAGACTCTCCCAGCCTAGGAAACAACCTCCCCACGTCCACTCTATCAGGGCCTTTCACCGAAAGGTTGGTGAAGTGTGTCAGCTCGAAACATCAATTCTTTATTCCTTTCCATAGATGTTGCCTGATTTGCTGATTTCCTTCAACATGTTGTGTTGTGAGTTTTATTCCTTACAAAATCATTCCTTTTTAGTTGAGCCAGAAACACCTTGTGAAACAAACGTTCTTAATTCATGTGTTATTTATTCATTTTCACGGAGGAAGTAAATAGAGGTCAAACACATTCCAGTTATTGAGTATTTCTAAGCAATTTGTTAAATTGCTTTTGATATTATTAGCAGTGTTTTCTGTTAATTAGCAATGAAGTATCTTTATAAATAACACGAACTGTTATGTGATACTGTACCTCATTAAATCTATTCCAAAGCAAGAGCTTTAAGGAGTTGCTGTGATGACATGCAAGCATTTAAAATTGTTAAGTTTGAAAAGTGTAAGGATTGGAATGAATTGTTCCAGAATTAATTATGTTGTATTACATGTTAAATGTAATTAGCAATTATAACAAGAACAATTCGGTCGAAATTAATTGACAGCTTCGTAACAATTTAAATGCATGGGTAACTGCATGAAACAGAGACACCATATTACAGGCATTCATTTAATGAACAGATGGGTAGAAAAGGAGTTCTTTGAATCTATGGGCAAGGAGAACGTCTACATTGTTTATATTGTATTATTTTGTAAGTGACCATGACACCCTGAACCAATTGTGCCGCACTTTTTTTTCAACTGATGTCAAGAAAGCAAACTGTTTGGAACACATTCAGAAGCGTATAGATGGACTTTATTTTCAATTGTGTTGCCTGTTGAAGGTTGCTATCCTGTGATTTTTTTTTTAAATGGACACAATTATAAAGGAAGAAAGCACATTAAAATTGGATTTAATTTGAATCACTGCGGAATCTTTTAAACGAATACAAGAAACAGTTGAATAGATCTTAAACCATTTAAATAAAGTTATTGAAAAGTAACCATGCATGCTGATAAAGAAAAGACATTTCAAGTATTACCAACATAAATTTCAATTTCTATTGTGACAGTTACAGTTAATGGAAATAAAGTCTTCAGCATAATATGATCTGGAAACAGTTTTTTTTTGAACAGCTGGAGTGAATTTCCTTTATAATTTTAAACCAAATTACTTATAGAAAAGAAAGGCTTCAGATAGTGTGGTGTTCAATGAGTCTCTGAAGCAGGAGTTTAGTACCACTTTTAACACAAGAAGTTCTACAGCTGCTGAAAATCCAGAGTAACACATACAAAATCCAGGAGGAACTCAGCAGGTCAGGCAGCATCCATGGAGAAGAATAAACAGTTGATGATTTAGGCAGAGACCCTTCAGCAGGAACGCAAAGGAAGAGGAAAGAGGCCAGAATAAGGACAGGAAGGTGAGGGGTGGGGAGGGGGTAAAACCTGGCAGGGTGATAGGTGAAGTCGGATGAGGAAGAAGGTGGGTGGGTGCTATTTGTTGATCATTATTCACTTAAGAGTAGTGGGCAACACGGTAGTGTAGTGGTTAGCACAACGTATTACAGCATCAGCGACCCGGGTTCAATTCCCGCCGCTGCCCGTAAGGAGTTTGTACGTTCTCCCCGTGACTGCGTGGGTTTCCTCCAGGTGCTCCGGTTTTCCAAAGTCACACTGGTTGGTAGGTTAATTGGTCATTGTAAATTGTCCCGTGAGTAGGCTAGGGTTCAACTGGGGGATTGTGGGGCAGTGTGGCTCAAAGAGCCGGGGGAGCTCACTCTGTGCTGTATGTCAATAAGATAAAAGAAACCTTAATAGCTGGCATGATACATCGTGTTTTAGAGTATTTAACTCAAATATTTAACAAGTATAGTGTACTAAGAATTGTAAGAGGATTGCTCGAACCTGAACAGTGATTTAAATATGCACAAAAGTGAACATATTCAAAATTAATGTCCAAATTACACTGGACAACAATTTTGTTTTGAAAGTTTTGCTTCCTCAGAATTTTTTAAATGATAGACCACTTGAAGCTGGATACAAATATAATTTCAGACTATTTGTATCATGTAGGAATTTGAAGAAACAAAATATTAACTTTTCTTGAATTCATTTCATTGCAAAATGGTGCTGACAATTTACCACAGTTCAACTAAGCTAAAAGTGCTTTGTTGTTGATTTTCATTTGTAATCAATGTCTGAGACTTCTCATTTAAATGTCCAACAATAATCAACCAACACTGATGGATTCTAGCTGCCGCAGCAGTAACCTGGCACTCAACATCAGTAAGACGAAAGAGTCGATTGTGGATTTCAGGAAGGGTAAGATGAAGGAACACACACCAACCCTCACAGAGGGATCAGAAGTGAAGAGAGTGAGCAGTTTCAAGTTCCTGAGTTTCAAGATCTCTGAGGACCTAACCTGGTCCCAACATAGCGATGTAGTTATAAAGAAGGCAAGATAGCGATTATATTTCATTAGGAGTTTGAAGAGATTTTGTATGCCAACAAATGCACTCAAAAACTTCTATAGATGTACCGTGGAGAGCATTCTGATAGGCTGCATCACTGTCTGGTATGGGGGGGGGGGGGGGCGGCTATTGCACAGGACCGTAAAAAGCTGCAGAGGGTTGCAAATCTAGTCAGCTCCATCTTGGGTGTTAGCCTACAAAGTACGCAGGACATCTTTAGGGAGCGGTGTCTCAGAAGGGGAGCGTCCATTATTAAGGACCTCCAGCACCCAGGGCATGCCCTTTTCTCACTGTTACCATCAGAAGCCTAAAAGCACACACACAGCGATTCAGGAGCAGATTCTTTCCCTCTGCCACCTGATTCCTAAATGGATATTAAACCCTCAGGCATTACCTCACTTTTTTAATATACATTATTACTGTTTTTTTCATGTTTTTAAATCGATTCAATATACATATACTGTAATACATTTACTTATATATTTATTATTATAATTATTTTTATTTTATTTACTATTTTTTTCTCTTCTATATTATGTAACGCATTGAACTGCTGCTGCTAAGTTAACAAATTTCACGTCACATGCCGGTGATAATAAACCTGACTCTGATTTTGATACCATTTCTCCATCACCACAAAGTACGGTGAAACCTTTCAACATGCTCTTCACTGACAGTGCACACACAAACTGCTGGAGGAACTCAGCAGGCCAGGCAGCATCTATGGAAAAGAGTACAGTTGAGGTTTTGGGCCGAGACCCTTCAGCAGGAGTGGAGAAAAGAAGATGAAGAGTAGAGTTAAAGGGTAGGGGGAGATGAGGAGAGGCACTAGGTGATGGGTGAAACCAGGAACGGGAGGGGTTAAGTAAAGAGCTGGGAAGTTGATTGGTGAAAGAGATACAGGGCTGGAGAAGAAGGAATCGAATAGGAGAGTGCAGAAGGACATGGAAGAAAGAAAAGGGAGAGAAGCTCCAGAGGGAGGTGATGATTCGGCAAGGAGATCAGGTGAGAAATGGAAAAGGGGATGGGGAATGGTGAAGGTGGGGAGCATTACCAAAAGTTCAAGAAATCGATGTTCGTGCCACCAGGTTGGAGGCTACCCAGACGGAATAGAAGGTGTTGTTCCTTCAGCTTGAGTGTGCCACATTCTGACACTAAAGAGGGCCATGGATGGACATATCAGAATGGGAATGGGAGGTGGAATGGAAGTGGGTGGCCACTGGGAGATTCTGCTTCTTTTGATGGACGGTCTTCAGCGAAGTGGTCTCGCAGTCTCCCTCAGGAAGCCAGACAGAAGGTGCTGGGCACAGTATATGACCTCAACAGACTCACAGGTGTAGAGCTGCCTCACCTAGAAGGACTGTTTGAGGCCCTGAACGGTAGCGAGGGAGGACGTGTAGGGGCAGGTGTAGCATTTGTTCTGCTTGAAAGGATAAGTACCAGGAGGGAGATCAGTGGGGAGGGATGAATGGACAAGAGAGTC
The DNA here is from genome assembly GCF_048418815.1 of Hemitrygon akajei. Taxonomy (NCBI): domain Eukaryota; kingdom Metazoa; phylum Chordata; class Chondrichthyes; order Myliobatiformes; family Dasyatidae; genus Hemitrygon; species Hemitrygon akajei. The sequence continues at coordinate 161,551,817 of NC_133132.1, forward strand.
GCGTAGGGAGCAATCCCTGCAGAAAGCAGAAAGTAGGGGATGGGAAAGATGTGCTTGATGGTGGGATCCCATTGGAGGTGGCAGAAGTTTTGGAGAATTATGTGCTGGATGCAGAGGATGGTGGGGTGGTAGGTGAGGACAAGAGGAGCCCTATCCCTGGTAGGGTGGCGGGAGGATGGGGTGAGAGCAGACATGCGTGAAATGGGAGAGATGCGGTGGATGGCAGCGTTGATGGTGGAGGAAGGGAAGCCTCTTTCTTTGGATAAGGAGGACACTTTCTTCATTCTGGAATGAAAGGCCTCATCCTGAGAGCAGGGGTGTGGCGGTGATGGAGGAATTGAGGGAAGGGGATGGTGTGTTTGTAAGTAACAGGGTGGGATGGGGTATAGTCCAGGTAGCTGCGAGAGTCAGTGGGTTTAAAATATACATCTGTAGATAAAGTGTCTCCAGAGATAGAGACAGAGAGATCGAGAAAAGGGAGGGAGAGGTTGGAAATGGACCAGGCAAATGTGAGGGCTGGGGGGAAGTTAGAGGCAAAGTTGATGAAGTCAACGAGCTTGGCATGGGTGCAGGAAGCAGCACCAATGCAGTCACTGATGTGGTGTAGGGAAAGTGTGGGGCGGTCACCAGTGTAGGCTTGGAACATTGACTGTTCCACGTAGTTACCTCTTTTGTTTGAAGGAAGTGGGAGCAGCCAAAGGAGAAATTATTTAGAATGAGGACAAGTTCTGCTAGATGAAGGAAAGTGGTGGTGAAGGGGAACTGGCTGGGTCTGGTGTTCAGAAAGAAATGGACAGCTTTGAAGCCTTCCTGGTGGGGGATAGAGATGTACAGAGACTGGACATCCATAGTAAAAATAAGATGATGGAGGCCAGGGAATTTGAAATCACTGAAAAGCTCCAGAGCATGTGAAGTGTCACGGGTGTAGGTAGGAAGGGATTGAACTAGGTAGGAAGGGATAAAACACAGTTGAGGTATCCAAATATGAGTTCAGTTGGGCAGGAACAAGCTGAAATACTTCCTCCCACTTCCTTCAAACAAACGGGTCAACCTGGACAGGGAGGTTGATGGATCTTGGGTAGGAGGTAGAAATGGGAGGTGTGGGTTGCTGAAACTATGAGGTTGGTGGCAGTGGATGGGAGATCCCCAGAGTTAATAAGGTTGGTGATGGTGTGGGAGACAATGGCCTGGTGTTCCATGGTGAGGACCTGTTCGAAGTATAAGTAAGAGGAGGTGTCTGAGAATTGTCACTGGTCCTCAGCAAGGTAGAGGTCAGTACGCTAGACTACTACAACACCCCGTTAATCTGCGGGTTTGATGGTGAGGTTAGGGAGTGGAAGGCCGAGCGTTCCGAAGGAGTGAGGTTGGAATTGGAGAGAGGAGTGTTGAAGTCGAGACTGTTGTTGTCCCTTCGGTGGCTGGCAAGGATCCAGAGCAGGCAGAAAACCAGGGCAAGGTGTCTAGGAAGAGGAGGAGGGTTGAAGATGGGAGAAGGGGTCATCAGTGCGGGGCTCAGAGTCCTTGCCAAAGAACTAGGCTCGGAGAGAGAGGCAGTGGAAAGAAAGCTCAGCATCGTGGAGGGTGCAGAACTCACTGAGATGTGGGCACAGGGGGACAAAGGTGAGGGCCTTACTAAGGACAGAACATTCTGCCTCAGAGAGGAGAAGATCAGTGGGAGTAGTGAAGTCCTGGCACAGATGGAGGGGGGTAGGGGTTTGGTAGTGTCCAAGGAGAAGGGAGGTTTGGAGTGTTCAGGGATGGTAGTGTGACAGGAAGATGACATCTCCAAGGGTCCAAGTGCTGGTGTTGGGACCTGAGAGAGACGGGATTCCATCCTCCCAATACCCTACCAGGGTTAGGGTTCCTCTTGTCCTCATCTACCATCCCACCAGTATCGGCATCCAGTGCTTAATCCTCTGTAACTTCTGCCATCTCCAATGGGATCCCATCGCTTTCCTCCCTCCTACTTTCTGCTTTCTGTAGGGATTGCTCCCTATGCGACTCCATTGTCCATTTCTCCCTCCCCACTGATCTCCCTCCTGACACTTATCCTTGCAAGCAGAACAAGTCTTGCACTTGTCTCTACACCACTCCCTCACTACCATTCAGTCCTTCCAGGTGAGGAGACACTTCACCTGTGAGACTATTGGTGTCATATACTATGTCCGGTGCTCCTGGTATAGCCTCGTGTATATCGTTGAGACCTGATGTAGATTGGGAGACTGCTTTGCCGAGCACCCACACTCTGTCCACCAGAAAAAGCTGATCTCCCAGTAGCCGCCCATTTTAATTCCACTTCACATTCCCATTCCAATATGTCAGTCATGGCCTCCTCTACTGTCGCAATGAGGCCACACTTAGGTTGGAGGAATATTACATTCCGGCTGGGTAGCTTCCAACCTGATGGCATGAATATCGATTTCTCGAACTTCCCCATCCCCTTTTCCCTCTCTCACCTTATCTCCTTGCCTGAACACCATCTCTCTCTGGTGCTCCACCCACCTTTCTTTCTTCCATGCTCTTCTGCCCTCTCCTATTAGGTTCCCCCTTCTCCGGCCTATATCTTTTTCACCAATCAACTTCCCAGCTCTTTACTTCTGGGCTGAAGGATCTCGGCCCACAACGCCAACTGTACTCGTTTCCATAGATGCTGCCTGGTCTGCTGAGTTCCTCCAACATTTTGTGTGTGTTGCTCGGATTTCCAGCATCTGCAGATATTCCTTTGTTTGTTACTGACTGTGCAGGGAGAAGGAGTTAGAAATTTGGAACTTCCTTGAACAAATGGCAATTAATGTTTGGCCATTCTGAGTTTGTCAGCCTATTAACCATAATGAGAAATAATGTACATGAAGTTGGGTCACAGGTCAGCTATGATCTCAGCTGGTAACATGGGGTCAGGTAACTAATTCTGTGCTCCAAAATTGAGAGGAGTCTTTCATAGGCCTCGTGCCTCTCTAGTGGAATTTGAGGGATGCATAGCTGTATTTCATTGCTTGTCACCAGTTTCTACAATTTGCTATGGCAATATGTAATATCCACTGTAGAAGCAATGGCAATCTGCTGATTAAATTATGTATTGACAGGGAATGAAAGACACTGTGACTCCAGCAGGAAATGGAGGGAGATCCTTCAAAGGTCAGTGAAGTGGTGATAGGATTCAGCATCTTTTTTTCCAGTTCTGGGTGAAGTTGTAAAGCAGAACTTTTGCCCGTACATTGATTAGGATTGAAAGCTCTAGTAATTATAATATGTCTAACATGGTAGTCAATAATAAACTAAGAATTTATTTTCCAACACTATTTGGGGAGCCTTTATTTAACTTCAAATACTTCCAAGGACAATGTCACTCAAAATTGAGAAAGGAAAGAGGTCACTTGTCTTGGCTACTCTATTATAGATTTTACATGTACTTAGATTGAAAAATACCATTCTAAACAATTAATATAGTGTTCATTGATTGATCTTGGCCAGTCAATCATTTTAAACTGCCAGTCCATCATTCATTATGCCTCAATCCGCATCTTGATACGATGCAATAGGTGTTATTGCTTTGCTCTCCATTAATTAATTCAAAATTCAAAGTAACTTTATTATCAAAGTACATGCACAATATTGTGCAAATGTCCTAGGCACGTATACACAACTCGGGGATGCAAAGACTTTTACACAGTTTTTGGAGAGTGAGTTTGTAAATCTGGCAGGAATAAAGTGTGTTGGGAATGGCGAGGGTGAAGCACAGCGGGAGGGGTGTAGGACAGGTGGCAGAGAAGGGATGTCAAGTTGGGGGTGGGTGGGGGGCAAGGGTGCAGAAACTACCCAGCCCTGAGGCACCAGGCTAGTTCATTTGATCCCAATCAATTGGTTTATTGGTCATTACAGAATGTCTCTCTGGTGCTTTCCACTTCCTACCCTCTCCCTTTCCTTTTACCCAACCAAGCTTCCCCTCTCCCTGCCCCCTTCCCACTCTCAGTCCACAATAGAGACCCATATCCGAATCAGGTTTATCATCACTCACATGAGTCATGAAATGTGTTTGTTTTTGCGGCAGCAGTACAGTGCAATACAAAAACTGACTGCAGTACTGTGCAGTCCTGGATGATAGTGAGGATTGTGCTTGTGATTGAGTTGTCTGAGTGTACAGCTCTTGTGATCCCGTGCATTGGGGTCTCCATGCCAGACTGTGATGCGACCAGTCAGGATGCTTGCCGCGGTACATCTGTAGAAAATTTGATGGAGACATTTCAATTGTTTTTCAAACCCCTAGTGAAGTGTGCCATTATGTGATCGCATCAACACCTTACTATCATCCACAATACAAAAACTGAAGCCCACTATGGGAGATGGGCAATTTAAATTCAAGTAATAAATCTGGATTTTAAAAGTGTTTCCAGTAATAGAGCTTTTGAAAATACTGGATAGTCCTTGTAAATCCTCTCTAAATGCAGTACTGTGCAAAAGTCTTAGGCACATATAGTGTGTGTGTATATATATATATATATATATATAGCTAGGGTGCTTCAGATTTTCACTCAGTGCTGCAGTAATATCATGTCGTGCTCAATAAGCCAATTGTCTGGAATCAAATGACCTTTCCTGGTGTCTCAGGTTTGGGTGAGTCTGTACTGTTATGACCCCAGCCCCCTCCTTTGTGAGATTCGCAAGAGCCCTAGTCAAGGGGGGGTCAAATGACCCAAGAGAGAGAGGGAGACGTGCTGAAGACCACGTTCCCCCGGGAAGCAGAATAAAGCGACTCTTTGACTATTGTCTCATGAAGACCACGTGTAAAGCCCTCGGGCAAAGTGGGCTGGTTGAGAGAGAGATTGACACCGGCGATCCCGTGAGGAAGTATAAAGGAGGGTCTGGGGGAGAGGACCCCTTCAGACGCACCGGAAGACACGCTAGAAATCCTGTGACAGCGTTTTGATAGCGACAGCCGGTGGTGGGGTCCGTGTGCGTCGTTTCCTTGCCTGGGATTGACGACCCCACAACGGAAGAACGGCTTAGCTACAGGGGAGGTCACAGATGAGCGTTCATTCCCCCAACGAGGCTCCGACAAACCGAACTACTCCAGGTTGGAAAACCGGTCGGGTAACTGTTTAATCCCATCTCTCTCTCTCTTTCTAACAAAAGTGCACCAACGCGACACCACAACGAAGGCAGCTGGTGGAACTGCAGTGACCGCAAAAGACTTTTAGATATCCAGTAAACAATATATATCTACATTACCCCTAGACAACGATAGAGCTTATTTCTGATTGATTATTACTATACCTGTGCTTTAGATTGAGTTGTGACGACGTATATGATCTGAATGTGTTGTATTAACCATACGTTTGTGCCCCTTTATAAATAAAAACGTTTGAAAATAGTAGCATCAGGCTTCAGCGGACCCATCTATCTTTGCTGGTAAATTACCCGGTTACTGGGGAAAGTAACAGTACCTGCACCATCCTCCATCCCTGGCACTCCTTCTCTGCCATTCAATGATTCCATTGAATGTTTCCAGCATTTTCTGCTCTTATCTGATTAGCCAGTGTCATCAGGGAAAGAAATACTTTATCCTTTCGCTCACCCTGTGGCTGCTTCTGAGTGCCTTCAGAAATTAAAGCCCTTCAGTTTAAAGGACAATTATTGACAGTCAGTAAATATTGGTCTTTCAACAACAAAAATATCCCTTGAAACATCCTGTTTCATATTAGGTGTAAATCAGTTTTTAAGACACACTAAACCATAATCATCACTTATCTCAGATAATGAAGAAATTATCTTTAATTTAAATGTTCAAATATTAAAAAATTGGATACATTTACATTATGGACAGCACAGAGCATAGAAGTGTCTCGGTTAGTTGCAACAATGAGCAGTACCAGAGATCTGGGTTCATGTCCCGCGGCTCTCTGTAAGGTTCTCCCCATGACTGCATGGGTTTCCTTCACATGCTGCTGTTTCCTCCCACATTCTAAACACATAGGGGAAATCTTATCTAACAAATCTGTTGGAATTCTTTGAAAAAATAGTAAGCAGGATAGACAAAGGAGAGTCAGTTGATGGGTACTGGGATTTTCAGAAGGCCTTTGACAAAGTGCCACACATGAGCCTGCTTAACAAGCTGATGGTATTACAGGAAAGATTCTAGCATGGATAAAGCAGTGGCTGATTGGCAGGAGGTAAAGAGTGGGAATAGAGGGAGCCTTTTCTGGTTGATTGTTGGTGACTAGTTGTGTTCTACGGGGGTCTGTGTTGGAACTATTTCTTTTTACATTATATTTCACTGATTTGGATGATGGAATTGAGGACTTTGTTGCAAAGTTTGCAGAGGATATGAAGATAGGTGGAGGGGCAGATAGTTTTGTGGAAGTAGAGATGCTACAGCAGGACAGACAGATTAGCAGAATGGGCAAAGATGTGGCAGATGGAATACAGTGTTGGGAAGTGTACGGTCATGCACTTTGGTACAAGAAATGAAGTGGTTGGCTGTTTTCTAAATGGAGAGAAAATTCAAAAATCTGAGGTGCAAAGGGACTTGGGGGTCCTGCTGCAGGATTCTCTAAAGGTTAATTTGCAGCGAGAGTCTGTGGTGAGGAAGGCAAATGCAATGTTAGCATTCATTTCAAGAGGACTAGAATATAAAAGCAAGGATGTAATGTTGAAACTTTATAAGGCACTGGTGAGACTTTACTTGGATTATTGTGAGCAGCTTTGGGCTCCTTATCTTAGAATGGAGTGCTGAAACTGGAGAGGAGGTTCACAAAAATGATTTCAGAATTGAATGGCTTGTCATATGTTGAGTGTTTGATGGGTCTGGGCCTGTATTCACTGGAATTCAGAAGAATGAGGGGTGATCTCATTGAAACCTATCAAATGATGAAAGGCCTTGATAGAGTGGATGTGGAGAGGATGTTTCCTATGGTGGGGGAGTCTAAGACCAGAGGACACAGCATCAGAATAGAGAGGCATCCTTTTAGAAAAGAGATGAGAAGGAATTTCTTTTGCTAGAGAGTGATGAATCTGTGGAATTTTTTGCCACAGGCAGCTGTGGAGGCAAAGTCTTTATGTATATTTAAGGCAGTGGTTGATAGATTTTTGATTGGTCAGGGCATGAAGGGATACTGGGGAAAGGCAGGAGACTGGGGCTGAGGAAAATTGGATCAGCCATGATGAATTGGCGGAGCAATTCCAATGGGCCAAATGGCCTAATTCTGTCAACTATCTTATGGTCTTATGATGATATGGGTTAGTAGGTTAATTGGTCACATGGATGCAATGGGGTGCCATGGACTCATTGGGCCAGAAGGGCCTGTTTCTGTGCTGAATATCTAAATTAAAAATTAATCCAAATAAATTTCAATACATCATTTTATTATGATGGCTAATGTAGAATATCTAACTTCTTCCTTAATTTCAAGTTCAATATTACTTACACATTATAAAATATTTAACATGCCAAAGATTTGGCCTTTTACTACCATTTATTTGCCTGTGATAATTCTTCAGATCGATTGGCCCAATCTTGATAATATTACAATTGAAAAAGTCCCCAGGGTCTGAAAGCAACCCATGCTGAGGGATGGAAAGTCCATGACACAGGGATTTTATTTAGAGATACAGCGTGGAACAGATCCTTCCAGCCAATGAGACTCACTGCCCAGAAATCCACCTATTTAACCCTAGCCTAATCTCAAGACGAATGACAATGACGAATTAACCTACGAGCCTAAATATCTTTGGAATGTGGAAGGAAACCGGAGTACCAGGAGGAAACGCACACACTCACTGGAAGGATGTATAAACTCCTTACCAACGGTGTCGGAACTGAACTCCTGCATTAGCAACTACGCTACCGTGGTGTCTCTTTGGAGTTTTTTAGGCGGTTTCCTTCGACATTGAAAGTGAAGTATTTTTGAACTTTTTAGAGTGACTCATTCATGGAGAGATGTTGCGCTCAAAGCAGGTGCTTGTCAGTGGGTTTCAACATCTTGCAACTTTGGCAGGTATCATGAAGTGTGAAATTGTGGGCATAAGCTCGACTCTTTTCTGTTCACAATCTCCGAACACACGTCGCTCTATCTTTAGCTCATTCTACCCATGGGCAGAACTCCCTACTGGGTCTACGTGATTACAGAATTCCTTTTGTACAAGACAGTGGCCACAGCCAAAATGAGATAATGCCTGGATCATGAACTTCTATGGTTGCCAAGCAGCATAAAATTAGCCGCTTCAGATCGATGCCAAGATAATAAACAAACACTGTCTGTCACATGTGGTATTTATATTCCAAGTACAATGTTGCTGCAGAAAAGCTTTGCGCTGCATCAGTGCTGCAAATGGTATGAACACGTCTTTCAAATCCACACCATTTGCTGTTGTAACCCTTGGGCTTGACCAGCTCGCGCTCATCTAGGAGAATCAGCCGTCGGCCCCACCAAACTGGGTAATCACGCTTGTGTCGATGCTGTGTAATGTACCTCCAGTTATAAACCCACAATGCAAAATATCGTACAGTACACCATATACAATTAAATGATAGACTTTATGAATCTTAATCTGAATATAGGGTTAGTAATGAAAATAAACAAAGCAAAAAAAAGGCCCAAGTCAAAGTCCAAGTCCCAGTTCGAGCTCACTCAGTAATCATTCTTCCACTAGCGATCTCCTCCGAATGTTGCTGACCTTCGGACCCTCAGATCCCAGTCCACTCCGTCTGGTGGTCTGCCAGCTCTCTCCACATGTGTCTTCCCTCTCCTTAACAAAAGCTCGCGAAAAACCCAGCTCCCAGACACACAAGAAAACACAACATTTCTCCCATTGGATAGCAATGGAATTCCAATGTCCTGTTATCTCTAGTCATAACCCAAACATTGCTGCTACAGAGAAATGATTACATTAACAGTGGAACATTGCTGAGAAGCCATTACATTAGACTTAGCAGTGAAACCTTACAGCGTGTTACACTGTCAAGGAACAATATATCGTGAAATTATGAGCAGAGGGCGTTCTGACCAGTAATTTTCCAACACACATTTGCAATGTCCATTGCTTCCTTTGGAAAGTTTACCTGAAAATATCAACCCAGGCTGAACGTCAATTTGGTTGTGAAGCAATGTAAATTGGAAGTCTCTCGAAGAAAGTTCAGCTGCCGATACTCTGGGGTCAAATTGTCTCTAGCTTCAGATTTGCACTCCATATCTATGCTTTGCTTAAGCTCATGCTTATTATTGACACAACTACTGGAATCTTAATGAGTGATCAGATGCAGAAATTCTGGCAAGACTGCCTTCCTCCAATGCAAGTCACTTGAGACCAATCGTAGTAAATTAATGCAACATCATACTCTGCTGGCATGCTAATGTAAATGCAGATGCTTTAGTTGTAAATCAACAGTGCATTGGCATATTTACTATGAGACAGTGCATGTTGTAACCATATAGTTATACATTCACATAAATAATTACACTCATTATTGTTATGTACTGTGTTGTATGACATGGGCAATCATGATCTTCCTTCTGCCTTTAATCTGAGAAATTCTAACAAGCTCTACAAAACTTTTGCCTGTCCTTCCCTTCCCTTAATGTAACTCATGAATGCGCTGTCAACCGCGACTTCTTCATCCATCAATTTTTCCCGTCGCTGCAAGATATTCGAGCTTCTCTATCCTCAGTGCATGTCCTAGAAATTCCAGCTGCTGTTTCCTGATTTCCTGAGGTGATATCAGCTCTCTTTTAGTTCTGACTTTCTTGCAACACTTCCAATACTACTATACTTTAATATACAGTACTATCAATAGACAATAGACAGTAGGTGCAGGAGTAGGCCATTCGGCCCTTCTAGCCAGCACTGCCATTCACTGTGATCATGGCTGATCATACACAATCAGTACCCCGTTCCTGCCCTCTCCCCATATCCCTTGACCCCGCTATCTATAAGAATGGACTTGTTAAATTTTGCAAATGATTATTGTGGAAATTCTGCTAACCTGTGCACAAACAATGATGTAAATAAATGAGTTGTATTTGCATACAACAGCATGGTAGCACAGCAGTTAGTGCAACACTTGACAGTGTCAGCTGCAAGATTGGGGTTCAGGCTCCACTGCTGTCTGTAAGGAGTTTCAACACTCTCAGGGTGACCATTGATGTTTCCTCCAGGTTCACCTGTTTCCTCCCATATTCCAAAGACATGCCAGTCGGGATTAGTAAATTATGGACACGCCATGTTAGCATGGCAACACTTACGGGATGCCCAGCACATCCTTGATGCAAATGACACTTTCTCTGTATGTTTTGATGTTTCAATGTACACATAACAAATAAAAACCATCTTTAACACAGTGTTAAAGAAAAATGTGTTTTTATTGAGCCATGGGGAGACATATCAAAAAATATTAAGAAGTTCTGAAAAAGCAGCAGAGGTTTAGGAGGAAACCCGAAAGATTTGTTCCCTTAAAGACTGTAGGAAGAGTTAGCAGTGACAAACAATAAAAGCAACAAGTCAAGGTTGGAGGAGCACAGATGTTTCAAAGACTTATCAAACTATAGGAGGTTACAGCAGTTGGATGTGTGGGGACTGGAGGGGTGAGAAATGGAGCCAGGGAGGGATTTGTACATGAGAATAAGAATTTTACAATTGTGGTGGTGTCAGACAAAAAGCCAGTGTAGACCAGCAAGCACAGACAAGTGAACAAAGCTCAATACAAGTTAACATATGAAGAGCCAAGTTCTTAATAAGCACGAAGTATTATTCAATGGAAGGTCACCTCAGGGTCAAATGGAACAACCGGGCTTAGCTCAGATCTAGGAAATTGGCAAGGATATTTGTGAGGAGGTGACACCTGGTACAATCTTCCCAACATTTAGTTGATGGGATATGTAATGATAATTATCATAAATACCCAGAAACTAGGTTGAAAGAATTCAAGCATGGAATTATAGGAACAATTAGAGAACTTAATTCAATAAAAGGAGTAAAAAAGATAGAGGTGAAAACACAATTCTTAAAATCGCTAATGACTGAAACCTGAAGAAGTCAGACTTCACAGTTCCCACAATCTATCTTCAGCATCAGGAATGTTGATTTTCAGTAAAATGGAAAGAGCGAAGGAAATTTTCTTTGAATTGGGCATACCCTGACCCTTTCAATTCCTTAAGCACTTTACTTTCAGTAAGCACTTATTAAACAGTGAAAGTGCATAAATAATCTAAGATTTAACTTTATGTAGTTTGTATCTGCTGTGCAAATATAGCAACTATATGCTATCTGATGCATATCAGCAGTATAGCCACAAAACTAATGGCAGAGGAAACTAACATGAACATGAAGCAGTGAATAGTCAACTCACTAACTCTTCTGCCATTTCCTCAAGTTGCTCGATCATTTTCATGAAAGAACCAGCCAGCACCATTATTCTTATTGTAATTAGGGCAACAAATATTGAAATATCAATAGTTTTATTCTAATTATCACTTGCTATTTTCATTGAGTGTACTTGTAAAGTTTGTATGCATCTATTAGACTATTGGCATCTATCTGCAGAATAATGACTAGACAAGATTTACTTGGAATCTCTTAGGTATTTACCAGCAGTAAGAGAAATACCTGCAATATCTGTCACAATTTTCAGAACACTTCCAGTGACCTGATACATATACAAGTTTCAGATGCATGCACTTGTGGAATTCTTGGGTTTGGTGATGTTTGGAGACTATAGACTCATTGACATCCTTCAGCCTTTCCTCAGCCTGATTCATGTCAGTTTTATGGTAACAGGATCTTAAAGTACTTTGGACACTTTGGAATTTGAGAGTCGACCAAGGGCTTATTTGGAATTGGTTGGTTATTGTTATGTGTAGTGAGGTACAGTGAAGAGCTTTCCTTTCATATTTTTCAGACAGATCAAATCATTACACAAGGTAGTACTAGCTGCTGTCGGAAGAAGGCTCTGTACTTGAGCAATCCTCTCTCTCTCTCTCTCTCTCTCTCTCTCTCTCTCTCTCTCTCTCTCTCTCTCTCTCTCTCTCTCTCTCTCTCTCTCTCTCTCTCTTTCTCTCTCTCAGTCTCTCTCTCTTTTGATGGAGAATGAGAGCCTGCTGGTCACTGAGACGGGGGGGGGGGGGGGGGGTGGGGGGTGAACTTGGAGAAGCAATGCAAAAGATTGTAACATCAGAATAGTGAGTTGCTAGTCTCTGCTCTCATTGTTACAGGAGCAACTTCTCTCTCCCTCGACGGAGAGAGAGAGCCTGTCTGAGATACCAAAATGCTGGTTATGGACTGTAGTTTTTGATGGACTCTAGATCAAGGCCTTCTTTTGGGGGTTTTTGCTACTGCTTGCATGGTGGGAGGGGAGGGGTGGGGTGTGTGGGTGTCAGTGCTTCTACTGGTGCAAGTGGAGGGGGGGAGGGTTGATGCATCTGCTGCTGCTTGTGTGATGGTGGGGTTTGGGTTCTGATCTTTCTATCAGTCATTCCATGGGGTTTCTTGCTTTGTGGTTGTCTGTGAAGAGAAATAATTTCAGGTTGTACACTGTATACGTCATCTGATATTAAATTAAACTGAACCATTTGAAGGTAAAACATGGATGGAAGAAGAATGGAGGGCTGGCACATGGATAAAAGAAAAAAAGAGAAAGGGAAAAATTAAAACAAAGAAAACTGGAGGTCTACTTGTGAGGGAAAGGTTAGATTGATCTTGGAGTGAGTTAAAAGGTTGACGCAACATCGTGGGCAAAGGGCCTTACTGTATGTTCTATTTTCTAGAATACTGAATGACCAGTAATAGCTACAGAGAAAGTGTAAAACAGGTAAATAATAAGTCGCAAAATCATCATGATTATAACTAGATCATAGTGTAACAATTCTGCCTTTGTAAATCAGGCATTATTTCCACATCAAATTTTCAGACTCATCGGAAGGAGTGGAGCCTGTGCTTCCAGTGTCTAGCTTGTAGTGAATGTCATATTGTGTGAGCCTCATCTCAGTGAAGGCAGACATCTCTGATAGAATTCATCACCACCTCCAGTGTGTCAGAGTATTCTTTGTCCAAGAAAAGCACTTAAATATATATCTTACCCCAGAGCACACGGTCTACTAGGCAACAGTGATGCTAAGTCGTGGGCGACCTACACCAAGGGTCTCAAAACACTGGAGGGATACCACCAATACTGTCTACACAAAGTCCTCTGATATCACTGGCAGCATAAGTGAACCAACATTGCCTTTTCCAGACCAACTGAGGTTCCAGAGTTAGAAACATAGAAAACATACAGCACAATATGTGGCCTACAAAGCTGTGCTGAACATGTCCCTTCCTTAGAACTACCTAGGCTTTACCCATAGCCCTCTATTTTTCTAAGCTCCATGTAGCCGTCCAGGAGTCTCTTAAAGGACCCTATCGTTTCCGCCTCCACCACCGCCACCAGCAGCCCATTCCACGCACTCACCACTCTCTGCGTAAAAACTTGTCCCTAACAGCTCCTCTGTACCTACTTCCAAGCACCTTAAAACTATGCCCTCTAGTGCTAGCCATTTCAGGCCTGGGGAAAAGCCTCTGACTATCCACACGATCAATGCCTCTCATTATCTTGTACACCTCTATCAGGTCACCTCTCATCCTCCTTCGCTCCGAGGAGAAAAGGCCAAGTTCACTCAACCTAACCTCATAAGGCATGCTCCCCAATCGAGGCAACTTGTAAATCTCCTCTGCACCCTTTCTATGGTTTTCACGTCCTTCCTGTAGTGAGGCAACCAGAACTGAGCACAGTACTCCAAGTGTTCATTCCCTCTGCTAGCCCGCAAGTCTGCCTGTCATCCCTGGGCAAGGTGTAGCCCCAGCTTAGGCCCCCGCCCCCCATCATACGTAATGATGATGATGGTGAATGAGATAATAAGACCATATGACGTAGGAGCAGAATTAGTCCATATGCCGCACCGTTCCATCGTGGCTGATTTATTTTCCCTCTTAACGCCATTCTTGTGTCTTCTCCCTGTAACCTTTGACACCCTGACTAATTAAGAGCCTATTAACCTCCACTTTAAATATACCCAGTGACTTGGCCTCCACAGCTGTTTGTGGCAATGAATTCCCCAGATTCACCATCCTCTGGCTAAAGAAGTTCCTCCTCAACTTTGCTCTAAAAGGACATCCCTCTATTTTGAGGCTGTGCCCTCTGGTCCTAGAAGAAGCATCCTCTCTACATCCACTCTACCTAGGCCAGGGGTGTCAAACTCATTTTAGGTCACAGGCCGGATTGAGCAAAATGCAGCTTCATGTGGGCCGGATCAGTCGGACGCGTGCGAACGCAGCTTTCGTTGCCTCCGTTTTTTCAGCCTGCTCTCATGTGTCTCAGTCTCTGCTATAACTACAAAGTGTTTCACTTTACAAATTCCGTTTCTTATGAAGAAGACTGCCGAGCAAGACTGCCAAATAAACACTAAAAACCCTGAAAACCTGGTACCTGAATAAACTCAGCATTAGCCATATCATACGCCATAGGCGCTTCGATTACTGGGGCCAGCTTTAATAGTAATTAGATATTATCTCGCGGGCCAAAGATAATTCCACCGCGGGCCGGATTTGGCCCGTGGGCCTTGAGTTTGACATATATGACCTAGGCCTTCAAAGATGTGATCGGGTCAATGAGATCCCTCCTCTTTCTTTAAAGCTCCAGTGAGTACAGGCCCATCAAACGCTTCTCATATGTTAACCCTTTTGCTTTCAGAATCATTTACGTGAATCTCTTCTGGACCTTCTCCAATGCCAGTACCCAATGGAAGAATACATCTCTCCTAAACATAATGATCTATACTTAAACAGGATGGGGCTCTTTCCAGGGTCTCCAATAAAATGATATTGTTTTTGGTGTACATGTGACAAATAAAGCTAATCATTAATAGTCCAACTCAACCATGTGGATTCTGAAAATACTTCCTTTTTGTTGATACCAAACGTAACTCCCCGTTACTTCAAATATCTGTGAATAAATGATCCTTAATGTTTACACCACCTCATGTTCTTCTTTCGGTCTTTTACAGTAGCATTCAGTGTCTGTGCAGGTAGCTGTTCCCAAGGTAGCATACCGACATACATTGGCATTAAAAACTACCTGTGGTATATTGAAACATCAAAGCATGCAGTGAAGTGTGTCATTTGTGTCGACGTCCAACACTGTCCGAAGATGTGCTGAGGCAGCTTGCCAGTATCAGCATGCATCTGGCACTAACAAAGCATGTCCACAGCTTACTCAGCCTAACCCCGTACATCTTGGTAATGTGGGAGAAAGCCCCAGCAGTCACGGGGATAACTTACAAACTCCTTACAGACAGTGGAGGGAATTGAACCTGGTCGTTGTCACTGTAACAGCATTACACTAACCGCTAGGCTGCCACATCACCTGTTAGATCAATTACACTGGACAACTTCCTTTTCAAAGTGTTGCTTCCTCAGAATTTTTTTTATGGTAGCCCGCTTGAAGCTGAACTCAAATACAACTTCAGACGACTTGTATCATGTAGGAATTTGGAGAAACAAGAAATTAACTTTTATTGAATATAATGCATTTAATTGCATAACAGTGCTGATGATTTACAATAGCTCAACTAAGCTAAACATGCTTTGTTGATGATTTTTATTTAAACTCGGTGTCTGAAGACCCCTGTGATCCTCTCGGCTGTTCTCACCATCCTTTGTAGGGACTTCTGGTCTGATACTCTGCTGTTCCTATAACCATGCTCTCAAAGGTGCTCCTGTAAAATTAGGTTAAGGAGCTGGGACGGACTCTTGCTTGCCTCAATCTCCTCAGCAAGCGGAAGAACTGCTGTGCTTTCCTGTTCTGGCAGATAAACAAAAGATAAATAAACAATGCAAAAGGTATTTAACCTTGCTTTTAACTGCCATCAGTTTGTCTTTTAGCTTTACGCTTGCACTTTATCCCATTGTAAAACACTTAGAACTACATTGTCTGCATGAAAAGTGTCCTATAAGTAAATTATTATTGTTATTAATATTATTAAAAGAGGAATAGTGAGGTAGTATTCATGGATACATGAAAAGTTCAGAAATCCGATGGTGAAGGGGAAGAAGATGTTCCTAAAATGTTGAGAGTGGATCTTCAGACTCCTGTAGCTCCTTGCTGATGTTAGTAATGAAAAAAGGGCATATTACCGAGAGTGAGGGTCTTTTAATGATGCATGCTGCTTTCTTGAGGTACTGCCTTTTGAAAATCTTTTTGATGGCTTGTGCGCATGATGGAGTCGCAGCTTCTTTCAAGCCTTTGTATTGGAAGCTTCATACCAGGCTTTGATGCAATGAGTCAGGATGCTCTCCACCGCTCATCTGTTGAAATATAGTGACATACCAAGTCTCCTCAAACCCGCAATGAACTATAGCCACTGGTGAGCCTTCTTCGTGATTGCATCAATGCACCGATCCCAGGTCATGCAGGGTCAGAATCAGGTATCACCAGCATGTGTCGTGAAATTTGTTAACTTAACTTAGCAGCAGCATTCATAGTTTTCAAATAGACAGACAGATAGACAAACAAGTCACCACATTACTCCTCATTAACTTACATTAGTAACCAACATGCCTCAATTAAAAATGTATTCCAGCTTGTTGGGCAATTATGTAAATAAGAAACAAGTGTCTGGTTTCGGAGCGTTGTACCGCATGAAGTTTGCTCATCTACTGTTATGGTTTGCCCTCTACTGGTGGTACAATTAATGACACTCACTGCGGGATGTCTTGGACAAATTTGCTTAATTTCTGTAGACAATTGCTTCTTTCTTCTGGTCACCAAGTTATAGGAAAGATGTCAACAAACTAGAGAGAGTACAGAGGAGATTTACTAGAACGTTACCTGGGTTTCAGCACCTAAGTTACAGAGAAAGGTTGAACAAGTTAGGTCTTTATTCTTTGGAGCGTAGAAGGTTGAGGGGGGACTTTAGAGGTATTTAAAATTCTGAGGGGGATAGATAGAGTTGACATGGATAGGCTTTTTCCATTGAGAGTAGGGGAGATTCAAACAAGAGGACATGAGTTGAGAGTTAAGGGGCAAAAGTTTAGGGGTAACACAAGGGGGAACTTCTTTACTCAGAGAGTGGTAGCTGTGTGGAATGAGCTTCCAGTAGAAGTAATAGAGGCAGGTTCGATTTTGTCATTAAAAAAAAAAATTGGATAGTTATATGGAGAGGAAAGGAGTGGAGGGTTATGGGCTGAGTGCAGGTAGGTGGGACTAGGTGAGAGTAAGCGTTCGGTGCGGACTAGAAGGACCGAGATGGCCTGTTTCCGTGCTGTAATTGTTATATGGTTATATGTTATATGGAAGATGAACAGGTTTCTATCAAGTGTGAATGGAGTAACAAGAGACAATGGAGAGGCAGGTGGAATATGGAGTTATACAAAGTTACGGTACTGTGCAAAAGTTAAGGCACATCTCTAGCTAGGGTGCTTGACTTTTGCACAGTACCTTAATGTTTTATGTATTGAACTGTACTGCTGCTCCTGCTGTGAAAAAAAAAACAGATTTCATGACATATGTGAGTGATGATAAACCTGATTCTGATATGGGTCTCTGTTGTGGACTGAGAGTGGAAGGGGACAGGGAGAGGGAACTCATGGTTGGGAAAAAGGGGAAGGGAGAGGGGAGGGTGCGAGAAGCACCAGAGAGACATTCTGTAATGATCAATAAACCAATTATTTGGAATCAAATGACATGGCCTGTTGTCTCAGGACTGGGTAGGTCTGCACCCCTCCTCAGCCACCTGTCCTACACCCCTCCCACGGCACTCCACCCTCACCATTCCCAACATCCTTTCCTCCCACTAGATTTACAAACTCGCTCCATGTTCCATGCTGGCAAATGCAGTACTGTGCCAAAACCTTAGGTACCATAGCTATAGATATGTGCCTACAACTTTTGATGATATAAGAAATAATTTTATGATAATATGATGAGCTTAAAGGTAAAGAATAAAGATTTGCTTTATTCATCCCATGTACATGGAAACATCAAAACTTACGGTGATACGCGTCTTTTGCATCAAGTGAAACGAGTGAGGATTGGTGCTGGGCAGCCCGGTACACTACTCTGCACTGATTCCACAACCTATAGACTCACTGTCAAGGACTGTATGACCCATGTTCTCTGCATTATTTGTTTATTTTATTTCAGTTGCAGACTTTGTGTTCATTTGCACATTTGGTTATTGTCAGTCGTTATTTATGTGTATTTCTATTGTATTTCTGTACCTTCCTGTAAATGCCTGAAAAAAATATGAATGTCAAGAGAGTATATGGTGACACAAATGTGCTTAGATAATAAATTTACTTTGATTTTAGACTTTGCAATATCACCGTGCTTTCGGTGCCAACAACTCGCTAACTCTAACCCATACGTCTTTGAAATTTGGGAGGAAACCGGACCCACTGGAGGAATCCCACACGATCTCGGGGAGAATTACATGCAGTGATGGGAATTGAGCTCTGATCAGTGATCGCTGGTGCTGGGAAGTGAAATGCTAATTGCCATGCAACAGCACCGCCTGGTGCCATTGACATAAATGCAGAACATCAGAACACCATTGTGAATATTCAATTACTCTTAAAAAGCAGTTTGATCTCCGTTATTGGCAAATAAAAACAGCCCTTCAGACAGAGCTGGGGACATTTACTGAATAATTTCTTTGCTGTAATTGATTCAATTACAATAATCAACAGCAAATTGATACAAAATAAGCAAGGTATGATTGCTCTCTGGCATAACTGTGGAAAATGGAATGAAGGGATATTGAATTGAATTGACTTTATTACTTACATCCTTCATATACACGAGGAGTAAAAATCTGTACATTATGTCTCTCCCTGAATGTGTAATTTATAGCAGTCTATAATAAATATAAAGTACAACAGGACAGTCAATATAACATAGATATACAATTGTATCAGCATAAATTAATCTGTCTGATGACCTGGTGGAAGAAGCTGTCCCAGAGCCTGTTGGTCCTGGCTTTTATGCTGCGGTACCGTTTCCCGGATGGTAGCAACTGGAACAGTTTGTGGTTGGGGCGACTTGGGTCCCCAATGATCCTTTGGGCCCTTTTTACACACCTGTCTTTGTAAATGTCCTGAATAGTGGGAAGTTCACAACTACAGATGCACTGGGCTGTCTGCACCTGTCTCTGCAGAGTCCTACAATTGAGGGAAGTACAGTTCCCATACCAGGCAGTGTACAACTAGTCAGGATGCTCTCAATTGTGTCCCTGTAAAAAGTCCTTAGGATTTGGGGACTCATGCCAAACTTCTTCAATGATCTGAGGTGAAAGAGGCAGTGTTGTGCCTTTTTCACCACACAACTGGTGTGTACAGACTGCGTGAGATCCTCGGTGATGTGTATGCTGAGGAACTTAAAGCTGTTCACCCTCTCAACCCCAGACCCATTGATGTCAATAGGGGTTAGCCCGTCTCCATTCCTCCTGTAGTCCACAACCAGCTCCTTTGTTTTAGCGACGTTGAGGGAGAGGTTGTTTTCTTGACACCACTGTGTCAGGGTGATGACTTCTTCTCTGTAGGCTGCCTCGTTATATTTGAGATTAGGCCAATCAATGTAGTAGCTGCAAGGATAGTGGATGTGAAATTGGGCCAGGTCGTGAAGTTTTATTTTTTATTTATGTTGATTATGATCTGGTTCCAATCTTCATCACATTATGAAATCACATTTTGGTGCAATTCCTGCCATTCAGGGAAACAGACGGTATTGAATTAGGCTCTAAAGTTGATTCAGTACTTCTGTAGTTTCTTTGTCTATGAGCCCGAGATATCTTGGCAGTCTCTAAATCAAAACTGTTGTTTCACAGAGATTTGTCAGAGAAATCTCCCTTACAGTACTGTGTAAGAATCTTAGACGTGCGCGCGCGTGCGCGCACACACACACACACACACACACACACACACACACACACACACACACACACACACACACACACACACACACACACACACACACACACACACACACACACACACACACACACACACACCTAGAGTGCCTATGTCTTTTGCATAGTACTGTAGTAATTTTATATATTGCACTATACTGTTGCGCAAAAAAAAAAATCATGATATGTGTGAGTGATTATAAACCTGATTCTGATATGGGTCTCTATTGTGGACTGAGAGTGGGAAGGTAGCAGGGGGAGGGGAATCATGGTTGGGAAAAGGGGAAGGGAGCAGAAAGCACCAGAGAGACATTTTCTAATGAGCAGTAAACCAAATGATCTTGTCTGGTGTCTCAGGGCTGGGTATGTCTGCACCCGTGCTACCCTCTGTCCCTGACACTCCTTCTCTGCCACCTGTTCCTCACCCCTCCTGCCGCGCTCCAGCCTCACCATTCCCAGCATCCTTTGCTTCCACCAGATTTAGTAACTTGCTCGCCTCTCCACATTGGCAAATACAGTACAGTACAGCATCCATTATTAAGGACCCCACCACCCGGCCATGCTCTCTTCTTGCTGCTGCCATTAGGAAGGAGGTGCAGAAGCCTTAGGACCCACACCACCAGGTTCAGGAACAATTCATACCCTTTGTAACGTTCTCGCTCGGGTGTGAAGTAACGCCGAGGTAAACGTCGAGATAAACCAGAATCAATGCAAACGAGACCGCAGTAAGATTAACCATTTACTGTTCACTCTTCACATTAACGCATGGTGAAAACTGTTGAAAAACAATACAAGATTGGTACAGTGTTTGTTCCCTTCTAAATATCACATTTACATTGTGAATACTTGCAAAGGTAAAACTACAATAACTACATTACATTAAAGTGCAGCATACAGTCAGAATCTAGCTGCTCCATTGGCTGCTTTAGATACACTTCAATACAAACTATCCCGACTCTTTAACTGACGAAAAGGTAAACCTTACCGACCGTCGTTACTTTTAACAGAATCGGCGTTAACATTTTAACTCAAAATACCGATTATCTAATGACTTACAGCGTTCCTTTCACTGTGTCTTTGGTGCATAGAGAGACCCTAGTCAGCGTTATGGTGGGACATGTGAGTGACCCCCACCCTTGCGTGAATCTCAAACCGGTAATTCCCCACAAGACGCAGCGAACCCGGATGTGACATCATTGCAGCCGCGATGTATTACAGATAAATCGATTGATTTAAACAATCCTAACTTTAACTAAAAAAAAGCTAACAAATTACTACGTGAAAATATTATAAACTAAATAACTGCCATAAAGGCAGCACACCCTTCAACCATCAGGTACCTGAACCTACATGAATAACTTCACTCACTTCAACACTGAGCTGATTCTACAATCTACAGACTGACTCTACAACTCATGTTCTCAGTATTATTTATTTCTTTTATTTGAACAATTTGTCTTCTTTTGGTTGTTTATCTTCTTTGCTTATGTATAGTTTTGCATAAATTCTATTGTATTTCTTCATTTTCCTGTAAGTGCCTGCAGGAAAGCTAATGGCAAGATAGTATATGGTAACATGAATGTACTTTGACTTGAATTTAAGAACTCCATGAGCATGGGTCCTACCTGCTCAGTCTGAAGGAATCAGAAACAAGCACCTCAATGGGCCAGGCAATGTCTGTGGAGACATAAGCAGCATCAATGATCTTTTTTCGATCACATCCTGGAGAAGTTAGCAATGTTTAAATTGCAAGAAGTTGGAGAAAGATGGATGAGGGCAATGGCCTTACCTCAGTCTAAACTCCAGCTAGAGAACTGCACACAGGAGTAGTGAGTGAAGCACAAGGCACCCTTCTTTCGATGAGCTCAGCTCCTTCAACATTAGCCATGGAACACATTTAGAGAAGAGAGCAAAATCTAGTGCAATGACCAATAACCATTATCTACCTGAAACGTTAATTGATTTCTTTCAGAGCCAACACTACCTGAGCTGCTGCAGTTTTTGTTCTTGTTTCTGATTCTCTACATCCTCACTGCCTTGTCACTGCAACTGTAGAAATAGGCCAAAGCAGGATAGATGTCACTGGGGATAAAGGAATTCCCACACCAACTTGCCCACCATCTTAGGTGCCAGGGTAGTGTTGTTGAGCCATTTCAGTTACCTAGTTCACTGAAAACTGCCAATTAAAAAGTAAAAAAAGTGAGAATGAGTTCTCTGTATAGTAAGCCAACAAGAATTAGCATTTCATTTTAAAAGGATGCTCTATTATTAAGAAACATTGAACATACAGTAGAACAGTACAGCACAGTACAGGCCTTTCAGCCCACAATGTTGTGTCAACCCATATAAATCTAATCCATGATCAATCTAATCCCTCCCTTCTACACAGCCCAGGTCCCTCTATTTTTCTTTCATCCACATGCCTATCTAAAGGTCTCTTAAATGTCCCTAATGTATCAGTTTCGACTGCTATCCCTGATGGTACATTGCTGAAAGTTAAAAGTTCAAAGTACTTTGTAATAACTATTATCAGAGTACCAACATGTCACCACATGCAACCCTGAGGTTATTTTTCCTGTGGGCATACTCAACAAATCTATAGAATAGTAACTGTAAATGGGATCAATGGAAAGAGCAAGAGGACAGAAAAACTGTGCAAAAACAAATATAAATAAACAACAATAAATAATGAGAGCATGAAGTAACCAGGTAAAGAGTCCCTAAAGCGATATCCAAGTTTCTTTAAATTTAACTGAAGGGTCAAAAGTGACAGTTCTGATCTTTTCTAAATTTAAACAAGATATAGTTTGGGAAAACGATTGAAATGTAGTAGAAGGATTAATTTCTTTCCAATTCAATAAAATAGATCTTCTAGCCATTAATGTAACAAATGCAATTATCTGATGAGCTGAAGAGGATAAATAACTATGTTCCATCATTGTTAAACCAAAAATTGCAGTAATAGGATGAGGTTGTAAATCAATACGCAAAACTTGAAATAGTATCAAAAATGTCTTTCCAATATTTTTCCAAAAGAGGACAAGACCAGAACATATGAGTCAAAGAAGCTACCTCAGAATGACATCTGTCACAGACAGGACTTATATGAGAGTAAAACCAAACTAGCTTGTTTTTAGATGTGTGGGTCCTATGCACCTCCTTAAATTGTATCAATGCATGTTTAGCACATATAGAGGAAGAGTTAACTAATTGGAGAATTTTCTCCCATTTCTCTATAGGTAAAGAAAGTTGAAGTTCCCTTTCCCATTCATTTTTAATTTTATCAGATATACCTGGCTGTATTTTCATAATCATATCATAAATAGTTGCTATTAAACCCTTCTGATAAGGGGTTAAACCTAAAAAATTTTCCGTGATATCAGTTGATATGAAGTTGGAAAAGTAGGTAGCATAGTATTCAAAAAGTTTCTAATTTGTAAGTATGTAAAAAAAATGGGATATGGGTAAATTATATTTATTAGACAACTGTTCAAAAGACATAAAACAGTTATCCAAGAATAAGTCACAAAAACATTTTATACCCTTCATTTTCCATACCAAAAGGCTTGATCCAAAACAGATATAATAGGATATAATAGGGCTCGATAGAATAAATTTGTTCAAACCAAAAAATTTATGAATTTGAAACCATATTCGTAATGTATATTTAATTATTGGATTAGCCATTTGTTTATTCAATTTAGAAAGAGTAAAGGGAAGCGAAGTCCCTAAAATAGTAACCAGTGAAAACCCTTGTACAGATTTACATTCAATATTTACCCATTGTGGACTTGGAATTATATCCAAATCCCGTGTCCAAAATATCAAATATCGGATATTAATTGCCCAGTAATAAAATCTTAAATTAGGCAATGCCAAACCACCATCCTTTTTAGACATCTGTAAGTATTTTTTACTTAACCTAGGATTTTTATTCTGTCATATAGATGAAGAAATTTTAGAGTCAACAGTATCAAAAAGGGATTTAGAAATAAAAATTGGTACCGCTTGAAATTGATATAAAAATTAAGGTAGAATGATCATCTTAATAGCATTGATTTGACCAGTCAGTGATAAAGACAATGGGAACCATTTAGTAAGCAATTGTTTAACCTGATCAATTAAAGGTAAAAAAATTGACCTTAAATAAATCCTAATGCTTCTTAGTAATTTTAACACCCAGATAAGTAAAATAGTCAGTAAGCAATCTGAATGGTGAATGTCTATAAACTGGAACCAGCATGTTTAACGGGAAGAGTTCACTCTTATTAAGATTCAGTTTGTAGCCAGAAAAGCTACTAAACTGAGCAAGCAGGGATATTGCTGCAGGAATGGATTTCTCAGGGTTAGAGATATATAGTAACAGATCATCTGCATATAGTGATAACTTGTGTATCCCATTCCCATGGTAATGCCAAGTATATTAGGTGAGTCACAAATAACAATAGCTAAGGGGTTCAAGGCAATATCGAATAATAATGGACTAAGAAGACAGCCCTGCCTAGTACCACAAAACAACTGAAAAAAGGGAGATCTTTGATTATTGGTAAATACTGAAACCGAAGGGGTATGGTATATCAATTTAATCCAAGATATAAATTTTGGACTAAAATTAAATTTCTCAAGCGTACTAAATAAATATGCCCATTCAACTCTGTCAAACGTTTTCTCAGTGTCCAGTGAAATGACACATTCTGGAGTTCTAGATGAAGAAGTATAAACCATATTCATTAACCTCCTACTATTAAAAGGCGAAAAACGATTTTTAATAAATCCAGTCTGGTCGACAGAAATAATTTGAGGCAATACATTCTCCAATCTAGCTGCCAGTATTTTAGAAAAAATCTTGGAATCCACATTCAGCAAGAACATAGGCCTATATGATACACATTCAGTAGGATCCTTATCTTTTTTAAGAATTAGGGAAATAGAGACTCCATAAAAAGATTGTGGTAATTTATCTATAAATAATGCATCCTTAAAGATTCTACATAGCCAAGGAGAAAGTATAACCATATAACCATATAACAATCACAGCACGGAAACAGGCCATTCCGGCCCTCCTAGTCCGTGCCGAACTCTTAATCTCACCTAGTCCCACCTACCTGCACTCAGCCCATAACCCTCCACTCCTTTCCTGTCCATATACCTATCCAATTTTACCTTAAATGACACAACTGAACTGGCCTCTACTACTTCTACAGGAAGCTCATTCCACACAGCTATCACTCTCTGAGTAAAGAAATACCCCCTCGTGTTTCCCTTAAACTTTTGCCCCCTAACTCTCAAATCATGTCCTCTCGTTTGAATCTCCCCTACTCTCAATGGAAACAGCCTATTCACGTCAACTCTATCTATCCCTCTCAACATTTTAAATACCTCGATCAAATCCCCCCTCAACCTTCTATGCTCCAATGAATAGAGACCTAACTTGTTCAACCTTTCTCTGTAACTTAAGTGCTGAAACCCAGGTAACATCCTAGTAAATCATCTCTGCACTCTCTCTAATTTATTGATATCTTTCCTATAATTCGGTGACCAGAACTGTACACAATATTCCAAATTTGGCCTTACCAATGCCTTGTACAATTTTATCATTACATCCCAACTTCTGTACTCAATGCTCTGATTTATAAATCAGATAATCGAAAAGGATTAAAAAAATTCTACTGTGTAGCCATCCAGACCAGGTGTTTTACCTGAATTCATCGAAGAAATAGCATCTTTTATTTCTTCTTCCGTATTAGGTGCATCTAATGTTAAACAATCATTGGGTGGTAATTTTGGAATATTCAATTTCCTTAAAAATTCATGCATTATAGTGAGGTCATCAGGAAATTCTGATTGATATAAAGAAGTATAAAATACTTGAAAAGATTTGTTTATCTCATCATGATCAACCGTCAGGGTACCATCTCGTTAATGAATCTTAATAGTCTGTCATTTAACCGAAGCAGTTTTCAATTGATTAGCCAGTAATTTACCAGAATTATTACCATGTATATAAAAGTGACTCCTAGTTTTAATTAATTGATTTTCAATCGAGGATGTTAGTAATAGACTATGCTCCATTTGAAGTTCGACTCTCTTTTTATAAAGCTCCTTCCTGGGAGCAATAGAATATTTCTTGTTAATTTCTTTAATCTTGTCAACCAGCATAAGTATTTCATACTTATTTCATTATTAATTCCTTTTTTTTCAATCCAGCAGAATATGAAATAATTTGCCCACGGATATAAAAGTGTCCCATAATACCCTGCTGGAAATTTCTTCCGTAAAATTTATTGAAAAGAAAAAATCAATCTTTTCCTTAGTAAAATTAACAAAGTCCGAGTCCTGAAGCAGAATGGATTTGAACCACCATTGTCTAGTACTAGAAGAAGTATCCATTAACTTGATAGATAGTTTCAAGGGCGCATGGTCGGAAATGGCAATGGAATCATAGTTGCAGTCAATAACAAATGGAATTAAACAAGAATCAATAAAGAAGTAGTCAATTCTAGAATAATTGTGATATACATGAGAAAAGAATGAAAACTCTTTAAAAATCTCCAAATTTCTAGAATTCCAGAATCAACCATAAAGGAATTGATAAAAGTAGCCGATTTGTTCAACACTTTCATATGATGTAACTTGACCTTTTAAAATCCTTTTTACTATTCTTAAATATATGGATAGAGTAGTGGAGTTGATGACATTAATGATTGTATTGGATGTAATATATTAGCTCAGCTTTGTTTAGTTTAGTTTAGTTTTTGTTTTTTTTTCAGTTTGGGATTTTTTCTTTCTTGACATTCTTTCTTTTTTTTTACCATGTTTAATTACATTAAGAGTTTGGGAGGCTTAGTATACTTGTGTGATCTGTAGTTTATATTCGCATATTGTGGTGAACTACATATACCTGTCTGGACTGCTCCTGTGGCTCCTCCCACAGACCCCTGTATAAAGGCGATTGAGGCCTGATGTCCGGCCTCATTCTCCAGGATGTAGTGTTGTTCATTCTTCCAGTCAATAAAAGCCGATATCTCGCTTCTTACATCTCAGAGTGAGTTATTGATGGTGCATCTCATATGCTAATTACCAATAATGTAATCCCAATCTCTTTGTACTATTATTGTTGTTATGTTTATGAATTTGAAAATTAATAAAAAGATTGAAAAAGAAAGCAATATCATTGGCTGCTGGAACAGTGCAGTTGAGTGTAGTTATCCTCTTTTGTTCAAAAGCCTGATGGTTGATGGGTAGTAAGCCCTGAGGCACTTGTACCTGTTACCTGATGGCAGCAGCGAGAAAATAGCATAGCCTGTGTGGTGATGATCTTTGATGATAAATGCTGCTTTCCTACGACAGCATTTCACGTAGATGTGCTCAATGCTTGGGCAGAATCCATACACTTTTCTAGGAATTTCTGCTCAAAGGTATTGGTATTCCCATACCAGGCCATAATGCAGCTGGTCAGTACACTTCCCACTACACGTCTATAGAAGTTTGTCAAGGTTTCTGATGACATGCCGAATCTCTGCAGATTGCTGAGGAAGTAGAGCTGCTGTCGTGCTTTCTTTGCAATTGCATTTACATGATGGTCCAGGACAGGGCCTCTAAGATAGTGACACCCAGGAGTTTAAAGTTACTGACCCTCTCCACCTCTGATCCTTTATTTCCCTCTCCTGAAATTTAAAAGTAGTTCCTTGGTCTTGCTGATATTGAGTGAGAGGTTGTTGTTATGACACAACTCAGCCAAATTTTCAATCTCCCTCCTATATGCCAATTCATCACCACCTTTGATACGACCCACAACTGTGGTGTCAGCAGAAAACTTGTATATGGTGTACTTAGCCACTCAGTCATAGATGTAAAGCAAGTAGAACAGGGCAGAGCATACAGTCCTGTGGTGCACCTGTGCTGTTGGAGATTGTGGAGGAGATGTTTTTGCCAATTTGAACTGGCTTACCACACTTTGTATAAACAACCTATCTCTGACATCATGCAAACCACACACACAAAATGCTGGAGGAACTCAGCAGGCCAGTTAGTATCCACGGAAAAGAGTATTGTCGACGTTTCGGGCCAAAATGTCATGCTTCTGCCATGCTTCTTTTGCATCTGAACGTGGCAGCTATGGATTCAGGGAATAATAGAAGTTTCTAAAGAGCATGCTTTCTTTGCTTTCTTATACTACAGGTATTGTGCACATTATGATACTGCAAAAATTTTAACCATATTTTCATGATGCTTCTGAATAAATCCAATACCAAGAAAGAGATTAGTTATGCAGAGTGACACTCCTTGATTCGAGCAGCTCTTCAGCCAGTATTGGCTGTCCTTGGTAATGTTCGTGGTGCTTGCGTCACTCCTGCAGAAATTATTAAAATTAGTTCGATGATTTGTACCACAATCATAAACATCATATGATAGAAGAGTTTCAAAACTGTGTGGACATTCAACAACAGTGGTTCCAGATCTTCCACATTCCAAGTGGACACAATTTCAATCCAATAATAATTTCAATGTGCTCATAGAATCAGAATCGGGTTTACGATCACCAGCATGTGTTGTGAAATTTGTTAATTTAACAGCAGCAGTTCAATGCAATACATGCTATAGAAGAAGAGGAAAATAAATAAATAAATAAATAATTTACAGAATATGTATATTCAATAGATAAAGAATCATGCGAAAACAAAAATAATATATATTAAAAAAGTGAGGTGGTGTTCATGGGTTCAATGTCCATTTAGGAACTGGATGACAGAGGGGAAGAAGCTGTTCCTGAATCGCTGAGTGTGTGCCTTCAGGCTTCTGTACCTCCTACCTGATGGTAACAGTGTGAAAAGGAAAAGCCCTGGGCGCTGGAGGTCCTTAATAATGGACGCTGCTTTTCTGAGACACCGCTCCCTAAAAATGTCCAGGGTACCTTGTAGCCAAGATGGCTCAGTACCCAAGATGGAACTGACTAAACTTATGACCCTTTGCAGCTTTATATAACAGAAGAGATTAAACATTAATAATATTAATTGAATTTAGCTTACTACTCTTCTTTATTTTCTATAAACCTTACACTAGAAATTAAATGCTGTTTCTTTACAAAATTTTAAAATATCGTTTATAGCAACACACAACCAAAATGCTGGAGGAGCCCAGCTTATATGAATGAACTGTTGATGCTTTGGGCTGAGACCCTTCATCCAGACTGGAAAGGAAGGGGGTAAATGCCAGAATAAAAAGGTGAGGGGAGGGAAAGGAGGATAACTAGAAGATGATAGGTGAACCCAGGTAGGTGGGTAAGGTAAAGGGCTGGAGTGGAAGGATTCTGATAGGAGGGGAGAGAGGACCGTAGGAGAAAGGGAAGAAGGAGGGGACCCAGAGGGAGGTGATACACAGGTGAGAGGACAGAGTGGGGGTTAAGAGAAGAGGGGAGGGAAAAATGTTTTTACTGGAAGGTTCCTCGGTAGAAAGAAAGAGAAGCAGTGAATTTATTGAATGCAGTTTATTACTTATTGCATTAAAATATTTCTTCTAGTGATTAACCTGATATCTTGAAACTTCAACAGGGATTTTTGTATATACCTTGTGGTAGGACACAGCTTGAAAAAGATAGTGGCGCTTCTTAGTACACTCACAGTTCAAAATACATTATTCTGATCATCGGATACCCTCAAATTAATTGGAATAGATTTAATATAGCGAGGCATGCAATAACTTTGACAAATATCTATAGCTTTATCAGTGTGATTAAAGGCAAGTAATTTATATGATCTCACTGCCTCAGTGAAAAGATAAAATTGTAAAAAAAACACTAAGTTATTAGCACATTGACTATTTCCTGCTTTAGACACATTGATAGATTCAAACAGAAATCATTAATATATTATTTGTGGTTAAAAGCAATTTTAAAGCCAAGTTTCCCTGATATAATCTACATCAGTGGGGTCAATAAAGTGAGAACACAGGTAAGTTCAAATAAAAGCAGGTGGCAGTTTCTAAGGGTCTGGATAAATGGATCCATTAATGTCTATCTATGTATTTGGCTATTAATGCATGTGTGATAGCTCATCATGTTGTTGATATAATGTAACGTAGAAGAATAGTTACAACACAGATATTTCAAGGGTGAAGGAAGCATTAATAAATATGAAGTGTTTAACTCCAAATATATTTAAGGTGTGAAATAATTCTTTTGGTACCAGGCATATTTCATGCTGCCAATAACTTTGTTGCTAACATTAGTGGTACTAAATGGTAAGAAGCTTATAATAATGTTTATGAATTTATCTATACAGTATTATTCTTTCAATATGGCAAATTTTATAGCATGTTACTTCGATTAGATATTGAATATTCTGTGAATCTTCTGTACAAAAGTTAACCATATAACAATTACAGCACGTAAACAGGTCATCTCAGCCCTTCTAGTCCGTGCCGAACGCTTACTCTCACCTAGTCCCACTGACCCACACTCAGCCCATAACCCTCCATTTTCCTGTCCATATACCCATCCAATTTTACTTTAAATGACAATACCGAACCTGCCTATACCACTTCTACTGGAAGCTCGTTCCACATAGCTACCACTCTCTGAGTAAAGAAATTCCCCCTCGTATTACCCTTAAACTTTTGCCCCCTAACTTTCAACTCATGTCCTCTTGTTTGAATCTCCCCTACTCTCAATGGAAAAAGCCTATCCACGTCAACTCTATCTATCCCCCTCATAATTTTAAATACCTCTATCAAGTCCCCCCTCAACCTTCTATGCTCCAAAGAATAAAGACCTAACTTGTTCAATCTTTCCCTGTAACTTAGGTGCTGAAACCCAGGTAACATTCTAGTAAATCTCTGTACTCTCTCTATTTTGTTGACATCTTTCCTATATTTCAGTGACTAGAACTGTCCACAATACTCCAAATTCGGCCTTACCAATGCCTTGTACAATTTTAACATTACATCCCAACTCATATACTCAATGCTCTGATTTATAAAGGTCAACATACCAAAAGCTTTCTTCACCACCCTATCCACATGAGATTCCACCTTCAGAGAACTATGCACCATTATTCCTAGATCACTCTGTTCTACTGCATTCTTCAATGCCCAAAGATTTTTTTTTAAATTGTTGGGCTAATTATTCAGTGGTTCCGTGATTATCTGCCAGGCATATGAAAAGGTTCAAGGAGATGATAGAGACTATAATAACCCTGCTAACTTTCAGTATTCCCTAGCCCACTACCCCTTGTGTGGAGGAAATTTGGGATAGCACTGAGAATCTGAACTAAATTCACCTTGGAGAATCAGAACCAGAATCAGGTTTAATGTCATTGGCATATGTTGTGAAATTTGTTGTCTTTGGGACAGCAGAACATTGCACTATGTAATGATACACTATGGAAGACGAGAAGGGGAAATTGATATTAGGTGATAAGGAAATGGCTGAGGCATTGAACGACTATTTTGTGCCGGTCTTCATGGTGGAGGACACACCTAATATGCCAAAGAATGATGCTATGGATGAAATAGGAGGTGAGGAGCTTGATAAAATCACTGTCACTAAAGAGATAATGATGAGCAAACTAGAGAGCCTGAAGGTAGATAAGTCCCCTGCTCCTGATGGGATGCATCCCAGGGTGCTAAAGGAATTGCCAGAGGTTGTAGTGGACCCATTGGTAATCATTTACCAAAATTCTCTAGACTCTGGGCAGGTCCCAGCAGATTGGGAGACAGCAAATGTCACGTCACTTTTTAAAAAAGGATGTAGGCAAAAGACAAGCAACTATAGGCCAGTTAGCTTCACATCTGTAGTTGGGAAAATGCTAGAAGCTGTCATTAAGGAAAAATAATGAAACATTTAGAAAGGAGTGGTTCCATTAGACAGATGCAGCATGGATTCAGAAAGGGCAGGTCCTGTTTGACAAACTTACTGGAGTTCTTTGAGGACATAATGAGTGCAGTGGATAGAGGGGAATAGGTGGATGTCGTATACTTGGATTTCCAGAAGGCTTTTGATAAGGTGCTGCACAAGAGACTTATAAATAAGGTAAGGATGCATGGAGTCAGAGGAAGTGTATTGGCATGGATAGTAGATTGGTTAACCAATAGAAGGCAGAAAGTTGGTATAAATCGGTGTTCTAAATGGGTTGGCAGTCAGTGGTAAGTGAGGTGCCGCAGGAGTTGGTGCTGGGCCCGCAGCTGTTTATCATTTACATTGATGATTTGGAAGAGGGGATTGAATGTAGAATAGCAAAATTTGCTGATGACACTAAACTGAGTGGAAAAGCAAATTGTACAGAGGATGTGGAGAGTCTGCAGAGGGAGACAAATAGGTTAAGTGAGTGGGCCAAGGTCTGACAGATGGAATACAACGTTGGTAAATGCAAGATCACCCACTTTGGAAGGAATAATAGAAGAGCAGATTATTATTTAAATTGTGAAAGACTGCAGCATGCTGTTGTGCAGAAGGACTTGGGAGTTCTTGTTCATGAATCACAAAAAGTTGGCTTGCAGGTACAACAGGTTATTAAGAAGGCAAACGGAGTGTTGGCCTTCATTGCTAAAGGGATTGAATTGAAGAGCAGGGAGGTCATGCTGCAACTATATAGGGTACAGGTGAGCTGCACCTGCAGTACTGTGTGCAGTTCTGGTCTCCTTACTTGAGGAAGGATATACTGGCTTTGGAGGCAGTGCAGAGGAGGTTCACCAGGTTGATTCCAGAGATGAAGGGGTTAACCTATGAAGAGAGATTGAGTCACCTGGGACTATAGTCTCTGGAATTCAGAAGAATGAGAAGGGACCTTACAGAAACATACAAAATTTTGAAAGGGATAGATAAGATAGAAGTAGGAAAGTCGCTTCCATTGGTAGGTGAGACTAGAACCAGAGGACATTGCCTCAAGATTCAGGGGAGAAGATTTAGGACAGAGATGAGGAGAAACTGTTTTTCCTAGAGAGTGGTGAATCTGTGGAATTCTCTGCCCAGGGAAGCAGTTGAGGCTTCTTCACTAAATATATTTACGATACAGTTAGATAGGTTTTTACATAGTAGCGGAGTTAAGGGTTATGGGGGAAAAGGCAGGTAGAGCTGAGTACGGACAGATCAGCCATGATCTTATTGAATGGCAGGGCAGGCTCGATGGACCGAATGGCCTACTCCTGCTCCTATTTCTTATGTTCTTATGATAGAGAAAAGAAATTGTGAATTACAGTAAGTGTGTATAAAGTAATTAAATTTAATCTCAGTGCAGAAAAATAGAAATTTAAAAAAAGTAGTGAGGTAATGTTCATGGGTTTAATATCCATTCAAAAAATGAATGGCAGAGGGAAAGAAACTGTCCCTGAATCACTGAGCATGGGTCAGTGTGTGCCTTCGGGCTTCTGTACCTCCATCCTGATGGTAGCAATGAGAACAAGCCATGGATTTGGTGATGGGGGTCCTTAATGATGGATGCCGCCATTTTGAAGTATCACTCCTTGAAGATGTCCTGGATACTACAGAGGCCATGATGGAACTTATTAAGTTTAGAAATCTCTGCAGCTTACTTTGATCCTGTGCAGTAGTCCCCCCTACCCCATACCAGATGGTGATGCAGCTAGTAAGAATGCTCTCCATGATATATCTGTAGAAATTTTCAAGTGTTTTTGGTGACATACCAAATCTCCTCAAACTCCTAATGAAATATAGCCACTGTGGTGCCTTCTTTGTAGCTGCATCGATATGTTGTGCCCAGGAAAGTGAAATTGCTCACTCTTTACACTTCTGATCGCTCTTTGAGGACTGGTGTGTGTTACCTTGTCTTACCCTTTCTGAAGTCCATAATTAGTTCTCTGGTCTTACTGACATTAAGTGCAAGGTTGTTACTGTAAACACAACTCAACTAGCTGATATATCTCACTCCAATATGCCCTACATTTCAGAAGGGATGCTCAGCTTCCCATACTGCCCAGTCGTCGTTCATTTAGTGCTTCTTGTGTTATCATTGACAGAGTTGTTGTATTCCACATTGCCAGCTCAGAACATATAGAACTAGTGTAGGTTGCATGATAGTGTGATGGATAGCACAACGCTTTACAGCACCAGCGACCCGGGTTCAATTCCTGTTGCTGCCTATAAGGAGTTTATACCTCCTCCCTGTGACCGTGTGGGATTCCTCCAAGTACTCCGGTTTCCTCCCACAGTCCCAAGACGATTCGGTTGGTAGGTTAATTGGTCATTGTAAATTTTGCCATGAGTAGGCTAGGGTCAAATCAGGGGGCTGCAGGGTGGCATGGCTTGAAGGACCAGAAGGGCCTATTCTTAGCAATA
The DNA here is from genome assembly GCF_048418815.1 of Hemitrygon akajei. Lineage (NCBI taxonomy): Eukaryota > Metazoa > Chordata > Chondrichthyes > Myliobatiformes > Dasyatidae > Hemitrygon > Hemitrygon akajei. Next base: position 161,586,032 of record NC_133132.1, read on the forward strand.
TCTAAATTAATAAGTAAACAAATAAATTATATCAACTGTGCTTTAAAAGATGCAAGGTGTAAATATTCAAAGTTTAAAGTTCACAATAAATCTACTGTATTATCAAAGAACATATATGTCACCATGGGATTCATTTTCTTGTGGGCATACTCAATGTCCATAATAGAGTATTAACCATGAAAGACCACACCATCTTGGGTGTTCAACCAGCATGCAAAAGACAACAAAGTGTACAAATACAAAAAGAAAGAAATAACAATAATAAATAAATAAACAGACAATAAATATCTAGAACATGAAAGAGTCCTTGAAAGTGAGTCCATGATGGAGCAAGTGAAGTTGAATGAAGTTATTCCCTCAGGTTCAGGAGCCTGGTAATTGAGGGATAATAACTGTTCCTGACCTGGTGGTGTGAGTCCTGAAGCTCCTGTACCTTCTTCCTGATGGCAACAGTGAGAAGAGAGCATGTCATGGGTGTAGGGGTCCATAATGATGGATGCTGCTTTTCTGTGACAATGTTTTGTGTAGATGTGTTCAATGACGGGGAAGCCTTTCACTGCTTTTTGTAGGATTTTACGTTCAAGGTTACTGGTGTTTCCATACCAGGCTGTGATACAGCCAGTCAATCTACTCCCTACTACACATCTCTAGAAGTTTGTCAAAGTTTTAGATGTCATGCCGAATCTTCAGAAATTCCCAAGGAAGTAGAGGCAAGGTGTAAATACCTATTCGATTTAGTTAAGTAATTACAGAGCCTTAGTATAAATGAAAATACATAATTACATTGTATTAATTGACTTTCAATCTAATGAATCATCTGATCATCAATGGAATGGATTGGCAAAGAAATTTACCTACTCTTGTTCATTGCAGAGTTGAAATGCCAGAAAGTTCCTAATGGTGGGGCACTTCTCCATTAAATCTATTTTTGGATTAAAATATAATTCTCTAATTTTGTCTTCCATGGACATGGAATCTGCTAGGGAGTCATCCACTGAGAGTCTCCAACAATAATTAAGCATAGTTCAAATTTTTAACCAGCGGAAATGTCAAGGCCTAGAATTTACAATCAGTGGGAATATACCACCATTTGTTACTGGCATTAGGGAAGGTTATGCGGGGACAGTGCTTCAGATAGCAGAGCTGCTGTCTCAATGTTCCAGTCACTGGTGTTCAAACCCCACCTCAGGTGCTGCATGTGTGGAGATTGCATGTTCTCCCTATTACTGCCTGGTATTTTACCAGGAGCTCCGATTTCCTCCAACGTCCGAAAGATGCGTGGGTTGGTTGGTTAAATAGTCACAGTAAATTGCCTCTAGTATATCACACACAAATGGCTTGAGAAACTCCATAGGTCAGGCAGCATCCATGGAGAGAAAAAATGGTCCATATGTTGGCCTGAGTTCGTCAGTTCATCATCTTACTTAACTAGAGTCAGAGACAGAGAGTGCTGCATCTAGTTTGTGCAACTACATATCAATTATATAAAATCACTCACATGGGAGATGGATTTAACCAGTGTATTCACATTGCAGTGAGAGAGAGAGAGAGAGAGAGAGAGAGAGAGAGAGAGAGAGAGAGAGAGAGAGAGAGAGAGAGAGAGAGAAGATCAATACGCATCTGTAGACAACAGATCAATGTGCATAGGTAAGTTATCAGTCTAGACATCGTGCTAAGGGAAGTCATTGCTCCAAAATAAATGGATCCATACATTACACTTCCTCCAGCTTTAGATTAATGTAACATAAAACTGTATATGTACACCACATTCAACTTTCTTATCACAAACCATATTCAATTAAACGTGCTTCCATGATAACGGTCCACAAGCAACTTCACTATACTAAAGATTAATTCTTTTGAGTGGCACTCTTTTTCTTTCAGGATAGTGCCACTGGACCTATGGAGCAGCAGAAGCTTTGGCAGGTGTCTTGTCAAAGGTAACTTCCTCAGTTTCCAGTGTCATGTTGCTGTCGGTGACATGATCATCACTGAGAGGTAAGTCCGGTGACTGTAATGTGTCCATCTTGTTGGATCCATTCGACTCAGCTGTGTTCTTCGATTGAGCATCCAGAATCTGGTTCACATGTCATCTCCATGTCTGATCTCCAACATCCACTGTGTACATCAGTGATCCAGTTCTTGTCGCTATCCTACCGGGTGTCCATTTGTCTTCTCAGTAATCACGCATTAGGACATCCTGCCCAATCTTGACGCTCTTTGCTGTTTCACTTGGCAACTAGCTGAACTGTTTATGCTTCACTCCCCTCCATAGATCTGGTTCCAGGAGGTCTATGCAAGATCTCAGACTCCTGCTCTTGAACAGCATTGGAGATGTTTGATTTGTCTTCACATGAACGGAGTTCCGATGCATAAAGAGGAAACTGTCCACCTTGTGCTGTAGAGAAATATGCTCCTTGTTCATCACTTCAATGGACTTTTTGAAGGTTTGGATAAACCTTTCAGCTAACCTATTCAATGCCGGGTGGTGAAGAGCTGATTTGAAATGTTTGATGCCATTTTTCTTCATGAATAGTCTGAACTCTTCTGACATGCATTGTCATTCACAATTTGTTCTGGTAAGCCATTTCGGGCAAAGGTAGTCCTCAGGACTGAAACAGTCTTTTCTGATGTGGTTGACCTCATTGGTATATCCTCTGTTTCCTTCAAGCGAGCATACATAGAGATCAGAAACATAGAGACCATGAATGGCCCAGCAAAGTCGATATGTACTTTTTGCCATGGTGATGACGGTCATTCCCATGGGTGTAACAGTGCACGTGGGGGTGCATTTTGAACTTTTTGCGTCCTGAACAGTTTTTGGTCATTTTCAATCTGTCTATCCATTCCTGGCCACCACATGTAGCTCCAGGTGAGACTCTTCATCTTCACCGTATCCAGGTGTCCTTCATGCAGACTCTCAAACACTCTGGTGTGCAGTTTACAGGGAATCACATGAGATCCAGACATCGGTGTTCTTTGACATACCGACAGTTGGTCTTGTCTCACTGAGAACTCTGGAAACATAGGATTACCATGAGCTATCCATCCTTGTGTGGTGATGTCAATGACTTTTGATAATGTCGGGTCATTCCTTGTTTCTCTTCGTATTTCAGAATTTGTTACCGGCAACTGGTCCACCAATGCTGTATGGAAAACTTCTGTTGGGTCACAGTAGAAGATTTTTCTTTTACAGTTGTCAACAGTGGAAGACGTGGCAAGCATTGCTGTGTTGTTTGGTACCCTTGAACTCTATGTCATAAAAGTAGGCTCTGAGGAACAATGCCCAACATTGTAACTGGGTAGCAGGCATCACCGGAACTCCCTTCCTGGGAATGAAAGTGGACACAAGATGATCTATCACTGGCATAAACCTTTGCCTGTAGAGGGAGTGTTGGAACTTCTTTATTCCCCATACTAGACTAAGGACCTCTTGGTTGATCTGTGCATAGTTGTGTTCTGTGCTCACCAGTGATCTTGAAGCAAACACAACTGGACTTTCAGATCCATCTTTCATAGTGTGTGACAAAACAGCTCCAATGCCATAAGAGGATGCATCATGTGTCAGAGCTGGGTCATGATGGATGAGCAGTTTATCGGATATTATTAATTTATTTCTTTCCATGAAGCTCTTTCACATCTTTCTGACTATTCCCACTTTGCTCCTGTCCATAACAGTGCATTCAATGGATGCAGCACTGTAGAAATGTTTGGGAGAAACCGATGGTAGTAATTTACAAATCCCAAGTATGACCTGAACACAAAGTACACTGCAGATGCTGTGGTCAAATCAACACGTACAAACAAGCTGGATGAACTCAGCTGGTCGGGCAGCATCCGTTGAAAGGAGCAGTCAATGTTTCGGGTCGAGACCCTTCGTCAGGACCCAACGAAGGGTCTCGACCCGAAATGTTGACTGCTCCTTTCAACGGATGCTGCCCGACCTGCTCAGTTCATCCAGCTTGTTTGTAAGTATGACCTGAGTTGTGACATATTTTCCATTTTGGGTGCCTGTAGCACTGCTTCAGTCTACTCTTGCGACTTATGTAAGCCATGCTTGTCAGTGACGTGTCCACAATATGAGCTTTCATTCCTGAAAATCTTATATTTCTCTCTCCTTACACGCACACCATACTCACTCAGCCTGGTAAGCACTTTACCAAGGTTCTGGAGGGGTTCTTCATCATTTTTGCCAGTCACAATGATGTCATCAAGGTGACATTGTGTTCCTGGGATATCGTGGAGCAATTGGGTCCATTGCTCTTTGCCAAATTGCTGGAGCTGATGCAATGCCAAAGAGGAGACAATTATATCAGAGAAGTGCCTTGTGTGTGCTGACGGTGAGGGACTTTCTGCTTGACTCCTGAACCTCCATTTGCATGTAGGCTTGTGACAAGTCAATCTTTGAAAAACCTCTCCCCAACTGTCAAAAATGCAAAAATGTCTTCTATTCATTACAGGCTGGATTTGCCTATTGATGATATTGAGAGCTTTGATGGTGTGTCTGTCTCGTTGGGTTTTTCTCAACCATTCACGTTCAAAAAGTGCTGGGACTTTTCAATACATAAAGCTCTAACTGTTGTGTGTGGTCTCCATATGTTACATTCTGATTCTTAGAACTGAAGGGCTTTCCAGATTATTGGATATCACACCTGTTAATACACCAACACACATAGTCTCAATGGATCTGTTTCCAAAATGCTGTATGACTCAATGATTAAGGTGATTGGCTAACATAAGCTATGTTAGGTAAGATGTTTATTGAGCCAGTCTGTGGTGCTCCTATCACTCCTATCAAGTCTTGCTCTTCTGTCTTCGCTGGATTCAGCTGTTGTCCTCGCAGAGCCCATTTTATTTTATCTAGAGATATAGCACATTAATAGGCCCTGAGGCCCAAAGAGCCCACACCACCTAATTATACTCACATAACCAATTAGCCCACTAACCTGTACAGCTTTGGAATATGTGGGGAAACCGGAGCACCTGGAGGAAGCATACACAGTCACAGGGAGAACATAAAACTCCTTATGGATAGCAGAGAGTGATCCTGGATCGCTGACGCTGTAATAGCTATCAATATCTATGTTACCTTGATGACTATTTATAGACACAGATATTATTGTATATATTTCTTCAGAAGACACACAGACCTCCAAATCTCCCTCCTTGGAACTGAGGCTAAGGAAGCAGGAATCCCAGCTCAGTGAATGACTGATCACAGCTCTGTATATTGATGTCTTTTAAAATTTTGAGGTAGTGCATGGTAACAGGCTCTTCCGGCCTGACAGACTATGTTGCCCAATTACATCCATGGGACCTAACCCACTGACCGATATATCTGTCAGTACCGCCAGATGAACTTTGTCTTTCTGTGTGTTATACCCCTAGCCGTCAGTCTGTGGTTTTGTATTGCCATGCACTCTTGATTGTTTTCATACCCCATGCACTCCTGTCCCCACTCATGCTCTACTCTGGCCCCTGCATTACTGAGTACTCCGTGTCTCATCTGTTTCCCATTATTACCTGTTTTGCTACCACCTGTGACTCACTGTGCTCCACCTATCATCTGCCTCTCTGTTTATTGCTCAGTGTATTTCAGTCCTGTGTTTTCACCTGTTTATTGCCGGATTGTGCCAG